>NC_047513.1:27826394-28505703 GCF_902827115.2 Pseudochaenichthys georgianus | reverse complement strand
TTTTTAGAGTCAGTCGCTGTCCGTAAAACTAAAACTGAGCGGAGGAAATCGATAGAAAAGTGGAAGCTTCAAAAAGCTGTTTCTCTGTTCCACTGCCTGATCATTTTTGACAATCATTTATAAACTCCTAATATATTTACTGATAGTGATTCGTTTTTCAGAATCAGAAACAGAAACAGGTTTATTGCCAGGTAGGTTCGCACATACTAGGAATTTGACTTGATGTCATGCATACATAAAATATAAAAAACAACAAATCTAATATGAAACAAAAAATATTTGACACCGTAATAAAATATAGTTAAATAGCAATACAAATTAAATAAAGCAGTAATTTACATGGAAACAGAATTGTATTAAACGAATTTTAGAATATAAACTATGAATTGTGAAATATGAATATGTGCAGAAAGGAGTATGAACATTGTGTTCATTCATGTAATGCATAGAGTCTATGATGTGGCAGAGGTAAAGTGTCAGTGGGGGGGCCGGGCCTTGAGGCCGGAAGCGGAGGGGAAGAAACTGTTCAGGTGGCGAGAGGTTTTGGTCTTGATGGAGCGCAGTCTCCTGCCAGAGGGGAGGGGGGTGAACAGTTTGTGTCCAGGGTGGCAGGGGTCGGCCACTATCTTCCCTGCCCGCCTCAGGGTCCTGGAGGCGTGCAGGTCGTGGAGGGATGGCAGATTACAGCCGATCACCCTCTCTGCAGAGCGGATGACTCGCTGCAGCCTGCCCTTATCCTTGGCTGTGGCTGCGGCGTACCAGATGGTGACGGAGGAGGTGAGGATGGACTCGATCATGGAGGTGTAGAAGTTCACCATCATTGTCTTTGGCAGGTTGAATTTCTTCAGCTGCCTCAGGAAGAACATCCTCTGCTGTGCTTTTTTGATGAGGGAGCAGATGTTCTGCTCCCATTTGAGATCCTGGGTGATGGTGCTGCCCAGGAAGCGGAAAGACTCCACAGCAGTTACTAGGGCAACACACTCTCACTCCCTAAGCGTCCAATAGCGACGTTTGGTCAGTGTCCGTGGCGTCCAATTTTGACGCTCCTAGTCTCCTTCAGCGTCATAAAGGGACGCAAATAGCTTTCAACTGATTGCAATGTATTCCCATCTGCGTCGCGATTTGACACTCATGGAAGCACGGCATTCGTTTATGCCGGCTGCCCTTAAAGGCAATGTGAGCATCCATTCCCATTGGATAACGGAGAATTTTACACCCGGAAGTAAGTACTCCTCTTACTGTCGATTGATTTTACAGTGATATCTGCACTACTCATCGACTAAAAAACACCAGATTATCCTTGTTAATTACACAACATTGATTGGTTTAAATTGTGTGCAATGCTTTTGTATTTTTCCCCTTCGATTCGGAGAAACAAATATGTTTTCTGAGTAAAGGATGGCAGAAGACACTACACTACCCAGAATCCCCAGCTATCGTTTGGCCTACACCATGTGCTCTGTTTGACAAACCCCGTTTTTTTCACCATTCATTCCGATGGCTGGCGTCTATGTCACGTGATCTTCAAATGTCTCCCTGCAGAAAAAGAAAACATGGCCGAACTTCGTTTTATTCTTTGGAAAATGCCTATTTTAAAGTTAGTTTGGCCATTAAAATGCGTTTTGATGTCATTTGATGCGAGAAATATGAGTTGTTATTTCAGATTATGTGTGCAGTGGATGTACATGATCTTTAGTTTGCTAGTTATTACGAAGATTACTTCAGGAAATCGCGACGTTTTCATTGTTACCAAGGTGGTTGCTATGGACGCTGCTATCGATATTATTTCTGTTATGTTGTGTACCTGTTTAATGGTGTTATCTTTATTGCTACCCCCTTCCCCGTCAATGTATAGTGTTGGTCCACAGCCTAAACATATTAGTTTAACAAAATCCGCATCTAAAGATAGCCTACGTTATTTCCCCCCTGTGCAATTCCAGTCTCACATCTCAGAGCACATCGTCATTAACAAATACCGGAAACAGACCAAAATAATAATAATACCTTATTCCGAGTGTGCTTGCTTTTCTCTTTGAAAGTCATCACATAACGGCATTGTAATACACGGTTCGGCTGCATTACATATTACATATCTGCCGTAGTTCTGTATTTATAGAGCCCTGATGAGAAGACAAACATGAGGAACTGAAAACGTGACGTGGATCATAAATATATCAGCCATTAAACAACATCTTACATTTCTTTTCACACAATACGTCTCCTTGCAGTATCAACACTAATTCGGCTCACTTTTATATTTGATCCAATTGGTAGATAGGCTGTATTTACACCATAAAGGTGCACAGCTGATATAACGGGACACCTGGTGGTTAAAGCATGTTATTGAATTTCAATATTTTTATTATTAGATATTAATACGATCCCTATAAAGTATATTCATTACTCGTTATTCTCTACTACGCTTAGGGAGTGAGAGTGTGTTGACTAGGGAGCCCACCTGCAGGTGGAGTCGGGCACCACGGATAAATATATTAACTATTAGATTCTTTTTAAACAGTAATATCTCGCTCATCAATCAATACTCCCTTTTAATGCCTTCAAATACTGCCCCCCTTCTTTTATTTAGCTGTACTGCATATCCTGCAAGCATCTATAAAGGTCCCTTCTGTTGTAAAACCACAGCAATTAATTCATGAATAAGTAACATTTCCTCTGACAGTGGATATGATTTATATCTTTAATTTAGATCAGGACGCAAGTCAAGGACACAACTTAATACATTATCATGCAATATTATTAAGGCATTGATCGATAATGTCACTTAAATGTGCATTAGTAAAACTCCCTGCAAGAAAAACCAAAGAAAGCATGTGTTGTCTTGCAAAAACAAGAGCCCTTCATGAATGAATTATGAACTCATGTTCTAGCAGGAAAAGAAGAAACCATGAGCATACTTCATCTTGTATGAGCATTGAATATTTAAGACTGCATCGGGGGGGATGAAAATTCTATGTTCAATTTGTCTTTATGGGGACTAATCGATGCATCGAGCACTGGTGGAAGCTGGATACATTTAGATAACAAACATCCTTTAGGGGAATTAATTATCCAACCACATCACTATCAAATACATGATGCAATGCAAGGTTTGGGAACTAAGAGAGATTAATTATCTTTCATGTTATACATAGGGTTATAATAATTGAATTCCAGGTTATTAGAGTACAACCAAATGCTTTAACCTGACCACCTTCTGCTGATGAAGCCTACAAAATGCTGCCACTATAGAAGCCCAGAGGAAATGAGCCTGAGATGGATTGTGAAGAGGCTGGGGGCCTCTGTGTCATCACTGCATCATTTGGGACCCCTGGGAGTCTCCAAACCCCTCAGGGGAATAGTAAAGGGAAGCAGGGCGATGTAATTACCTTTTCTGAACCAAAGCCTGATGCTACGGTGGTGAGACCAACACACTCTCACTCCCTAAGCGTCCAATAGCGACGTTTGGTCAGTGTCCGTGGCGTCCAATTGTGACGCTCCTAGGCTCCTTCAGCGTCATAAAGGGACGCAAATAGCTTTCAACTGATTGCAATGTATTCCCATCTGCGTCGGGATTTGACGTTCATGGAAGCACGGCATTCGTTTATGTCGGCTGCCCTTAAAGGTAATGTGAGCGTCCATTCCCAGGAGTAAAGGATGGCAGAAGACACTACACTACCCAGAATCCCCAGCTATCGTTTGGACTACACCATGTGCTCTTGACAAACCCCGTGATAGTCCTCAAGCTCTGTGATTGGAGAGTGTGCTCCGAGGGTTAAGCCGATTCTCGAACAGCACTTGAAATGGGATGGAACCACGGCAGACTGTCCAAAACTGGATTTGAACGGGTCCACCGCGTCCCCCGTCCCCGTCCCCAGAACTACACATGCTGGCTATTCTGTTTCGCAACATGTTCTCTATGGCACGTCTCTACTGGGAGTTGTAGTTTTAAAAGACGTTTTCGTATTTCCCATAATAAGAAGTTGCCAGTATTAAACTGTGTACATCCCTGGAGGTTTAGGGGACAGGAAACACTCACATTTAAAACATATAATTAATAAATGGTGCCCATTATGGGCAGTATTAATATATATACCCACACGCCAGCTAAGGTCAGAAGAGCTTTATTTAACAGCTGGTTTTATGTTTGTGACCCCTGTGATAACATTACATTACATTAATTGATAAGCCTGAAACATGCACTTGTCAAGGTTCAGAGGCACATTTTGCAAATATGGCAGTAGCCATCGATCAGCTTAAGATAAGATATACTTTATTGATCCCAAGTTGGAACATTTGCGTTACATCAGCATGTGTAACAGTTAAATATGCAGTTGTGTTTATTTGAAAATCATTTAGTATAATCACATAAATTCTGTGTTTTATATTCAACAATTCTGTGTTCTTTATTTATTGATTGTTCAATACCTGACAAGGCCGGAGATGAAATATCTACATACATCTAAGAGTATAATACATTATGTATAATATCAGTTAAAATAAGTGCTTCAACATAGTTAACATTGCTGGAGGTATGCACACATATTGATAGATGTCTTGTAATGCACTATTGAGGAACCTGCGACCCAAGTTTTTCATTCAGTGCAGAACTACGCCACAGTTGTGTAGGCCTATATGATATGTCAATAAACCTTAGAACATCTTGAAATCTTGAAAGGGATGTGCAAAATAGTCATTGCATATAGTCTTTAATTAACAATCAGTAGAGAATAACGAGTAATGAATATACTTTATAGGGATCGTATTCATATCTAATAATAAAAATATTGAAATTCAATAACATGCTTTAACCACCAGGTGTCCCTTCATATCAGCTGTGCACCTTTATGGTGTAAATACAGCCTATCTACCAATTGGATCAAATATAAAAGTGAGCCGAATTAGTGTTGATACTGCAAGGAGACGTATTGTGTGAAAAGAAATGTAAGATGTTGTTTAATGGCTGATATATTTATGATCCACGTCACGTTTTCAGTTCCTCATGTTTGTCTTCTCATCAGGGCTCTATAAATACAGAACTACGGCAGATATGTAATATGTAATGCAGCCGAACCGTGTATTACAATGCCGTTATGTGATGACTTTCAAAGAGAAAAGCAAGCACACTCGGAATAAGGTATTATTATTATTTTGGTCTGTTTCCGGTATTTGTTAATGACGATGTGCTCTGAGATGTGAGACTGGAATTGCACAGGGGGGAAATAACGTAGGCTATCTTTAGATGCGGATTTTGTTAAACTAATATGTTTAGGCTGTGGACCAACACTATACATTGACGGGGAAGGGGGTAGCAATAAAGATAACACCATTAAACAGTTACACAACATAACAGAAATAATATCGATAGCAGCGTCCCTAGCAACCACCTTGGTAACAATGAAAACGTCGCGATTTCCTGAAGTAATCTTCGTAATAACTAGCAAACTAAAGATCATGTACATCCACTGCACACATAATCTGAAATAACAACTCATATTTCTCGCATCAAATGACATCAAAACGCATTTTAATGGCCAAACTAACTTTAAAATAGACATTTTCCAAAGAATAAAACGAAGTTCGGCCATGTTTTCTTTTTCTGCAGGGAGAAATTTGAAGATCACGTGACATAGACGCCAGCCATCGGAATGAATGGTGAAAAAAACGGGGTTTGTCAAACAGAGCACATGGTGTGTAGGCCAAACGATAGCTGGGGATTCTGGGTAGTGTAGTGTCTTCTGCCATCCTTTACTCAGAAAACATATTTGTTTCTCCGAATCGAAGGGGAAAAATACAAAAGCATTGCACACAATTTAAACCAATCAATGTTGTGTAATTAACAAGGATAATCTGGTGTTTTTTAGTCGATGAGTAGTGCAGATATCACTGTAAAATCAATCGACAGTAAGAGGAGTACTTACTTCCGGGTGTAAAATTCTCCGTTATCCAATGGGAATGGATGCTCACATTGCCTTTAAGGGCAGCCGGCATAAACGAATGCCTTGCTTCCATGAGCGTCAAATCCCGACGCAGATGGGAATACATTGCAATCAGTTGAAAGCTATTTGCGTCCCTTTATGACGCTGAAGGAGACTAGGAGCGTCACAATTGGACGCCACGGACACTGACCAAACGTCGCTATTGGACGCTTAGGGAGTGAGAGTGTGTTGGTGAGACGGGGAATTCCTCGTGCTATGGTGCTCATGTGGAAGCTGCCACAGCGCTTTGTAGATCACCACCGCTAAGCTAAAGGTGGCTAATGTTGGGCTATGAAGGAATTACAGCACGGTCACATGACTTCACGTCAGCACCGCTAAGCTAAAGGTGGCTAATGTTGGGCTATAAAGGAACTGCAGCACGGTCACATGACTTCTCGTCACTACCGCTAAGCTAAAGGTGGCTAATGTTGGGCTATAAAGGAACTACAGCACGGTTACATGACTTCACGTCACCATCGCTAAGCTAAAGGCAGCTAATGTTGGGCTATAAAGGAACTACAGCACGGTCACATGACTTCACGTCACCACCGCTAAGCTAAAGGTGGCTAATGTTGGGCTATAAAGGAACTACAGCATGGTCACATGACTTCACGTCACCACCGCTAAGCTAAAGGCGGCTAATGTTGGGCTATAAAGGAACTACAGCATGGTCACATGACTTCACGTCACCACCGCTAAGCTAAAGGAGGCTAATGTTGGGCTATAAAGGAACTGCAGCACGGTCACATGACTTCACGTCACCATCGCTAAGCTAAAGGCGACTAATGTTGGGCTATAAAGGAACTACAGCCATACTTGCCAAACCTCCCGATTTTCGCGGAGACTCCCGATTTTCATATGTTGTATGATATCCTCTATTGTTTTTTGTTGTTTTATGTTTCATGTGGAACCTAATTGCTGCAGGTCTCCCTTGAAAAAGAGATCTATGGTCTCAATGGGACCAATCTGGATAAATAAAGGTTTGAAATGAAATGAAATTCATTGCCCTCTCCCGGTTTCCTCCCGGGGTCATATTTCTCCACCATTTCTCCCGATTTCTGACTAAATCAGATACTCAGGACAGTTTCCACTCTGACTTTAATACAGCTACACCATTGTTTGGTTTCCATGGTAGCGCGTCTCTTAAGTAGTGCGTGCAACTGAAAGTCTGAAAGGGTGAGGAAGATAGTCACAGAAAACAGAACAAGAATCGACAACTCTACCCTGTGCTCACTCCTTTCCTCTATAATAGGAACACATATGCTCCATCAAGGATGGTGCTACAGGCCGCAAGACAGTGCACCTACAACTACAATAAGCATGTTAATGTTAATCTAATACAGCTCCGGCGATCCACTAGCACCCCCCCCCCACCCGCGGTGGTTTTGAAATGCTCCCGATTTCTGAGGTCTCAAGGTTGGCAAGTATGACTACAGCACGGTCACATGACTTCACGTCACCACTGCTAAGCTAAAGGTGGCTTGGGCTATAAAGGAACTACAGCACGGTCACATGACTTCACATTACCACCTCTAAGCGTTACATTAAAAGTGCTCACTCTGATCAATCGGAGACTTCTCATACGATTGTTTTGGAATATTTTAATGAGGGAAATTGAAGAGATCTTCGAGTTAAACGTATTATATGAACCACAAAGGTTGATTTTAGGGAATGTACCTCCAAGGAGAATTGGAAAATACAAGATGTATATGCTCAGAGTTCTGGGATTAATAGCCCATACAATTAGTATTGTAAACTGGCTTGAGCCTCACCCTTTGGACTTTGGACCAATGGACACAAAGACTTAAGGTTGTAAACTGTATGGAAAATCGAACAGCAAAACTACAACTCAAGATGGAAGTGTATTATTGAAATGGTCACCTGTTGCAAGGTAGGCCTATTTGGCAAAGTGAATATATTGTAAACCTCTAACTGGACTCTCTATATGTTTTAGATTGCTTATGCTTTGTTGATAAATATGATTGTACATTGTACTTTTTGATTATATTATATATATAGTTTTGTATATAACAGTATGATATTGTATCTGTAGCATATTGTTTGAGACTCAGTGTGAAGGAACTTGCTCTAATACATATTCCAAAAAGTACTCACTCTGAAGCCAAAATGTCTCTTCAGTTGCTGTAATAGAGCTGTAATAGAGCTTATTTTAATATTTTTAAACTTTCCTGTGTTTTAATTTACTGTATATTAATGGATTATATATCAGATACTAATAATAGATTTTTTAATATCAATCTGCAAGTACCCTATAATGGTACCTAAGCACATTACTTGAGTAAATGTACTTAGTTACTTTCCACCACCACTGCAATTAGTCTGATTGGCTTCTAAGGTTACTCGATTTTTGACTTTTAAATGAATCTCAGGCCCACGAGCGGGAAACAGTCAACACAGGAGGAAACATGATAGCTGAGTTTTCTCTTTTTAAAAGGTCAAATTACTTCATTACCCAGAAAAAGATAAACACAACGCCAGCAGAACGTCACTCTTTGCCCTAAATGTCCTCTTTGGACGGGTAATTGCTCGTTTTTCTTTGGACTTCAATGTTCTCTGGTCTTTCAGTGCATTAAGTGCATCCATACATCTGTACTTATACTTCAAAAATCATTACAATGGTGGAGGATATCCTGCTGAACAAACAGTGTAAGTATCCTAACACATGTGTGGACCTGGAGCTTTTCTTCAATATTCCAAAAACCAATGAATAAATCCCATCATCTTTTTGTCGGAGGAACCATTGCAATGCTAACTTCTGGGTTTCCCTACAAAAATACTTCCTCACTGCCCCACTGTATTGCATCCTACATGAGCCAAGCCAATTTCTACGAAAATCTTAAATACGTTAGATACGTCCCCTCCTGACCCAGAAAGCGACGCAACTTCTGGTCCAGGCTCTCGTCATCTCACGCCTAGACTACTGCAACTCCCTCCTGGCTGGTCTACCTGCATGTGCCATCCGACCTCTGCAGCTCATCCAGAATGCAGCGGCTCGTCTGGTCTTCAACCTTCCTACATTCTCCCACACCACTCCTCCGCTCCTCCGCTCCCTCCACTGGCTTCCAGTATTTGCTAGAATCCACTTCAAGACACTGGTACTTGCGTACCATGCTGCGAATGGATCTGGCCCTTCCTACATCCAGGACATGGTTAAACTGTACACCCCAGCACGTGCACTCTGCTCTGCATCAGCCAAACGACTCGCTGCACCCTCGCTGTGAAGGGGACCCAAGTTCCCATCAGCAAAAACACGTGGGTTTGCTATCCTGGCTCCAAGATGGTGGAATGAGCTCCCCATTGACATCAGGACAGCAGATAGCTTACACACCTTCCGGCGCAGACTGAAAACTCATCTCTTTCGACTCCACTTCGATCAGTAAAATACTAACAAAGCACTTATATACTAATAAAGGACTGGCTTATCTAAAGCCAGTTGAGTAGCACTTGAAATGTTGTTGCTCTATGAAACCTGATGTACTTATATGATTCTGTTTTCTTCAAGTTTGTATCTTCTTGGTCGAATGCACTTATTGTAAGTCGCTTCGGATAAAAGCGTCAGCTAAATGCAATGTAATGTAAATGTAATGTAAAAATATGAAATCATGTGAGGCTTAAAATGAGCTAAACTAACCTGCAAACCTATCTCCTCCATTTTCTAGAAACTCCATCCTGCATCAGGCCCTGCACTGAGAGCCCTTGTAATAAAATGACCATGTTATAAAAGAAAATAGGAGAACGGCAAAAGCAATGGGGGTCAGGAAGAGGGAACACAGCACAGGGAAGCCAGAGATGAAGTAGTCCTGAAATGATTCTACAGAGGCTGTGCTGCTTCCAAACCAAATGGATCTCCAATGACAACCTATCAGCTCTGTTATTAGGCGGGGAACACTCTGTCCCCCACAGCACAAATTGAAAACGATTCATCCCTTCTGCTTCAGAGGTAATCAGACAAAAATACGAGGCTAAAATGTATAACGCACTCTACAATTTAAGCCTCATATTTTCTTGATTACCTTTCTGTTAGAGAATCTTGTGTGTGTTAGTATGTGTTGACGCTTTAAATCACGGTGGGGTCTGCGGGGAGAAGCTGAGCCAACAAGCGTGATGCTAACTGAGGAGTAATTAGAGGAATGCCATCACCGCACGCCTGGCAATCTGCGCTAATTAGCAAAGCTTAGCTGAGTTTTCAATCCACAAGGACGCCGTGTGGAGCGAACAAAATATGCCACTCTCACCGAGGGCTGAACAGATTGTCTCCTGAGAGAGGAAGATGAAATAACATTTTAAGCAGGTTCATTTTTGCATTTGCAAACACATTCTGCAACAATATGTGACATAAGGGAAGCAGCAAGCTTATTATTGTGCAACAGTGCAATGTGACATGGTGCAGTTACAGTATATTATTAATAAACTATATTTAGAACCACGTTTCAAAGTGCTTTACATGATAACAATGGCTAAGATACAAACAATTTCAAACCTTTTAAAGGTATGGACCAAAGGAGCTGATTTTTATTTTTGTTTTTTTCTGACATGATTATGTGTTTCCCAGTCTACAGAAGAAAGGCATTAATTTCTCCGGCTCTTATCATTGGCCGCCGCTGAGATTTATGTTTGGTGAAACAGACCACACAGTTTATTTAAAGCGGAGGTGTTCTCATATTCATAACGCAAACCAACAGAGACCTTTACGGATGAAGTAATGGAAAAATAAATACCGGCTGATTGGCTGTTGTGGAACGGTGTCTGTCTGCCTCAGGAAATTGACTTTTTTTTTAATCTACTGTTGTTTTTATCAACCTGTATGTGTCTCTAATATCACAGCTGTTCCTGAAAGACAGTCCGAGCTCCTCGCTGATAACAAAGTCTGTCAGAACAGCTGAATGAGCTGCAGAGATATCAGGAGACTCAGCTCAGAAATCACTGCAAAGCTATTTATCAGAGAAGCTGACTCTGCATGGCTGAAGATTACAAGTGTTTTTACAGGCTAGATTTTCATCTGAGTAATGCTTAAAGGAAATATCTCTAAGATTACATGGCTGATATATTGATGAAAGAGGTAATAACATGCCCATTTAGCGCATGGCACACCTGCAATTAGTGCCATAAATAAAGTCAAAATAATATATGTTTGAGATTAAGGAACATGTATGTATGGGAACCTCAAAAAAACAAAGTTGAAACCGTAACAAGGGATAATGAAATTGTTCCTGCCTATTGCTTTATTTACTTTTTGAAAAACACCTGTCGTTTCACTTACTTTTGCTGGTGACATCATGCATATATTTGTATATAAATATATATATATATATATAAAGGTGTTGGTGCATGAAAATGGTCTGCAAAGGCTAAGATATATCCAAAGTTCCCTCCAGAGGGAGTAACTGCAGCACAGGCAGGAAAATAAAGAGCTTTTTTTTCATTACATTGCATTTAGCTGACGCTTTTATCCAAAGCGACTTACAATAAGTGCGTTAGAAGAAAACAGAATCATATACTGTAAGTACATCAGGTTTCAGAGAGCTAAAACATTTCAAGTGCTACTCAACATGGCTTTAGATAAGCCAGTCCTTTGTTATTATATAAGTGCTTTGTTAGCAATTCTATCGCTCGAAGTGGAGTCGAAAGAGATGAGGATTTTTTAACACTAAAGCATGGAGACATGTCCCAGTAGAGACACTAAATACTAATATGAACCTGAAAATGAGCAGAATATGGCCCCTTTAATACAAAAAAGGATAAAAAACACTGTCTCCCATTAACGATTGTAAATTGTCTGTAAAAAGCATTAAAACAGAAATTAGAAGATTGCCTCCTCCAATCCAGAGTGCAGGGGGCAGCACACTGTTCACTGGTATCTCATATTATAAACCATTAACTGTTTTATTGCCTTTGCCCTGTAACCCACATCTTTAAAAAAATTCGAACCATCGATGACCTAATCTACAAAGTGCCCATTAACATTCAGCAGCCTTGCACGCTTCACCTGAAATCGTTGCCATGTTAAAGCCACTGAGAGCACGGAGTGAAAGCGAAGTGGCATTTTATTTAAAGCCATTTCTACCAGAGAGAAAAGTGCCTTTTTATCTGGTATAGGATAGGAATATATATTTGTATTTCAAAAGGTCAGAACGCCTTTATTATACCATTGCTCTTCCCCAATGGTGATTTGTGAACCAGGAAAATGAAAAGTTCTAAATAAAAGATATAGATAGATATAAAAGTATTCTGATTAAACAAACAAAACACACAAAACCTCTTCTCTGGATAAGAAATGTTTTGTGTCTTATAAACAACTAAATCCGTATAACAGTTGTTGATGCATTAAATGTAATTTACATAAATTCACAGTGAAGAGTCTGATTATGTGTGAAATCTATGTGGTTATTTGAAGCTGGTTTGACATTGTTCTTACGATCTCTAATTTACAGCATTATAATTTAAATGTAAACTCACCAGTGGTTGATAATGGCTTTCAATCATGTAAAACACACATAACAATATATTATTATCCAAGTGATTGTAGCCTTTGCAGACCATTTGCATGCACTAAACCAGGGGTCTCCAACCTTTCTCCACCTGAGAGCTACTTTGAAAAAATGAAAGTTGCCAAGAGCTACTTGCATCGCATCGCTTACATTTATTTACATATCACTCATCAGTTGAATTAAGCTACTTTTGTGTGAAATCAATACCTAAAGCTTATCTAAAATCTTAACTTCACATCAAGGTCCAAGAAAACGACAATTTCTCACATATTAATATGGACAACATAGTAAGTACATCACTGAAGATTCACATAAATGTCCAAGAGAAAAATACAATGTTTTCACTTCTTATTATGGCCCACATAGTAAATACATCGCCTTAATCACCACCTTGCAAGCATCCTATGGCACGTGTGTAAAATAAGTGCATTCACTCTTTTTCACAGTCAGTGAGATGACTGGCGCTGCATGGAGTCCACAGGTGTATGCTGGAGTGTACCCACTTAGGTTCACTCTAATAGAGTCATTTACATGTTCATCAGTCGGTCTTGTTGTGTAGTTAGATTTCATGACATTCATGCCGGAGAAAGCTGCTTCACAAAGGGATGTAGAGCCTAATAAAGCAGACATGTTCAGTGCTGCTTGGTGAATGTTCTTATAGTTTTCTGGGTCTACAAGGCTCCAGAATTTTTTTTGAGTTTTGCTGAGACTTCAGCTGAACATGATTTTGGAGATTTATAACCTCCATCTCCATCTCCACAGGATTGACACTGAACAGTGCAGCCATCTTTTCTTCTTCTTCGTCTTGACATTAAATTATAAACCATAATTAATCAATTGTATAGGTCTAGCCTCCCTATATCTGTGTGTGACATTTTTCCATCCTCAAAAACAAAAAACTAATACTTCTGCAGTCTAGCTGCAGCTTCTAGCAACGGTCTTCTGTTAAAGAAAGGACACTCATGTCCTGAATGAGGCATCACACACAGGACTTGAGTCTGAACACAGCAGACAACAGGAGTATTTACAACAGCATTATAAAAACAAAAATACTGCATGTGGGTGCACACTTACATTCTCTGTCTTACTGTTACATGAATCCCATGAATGTATGAGATTAAGTTATCTTCATCATCTCAATCAGTGATTAAGTGAATAATAAAGTTTCTATCAGCCTGTCACTCTTATTAGTAGTTATTTTTCAGGAGGGGGCGGGGTTTGGAGGAACCGAGAGGAGACGGTGATCGCGGAAGCTTTCCTCCTGCCTTCACAAACTTTACACACGTATTTATCAACTGAAAATAGCCAGAGGACATTCATACTCTGCAATCCAAGACTTGATTACATCCACCAAAAACCTGACATGATGATAACGAGTGTTTTTCAAAAACACAAATCCCTCCCTGTGTGTCTATGAGCCGCAGCGACGCGGCCTGATTCAGAGCGGGTCATTCTGCCGTTGGTTCTGACTGGTGCTGCTGGAGAAACAGACTGCTCCGTGTGTGGTGTCGCTGTGTCGCTTTGCCGCTGTCACATCTGCTCCTTGATCTCTGCGTCACGGACCAATTTTATATTTGTGTGACAGAAACAATTCTAAAATAAAAACACTTTATTGTCCGGCCGCGGCCGAAAAATCAAGAAGCAACGTTACTACGCTATAATCGAGAATCGAGCGGCGAGCTACTGAAAAGCTGCCCGCGAAATACCGGTAGCTCGCGATCGACGTGTTGGAGACCCCTGCACTAAACCCTGTGTAACAAACAGAGTAAATAAACTTGTGAAGGGTCTAATGAAAGAAAGTCGTAGAATGCAGCTTTTTTTTATGCTATACTTGAAAAAAGCTATACTTTATTTTATTATTCTACTCCCGCAACGTTATATCAGTGCAATACTACATTTCCTTGGAGAATAGGAGGAAAAGACAGAACGCCTGGAGGAGAAATAAACTCAAACATAAAACAGTGCAGCTGATGGAGGCGGTGTCTCAGCGCCGTCTCCTCACAGCGAGGGGTAAAGAAGAAAAAACAACCTACAAACAGTAATAACTTCTTCAACCTGAATTACAAAGTGAAGTGAGCACACAAAGCTTACATGCAATGTCAGGCTGCTCTGCCCGAAACTTCTTACATTATTCGCTCTGAAAGAACTGAAGATGAAGAAATAAAACCCAGGAAGAAACTAGCAAAATGCAATCATGAGAAATTACTCTGTGTCCAATTTGTCATTAAGGTAGTGTTTATTTAGGGTCGTTTTTGGCGCAGTGGGTAGAGCGTTGATCATCAGATCGAGGGGCGCTGGTGAACTCCAGTTTGAAACCCGCCTCGGCCGCCACTGCGTCAGGCCGTTGTGTCCTCGGGCAAGACACTCTACCCGCATCTGCTCCTGTGGGTAATGTCCACAGTATTGACATTTACATGTGTAATATGTAATTGTAAAGCGCTTTGAGCACCTGTAAAAGCGCTCTAATTAAAAATGTAATCCATTATTATTATTTCCACGGGGGATTCCTCCTCGTCTGAAGCGGCAGGAGGATCCAGACAGACCTAATGAAGATTAGTGAGATTAGTTTGAGCAGAGACTGGTATTACTTCTCGAGTGCCATCATGTCTGATGATCAATCTCCGCCGGGCTCTCATAAACTCTCAGGCTTTACACAAAAATCACTCTCAAGTCCCCCTAGGGCTCTTTGTATCTGCTTGCATAATTGTTCCCTGCAGAATTGGATTTGAGAAGTGTACTATATAACTGTTTTGCTATCATAAATGTTCCCAGCAATTTTCAAACCTAGAGAAGTCGGTTATTTTATTTAAGTTAAAGCTGTGTTTCATTAATGTCATGTAATGCATCGCATCTCCTTTGAGCATGCGTCCATGTCGTTGTTTTCCACGAGAAGCAGTCATTAATACAGTTTGTGCCTCGTTTTGAGCGTGCACTTCTTAGATCCTGATTGTATTTACCTCTATATCAAAACACGTAGTCCGCAGACGTCCAGATCTAAAGCTGTCAGAGAAACAAGCTAAGCAAACGTTAGCGGTAGCGCTGATTGTGGCCCTCTTTGTTAGCCAAAAAGCATGAGAAAAAACACATATTTTTTAAATGAAACCGCTGAATTCAGAGCTGGATATGTTTGTTTTTGATAGGATAAAACTGTATTTAGTTATCTTTAAGTCTCCATGAGAGCATTAAGCTAGTAGCCTCAGGCCTACAGAGATACGAGCATGGCTGAAGACTTTTGGAATTTCTCTTCTCTAAAACTATGCACATTTTTCAAAGAACAAGACAGAACACTTTATAAGCATGTTTCCCATCTGTCAAGTGTACATTTAAAGTAAATGATCTAGAAAACCACACATATAGTCCGGTTTCGCTCACTTTCCATTTCCCAGCCTCCAACCTGCTGCATATTAACGCCTGTCTGTGGTCATGTGACCTCCTTAATTTCTTCTCTGGATTACCCATCAGCCCTCTTCAATATGCTGAGGTAAGTATGTTTTAACCCGGCTTGTGGAGATGCATTGATCTGTTTGCATCCATCAGCTGTTTAAAGTCCACATCTGGAGGGAAATCTCACTTTGCAAAGGTAATAACACCTTTAGCCTAACAGGTTAATGAGAGGTTTAAAGGAATACCTTGGAGGAAACTAAAAGGTACACCCAGGCTGGAAATTAGGACGTATCTCATTTTTTCAATATTATATTCTCTTCGTATTGTGTAGGTTGTGGGTCAGGAATAAATGAAGACGCAGGTAAATCCAGAGTCCCTGGACAATTCTGTGTGCACACAAAACCTTCAAATGTCACACTAGGAAATGCACAATATATCTGTTGACCTTCTTTTTTACTCAAAGATCTTTACAGTTGTTCTCGATTGCTAACACATTGTATTCAAAGATAACACTGTGCAGCATGCATCTCAGCACATAGCTATATGCTTTGGATCTCTCTAAGTGTGATGCATTGTTGGCCAAAACCCAGTTTGTAGCTGCTGCTTCCTGTGCCTCATTGAACATCCTTAGCCTTCCACCTCCTTGTTTCTCAGTCCTTCAGATAAACAACAAAGATATAGTGGTCGGTCAGTGTCTGTGTTGTATAAAAGTAAGTTTACCACAGTACATTGTGCAGGATTTCTGAACAGTTATAGTTTGCAACATGCCAACAATTCAATTACAGTAATGAAGTAAATACGTTTCACACAACAGATACAAGCTCTGAGATATCATGAGTTATGCAGAGCTACTGGTGACTAACCTGTTTTCAAGTCTAAGGGTCCGGATTACAGAGGCGACAGTACATCGGCTTGGATTAGGCTGAACCCTCCGTCCAGCCTCTCTCATCGTCACACCATGGTTGATAACATTTCATTTCATTAGAGAGTAACTTCCTCCTCCTCTCCTCTTGTTGGCTTCCATTGTTGCTGTAAGAAAGTACTCACCTGTGGTCTTTTCATAGTGCTAACATCCTGATTGATGCGCCAACAGTTATGCCATCAGGTGTTTGGTCAGGTGGAACGTGTTTCTGGATCATTGGTCCATGTGTGAGGCATTTTGAATATCAGTGTTTTAAACCAGCTAACACGTGACTTCATGTCAGATTCCTGAGTCTCACGTGGAGAGACGTGTGCAGAGGTTTGCACAAAGCGCCATGTTGATTTGCAAATTGTGTGAAAAGCTGAAAACGTGTTTAGAGTTTTGTAGATTTGAGTCGATGTTTTGCTCTTTGAGTGTCGGTTAAAATAATTGTGCTTTATGTATAATTCTAGTGTTTTAGAAATCGAGAAAAACTGTAATATACTGGAGTATTTCCATTGTATGCTGTCAATACTTAATCTCCACTACACCTCAGACGGAAATGTTGAACTTTTCACTCTCCTCCATGTAGTGAACACTAATTCAAAGTAATTATCTTACAAATAAAGACTAATGATGCGCTGGAATGATATAATGCAATACCAATCTACCCTGTATTTTGAAGAGTATCTTAAAGTGGCTCTACATTGACGAGCTACACTAAAACGCCTTTACATGTTGTTAGTATAATATAGAATAATGTAACAATCAGTCTGTGAACTGAAAAGTGCTCTCTTGTATGAGGTCATTTAGATAATACTTCTACTTAAGTAACATTTTGGATTTAGGACTTAATTAAAGTGTGTGCCGTGTGTGCCGTGTGTGCCGTGTGTGCCATGTGTGCCGTGTGTGCAGTGTGTGATTCGTGTGTGCAGTGTGTGATTTGTGGGAACTAGTTGTGCTGTTTGCTGGAGTTTGGAGATGTGCTCCATTTTGTCTCTCTACATTGTTTACTTTTATGACTTTCTTTTATAAGAAAGTCGTTCTTTGTTTGTCTTAAGTTCGTTTTGTAAATTGGCCCTCTTTATTTAGATTATCTTTTGGTTTCTCAAATCAGTTTCCTCGTTCTTTTCTTCTTCTGTTATCCCCCTTAAAGGGAAATGGAAACACTTTTCAAACTGCTTTCCATGCGACAATATTACCATTAGGAAATGTATTTATCTAGTCTATTTCCAATGTAAACGATCGAGATACGCGAATTTACTTTTTGAAATACGTGCCTAATGACCATGGGCGCTTCCATTGCTCCGGGACTTTTCCAGTGACGTCACTGATTGGGTACGGCTTCCTGGGCCAAAGCTCAATAACAAACAACATGGCGTGCAATGCACCAGTAGTTTACATTACAAGAAAACGGTCGTCGTCAGGAGTTTATTGTATTGCCCCAGGCTGCACAAATGGATTTTATACAAAGAAGGAAGAAGTACATTTCCATAGGCTGCCACTAAAGGAGGAGAAGCTGCTCAAAGTCCAGTCTGGATGCCTGGTTCAATACAAAACATTGGATTTGAAGCCAGGATCTGTTCCCACAATATTCGATTTCTCAACGTATGCAGTCGGGAACACCGACCGTCCCAGCACGTCGGCCGCGCAAGACAATGACAGTGTCAACAAACGTGAAGTTCGAGCCACCAAACGAGTTGCTTCAGCTGCCGAGAGAGAGGTAAATATTGCAGCACTACCAGATTACTAGCTCACACATGTATTTACTGACACAGTGTGACCTTATTAATTAACGCAATCGCGTCCAAACTAAATGGTAGCTATTATGACGTACAATAGAGAATTGGGGGTGTTCTATAGCTCAACTAATTAAACTGGCATACACACGCTCATCTGTCGAAAACAGCCCTAAAAAGGCTAGTATTGCTATTGATGGATGGTATTGCAGGACCCAGAGCGCACAGAGCACAGAGCGGACAGCAGATAACGGAATTGCAGTTGTATTGCTTATAGATTATCAGAACATTTCAAAGGGGACACAGCCCCATTGTATATTAACCTATGGATTAACTACATCATCGTTTTTATCGTTGTAATGCCATTGAAGACCAGTTTAGACCAGACAATGAGGAAGGTAAGCCGTTAGCCTGGCGTATGTTAGTACCTAGCGCCACTTGTTTTGATGTACGTTTTTGTGGATAACCTCGCGAGTTTGTATCTTTCAGTGTTGAGGTGGGCACCGTTAGATTCTGTGTCTCCTTGCGATCATAAACGATGTGTTGGATGTGCGGCTAGGATAAGTAATAAGGGAGCTATCGGTGCAGTAATAGGTTAGCATTTTCGCTCGGGGCTAATTCAGAGGCTCACTGTTAGCATTGTGTTTTTTAAATTTTTTTATTCCGGATCGTATGCCACTCTATTCGACCGAATCGGTTCATAAGCATAGGCCATGGGATGCCTGGTAACTGTAGATGCTTCCACATCAATGTCATCTCCCGACGAATAGTCAAATTCATCGTTCAAAACGTCGATCTCATTACAAAATTCCTCCATCGCTGCCATATCTGCTACGTTGTGTTGACTTCAGGTGGAGCGAAAACACAGCCAGTGACGTCACCATTTGGGACTCCCCTAATGGCGGCGGCCTGGTCCCGGAATTCCCCACCCGGCCGGCGGATAATTAATTTTCTTTTGGCGAGTAATATCATATACAATAAATATTACGATCAATATCCATTGTAAAATGAATAAACTACCGGAATATTATAACTGTAATTGGTGTTTCCTTTCCCCTTTAAGGTGCGGGCTGCTTCAGCCATATGTTGTTGTTGTTGCCAGTTTATGACCGGGCACCTTTCGGCCAAACATAGTTGTTATGGGGACAAATGGAACGCTTCCTTCTCGGGGCTTGTTGACTCCAAGGTGTGAAATCATTGAGGCCATAAGCGTCGGTTGCAAGTACTTCAGTGTCCCCAGCTGTTTAGGCTATCTAGTGAAGAATGTTGATTACAACCCTCCAAACTAGTTCAAACTAAATCATGCAAAGGAAGTTTCTTCAGAATTGATTGTGGCAGCTCCCGTGTCGTCAGACCTCTGGCTCTTGACTTGTTTTGTGAATTCTCCGGCCGATACTCCAAATAAACCATCAGTGTTTGACATCAAAGCTCCAGCTCTCCTCGTGTCTCCTTTGAGTCCTGACTCCTCCATTGCTACCGAAGTTTCCCCCACACTATCAGCTTTTATGTTTTGTTTTTTCAATGGCCATGAAGAGCCCACTCCCCTTGCTCTCTTCTTTCAGATAAAGTAAGATGTCTTTTGTTCGACCCACAGCAGGACATTCAGATTGATCCAGCAGAAAGGAACAGAGCCGATACAAACCACAAATGAAATAAGTATGCTATAATAAATTGTAAATAAGAGGCAAACACACATGTAATCAAATCAATTAAGGACACAACCGGTGACTCCTCAGAAACAACATCTAATTCGGCAAATAAGAGTGAACGTTTCAAACTATGTATTTAATAATGTTTACTATACTTCATACCTTAAGAGACGTTGCTCTCCTTTTGGAGGAACTGCTCGTATCTTTTTTGTGTTTTGATTCATTATTCTGTCTGTTACATATGAAATAAAATGGATGTTTTTCTCCTCACATGTAGTTTGAAAGTATAAATGTATTTCCTTGGATGCTGTGACTTTGAATATCTTCCTTTCTCATGTGCGAGCGACATAAAGGAGTGAGATCCACTTGGTGATCGTTATTAATCGCAATGGAGAAACTAGCTAAAAAAGGAACATTTGCAAAAGATAAATATTAAAATGCAAATGGGGCTACGCATTTAATTAACTGGTCCTTTTGTGAGTCCTTAAAGGGATCCATTAAGTTGTCTTTTTTGGGAATATAAAAGAATAATCAGGCTAGCCAAAGTCTAAAATGATGTAGGGAAAATGAAAAGCTTTCAGGCTTTGAAGTTAACTTTGAAGTTAACTTGCATCTTAAGCAGGATTCATATTAGCTGTTCATTTGGGAACACAAAAGAGAAAAGTGTCACTGAATGAATTCTCTGTGATCTTCAGCTTCAGCTTTTCATCACTTGTTAATTGTGAAAGGCTGAATTTAAAAGTGTTTAAAACATGTTTGAGGGACTTTCTTATGACATAACATTCTCAGTTTTAATTAAGTGTGTATTTTTCACGTTCCTTTTCTGCCAGAAACTTTTAAAATCCTCCTGGATCCTTCATTTTAAATGCGTTACATTTCTTGTAATTTTGATTATCTGTGTTGTAATTTTTAATGTTTCATCTATTGTCCGCCTTGGAGATTGATCCTCTGTTTCTTTTCCTCAAGTTTTCAATTGTGTTGGTCTTTGATAAGGTTTCTTTAGGGTACATGTTTCCTTGTGTGCTGCAAGAGCCTAAGGACAGATGGTATTCCCCCTGAGACGAATGTTTAATTTGTGATACTGGACCTTTTTATATAAAATAGTATTGATTGATAACAGGAGTCTGTCTTCTGCATAGAACCCATCGTTAATATAACCGTCAATTGGCAGCTTTTGTGCGGCGGCTAACTGGAAAACCCAGAATAAAATGTGCGCTTGAAAAGGAACACCGAGAGATGATAAAGCAAACACATTAAGCAAACATCTTTGTAAGTGTGGAATTGGTTGAATACTTTGAGGTTTCACTGTTGAGACTTTGCTCAAATATGTTGGAAAATCTATCTTTTTATATCAAGGTTTTAAAAATGTAAGATAGTTGTGTCTTCCAATTATTCCTGTCATCTTTTGGGCAGCATGAGAGATGAAGTCTGTCGCTCTCTTCTTCTCTGAGAATAAAAAGTCTCCTCTGAGGAGGCGTCACTAATTCTACCTCTGAGGGGGATTCACTGCAGCGAAGAGTAAAAGCCCTCCGTGGGAGAAATGAGGAAAAAAGTGTCATTATCTCAGAGTACGTGTACATGTAATTGGCAGTTGCTGGTAATGCTTACTCTGCAAAAATCAGGCTGACTGAATACTTTCAGAGGAAATCAATGATATATTCACCAACTGGAATTACATAATGCACTGTGTGTGTGTGTGTGTGTGTGTGTGTGTGTGTGTGTGTGTGTGTGTGTGTGTGTGTGTGCGGTCTAGCATTACTATACTTGTGGGGACCTAAATCTGTTTACATAGTCACGTGTGGGGACTGGCTTTCCTTATGGGGACAAAATGGAGGTCCCCATGAGGGGAATCATTAATTTTAGGGTGAAGACTTGGTTAGGTTTAGGGTTAGGGTTAGGGTAAGGGTTAGGGTTAGGCATGTGTTGGTTATGGTTAAGGTTAGGATAAGTCTCCAGTAAATGCATGTAAGTCAATGTAATGTCCCCTGAAGTGATGTATACATGGTATGTGTGTGTGTGTGTGTGTGTGTCTTCAATTTGTCAGCAGCCGCCGGAACCAAATGCTTTTTTTGCTCTCTGATGTCTAACGCTGACTGCTGCAAATTTGTTCATGCTTTTTTATAGCGTGGGTGTGAGAGACAGCTTTACTGACTCGTATAGATGAAATATGTGTATGAACTTTCGGCGGGGCAGTTTGTTGGCATTTCTGTCCGTCGTAGGCAAGTTTTAAAGATAATCTGATGTTGTTGTTTGGTGAAAAGCACCCTGGAGGGAACACAGGGATTTTAGCCTTTGCAGACTATTTACAAACCTATAGAACAGTAAAGGAAAAATAGAGCTCCTTTAAGATAATGATGACATTTTGCAAAACAACTGTCCATGTACCCATGATTTTCTTTCCAGGGATAATGATATTTCTGTAGCAAAGGGCGACTGAAACAGGGATAATGTGCAGATGAACGGGCTTTAGTCCAAAATAAATTAGTTTGGGTTATTGGGGTTGACCTATTTGATGTTGTAGAACAAAACGATAACAACTCTTTAGCTTCTGTTAACTACAGACATTATTTTAGGCTAACAACCAAAAAGACGTTTTTTAACATTTGAGACGAGGAAACGAGAGGTGGTAAAATAAGTCTATACGTTTTTTTTCCCTCTGTTTTAGGACTAATTCCTGCACCACTATTGGCGTGTCTTGTCTGATTTCAGGGTCAAGAGATAAGATAAGATAAGATAGTACTTTATTGATCCCAATGTGGGAAATGTTTGTGTTGCAGCAGCATAAAAAGACATACAATAAAAATGTAAAGACAAGAAATAAACAAGAAAGTAGAAAATATAAATGTTGAATTTAGAACTGAACAATAACAAGATATAAAGCAAGGTATTATATATACATAGGTATGTGACAGATGAACTATTACATATTAAACGGAATAAATAAATGTAAAATATACAGTGAGATTTTAAGTCCAAGAGAAGCTATGGAGGAGAGAGGAGGGACTTTGGGATGAAACTAAAGTGTTGAGGTTTGCACTAACAATGCAGAGATGGACAGGCAATAGATGGTTCAAACTGGCAGGCGGTCCTCTGCTGAGCTTCTCTTTGTCTAAGCGTCCTCACAGCCTTTCATGCAGAGTGTGTGTGGGCCGCCTCTATCAGCATCAGCAGCCACACACACTCCGCAGAATCACCCTGTGTGAAGCTGATAAGGCGGCGGCTGAATGTAAGCTGCAGGGTAAGCCCCATCGTGATGTCCACCGGCAGTCCGCTGTAAACGATCAGGCCCTGTTTTTTATTTCAATCCCTCACAGATGCTAGCACCGTGGATCAAAGCGCTCGGTGGTCCAGGCATTTCTGGCCATGATGAAGACTCTGAAGTTTAGATACGGTTTGTTGCAGCACTTGGCAGCAATTTGCCTCAGCCTGCATGGGATGTGAATCCAGTTTAGATTGACATACATGCAGTCTTTTTGGTCAGATATATTTGCATAATCCACAATCTGGATTGTTTTTGCTCCCTTTTGGCCTAACACTGAGTTAATAACTTTGAAGATATTTGACTCTCGAAATTGGCATCAATTGAGCAGAATTTAAACTGAAATAACTGCATGTTATACTTGATTTTTTCTAAACAAATTACCTATAACCAAGGGTGTGTCCAATATGTTTGAAAGGCATGTAGAAATATGCTTTTAGACGAACCTTACACAACAACACCTTAAATCTCAGATACAAGTTAGGAGGCGTGTGGCGTAGTGGATTAGTGCGTAGGTGTTGCGGTCACAGGTTCAAACCCCACTGCAGTCAGCATGTCGTTGTGTCCCTGAGACACTTCACCCCAAATTGTTCCTGTGGGCATTGCCCACAGTATTGAGTATGAAAGTCGCTTTGGACAAAAGCGTCTAACAAGTGACATGTAATGTAAAATCAGCTTCTTAGCATATATCTTGTGGCAAAACCATACATTCACTGCTCACATCAGTTTACAAGCTACATAGCTTATGCACTCTTTAAAACACCCCTAAATTGTCAGTGTTGCTTTTTTTGTTTAAGGCAACAGGTAGAAAAACACTTGTCCTCTGTCAGCGTGTTAGCTAGAGTTAGCAGTTACGATATTAAGCACAACAGACGTTAGGGCAGGTGTTGTCAGGTGTGATGACTGTGTGATCAGAAAAAAGGCTAACATCTTAAATCCTCACTAAGCTGTTGAGTTGAGCACCAACATGGCTAAGAGCACTAGCATTGATGTCTAAGCTTTACTGCCACACTTATGCAGCAGCTAGCTTTCTACATGTGTATTCTAACCCGAAATACGTCATAAATCAGTTTGACACAATAGTGCACTTAATCTAGGCTATTGAAAATAAAAGTATTCAACTCATGATTCAAATATAGGGGGGGGGGGTTGGTTACTGATTGGCTAATGGTTACACAAGACAACACATCGTTATGACATCATAAAGTGGCCCAAATCTGATCAGCTCATTTTCAGACAGGTTTTTATAGAAATGGATCAAAAAGAGAGAGAATCTTTTTTCCTGAAACTTTCAGAATCTCTTTCCACAGAGGGGACACATGTTGATGTAGAAGAGACATGGAGAAGAGGGGACACGTGTTGATGTAGAAGATACATGAGGAAGAGGGGACACATGTTGATGTAGAAGAGACATGAAGAAGAGGGGACACATGTTGATGTAGAAGAGACATGAAGAAGAGGGGACACATGTTGATGTAGAAGAGACATGGAGAAGAGGGGACACATGTTGATGTAGAAGAGACATGGAGAAGAGGGGACACATGTTGATGTAGAAGAGACATGGAGAAGAGGGGACACATGTTGATGTAGAAGAGACATGAAGAAGAGGGGACACATGTTGATGTAGAAGAGACATGGAGAAGAGGGGACACATGTTGATATAGAAGAGAGATGGAGAAGAGGGGACACATGTTGATGTAGAAGAGACATGAAGAAGAGGGGACACATGTTGATGGAGAAGAGACATGAAGAAGAGGGGACACATGTTGATGTAGAAGAGACATGAAGAAGAGGGGACACATGTTGATGTAGAAGAGACATGAAGAAGAGAGGACACATGTTGATGTAGAAGAGACATGAGGAAGAGGGGACACATGTTGATGTAGAAGAGACATGGAGAAGAGGGGACACATGTTGATGTAGAAGAGACATGGAGAAGAGGGGACACATGTTGATGTAGAAGAGACATGAAGAAGAGGGGACACATGTTGATGTAGAAGAGACATGGAGAAGAGGGGACACATGTTGATGTAGAAGAGAGATGGAGAAGAGGGGACACATGTTGATGTAGAAGAGACATGAACAAGTGGATTTTAATAATAGGTGACCTTTAAAACAACCCTAAGTCCGATGATGATTCAAACGCTGCTATACGACTGTTCATTAATGCTACATGCAAATACATTGAGTGTACCACCTTCTCAGTAAAGGCTTTCAGATTATGCCTCAGAAATAACGGGCAATAAGAAGATATGGAAACAAATGACTTCAATATAATTCACATATCATTTCATAATAAGGTACAACATTCTAAATGCAACACGTATGCTTCAGATAATGTGTATTAGACACCGGTTCTGTTTGTTTTTTGCTTTATGTGAGACAATTTCAATGATTTGTAAAATATAAAATCCTTGTGCACGTGCCTGCTGCTAATGTATTTTATTCTTTTCTACTTTGTATGTTTGATTATTATCTTTTGTAGAACTGCAGAATGGAGTAAATAACTAATTTCAAACATAGATAATAATGTATATCCTTTTTTATCACATATCGTTCTTTTCTGTCTGTTCATGTTTCCCTGAATCATCATTTGCTGCTCGTATGATGTGTTTTTACCTTTTCTCCACAAAAAGTCACATTACATTAAAATGCAAATGTAAAAAACACTGCAAGATAATCTGTTTTTACAGTTTTTAGGCATGTCTTATTTAGGATTAGACTATGACTCAATATTTGCCACTTTCCGTAAATAATATCTCTAAATGAAAATATTTCCTTTTCAAATTTGGGAGAAATATATTCAAATGAAGATGTCTAACAAAACAGAAAAGATGCATTGGTTTAAGACCTCAAATAATGCACAAAGGCGCTTTATATATATATTTTTTTTTTTATTAACGGTTTAACGTAGGATGAGATGAGGAATATATATTGTCAATTTTCTGCAAATAAAATCTTTAAATGACAATATTTGTATTTAAAATGTAGGAGAAATGTCGTCAAAAGTTAAACTAATATCAAAATGTTAGTTTTACTAAATAAACCGATATGAATAGTAACACCACCTACACTGAAATGTTTCGTAGATATATATATATTTATATATACCCGCTCCCGCCCCACTGCGTCAGGCCGTTGTGTCCTTGGACACTTCACCCGAATTTGCTCCTGTGGGTATTGTCCACAGTAGATGACCATTACATGTATGATCTGTATGTGTAATGTGTATTTGTAAAGCGCTTTGAGAGTCTTTGATAAAGCGCTATAATAAATATAAGGATTATTATATTATATATATATTTATACATATTCGTCGGCTAACACAGCGGCAGCAGAGAGAGAGTATACCTTTTGTTCATTCACGTACATAACAATTTGCTCAGGCAAACATTTCTTAAACTCCTCCAACATAATCAATTCCCTCAGAGAAGAATAATCGGTAGCATGACATGAGGCAATCCACTTAGCGAACAACATTCCCTTTTTACTAGCGAACTCCACGTGCGTTTGATTAGGACCCTTCCTATGGTGTCTAAACTTCTGCCGGTAAGCTTCAGGGACTAACTCATACACTCTGTGTTGGCCGATGCTTTGTCCGGGTTGGTTTTGTGATGTTAATGTGTGTTATTAGGTAGGTTGGTTTTGTGATGTTAATGTGTGTTATTAGGTAGGTTTGTTTTGTGATGTTAATGTGTGTTATTAGGAGTTTCGTTAGTGTGCTTATGTTCACAAAACCTGTGGGTTTGTGCCTTAAGGGAGGGGGAGGGTCACGGCTGCTGCCTTCTTGGTCCTCTTAACTGTGATAATCTGTGTTATATGTAAATGAGCTGTGCGGTTGCCCTGACGTCATTGGCTGCCATCTCCTGGTCCGCCCCCTGAAGATTGTGATTGGAGCACGCCGGGCCCGACGCACTCCAATCGCAGCGCAACCAAGCAACAATTCCAACTGGTGTGTATTGCATTTCCTCATCCCGGACAAGCCCCCATATATGTTACATCCCCACTAGGGATGAGGAAATGCAACACACACCAGTTGGAATTGGTATAATTATAAAGGGTTTATTTAAAATAGCCGGGTAAACATGATGATTGTCCCCAGGCTTTGTAGTCATCTCCAGCAGGTGTGCGCCGGCTGTGCGCTGCGATTGGAGTGCGTCGGGCCCGGCGTGCTCCAATCACAATCTTCAGGGGGCGGACCAGGAGATGGCAGCCAATCACGACAGGGCAACCACACAGCTCATTTACATACAACACAGATTATCACAGTTAAGAGGACCAAGGTTGCGTTCCGATAGTCCAAAGATCAGCTCCTAAATTCTAACCCTATCTCCTATTCCTTGACCTCTGAGTGAAACGTCACGGGGTTAAGGGATAGTGGATAGGGGAATTCAAAAGGATTTAGGAGAAGACACTGCAGTACTTTAGAGAATCCGAATGCACTTTCACTATCCAACGTGTTTATGATGCGCCAGCGGACGTCATGAATGTGTGTCTGCTGCTGTGGGGAAACTATGGAAACTACAATTTTCTATACAGCGGACTACAACATGGATGTTTAATAAGAACGACGGACTCATCTAGAGACTCTGCACCGTGCTCTCATGCTGTTGTTTTATGCTTTATGAACGTGGACAACAGAGAAACATATTCTTCATGACCAAAGTTGGAATTGAAATAAAAAAGGAAAGTGAAACTTATGCTCGTCACCCTCTCCCTCCGGTCCACATTAATACAAATGATCCCAATACGTATGATTGTATGAAAATATCTTAAAATCAATACAAATGTATTTATTATAAACGTTAGTCCTTAACATCTATCACTGGGTATATCACCATTCAAACATCTTTTAAAAGTTGAACAAACTCCACACAGCTCAGTGAAGACTGTGAAATGTTCACTTTATTTGATCATTTCAGTAAAAACTAACGTTCATATTTCTCTTTTTGATTATAATACTGATGAACGTTCAGAAAAAAGCACTTTGGCAACTTACCACATACGTTTTAAAATGCTTAATAAGCACCGTAACTTTCATGATATAATTTCTCCGTCATAATCGTTTGTTTCCGTGAACGGCTGACTGTTGTGTGACGCAAATGCTGCAGCTGCAATGCATTGTGGGGCAGCATTTTCTCCTCTCCTTTCGGTTAGGGAGGTCCAGTGGTTCCTAAGCTAAAGGGGGTTATGAAGGAAGTTTGAAACCTCTTTTCCCTTCCTTTAAAGAATTGGAACGGCACTTATCATGGCTGCCACTGAGGGACTTCCGGGTCATTTCACTCGGTTAGGAAGGTTCTTAAGCTAAATGGACTATTGGAACGCAACCCAAGAAGGCAGAAGCCGTGACAGTCATCCACACTGAACGTTATCGATCGCTTGTTCACCAGTTATTTTTTTCTCTTTAAAGGTCAGAAGTGTGTACTGTTGCTAATGAACGTCTCTGAAAGGCATTTAGACTCAAAGACCCTCGCTGCATCCTATTTCCCATCAACCTGCTTTCAGAAAAATAACGTCTGTGTGATGTTGTACAAAAACATGCCTCAGCTCGAGGTCCTTACAGGTGAAAAACAGTCATTTATTATTTGGAGAATTGGTTATTTCAAATACTGCATTGAGTTGAACGAGCCTTGTGTGTTTTGTTGTTAGGGCTGCCTGCCTGGAGATCAGCCCAGATAACCCAAGAGAATATTTATTTACAGAAAACATCAAATCACGTCGGTGTGTTGTTTTACAAGTATCAAGGTCCTCACAGGTGAAAAACACTCGATACCGAATAATTATTTGGTACATTTGTTATTTCACATTCAACATCGACTGGAACAGAGCCAAAGACAGACTCTCTGTCTGGAGTGTAGCATCATTAACCCAAGGGTAAGTTAAAATATTTCAATAATCAAGAGAAAACACATTTAATGTCTCATTTGGAAATCATGGAAATGATACTTGCTGCATTGTTTTGGTTTGCCAAATTAGTTTTTAAAGAAGCATGTCTGTTTGCTGTCTCAGAGTGATTGGACTCAGCTAGAGGTCCACATGGGTGGAAAACATTCAATACCAAATTGTAATTGAAGAATTTTGTTATTTAAAATTCCACAATGAGTTGAAAAATGTAAGACTTTTGTGTTTTTTAATGGAGTTGGCCTGGAGAAAGCGCAATCGACCCAAGAGAACGTTTATGAAAACATAACACGTCTGTGTGCTCTTGTATTATATTATATAATAGTATTTTTCTCAGCTCGAAGTCTTTACAGTTTAAAGACTCTCAATAACCAATTCTCTTTTGTAGAATTTCTTATTTATTGTTTAAAATGTATTTTGACAAGACTTGTGTGTTTTGTTCTTTGGTAGAGACTGCCTGGAGAAAAGCCCAATTTACCCAAGAGAAAATAAAGATATTTGCAAACAAAAACAATACACATTTGTAGGCAAAATGAGGATTTAATGGAAAATACATTTAATGCTTCTAATACACATCAGTTGTCTGACTGAAACTGTATATTGCTTTGTTTTCCAAATATATCTTATGGAAAACATCATAACCCTGTGTGCTTTCTCTCCACTTGCTTTAGTATTCAACTCCAAAAGTTTGATGGATTGTTTTCTTTAACGTTTATCAAATCAAAGGTAAGGTAAGGTGGCGCAGTGGATGGAGCGTTGGTGTTCGGATCAAGGGAGCACAGGTTCAAACCCCACTGCAGTCAGAATGTCGTTGTTTCCCTGGGTAAGACATTGCCCTATAATTGGCCTATAGTTCTACATAATTGAGCTGCCTAGGTTTTTTTTTTTTTAAAGAGGCTTGATTGCTGCTGTTTTTAGTGCTTTTGGGAACTGTCCCGAGCTGAGGGAGGTGTTGATTATCTGGAAATGGAATAGATACTGTGAGAATATATGCTCATCACTGACTAGTAATGCTGCAGACCTTAACCATAGAGAACTTTAATGATGGCATGAATGCATGGGTGGATTTCTCTTAGATAAGTATTTTTCTCATATTGCTGTTGTCAATTAGTTGTAATTGTGGTACATGTTCATTTATAAAGCCATGTTGGGTAAACTACCTTTTTATATCTGCTCTCTGATCTCTCGACGAATTGAAAGTACGTATTGCCTGAGATCTCATGATGTTGTTTTATTAAAGTTGCCAAGTGCTAGGACTGTCTCAGGGAAGAAAGCTTTTAGATGTGCAGCTCCACTGACTTGGAACAGTCTGCAAACCTGTTTAAAACTGAGTACTTTAGTTCCCCTGCATTATTTTGAAACTCGGCTGGGTGACATGCTGTTTGATACTCATGGTACCTGTCACTGTAAATAGAGTTTTGTAAACTGTACCCTGTACATTATGTTGTATGTCATCCTTATTGTTGTTCTGTTGTTTTTATGTTACATGTGTAACTAATGTCCTGCAGGTCACCCTTGAAAAAGAGATCTTTTGATCTCAAGGGGCTTCACCTGGTTAAATAAAGGCTACAAACAAACAAATTATACATAATTTCCAAAAGGCATGATTTTTCATTAGGATTTCAGGAGTTGCATCAGCAGCAGGACAGTATTTACATTCACTAAACTGCTTTTTATTTAATCATATCACAGATCAACACACTCTCACTTCCTAAGCGTCCAGGAGCGACGTTTGGTCAGTGTCCGTGGCGTCCAGTTGTGACGCTCCTAGGCTCCTTCAGCGTCATAAAGGGACGCAAATAGCTTTCAACTGATTGCAATGTATTCCCATCTGCGGCGGGATTTGACGCTCATGGAAGCACGGCATTCGTTTGTGTCGGCTGCCCTTAAAGGCAATGTGAGCGTCCATTCCCATTGGATAACGGAGAATTGTACACCCGGATGTAAGTATTCCCCTTACTGTCGATTGATTTTACAGTGATATCTGCACTACTCCTCGACTAAAAAACACCAGATTATCCTTGTTAATTACACAACATTGATTGGTTTAAATTGTGTGCAATGCTTTCGTATTTTTACCCTTCGATTCGGAGAAACAAATATTTTTTCTGAGTAAAGGACGGCAGAAGACACTACACTACCCAGAATTCCCAGCTATCGTTTGGACTACACCATGTGCTCTATTTGACAAACCCCGTGATAGTCCTAAAGCTCTGTGATTGGAGAGTGTGCTCCGAGGGTTACGCCAATTCTCGAACAGCACTTGAAATGGGATGGAACCATGGCAGACCAGGGTTCGAGTTATAAACTGAGCTCTATGGGGGTCTTTAAAACTAACGCATGCCTGCGCCTGCACGCACGCGCACGCACACAGTCACAGGCATAGATTGCGCAATAATGTATTGCGCACCTTGGGGGTGCAGACTCCAACTGATACAAAAGCATTGCACACAATTTAAACCAATCAATGTTGTGTAATTAACAAGGATAATCTGGTGTTTTTTAGTCGATGAGTAGTGCAGATATCACTGTAAAATCAATCGACAGTAAGGGGAATACTTACTTCCGGGTGTACAATTCTCCGTTATCCAATGGGAATGGATGCTCACATTGCCTTTAAGGGCAGCCGACACAAACGAATGCCGTGCTTCCATGAGCGTCAAATCCCGACGCAGATGGGAATACATTGCAATCAGTTGAAAGCTATTTGCGTCCCTTTATGGCGCTGAAGGAGCCTAGGAGCGTCACAATTGGACGCCACGGACACTGACCAAACGTCGCTCCTGGACGCTTAGGGAGTGAGAGTGTGTTGCACAGATACAAGCCTTTGCCCCATGGTTCTCCAAGTGGCCGGCTCTTGGTTAATCTGCAAGGAGGATTCTCTTGTTGTTGTGCAGAGAGCAATTAGGATAATTGATAAGTGGCCACCACCAGAGAGGCCACCACCTCTCTGAAGAACCAGCACCTTACCGTGGTAGAGAGGTTTGTGTGCCCTGATGAACCTGGGGGCTGTGTTGTCTGGAACCTTGTGTTCCTGGTAGGGTCTCCCATGGCAAATTGGTCTCAGGCAAGGGGCCAGACTAAGATTGGTTCAAAAGACCTCATGAAAGGAAAAACAAGAAGTGAGGATACCCGGCCCGGAGGAAGCCCGGGGTCCCCTTCTGGAGCCAGGCCCAGAAGGAGGACTCGTCGGCGAGCGTCTGGTGGCCGGGCTTGCCACGGAGCCCGGCCGGGCCCAGCCCGAAAAGGCAACGTGGGCAACACCTCCGCTTCTCTGTCCCACCACCTACGGGAAACATCGATGGGGTCGGGTGCGCTGCCAGACGGGTGGCAGTGAAAGCGGAGGGTCTCGACGGACCAGACCCGGGCGGCAGAAGCTGGCTTTGGGGACGTGGAACGTCACCTCTCTGGGGGGGAAGGAGCCGGAGCTTGTGCGGGAGGTGGAGCGGTACCAGTTGGATCTGGTTGGGCTCACCTCTACGCACAGCGTCGGCTCTGGAACCTTACTTCTGGATAGGGGTTGGACTCTATTCTTCTCCAGAGTTGCTCAAGGTGTGAGGTGCCGGGCGGGTGTGGGGATACTCACAAGTCCCCGGTTAGGTGCTTCGTTGTTGGAGTTTACCCCAGTGGACGAGAGGGTCGCCTCCCTACGCCTGCGGGTTATGGGGGGGAAAACTCTGACTGTTGTGTGTGCTTATGCACCCAACAGCAGTTCAGAGTATTCGGCCTTCTTGGAGACCCTGGAAAGAGTCCTGTATGGGGCTCCTGAAGGGGACTCCTTAGTCTTGCTGGGAGACTTCAACGCACATGTGGGCAATGATGGAGACACTTGGAGGGGCGTGATTGGGAGGAACGGCCCCCCTGATCTGAACCGGAGTGGTGGTTTGTTACTGGACTTCTGTGCTAGTCATGGATTGGCCATAACAAACACCATGTTCGAACATAAGGATGCTCATAAGTGTACGTGGTACCAGAGCACCCTAGGCAGAAGGTCCATGATCGATTTCGTTATCGTATCATCGGACCTGAGGCCGTATGTTTTGGACACTCGGGTAAAGAGAGGGGCGGAGTTGTCAACTGATCACCATCTGGTGGTGAGTTGGGTCGAGTGGCGGGGGAAGCCTCTGGATAGACCTGGTAAGCCCAAACGTGTAGTTCGGGTGAACTGGGAACGTCTGGAGGAGGCCCAAGTTCAGGAGGCCTTCAACTCACACCTCCAGCGGAGCTTTTCGGGCATTCCTGTGGAGGTTGGGGACATTGAACCAGAGTGGTCGGTGTTCAAAGCCTCTATTGCCGAAGCCGCGGTGGGGAGCTGTGGTCTCAAGGTCTTAGGTGCCTCAAGGGGCGGTAACCCTCGAACCTCCTGGTGGACACCGGTGGTCAGGGAAGCCGTCCGACTGAAGAAGAAGGCCTTCAGGGATTTGTTATCCCGGGGGACTCCCGAGGCAGTTGCAAGGTACCGACAGGCCCGAAGGGCAGCAGCCTCATCCGTGGCCGAGGCAAAGCAGCGGGTGTGGGAGAAGTTCGGAGAAGACATGGAGAAGGACTTTCGGGGCGGCACCAAAGTTGTTCTGGAAAACTGTCCGACACCTCAGGAGGGGGAAGCAGGGAACCATCCAAGCTGTGTACAGTAAGGATGGGACGTTGTTGACCTCAACTGATGGAGTGTTGGGACGTTGGAAGGAACACTTTGAGGAACTCCTGAACCCGACAACTCCGCCCTCTATGTTAGAGGCAGAGCTGGAGTATGACGGGGGATCAACGCCAATCTCCCGGGGGGAGGTCACTGAGGTCGTCAAACAACTCCACAGTGGCAAAGCCCCGGGGGTGGATGAGATCCGCCCGGAAATGCTGAAGGCTCTGGGTGTTGAGGGACTGTCATGGTTGACACGTCTCATCAATGTTGCGTGGAAGTCGGAAACGGTACCGAAGGAGTGGCAGACCGGGGTGGTGGTCCCCCTTTTCAAAAAGGGGGATCAGAGGGTGTGTGCCAATTACAGAGGCATCACACTACTCAGCCTCCCCGGGAAAGTTTACTCCAAGGTACTCGAAAGGAGGGTCAGGCCGATTGTCGAACCTCAGATTGAGGAGGAACAATGCGGATTCCGTCCTGGTCGTGGAATGACGGATCAGCTTTTTACTCTCGCAAGGATCCTGGAGGGGGCCTGGGAGTACGCTTATCCGGTCTACATGTATTTTGTAGACTTGGAGAAGGCGTATGACCGGGTTCCCAGGGAGTTACTGTGGGAGGTGCTGCGGGAGTATGGGGTGAGGGGGTCTCTACTCAGGGCCATCCAATCTCTGTACTCCCAAAGCGAGAGCTGTGTCCGGGTCCTCGGCAGTAAGTCGGACCCATTTCCGGTGAGGGTTGGCCTCCGCCAGGGCTGCGCTTTGTCACCAATCCTGTTTGTAATATACATGGATCGGATTTCGAGGCGTAGTCGTGGGGGGGGGGGGTCTGCAGTTCGGTGGACTAAGGATTGCACCACTGCTTTTTGCAGATGATGTGGTTCTGATGGCTTCATCGGTCTGCGACCTTCAGCACTCACTGGATCGGTTCGCAACCGAGTGTGAAGCGGCTGGGATGAGGATCAGCACCTCCAAATCTGAGGCCATGGTTCTCAGCAGGAAACCGATGGACTGTCCACTCCAAGTAGGGAATGAGTCCTTACCCCAAGTGAAGGAGTTCAAGTATCTCGGGGTCTTGTTCTCGAGTGAGGGATCAATGGAGCGTGAGATGGGCCGGAGAATCGGAGCAGCGGGAGCGGTATTGCAGTCGCTTTACCGCACCGTTGTGACGAAAAGGGAGCTGAGCCGGAAGGCAAAGCTCTCTGTCTACCGGGCCATTTTCGTTCCTACCCTCACCTATGGTCATGAAGGATGGGTCATGACCGAAAGAACGAGATCGCGGATACAAGCGGCCGAGATGGGTTTCCTCCGCCGGGTGGCTGGTGTCTCCCTTAGAGATAAGGTGAGAAGTTCGGTCATCAGGGAGGGACTCGGAGTTGAGCCGCTCCTCCTTCGCGTCGAAAGAAGCCAGTTGAGGTGGTTCGGGCACCTAGTTAGGATGCCACCTGGGCGCCTCCCTAGGGAGGTGTTCCAGGCACGTCCAGCTGGGAAGAGACCAAGGGGTAGACCTAGGACCAGGTGGAGGGATTATATCTCTTCGCTGGCCTGGGAGCGCCTTGGGATCCCCCAGTCAGAGCTGGTTGATGTCGCCAGGGAAAAGAAAGTTTGGGGCTCTCTGCTGGAACTGCTACCCCCGCGACCCGACCACGGATAAGCGGGAGAAGATGGATGGATGGATGGCCACCATTGAAGGAACGCTCTGTAATTAAATTGAAACTTGCCGTCTCTTTCACTGTACGGCTGCTGCAGGTTTCCATGGAGACTGCGAGATGTCTAAATTCACAATGCAGTTGGATGTTTAATTTTCTGATATCACACTCTGAGACTCGCTGCAGACTCATCTCTCGTTTTTTTATCTGAGAGCCGGTAGGGAAATGCACTTTGCAGTCCGGTGTCACGAAGGATGATTTTTTTGAAGCACTCTCCGCAATTCAAATTGAATCATGGTCATGCAAGACGGATTATTCCATTAAGTGCCCGATAATTATAAATATTATGCCATCCAATTTCCCTCATTTCCAGTAAACAAAATCAGAGACTACTCAAGCCTTTTTCTCCCAGCTTCATTCTATTTTGATCATTTTGAGTTGGTCTGAAACACAGCTGCTGCATTGGAAATATTCAACAGATGCACCAGAACATATGAAAACTGCAAAATAATTTGTTTTAGATTGAAAATACTGTAAAGACTGTACTGCAATTGGCATCTTACACATGTTCAGTTATTTATATTTACACAGGCACCTCAGTATTCCTTTTACACTGTTAAGTTGACTTATGTCCTAGCAGGGGTCGGCAACCCCTGGCACGCGGCACCGTAACCATTGGCACACTAGGAATAAGTGGAATAAGTGTGCAAAATATTTAAATTTTCTTTTTGGATCCTGAACGAGACCGCCTCCAGAGCGCGTCTCCCCGTTACCTGCAGAAGGAAGCCATGCACGCAGCGCAGCCCCGCTCTCTTTAACTCCAGTTGACTTGCTGCTGCTTTCCTCCATGGTGAAACGATCAGGGGTGTGCCAGTACTCTAAATCAGCGACTGTTTCAAGTAAATTTATTTATACAGCCCAAAAACAAGTATTTGGCTCAAAGTCTATAGTATATCCTATAATGCTCGTGGGTTTGTCTCTTTACTGTATGTTTTAGAAAGGCTCACTGTACTTAAACAAAATGACTCGGGGTGCATCTGAGATTAGAGGGGGTGCAGTGGTAAAGTGCTATTTTTATAAATGGGGAATGGACCTGACACCCTCAAGGGGGGTCCGGGGGACCACTGCTCCCCCGGGAAGATATTTTTTTATAAATATTGAAGTTAGATGCATCAATCTGGTGCACTTTGAGAGCAAAATGAAGAGATATATGGATACCTCTCAACATCCATATGAAACAACTGTAAACAGATATACTTTTTCTTTATAGATATAAAAGAAAGTAAAGCCTGACGGCCCGTCCACACAGGCGTGCGTTGAAAGCTTCACCATGACTGGCGGCTGGTTAAATGACTCCTCGTCCCTGAGTACACTCACCATCTTTCAGCAGGAAAGGAGAGAGGGAATCCTTGTCCGCCGACAACCGCTGTCTTTTCGCACTATTATTAAGCCATGCTAACATTTTCGAAATGCTAACGTTATGTGATGTATTTTCTGCTATAGTCTATCGCTGCGGCGAGCAGCCGGCGGCTGAGTACCGGCCTTTTACTGAGTACCGGCAATGTGCCGGTACTCAGTAAAATGCCGGTACTCAGCCGTAAGAGGTGCCAGTACCACATGGGTAAACATCAGAAGTGCCGGTACTGCGTACCGGTGAGTACCGGCCCAATTCAAGCACTGGGTGTAGTGCTGCCGGAGCGAGCCCGCACTTCACAAATTGCAGTAGGCTACCCATAAGGAGCTGTACAAATGCCGCAGTTTTTGCGTGACTGTGTCTTTAGTTGAAAGCCCAGTGGCGATCTGCTCATCTCTCATCGAAAGTAATATGCTACACAGGGGCGGACTGGCCATATGTGTGTTCTGGAGAATCACAAAACGGACGGTCGTCATTATTATTATGCCGTTTAAACCAATTATTTAAATGTGTTTAGACGGCATCAAGTTGCGCTGACAGGTGAAACAGGTCCATCCACACACTGCTTCCCCGCAGCGAGGCTCTCCACGCCCTCCTGTTGACAGTTCACGAGCGCCAAGCTCTTCACCCCCCCCACCCACGTTGATAGTACACGAGCCAACCAATTTTCTTTAAATGAGTTTTGTTACAAAGCTACGATAAATAACGGAAAACTACAAACCTGCCAGTTATTAAAATACTAAAACTTGCTTCTGCTACAAATCACATTGATGGTTGATGTCAGACACAATTGTACTCGTGATCAACATTTACAGTAAATATTGAAACTTCGTCTAGAAAACTGAAATCTGAAAGTGTTTTATTTTTGTTTTTTACAAGACACTTTTAGGTGTAAATTCACATTAAAAGCCGTACAATATCTCTCGTAGGAGTGCCCTGGCAACTGCAGTGAAATTAATTTGTTTGGTTTTAGTGCCTTCGTGACATTTTGGGTTAAATGTGCCAACTAGTAAGCTAACCGCTCACAAGCTAGCACATTCGCCTGAAGCATCTATGCTGTCTTTTTCTGTTTTGTTGACTTCTACCTTGGCATTTTGGAACATCCTTATACTTAAACATTACAATACTGTAGAAGGTGTTCCAATGACTCCCAAAAACAACATTATATGTTTTTATTACATGGCTTAGTTGAATACTCGATTCTGATTGGTCAATTCAGAACACGTGACACGTTGTTAATACCGAACAGACAGACCGCTGTCAAGGACTTATTGACCGTTGTTAAGGACGCTCACATCTTCAGAAAGAAGTCCGGTCGATTTAACTGTATACAGTTGGGCCGAAAAGCAAACTGCATGCAGTTTGCTTTTCGAACTGGGACAAGAAAAACAGCGGAGAAGTAACGGGGCACAAACCCTCCTTTTTACGCAGCGGTCCAGACATAGACATCAAACGGCGACACATATTCACTTGCCAGTTACTTTGTCATTAGGGCAGGGATATCTAGATACTTTCCAAGGTTTGACATCATGAATTGTGCTACTTTTAAAGCAAGGAGCGATGTTTTCAAATCTGTAATCAAAAAGCTCCTCAAAAACGCAAGCAGTTCCTACCGTTGGCTTTTCAAACTGACAAGAGACGCTCTCACTGTTTTTCAAATGTAACAGTTTGAAAAGCAAGCAAACTGTCTGATTGTCTTTAGTTTTCCGCTGGCGTGTGATAGCAACATGGAGGATTTTAACATTCATTTTAATATATTTGGAGAGCACAGTAATTTGGAGTAATGGTTAGTGGCTGATGAGTCCCCAGTGAAGAAAAGAAAAAGACAAGAGGGACAAGAAAACAGCGGAGAAGTAACGGGCAGAAACCCTCCTTTTTACGCAGCGGTCCAGACATAGACATCAAATGGCAAAACATACAGTGTGCAGTTACTTTGGCATTAGGGCAGGGATATCGAGATACTTTCCAAGGTTTGACATAATGAATTGTGCTACTTTTAAAGCAAGCAGCGATGTTTTCAAATCTGTAATCAGAAAGCTCCTCAAAAACGCTATCGAAGCAGTTCCTGCCGTTGCTACGTTAGTTCAAACAGTAACATCGGACTATTTTTCTTCGCGGATGCATGTCAATTTAAATCAATACATAAAACTATTTTTTAAATCAATAAAATCATTTTCTAAATCCATAAAAGCATTTCAATTAATATTGGGAGTCATAACGTTACTTTGTTGAGAATGTGGCCATGTAATAAGCGGGATAATGTGCAGCGACTTGGTCATTATGGGGAAAAGAACACCTTCATGCCGATCTAGATCCCTCCGCTTCGCGTCGGGCTCCTGATCAGCCTGTCGGTGTTCTTTTCCCCATAATGACCGCGTCGCAGCACATTATCCCTTACATAGTATTAACAATGTTAAACTAGCGCCCTGTGGCAGTATTAAATACCTGACTTTTCTAGAATTGTGTAAAGGAAATACTTGGTAATGTTAAGGCAACAACGTACTTGGTTACGTTTAGAAATAAGGGCATGTTTCGGCTTAAAATAAGTATGTTTATTGAACAGCTTAGATTTTGATTGGTCAATTGTCTTAGGTGATTTTGCTGAGGGAACAAAAGGCAATTTTGAGAGGGGGTTTCCATCCCTCTTGTTTACACGTTGACCAAAATGATGCATTTCCCTTGTTAACCTGCTCTCTCCACATTCCCCAACAGCAGAGGGATTGTTTTGCTCAATTTGTAAGTCTAGTCTGTCACATCGATCCTTTATCTGACCCAGGTTTGTACACATGTGGCACCATTGATCTGAAACAGTAGCCTTACTGTGAAGTGTATAGATAAATGGTGTAAACACATTTGTAATGGCGACTTTTTCCAGCCCATTTTTAACTCTTGTCTTGTATCTATAATTGAACAGAAAAACCTGCCTTAACAGTTAATGATTGCAGTTAGCCTCTGCTAGAAATCCCATTGATAGTTGATGGCAGAACAAATAAATAGACTATAAAAATGTAAAAGCCTGTGACTCATAACATTGGGTGATGTTTATAACTTCTGTTTTAGGGCTATATTTGAGTTTTTACAAGAAAAATGTTGGTGTATATTTCCTCCAATCAATCTCTGTTAGGAGCGAACACCGGCAAGTACCGACAGATCTGTAGTTTCGACTTTTTCTTAGCCTTTTTTCAGTATTTTTTTGTCTCTAATATTTTCTATAGATGGGCTAAACCCTTGGTGGCGTAATGTTGAAAAAATACATAAGTAAAAGAGTTGTCTACAGTGTAAAAATAAACTGAATTAAGGCACATTACGTTGGTGAAAATCTGCCACCAAGACCATGAGTTTTCTTTTTTTTTAGGGATTTTTAGATTTGTTTTGGTCTACCAGTGCCTTTAGTGAACTGACAGTGTTGAAAGGGGCAGACAGAGGTGATGACACACAGCAATCAATGTGTACTTGTAAAAGCGCCTCGATGACTTTGAGGCATGAAGATGGACGGTGTGGCGCAGTGCAATGATCATCAGATCAAGGGGTGAAACCCGCCGCTGCTGCGTCTGTAAAGCCGCTGTGTCCTTGGGCAAGACACTTCACCTGAACTTGCTCCTGTGGGTATTGTCCACAGTGACCATTGCATGTATACAAAATATGTGTGTAATGTGTATCTGTAAAGCGCTTTGAGCATCTGGAAAAGCGCTATAATAAATGTAAGGAATTATTATTATTAAGCTTGTTATATTTGTCCTTTTGTTTTTACCGTAAACCAGGGGTGTCCAAACTACGGCCCGGGGGCCAAATGCGGCCCGTGGTCCATTTCTAATTGGCCCGCAGCTTATTCTAAAAGTATAATTGAATATGGCCCACACATGAAACTTGTGCTTGTCTTATATTGTACTTCTTAAATATATCTAGAAATATATTACACAGTATCATGTGTTAATAAACCCAATTTTCAAATACATTCACTTAATTCAAGTTGAAAACATCTTCCAATGAGTCTTAGTTGATACAAAAAAAGTCCAATAACTTATTTGTATAACAAGCTTGATATATACCCTTCATATTTCCACTTATTATAAGCAATCTGAGGCTTCTGTTTTAAGGAATGGGCTGCCAACACTTTCTGTAACACAATCAATGAAACCCTATGGAGAGCTTAACTGAATTTATGAGTCAAAATACGGCCCAACAACGCCTCGATGCCTCTGCTACCGTAATGTGTTTCAATGCTACGAGGTGGTGAAATATTACTGATTGTTTATTTTCGACACAACTACAGAGAGAAAAATACAATTAAAAACATGTTTAATTCAACTGTGACTTAGAATTGTAATCTCAGAGAATGACAAGGTATATTTAACGAGGATAATTCTGCACATACATTACAGTGAGAAGAAAACATGACACCAGGAAACATTTAGCAAATTGGCAATTCTCAGGGGATGATAAAAGAAAAATGCACTCACTCTTCTAAATGTGATCATACCCTGAATGCACATCTCTTTTCTTCCATAAATGTACTCAGAGTAATTTGCTTGTGTTTATTTGATTACATATAGTAGCCTGGACACCGTCATTATTCTTTATTGTAATTATTTACATTTCTTGTGCCCTTGAATTTGCAAAACAATGTAAGCTGAGAGATATACTGCAGTATTGGTACAAAGCAAAGCAATACTATACATTTCACTTTAAATCACCACTGTAATTGTAAGAAAATATGCAGGAAAATATCACCCTGCACAAAAAATGCAATCTTCCCACAGAATATGTTTCTCTCCGTCTCTGCGGATCAACTCACAGATAAATTGCTGAATTTGGTAGCAATGGAACAGAAAGCCATTTCAACGCATTTTCTCAAGATTGAAAAAGTGTAAAGAAAGCATAGAGAATCACAGACGCACCTCATTTTAACTGGGACTGAAGCCAAAAAGCTTTATTATCTACACATTCACAATTGTTAACTTTTTTCCCCTTCGATCCGCCAGTCCATTTCATTTATATATACAGTAAGTGGGCTTTTTCCCCCCCTCATCATATGGGGTGAAGCCTGCGAGCTAGTTCAGGCAGTCAACTCGAGCACCAATGATACATTAACACGTGACGCGCCTCGTCCCTCTTACAACCAACCAAACACATTCTCCTAAACATGCCGCTCTATTTAAGCTGCCAGGTCTTCCTGCCTCTGCCTCCTTAATGCTGCTGCTGTGTTCACTTGCTATTGCTGCATTCATGTTCCTGCTGCTGCTTGCCTGCCCCACCACCACCTCAGCTTCCACCCCAGCTTCCACCTCAGCTTCCACCCCAGCTTCCACCCCAGCTTCCACCCCTGCTTCCACCCCAGCTTCCACCCCAGCTTCCACCTCAGCTTCCACCCCAGCTTCCACCCCAGCTTCCACCCCAGCTTCCACCTCAGCTTCCACCCCAGCTTCCACCCCAGCTTCCACCCCAGCTTCCACCCCAGCTTCCACCCCAGCCCTGAGTGATGAGGCCCAAGCCTAGATGCCAAACTCAAACTATATGCTGCTTATAATTTACATATTAGGAAACACGTGAGTTGTCTGACTGAACTTCTATTCATGTTCAATTTGGTGTTTTATCTCTTCCACATTAATCATAATTCTGTCATGTTTTTTTTACATGGTTGCTCGTCATTACAGATTCAGCTTTCAAAATATATCCACATGAGAGAACATTTGAATGATCTGTTCATTATTACATCTGACACACATCATCTGGTATATGCAAATCTGAAATCATCATCGTCAATGGCATCCATTGATCGATGCCCGGAGTTTGATTGGTGGCAGGATCTATCGGAGTAAATCACAGAGAATAAATCCCCCTTCAACAAGTCCTTAACGCACCACATATATTCCATGTGACACATCGTTTTATGCTAATTTAAAACGCGATCAATAATCTCCTTGAAGCTTTGAGATTAAGCGTCTTCATGTACACTGTGATGAAGAGGCTCTCCGTATGTGTTCGGAGGTGTCCATCAACTTCACATTTCAAACAGTGAATCAAGGAGGTGAAGGAAATACTGCAAACAAGGTTTTTCAGAGGCAGCATCTCTATTCTTTTACTGATCCACTGAGACGCTGTCGGCAGGCTTGACAACGCTCATGAAAGTCAAGTAGGGGTGAGCAGTAAACACCGAAGAAATCCAAGCTTCACTGGTTTTGGCCGTTGTGGATTTTTCCAGGGACAGGGGAGAGATATCCTGTAGCAATTGATTAAAGCAAAGCGAGTATATACAGTACACTTTAACGGTCACTGGCGTTGTAAGAAAATATTCAGGAATGTATCACGGCACAGAGTTGTGAATATTTATAGTCTCTTTCCATGTCTGTCTTCCATCTGTAAGCAGAGCAGAAAGACATTTCCAAGCATTGGATCGTTGTCTTTCCTTTTTCTTTGATATTTTTTTGTCCAAAGCATTGTGGTGTAACATTAAAATTGACATAGATCCATTTCAAGTCCATGGAACATTGTGCCCCGCATGTATCTTCAAACACAGCTGATGGTGGCATAGTCTAACGGGAAACACACAAATCTCGCTGTAAAACATAAATAAATAAAAAGAAAGAAACAGAATACCAAATAAGACTCCTCTACTTCTACCATGTACAGATTGGTCGGCATTGTTGTGCACGAACTGTGCTGCAATTCATCATCCAGCTGTCGGTGGGTGTCGGTGGAGTCGTGTTAAGGCTAATTTCCTTCGGGTTTATGTCGAAGAAACAAATGGAAAAGCGTCAAAACTCCATTATCACCAACCTGTTTTTTGTGTTCCTTCGGGAGAAATTATGTGAAGTTTGAACTGAACAGCCCAGTGTTCATACACATTTCTTTTGTCGCGCTCTATTTACCCTAACAGTCCGTCTGGTTTATAACAATGCAATTTAACAAATACATTCTCTGCTCACCGAGATAGAAACCAGCTATCATATTTCCATCATCAAAAGTCATTTCTCCGGTCCATTGGGCAGACAAATCGTGAGCTGGGGATGTTCTGTTTCAAAATCTTCCCTTTTTACATTTGGATATTCTCTTAGAACTTTAATGGAACAGTAACATCAGAGCGAATCGTTTTTTCTGTCTCTTTAGCTCAATTTCCAAATTGGGGAGAATAAGCGTCACGACAGTTCTTTGAGACTTCTTCCTCTTTAAGATTTTTTCAAAACTCTGTTGTGGAGATCTGGGTGACTTCTGATTGCAGATCTTGCTGGATCCTCCTGGAGCGAGAGCTGTGAGGGACCCACTCCATGCCTAGTCATGCCGGCTTCTTCCCAGTGTTCGACGGAGCGCACACGGACACCGGCTCCATGGCAGTGTTGCGTCCTCGGGTCTGACTGTGCTGCTCCACGTGGGTTCGACAGGGGAGGCAGAAATCCCTGAAACACCGCTTGAAATTCTCATCCAGAAAGGCATAGAGGACCGGGTTGAGGCTGCTGTTGGTGTATCCCAAGGCGATGCAAAGGTGCCAGGTGGCAATCACGAAGGGGTTCCTTTTGTCGATCTTCACCATAGTCTTCACGATGATGAAGATGTGGATGGGCGTCCAGCAGATGATGAAGGCGGCAACCACCACCAGGACCATTCGGGTGATTCGCCGCATGTTCCGGTCCTTTTCCTTGGAGCCGGAGAGCAGCCGGACGCTCTTCAGACGCAGGATCATGAGGCCGTAACAGATGGTGATGACCAGCACGGGAACCACGAAGGCGAAGATGAAGACGCAGATCTTTGTCACCGTGTCCCAGTACCAGGTGGGGTCAGGAAACTTCAACGTGCACATGGTTTTACCTGGGAAAAGTACAGGTATAATTATAAATGTGTTGATGTAAGGTTATGGTATCTAACAGGTTTTGATAGATACTGGTTTGTGCACTTAAAAAGCTTCATATGCTGTATATATGCCACACCTCCAAAATACTGTGTTTGTGCCTGCGTTACAAATGAAAGAAATCAGGAATATATTTCTGCGGGTGTTTCTGCAATTGCTTCGGACGACCATTAAAACAGAAAATAACTCTAATATCATATTTGGACAAACCTCTTAAATCACGATGGGCAACGGCATAATGTTATTTAGTTGTACCTTTCACAAGAATGAAACCTTGTGCCCTTCTAGTGTTTCAATCCAGTGTAGATTGGGGCTCCTTTGTGTTAAACAGATAAAGGGCAAACATTTCTGCATTGGTACTTAACATTGACACTTGATTGAAATGATTAATTTGGGGATTTACTGTAAATGAAAATGTTTAATATGCTATTTTTGAGTCAGTCTGATAATCAGACCATTGTTTGCCCTACCAAATTACTTACAATTACATTTCCACAATTCAAGGACTACTTTTTGAAGGAAAGGGGACTTTATTTCAAAGACAATGACCAGTTGGAATACTTTTGGATTATCTTTCAACATTATTTACTGGGGAAGTTGTCAAATGAAGCCAAAAAAGATCCTACTATCCTCGGGAGATTTCAATAGTTTCCTTGGTTTTAAATTATGTTTTTTGGATTCAGGTCACTTAACGTTTTGAAGGTTTTTCCACTCACTCTGAAACGATGAATCATTCAAGGGCCGGACTGGATACATAATTAGTCTTGCTTCTCCTTTGTTTGACATGCACACTCAAATAAAGTTCCCAAGGACTAGAATAAATAATAAATATCCTAATACATTTTAATCCCACAGGTCAAAACATCTTGAAGGTATTTTCATAGGTGATTCACAGCTGTCCTCAAGCACTAAGGTGAAGTTTCAGTTATTCATAGGGGTTACCTAATCTTGGAGGACGGTTCAAATGTATATGAAAACTTTCAAAATCCACTTTTTCATGTCTCTTCTACATCAACATGTAGAAAAGAAAAGAGACTCTGAAAGTTTCAGGAACAAAGATTCTCTCTCTTTTTGTCCTGATCCATTTATATAAAAACCTGTCTGAAAATGAGCTGATCAGATTTTGGCCACTTTATGATGTCATAACGATGTGTTGTCTTGGTAACCATTAGCCAATCAGCAACCAAGGTAACCCCCCCCCCCCTCTTATCACCTGAATCTTCTCCTAGAGCACCATTGTGTTCTTTGTAACCAAATATCTCTCAGAGGGGCGTGGGGAGGGGCTCCTTATTTTCATCTAAAGTAACAGACAGAGAATCAGCACTTTGGAAACAGGGCTGAAACAGAGGGGATTATGGGTAATGCTGCAATGATCTGTTTCGTGTTTGGAGCCAAACACTTCAGAGAAATGTTCTGTATATATCTGAGAGCTATAATATATTGATGAGTAACATAGGGGACCTTTAAAGAATAATAATGGGAATGTAACACTATCTCACCATTATCGTTCACTTTAGTCACAGCCATGACCATAATGGGCACCCCAATCGCCGAGGACAAACCCCAGATTAGCACGTTTATCATCTTCGCTTTGACCGGCGTTCGAAACCCGAGCGCCCGGATGGGGTGACACACGGCGACGTATCGGTCCACGCTCATCATGGTGAGGGTGAAGATGCTCGTGAACATGTTGTAGTAGTCGATGGCGATGATGAGCTTGCACAAGACTTCCCCAAAAGGCCAGTTGTTCATGAGGTAGTTGGCGCTCTGGAACGGCAGCGTGCTCGTCGCCAAGGCGTCTGCGAGGGCCAGGTTGAAGATATAGATGTTTGTGGATGTCTTCATCTTGGTGTATCTGGTTGTGATGAGAGAGGAGAACAAGTGTTTGCAATCAGCAGCGGTGAAAATGAGAGTGTTAAAGGCATGTGGGATTTGAAAGTGTTATTCAAAGTTCAACGTATTTTAATGGATTAGTTCGTTCCCTCGGGCAATAGATCAGCAGCGTACAACTAGATTGTCCTTTTTCTAATTGAGTGATTTGAGATAATTGCTGGCTTGTTGGCCGTAGATGCAGCCTACTAAAGCACCAGAGAGTTGTGAAAGAAAAACTGAGATTCATGTATGTTGTATGTCCTGGACCCTGCTTTAATCATGGGGCTGTGCTTTTCTATCAGTGTGTGAGTCGAAGATATGATTTATCTTGGACTGGAAGAAATAATAATGGCTATCAGCTTTTGCTTATTGAGGTCAGAAATGTTCCTCTGAGGCATAAGGATATTTCACTGAGGCTTCTCTCAACAGAAACTCCTCCTAGATGTGTTCATGAACTTCATTAGAACAAACCCAAAGTCCAATATCTCAAAGGATACGTGAATAGATTTTTCTTCTGGTCATATTTCACAAAGCCAGTATAGGCACAAACGCATATACAGTTTATATTCTTATAATCACTTTTTATGTGTATGAAACGTTTTTCAGCATTAACGATGAATTTACAAACCTTCCTATAAAGTTATCGGTTTTAACGGAGCCAAGTCATCTAAAGAGAGGCCGACTTTTATGTTAATACAATGCATCTCATTGGTGGAATGGATTCAATGCGTATGACTTGGCAGTGTTGGAGCACTGGAGAGATTAGAGTTAATACCAAAGGTTAGTCTGAGTCTTTTTGAAGGTCTCCTTTTGCAAATGACTGCATTTCTACTGGACCTTGCTTCAGCCTCAGTAAGATGAGGAATATTTTGTAATTGTTTTGCCTGGTCAAGACTACAATTCCAGGGAAGTGACTAAAGCCATTTACGTATGCACATATGTACATTATGTTGTGATTGAATGTAAAATGTCCTGCTTCAAATCAAAACACTAAACAAAGATTGTTAAGTGGATTCCATCTTGTTTTGTCTGTATTTGTTTCCTCGTGAGAAACAAGGACAATTCCCATATAGTAAACAAATCACCTCTGCATTGGCTTTTACATATCTTAGCAGGACATTGGTGAAAGGGCTGCAAAAGTGGTCAATTAAGGGCAATCCTCTTTTGTTTTCTGTTGGTGTTTTGAATTATGGAGGTTTCCGATCAACTTGCGAAATCCCAATGCTTACCATGATTAATTTGTAAGTGTGTAATGCAGTGTGGGACTTGCACTGCTGTGGTTTTTGTATTGACTTGCTCTCAACCTCTCAAAGTCTTGCTATTGACTCGGTCTCGATACCCTTGCTCATTACATTGTGTACAATTAGTAGCATGTCTTGAATTGAGAACATCTGATGCAATCAGGATAGCGTTTAAGCAGATTCGCCAACAAGGCACTATATGGAAGACCTACAATATAAAAAGCAGGAGGTATATTCAGAAATAGAGCAATACAAAGTCAATAAAAGCTTGTACATATATGAATAAGAGGTATCTCCCTTGTTCTCATGTGACCCTGTGGTGCCAAGTTGTTGTATTTGTGAAAAACTGTCTCTACTCATGCCACACTTGGGTAACAATGTCTTTCATGTGCGTGTAGACGGCTCTGGATTGTTCCCTACTGTACTTAAGGTTTCATGTTATGCGTTTAGATTAATTTTGATAGTCTTGTCTACCCCTCATGTGTCGAAAGTACTTTTCCTGCCTTCCCGCTGTTGTGATTATCGTATTGCCTTCACCCGGTGATGTCTGTCTAGTATTTATAGTTCTTCCCCTGTCTCGTTGCCAGATTGTCTTGTGCGTTTCCAAGCATTCCAGCGTCATAGTCATTGTCATCTTTCATAGCTACAGTAATCTTTCATAGATAGCTAGATTAAGTAAGGTATGATTAGTATGTATTTTTTTATTAGTATATTGTAGTTTTTTGATAGGGAAGACAGTTTATTGAGTGTTTGTTTTGTTGTTTTATGTATTCAGTGTATTACCTGTTTACATTAAAAACACTTTATTTTGATACTGTGTCCGTGTCTGTATCGTGCATTTGATTCCACGCCTTTGTACAGCCTTAACAATTTGGTTTCTATAACACACAGTTGGCAATATACTATATTTATACCGTTTTTTAGACTGTGAGTGTAAGCACATTGATATTGAATTGTATCTCGTTGCACTGTCATCCCTACTACCTCTGCTTTTACCACTCTTATTTTTTTATTTGTGTCTATTTTTTACTGCAGTGAGAGTTGCCAAATAAATGTCGTTGTACTTTATATGATGAAAATAAAGATATATTCTATTCTATTATGAGAGTTGATGCATTGATGATGTATTAGTGACTAAACTCTGTGGGTTGACATTTTGTATGATATAATAAATGAGTGTGATGAGAACGCAGGCTTCAGTCGAATCAGAAAATATAATCACATTGATTGCTGATGAAGACTCATCGCTTGCACCATAATTCACTGTCACTTACTGTAAAAGCACAGGAGCAGTTAAATACACCGTTTATGGGCTGGATACCTTTAGGAGTCCTAGGGAGCTGCAGAATCCATAATATGACTTGTGTTATTGGGACACTAAATGGACCTAAAGCACCATTCGGACGTGATTTATTTCTCTAAGGAAGGTAAGGGTATTTTTTCTTTTAATGTTTATTTTATTAGCTTTTCTTTTTAATGACTGATTTTAAATGCAATTTTCTTAATGTCTTTCATTTTTTGTAAAGCACTTTGAATTGCCTTGTGTTGAAAAGTGCTATATAAATAAACTTGCCTTGCCTTGCCTTGCCTTGTTTTAACATAATCCCACGAGGAGCAACGTGCTTGTATTTTAAATTGGATCTCAGTGGGGGGGTTTTGTATGCATGAAAAGCTGCTTGTCCTTCTACTGTTTTTACTAAGCTGATAGACGCATGCTAACACCGGCATGAAATCAAATTTGAGCCGTCAGGAGAGCAAGAGCCCTTGGAAGCAAATCAAATGTGGTGCTGTGCTGTCGGCTACAACAAAGTACTGCTTTTGTCTCTTTAGCCCTGTTCATTTAGCCAACATTTGTTCACTTTTTGATCAATTGGCATCATTAAAAGTATGATGTATTAGCCATTAGCAGTGTACATGGATCACTGAATTACTTTGATGCAAAAGAAAACTTAAAAAGATGCAGAACCTCCGAAGCCTCTTTTTATATGATTACCGAGTAGATTCATGGGTGATGAATAATAGAGTAACATCATCCTGAAGTGTTAGTCACACAGAATATACCAACATGTGTTTCAGGGAGGCTGTGGCTCAGTGGATAGAGTGCTGGACTTCGAATTAGGGGGTAGCAAGTTTGAGTCCCACTGCAGTCAGCATGTTGTTGTGTCCCTGAGACACTTCACCCCAAATTGCTCCTGTGGGGATTGTCCACAGTACTGAATGTATGTAAGTCGCTTTGGATAAAAGTGTAATGTAATGTATTTGATGTAAATATGACTCAGAAGTTGAAGGATTTTTTTTATTTATTTTTTTTATTTCAGAAACACTTTTTGTTATATTCCATGGAATGCTCTTAACATCCCGATAGCAATGAATATCTTAAATGCTTTGACAATAACTACATAGAAAAATGTTCATCAGTGGAAGCCGTAGCGCTGTAAAAAGCACGACCAAACATTTTAGCTGGCCCGACTAAAATAACTGGATGGCCTACCTGCCTGTCAGCCTTCAATCTGTGCACAAACGTATCTCGTGCCCTCATTGGTCATGTGCGCGTTCGTGTGTTGGAGGAGGGGCTCTGTGAGGAAGGGGCAGATTTTTCCCGGTTTTGTATTTTCAGATTCGCACTCAAGCTGGTTTCTCCAAAATTACCACCCCCACCTTTAATGCTTTGTCCTGCTGAATGTCTACCTCTGTCATTTCTAGATGGTAATAATACCATCTTGAATGATGAATGGTGAATCACTGTGAATGTTTAATTCATCACCTCCTGTAATGTTAATCCGTCCAAATGGTGTTTGATAAATAAATGATACCTGCGCTTTTCTGCAAAGTAAAATCTAAGGTCTAGTTAAGTCAATCTGCAACACACGTTCATGTGACCTTGATTATATTGTACACATTCAGCCTCATTTTCTATTCATTTCTATTAAATCCAGCAAAAGGAAATGCCGAAGTCAGCAGCAGATTGCTTTGGTTTTCATTTGACCTCGTAGCCTAATCATAATCCGCTTCATGTATTCGCTGTTTGTGCAAGAAAGCATAATATTACTGTAAGGATTTGAGTTGATGTAAAAATGCGACAGTCAGATAGGAAAATGAAAAGCCTTAGTTCGAGTTTCGTCTTCTGAGACAAAATGAATTATGTTGTGATTAAAGCCTTAAAGCACCGAAAGCCTGGCTTTCGACATGGGCAGAGGATTATGTGCGAACGTGTGTTTATCGCCAGAACCACTTTGATAATTGAAGTGTGATTCAAACAGAAATCTTGTTACCCTCTCTCGTGATCCGAACTGACAATATAGGCTCGCACACAATGATCCCTGCAACTTCATCCCTCCCTTTAGCAATAGCACTACAGCCTACAATTCACACCATCCATTTTTGTAACAATCTTGGGACTATCAATAAAATGGTTTGAAGGGGAGTAAAAATAATGCAAGTCTGCAGTATTTTACTCTAGGGGTTTGTTTGTGTATAGGAGTACAGTAAATCATCAAATATAATTGGAAAAAGAAAAATGTGGGTGTAGCTTTTATGGCCCCAAGACATTATATCAAGATTGTTGGATTATGAGCATGCCAAATAACCAGTGAGCCCTAAAGAAGGCAAACATTGCTATAGGTGGAGGCTCTTTGGTTCCTGTCAGCAACAAAGCAGTAAGGCAACAGGACACATGAGTGGTTTCAATAAACTGGGTTTTTTATTTATCCAAAAGTCCAAAGAAAACATCATCAATCAATAATTTCTAATAACTAGGCCGTTAAAAGAGGTCAACAGAAAATACCTCAAATAAACATGGCATCTACTTAACAGGTGATACCTCAATAAACTGACCTGCTGCAATGACAAACCAAGGAACCTATATAGTGGCTTGGCCAAACCAAGTTGAAACCAAGGGATAATTAATAGTAACAGAAAACACAAAGGACACTGACAAAACCCAAATCCCCCTTTGACATGGAAGCAGGTGGTTTGTCCCAATTGGCTCCTTGCAGTATTTATGAGTCCTCAGCCACGCCCTTTGCTAAACCAGGAAGTAACCTCCCCCAACAGCCACGGTACCTCAAGAGACAAAGAAAGTCATCAATGCAAACAAATACTTGTGTTAGCTGTGCTAAAATGTTTGAAGTAATGTCAGATTACAATCAAATAAATACCATTTAAATCAAATGTGTGGTGTTAATTGGCATATTGTATTGCAGCTGCACTGAAGCAAAACTACTGAAGGTGAGGGTGCAGTCTAGTTGGTTTACCCTGTGTGACTGGCCATTACAGTGCCAATCATGCAGGAACCTGTGCTGTGTAGCTCTTTTCAGGATGTGACAATCACATTGCAAGACTTTAATTTAACACCGAGCAGTGACAGTTGCAAAAACATAGAAACTGTGACAAGAGAACTTGTTTCGCCCCTCCAATCACATCGCTCGTCCCGAGGTCATGTTATGGTTAATTGCTTTGTGTACAATTCCGATAAAGCAGGAAATTCACATCTTCCCTTTTTGCTAGGCTAGGAGAAGCAATTATCTGTCAAGAATGTCCTTCTTCTTGTCGCTGTGAAAAACGGCTTTCACACTTGTCTACTTTCTTCGTTTATGTTTGTATCATGGCAGTGGACCCCCGCTACGAGAATGTCATGGCTGTCGAATCTTTTCCTCGTCACACAAGTATTTTAGTGCGACATGAGAAGAAATGATGGCCCAATTCCAAACCACACCCTACCCACTCCCGCTCCGTGATGGAGTGAACTCCGTCTGCAGTCTCACTCGCAGCTTAACGAGGCTCCCTCCTGTCAGATGGAGGCTTTGGGACCAACTCCCCTCTCTCCGGCAGAAACAGGAAATGCCATAATTTTGTATCTCTTGGATTAAAAATAACAAAAATAAAAATCACTAATGGTGTTTCTTTTTTGTTTTAAAATCTGATGTTTATAAGCTTCTTAGTTTTTGAGACAGTCCCTGTAAATATACACAACTTTATAATTAAATGCACACTTTTACCGTTTTCTGGACTAAACACAGGTATATGATCCTGGGTTAAAACAATACGAGGTAACCATGAAGTTATTAACATCTGTATGACGATATTACATGTGTATCTTGTGCAGTTTATCAGTAAATGTTTGCACTGAAGTATTAGTCAGGTAGATGCAGACTCACTGTTGGAGGGCTTGATAACCCACTCCCCCTCAACACTCGTTGGTTTGGAACAGCACTTGTGGCAGACCCTCCGCGAACGTGCAAACGGAGGGGGAGTGTGTAGGGGTAGTGGTGTGTAGGGATAGTGATGTGTAGGGGTAGTGTGTAGGGGTAGTGTGTAGGGGTAGGGGTAGTGGTGTGTAGGGGTAGTGTGTAGGGGTAATGGTGTGTAGGGGTAGTGGTGTGTAGGGGTAGTGGTGTGTAGGGGTAGGGGTAGTGGTGTGTAGGGGTAGTGTGTAGGGGTAATGGTGTGTAGGGGTAGTGGTGTGTAGGGGTAGTGGTGTGTAGGGGTAGTGGTGTGTAGGGGGTAGTGTGTAGGGGTAGGGGTAGTGGGTGTGTTGTCGGGTCCGTGTTGTCGGGTCGTGGTGTGTCGGGTCGGGGTCGTGGTGTGTCGGGGTCGTGTGTCGGTTGTGGTAGTGTCGGGTCTGTGGTGTGTCGGGGTCCTGGTGTGTCGGGGTCGTGTGTCGGGGTCGGGGTCGTGGTGTGTCGGGGTCGTGTGTCGGGGTTCGGTCGTGGTGTGTCGGGGTCGTGGTGTCGGGGTCTGGTGTGTCGCGGTCGTCGTGTGTCGGGGTCCTGGTGTGTCGGGGTCGTGTGTGTCGGGGTCGTGGTGTGTCGGTGTCGTGGTGTGTTGGGTCGTGTGTTGGGTCGTGTGTTGGTCGTGTGTTGGGTCGTGGTGTCGGGGTCTGGTGTGTCGGGGTCGTGTGTGTCGGGTCCTGGTGTGTCGTAGGTCGTGGTGTGTCGGGGTCGTGGTGTGTCGGGTCGGGGTCGTTGGTGTGTCGGGTTCGCGTGTGTCGGGTCGTGGTTGTCGGGGTCGTGGTGTGTCTTTCGTCGTGTGTCGGGGTCCTGGTGTGTCGGGGTCTGGTGTGTCGGGGTCGTGGGTGTGTCGGGGCGTGGTGTGTCGGGGTCGTGGTGTGTCGGGGTCCGTGTGTCGGGGTCGTGGGTGTGTCGGGGTCGTGTGTCGGGTCGTGGTGTGTCGGGGTCGTGGTGTGTCGGGGTCGTGGTGTGTCGGGGTCGTCGTGTGATCGGGAGTCCTGGTGTGTAGGGGTAGTGGTGTGTAGGGGTAGTGGTGTGTAGGGGTAGGGGTAGTGGTGTGTAGGGGTAGTGGTGTGTAGAGGTAGTAGTGTGTAGGGGTAGTGCATAGGGGTAGTGCGCAGGGGGTGGTTTGGAATTGGGCCAAAGTCTCGACCTCAAACTCGCTGTGATGTTTAGCGTCTACTTATGGCAGCAAGTATTGGCCATTGTGACCTCTTGGGTTTTGTAGACCGTGTCAATGATTGTTTTACCTGTAAACCATAGACAGATTGCCATTGATTACCGGTTGGTCATGTAGCTTGTCGTTGATGATGCTCGCTCGGCACATTTTAAATCCCATATAACTAGCAAAGGTATAAAAGATGCTTTACTAATGGATCTATAGAGCTGTGAAGGCAGTTAACGTAAGAAGAAAACTCAGCAAAAAATACCTGATACATCAGTTAGTCAAAGTATTGCAATGTGTGTAAAGACGTGAATGTATTCCTTTCCTACCGAGCTGTTTTTAAAAATGCATTGTAGCCGAGCCAGTAAGATTGTTCATCTGTTCAGACAATGGCTAACAATGAAATGAATACATTCAATAAAACTGATTCTTGTATTCAAGTCTTGACAAGATAACTAGCTAGCTAACAAAAGTAAAGAATGAAAGGGGAAATAAGGGTGCTTGACAGAAATCACTGTTGGCTACCTGCTACATTTTACCATAAAGGTACATCAACCACTGTACAGTATATTTTGTATCTATTGTACACTTCTGTAACATTCATTGTATTCAACTCAGTAGCTAGCCAACAAAGATAGCTGGCTGAAGATAATTAAAAGTAAACAGACAGTTGAACAATTAAAAGAAAATGTGATGGATAGGAAGAGATGTAAACACTTTGATTGGTGGCCCTAATAACGAATAATGGTGTGTTTTTCAGAGCACAATGGAGGCAAATGGACTTGTGTTGTCCATGACATTTTCTAGATGGCCTGTGTAGGATTTATTGCATGTTTTGCACGAACGAATCAAACACAAATCTCCTAATTAGCGCAAGCAAGCTAATCTGTTGTTGTATTGTTAGCTGGACGATTAAAAAAGCTTTTACAGCTAAAGTGGTACATAGGTTGGATTTGTATACAAGCTTAAATATGTGAATACTTTACCTTTTGATTTAAATTGTTCTGCTATTTGTAATTTGTGAAGCAGCACACAGATGCACACTCAGCTACAGAGATTAGAGATTAGCTTTGACATCAGTCCTGATCTTTTCTCTCTACACCACTCGATGTTACACCTCCATGTGTAACAACATCAATCCTTTCTTTGTCGTGCTTAACTCTGCAGTGTTTTCGGGGCTGAAGGCTAAACACACACACACACACACACACACACACACACACACACACACACACACACACACACACACACACACACACACACACACACACACACACACACACACACACACACACACACACACACACACACTCTGAAACGCTGCTGGGGGAGATGGAAAAGACACTCAGCCCAGGAAATAAACGGCCTGACACACACACACACACACACACACACACACACACACACACACACACACACACACACACACACACACACACACACACACACACACACACACACACACACACACACACACACACACACACACACACACACACACACACACACCACACACACACACACACACACACACACACACACACACACACACACACACACACACACACACACACACACACACACACACACACACACACACACACACACACAGTGCCTTATGTAATTCCAGAGTAAGCATTACCAGCAACTGCCAATTACATGTACACGTACTCTGGGATAATGACACTTTTTTCCTCATTTCTCCCACGGAGGGCTTTTACTCTTCGCTGCAGTGAATCCCCCTCAGAGGTAGAATTAGTGACGCCTCCTCAGAGGAGACTTTTTATTCTCAGAGAAGAAGAGAGCGACAGACTTCATCTCTCATGCTGCCCAATGCTATGATATTTTCAGCCAAATTCCCAGTCCCTGACAAAAAGAAAATGTCTTCCTCAAGCTGTGTTGACTCAATCTGTAGATGTATCCTTCCGTCTTCCCCAAAATATAATATTACATGATTATATTCTACTGCATTATCTTATATCATATTATAATTACAGAATATTTACAGTATGAGTATCCTGTCTGAATTCATACAGTAGGCTTCGAAATAGCCACCTTTTAGTTTATCTGAAATAATATTTATTCCACCATAACTCCTGCTGACTTCCGGATATACCATCCATCACAATCAAAATATAACAGGACGTAATTCAATGTCATGTGATCTTATAGGTCCTAAATCTGTTGCTTCTCTGCAATCTGCCCCACAAATAAAAATGCAATAATGTCTCAAATACTAGATTGTAGAATTTCAGTTATATTATACACACTGTTCTGCTTTCTGCACTGACCTCAGCAGCTGTTCTCACTGCAAACATCGCCTCACAATGAAAGCAGTTGTATTAAAAACAGAAATAGCCTGACATCCAGGGGAGATGTGATTAGTGAGTAAACACACGGTAAAGGGCAGAAAGTCTGATGCACATTTGATCAACTTATTATCACAACGGGAACAGTTTGCAGAGCTGTGCTTTGTTGACATAAGTCCAGCCATACGTCACGCCTCTTTAAACATCACTGTTGGCTGAAATCGGGTTTCCGGGTCGCTGCCGGAGGACCTGGGAGTCTGGGGGCCCTTCTCACTTCTCACCTCTTTGCACTGGCTTTTAATACTAGTTGAGCATTACATTTTTATATTTGTATGTGTTTTTTATTTATTTATTTTTTATATGTTTCTAGTTATTGTGCTTTTTATTATGTTTTTAATTATTGTTTTATTATCGTACTCCCATTGGGTTATTCACTATTGTAGTTACTGCCTGCCCTGTACAGCACTTTGGTCAGCCGAAGGTTGTTTTAAATGTGCTATATAAATAAATAAAGATTGAGATTGAGATTCTCTTATTTTTCATTTCCTCGCTCCTCGGTCTCGGTCTCACCGGAAGTTGATTTGTCTGCGCCATCTTGAGTACCGTCCCAATGGCCTTATCTTTGCGGGAGGAACGAGGAGCGAGGAGCGAGGAGCGAGGAGCGAGGAGCTATAACCGAGGAACCACCAGACCATCCTTCGATGAAATCCTCAGACACTCGCCCCGCCCCCTTACTGTGTATCGCTCACTGATTGGACGAGGCAGTGCATGCACTGATCTGATGCTTCTTGACATGAGAGCAGTTTCCCAGCGGAGTGAAGAAAATACATGAACCTCACGGAGTCACTCCTCAGTCTATACCGTGTTTTGTGCACTCTAATCAATATTAATCCAACTAATGTTCGTTTATACATTTTAAGAATGGCGTTTATCTTTTTTGAGAATTAGTTCTTATTTTATTTTATTTATTTGGGTCTACAACAGATGATACAAATGTTAGTGTCAGTAAATGTGCACTAACAGAGGCGGGGGTGTGTGTGGAAATAACGGGGACAGAGCAGCTGTCAGACGATCAGCTGTGCAGCGTCATCACAAACGGACGTCGCTTCACGTGACGCTCCGGAGGAAAGGACGTCCCATTGCTCTTAAAACTCATTTCCCTGCTTCTCGTGGTTTCCTTGCGTCTCTCCATGCTTCCCTGGTGGGAGGGACTAGTCGCAGGGAAACGACACAAGTGAGGGACGCAAGGAACCCATTTAACCGAAGTGAGAAGGGCCCTGGGATGCAACAATTATAGAAATGCCAAACGGCTCATTTCGGAGGACTCGTCTGCTTGACGCCGGGACGACCGGCTGCCCTCCCCGACAGGCGCACGGACGCGAGGGCCCGCTCATCACTGCGCGCACAAGTGCGACCGCAGTTTTAATTATTGTTATTATTTGCATCCCTGAACATTAATGGTTAAAGGACGGGATCTTTGAATGTATACAAGGTTATCTGAGTTATATTTATGATGTATAAATCCGGCCCTGTGGAAACCCAGGCCTGCTAGGTCATTGTTGACATTGGAAAGAGTTGCTAGAAAAAACACATCTAGACTCAAAGTTCTCCAGCAATATCAACCACATCTCAGTCTACCTTGACAAATGGAGTCTGCTCAGTTGCCATGCCGATAACTCAGTTGCCTTGTGGAAATGTAGCCATGTTTCAACAACTAAATTAATTTCTCACCTCTTTTTTTGGGAGGGGGTTCTATTAGGAAGCCCCCACACACTCCCCCTGAAACGCCTCCATTGAACTCCTTTGCTTACTTCCAGAACATTGTGACATCACTATGTAACACTCATGCTGCTATTGGCTAGAACACATTGTACGTGATAGGCTAAGGGGCGGGACATCTCTAAGCGGTTGAGCAATCACAACAGAGCCGGCCAGCTAACCAATCAGAGCAGACATGGCTCTGGTTTCAGACAGAGGGTGAAAAGAGGTGCTGTATGATAAAAATACAGAGCTTTTATAATTTGCTTAATGCATGCTTCTTAGGTAATATTACGTTTCTTTGGCTCTTTTCTTGCTGCAACAAACACATTTCCCCTCTGTGGGACGGATACAGGGATTCTGATTCTCGACATTAACGCATGGAGACATGTCCCAGCTGACGCATGGAGACATGTCCCAGCTGAGGCACTACATACAAATATGAACCTGAACATAAGCAGAATAGGGCCCGTGGGAAAGATAACAAGCCTCCTTTATGTAGATTATTGTTCCATGCCTCACAGGAAGTTTTAAAAAGCTACAGAAAAATGAACGAGGACATGAAGTCAAGCGTTTACACAGCTTTCTTTCTAGATTCCAGCACTGGATTCTTGTTTCTTTAAGTGTGCTCCCCTCAGAGTTTGCAGATGTTCCACATGAGGTTATATTATATATCCTGTCTTGGATAGTTAATGCTCTCAGTCTTTTCTCTCCTCACGAAGAACGGCTGTTTGATGCCTTCGCCCCGAGCTCCCATCCATTTCCTCTCTGCGTCCTTCTTATTTCCCTCAGTGCCTTCTTTTACTTGTCTTTCGCCTTGTTTGGCCAATTATTTTAACTCCAAACTCCTGTATGCAAATGATAGGCAGTGTTGTAAATATGTATGACTTTTTTCTTGGTTTAATAACCAGAACTTCCAGCTTGCTTGTGGCTTTTTCAATATTCAGCTCCATCGGTTGTGTCTTCTCTCTCTGTTTCTCCATGTCATTGCATATATTGAAGGAACCATTTAGATTTTATATCTTATATCGTGTACATTTTAGCCTGTAGTGTCATGCTGTTGTATACTGTTTGATATATAACTCTGCAAGAAGCTCAAAACACAACAGAAACCAGGGGACACTAAAAAGTGACGCACACAGCTGGGACCGGAGCACTTGGTGACGTTCGGGGATTATAAAGCTGGCCAACTGTCACCTTCGTGTCCCCTGGTTTCCGTTGTGTTCGGAGCGTCTTGCAGCGTTTCCTTTATGCTCTTTTACTAAATGCTGCATGTGTGGTCAAGTTGGTGAAGATGTGTCTTGTGTTTAGGCACATTTGTGTTTTTATATTTGCATCGTTTTTGAAGCTGCAGCACGTTTCTCCTAATGGAAGAGTGTTGGGCCGTTGTAGCAGATTTGCACCTGTCGGCCACTGCAGAAATGTATCCTGTAGTGTCAGCTGTTTATCCCCCTCTGCTTTTCCTTCTGAAACTACCTGCGTGTTTAATTTGCCAGCCCAGCTGCAGCAATGCATGCTTCAGGTGATTCTGGGGTTGGAAACACGTACAGAGAGTTTGAGATTAGTATAATCAACACGATGAGAGCCTCTACCGGCAAATCGGCTTTTTTCCTGATAAGCAGCAGTTAGTTCTGGGTGGCTTCTGGGGTAATGACAGGGTGGGTTTTATCTGGTGTCAATGTGAGTTGTGATGCTTCTAGAGCTGAAGGGGAAACTGTGACCTCAGGCTGACTATTATACTGAAAACATGCACTAGTGCACAACATCCGTTCAGCCTTTTGGCCTTAAATACCTTAATTTACATATTTAAACACTAAAATATGTCGTTTTAAGCAAACACACTCTAAACCCAGCTGATTCTGGGACTGCCACCAACCCTTTTAGAAAAAATCTTGCACATGTTGTTCCTCCATGTAGAAATAATGAAAGAACAATCTCATGCTTTATGCAGGGTACCTTAGGGATGCAGGCAGTTCACACACAATGCAGACAGGTTTGCTTGCAAGCAGCTCCACCTTCTCCATCACCCTCATAGAGACTGATGTGCATGCAACCAGCTGTCTATGGGGAAACTAATGCTATTGCAACATTTAAGAAAGACCCCATACCGATCCTAGGGCTTTACATAATGCATATTCTTGTTATTCTTGTTTATAGACTAATTTCTTTGAGCAAAAGGTGGTTGAAAATGTCACTTCCTCATGGCGTCAAGACAGAGCTGATTGGTCGACTGATTAGTGGATAGACCTCAAAATCAAAGATACATTTGAATGCAACAAATTGCTTACTTTTACATAACATGGAAACCTGTCTTCGGCACTCTTCTCACCAGCACAACATACACAAACAAATGTGCATCTTAAACTCCCAAAAGTGACTAAGGCAGTTAGACTATTATGACACTAGTGCTTTTGGGTGAATTTCCCATATAATATTGCTCATCATATTCATACTGTGCTTTAAATCAAGTTCAACGCTTTCAATGCCAAACCTTGCACCCTGTACATGACCAGGACGATTCAAATTACTTTAATGTCCTGACATTTACATACAATTAAAATGTGGCTTTGGCTGAAAAAAACACTATGCTTCACACACAATAAACAAACAATGTTCATCCTAAAGTCTAAAAGTGACTAAGTTGCATCATAAGGACACCAACATGAGTTATTGTGGGTTACATTTCCAATTAAATCTGGCTTTATCAGAGTCATACTGGTGCTTTTAAATAAGCAGTGCCTGTATTAACATACAGTGTGTATTACCTGACTACCCCGTACATCACCAGCACGTTCCCCATCAGCCCCACCACGCAGATCACGGAGTACAGAGCCGTGATGGAGATGGCGATGATCAGCCCCGCGGCGCTGCGAGCCCCGGGAACCGGAGCATCGGTGTGGTTGTTGGGCAGGAAACCCTCGTCCGGGAAGGTGACATTGTAGGGGATGACGGAGTAAAGGTCGGCCAGGGAGAGCTGCGCCCCGGGGACCGTGTAGGGCTCCATGCTGATCAAAACTTAGTTTCACAATTAAAAGGAAAGAGGGAAGGTCCGAAAAAAGCAAGAAAATAGTGGAGGAGTTCCCCCCAAACAATTGTAGAAGAGAGGCTGTGCGTAAAAAGGGTTGAGATGGTTCCCAGTGTTTCTATCCAGATAGAGAGGCAGGTCAGTTCAGTGTGTGTGTGTGTGTGTGTGTGTGTGTTCACCTCTTATACTACCCGAGACCCCCACCGCATTTTATACCTGCGCATCAACGTCAAAGCTGCGCGTTTATGTGCGTCAAATTGGGAATGGCGAGCGAGTGTTAGAGTGGGGTTTATCTGGCGAGAGACTTCATGCAAGAATATCGCGTTTCATTTGTTATGCAAATTTGAGAGTATTCTGCTTCCATTACATCTCGTCAAAATCCCAATTTAGGAGTTTCTTTTCCTAACTTTGTCTATGTGTTGCTTTAGATGAGTCCTAAATCCCCCCCCCCAAATAAAATGTCTTAAATAATGCCTGTAATGGTAAACTTATACTATTAGGGTAGTTTACCATTGTCTTATTAGTGCAAACTTTATATTCTACCTCATATGGGCACATAAATTGCAACAGTTCCCAGAATTATGTGTTGTTGCTTATAACCTCTGTGTGCACTTGCAGCAGTTCCTATAATAATGTATTTTAGCTCAGAAACTTGTCTATCAGCACTTTCTATTGTTTCCATAATGATGTTTCAACATCCATGACCTTAGAAATGCTGAAGTAAGGTCTGGGTGCATGGGTTAGGTCCTCTGCCTGCTATATGAATGACATCTAAGGTCACCCAAGGTCTGTACTCCAGAAGGGGGGCTAGGTGCCAAGTATGGGGCAATGGACAAGTTCCTGTTTAACCTCCTTCCTTTTATAATCAAGTTCCCCAATTCTTGTCCATGTGTTGTGGACAAGTTTCCCCACTTCCCCTTTTTGGTGAGTGAGCCCTGGTTCGATCCATTAGTGATTGACAAGTTTCAGTTCCTTTGGAAAGTGTCACGGTCGAGTGAAGGAAGCAGGACCCAAATGCAGATAACTCTTGAGAAACCCTTTATTTCAAGGATAAAGACAAATACAGAACAGAACACTCTCCGGTGAACTCCGTCACCAACAAACAATGACCCAACACTGAACACGGACAGAGAAAAGACTAAATACAAGAAGGGGTAATCATGACAACGAGAAACAGCCGGGCAGGGGAGGAGAAACACAAGGACAACAGGTGAACACAATCGGGTAATCAGGGAGGGAAACAGACAGAAAGCAGACAGGCAGGAACCGGGGGTGAACACTTAACACAATAAGACAGGAAACCCACCAAGAAAAACACCAACACAGACAAAACTACCGGAGGACGGGTCTTGGGCTGACAGCCCAGGAACACAGCGGAGGACCAGGAAGGGGTCTCGGGCGGACGGCCCGGGGGGCAAGGTACAGTCCAAAAAGGGGGATTCGGGCGGACTGCCCGGGGACAAGGCAGAGAACCAGGAAGGGGTCTTGGGCGGACGGCCCGGGGTCAAAACAGAGTCCAAGGTGGGGACCATGGAGGACCGAAGGCAGCGGCAGGAAGAGTCAGGGGGCCGGGCCCGAGGGCGAAGACCGCGGCTCTCAGGGGGCCGGGCACGAGGGCGAAGACCGCGGCTCTCAGGGGGCCGGGCTCGAGGGCGAAGACCGCGGCTCTCAGGGGGCCGGGCTCGAGGGCGAAGACCGCGGCTCTCAGGGGGCCGGGCTCGAGCCGGTGTCGACCGGACAGGATCAGGAGGCCGGGCAGGAAAGCGCTGATGGGCCAGTTCCGGAGATCGGGCAGGACCCGGTGTCGGCCGGACAGAAACCGGAGCCGGTCGGACAGGCTTCGGCAGGATCCCCCACGGAAAAGGACCAGGAGTTGGCAGGAACCCCGGCGAGACCGGTGATGGACATGGGGCTGGCAGGGCCCCTGGTAGAACCTCCAACGGCAAGGGATATAGGGTTGGCAGGACCCCCGGCAGAAGAGTCTTCTGCGGGACCTCCAACGGGACAGGAGAAAAGGTTGGCAGGACCCCCGGCAGGGGAGTAGACGGCGGGACCTCCAACGGCACAGGACACAGAGCTGGCAGGACCCCCGACAGGGGAGTAGACGGCGGGACCTCCAACGACACAGGACACAGGATTGGCAGGACCCCCGGCAGGGGAGTAGACGGCGGAACCTCCAACGGCACAGGACACAGGGTTGGCAGGACCCCCGGCAGGGGAGCAGACGGCGGAACCTCCAACGACACAGGACACAGGGTTGGCAGGACCCCCGGCAGGGGAGTAGACGGCGGGACCTCCAACGGCACAGGACACAGAGCTGGCAGGACCCCCGGCAGGGGAGTAGACGGCGGGACCTCCAACGACACTTGCGTAGGGGCTTGAATAGGGAATGGAGAGGGAACACGAGAGGGGATTTGAGAGGGGAACTAGAGAGGGGACTCGAGGAGGGACTAGAGGGCCTAAAGGAGGGACTAAAGGAGGGAACTCGAGAGGGGACTCGAGGGGGAACTGGAGAGGGAACTTGAGATGGAAACAGAGAGGGGACTCGAACAGAGACTAAAGAGGGGACTAGAGGAGAGACTAGAGGAGGGACTAGATGAGTAACTAGAGAAGGGAACTCGAGAGGGAAACTAGAGAGGGGACTCGAGGAGGGACTAGAGGAGGGACTAAAGGAGGGAACTCGAGAGGGAACTGGAGATGGAAACAGAGAGGGGACTCGAGAAGGGACTACAGAGGGGACTAGAGGAGAAACTAGAGAAGGGAACTCGAGAGGGGAACTAGAGAGGGGACTCGAGGAGGGACTAGAGGAGGGCCTAAAGGAGGGACTAAAGGAGGGAACTCGAGAGGGGACTCGAGGGGGAACTGGAGATGGAAACAGAGAGGGGACTCGAACAGAGACTAAAGAGGGGACTAGAGGAGAGACTAGAGGAGGGACTAGAAGAGTAACTAGAGAAGGGAACTCGAGAGGGGAACTAGAGAGGGGACTCGAGGAGGGACTAGAGGAGGGCCTAAAGGAGGGAACTCGAGAGGGGACTCGAGGGGGAACTGGAGAGGGAACTTGAGATGGAAACAGAGAGGGGACTCGAACAGAGACTAGAGAGGGGACTCGAACAGAGACTAAAGAGGGGACTAGAGGAGAGACTAGAGGAGGGACTAGAAGAGTAACTAGAGAAGGGAACTCGAGAGGGAACTCGAGAGGGAAACTAGAGAGGGGACTCGAGGAGGAACCAGAGGAGGAACCAGAGGAGGGAACCCGAGATGGGACCGTGGCAGCCGGGACCAGATCTGGGTCTGGAACCAAGGCAGCTGGGGTCGGGACCATGGCTGCTGGGACCAGAACTGGGACCGAAACCCTGGCTGCAGGTACCGGAATTGAAGCCAGAAACATGGCTGCTGAAGCCAGAATCCTGTCTATAAGCTCCAGCTTCGACGCCGGAAACACGGCCGTATAGGGCGCTCCCGGAGCCGGGACCATAGCCGCTGGGGCCGGCCCTGGAGCCGGAAACATGGCTGTATGATCCAGCTCTGGAGCCCGGATCATGACTGTGGGGCGGGCCCGGAGCCGGAAACATGGCTGCGGGAGCCTGCACTGGGGCAGGAACCATGGCTGCTGGGGCCGGGACTGGAACCGTGGCTGCTGGGGCCGAAACCGTGGCTGCTGGGGCCAGGACTGAGGCTGGAACCATGGCTGCCGGGGCCGGAACCATGACTCTTGGGGCTCGGGCTGCTAGTCTGGACTTGCGACTCCCTCTCTTAGGAGCCTTTTGGAGGCTCCGTGGACCTCCAAAAGCCAGAGTTCCCGAGAACGGCTCCTGGACAGGAGCAGGAACTGGGGAAGAAGCAGAGGTTGACTCCAGACGGAACACGCCGAGACGTATGGTGTCAGGTTGAGAATTGGGAGGCAGGGGGCTAGCCTGCCTGGAGCTAGCAGGCCGGGAAAGAGGTTTGACCTCAACGCTGCCCAAAAAGTCCTCCACCCACTCTGGGAGCAACTCCCTCAACCAGGGCCTTGAGGTTACCTCCTGGCGTGCCGCATAAATAACTGACTGCCTCTCTTCAGTACTGGAGGCATATCTAAAGTCATTCCTCAAGCATGTTAACTTGTACTTCACCTCGTACAAACTGTCTGCTGGGTCCATTCTTGGTTGGGTCATTCTGTCACGGTCGAGTGAAGGAAGCAGGACCCAAATGCAGATAACTCTTGAGAAACCCTTTATTTCAAGGATAAAGACAAATACAGAACAGAACACTCTCCGGTGAACTCCGTCACCAACAAACAATGACCCAACACTGAACACGGACAGAGACAAGACTAAATACAAGAAGGGGTAATCATGACAACGAGAAACAGCCGGGCAGGGGAGGAGAAACACAAGGACAACAGGTGAACACAATCGGGTAATCAGGGAGGGAAACAGACAGAAAGCAGACAGGCAGGAAACGGGGGTGAACACTTAACACAATAAGACAGGAAACCCAAAGACAAGAAAAACACCAACACAGACAAAACTACAAACGTGACATAACATGTGAATTGTGACAGAAAGCGTATCTCTCCTGCCAGAGCCCCTCCCCAATGTATGATGAAATATTGTTGAACTGACAAAATGCTATATAAACTGTATGCATCTTTCACTCGTTGCGCACTCTCTCAGGATACTTTGTGTTCTGTTAGACCTGTGTCTTTGAGGCCTCAAATAAATAACCAGATCCAAGACGACTCTGTCTGTTTCACCATTTATTGTTTAATACTTCTAACTTGTATATCTCCGCAGTATTTGTTCTTAAGATTTCCATAACATGCCTCAGTTGCTAGTAACATGTTTTACCCTATTCACCTGTAGTGTGTACAAAATGAATTCAGATTCAAATCTCCCAGAAAGTCTACTGTAGTAATGGGTTTGCAGGTTTCTACCTTTATCTGTTCAGTCAGACAACTCACGTGTTCCTTTAACATGTTTATTAGAAGCAGCATATAGTTGAGTTTGGCGTCTAGGCTCGGGCATCATCACTCCATAGATATACATAGCATGATGTGTGATGATTAAATAACTAACCCCCGAGCCTACAGGTGGAAGCTGGGGTGATGGTGGGGCAGCAAGCAGCAGCGACGTAGAGGTAGCTGCAGCAATAGCAGCAGCAAGCAAAGCATGGAGAGAGATCTGGCAGGTTAAATAGAGCGGCATATTAAGGAGACTCTGTTTGGTTGGCTGTAGAGTGTCAAGGGGGCGTTAATTATGTATGAATGCAGCAGAAGTGCTCGAGTTGACTGCCTGAACTAGCTCGCAGGCTTCGCCCCATTTATCCATGGCGTCCCATTTAGTTTGAGTCTGTGAACCCAGTGTCTGTTGATGAGAACACTGCTTAATTTCCTTCATGTTCATCAGTGCGGGCATGTTGAACAAGATCTGCATGATGTGCACGTTCTTCTTCCCCCTTTGGAGGATGCATCTGGTCTTGTTATCTACCCTCTGTCTCTTTGTTGTATTTCTTCCTTTAATTCACACTTTCTCAGCACCATTGTTAGCGAAGTAGCCAAAGAAGCTCCATTAATCATGCAGTTTTGATTTGTCACGTGTGAGAAGAGGGCAAAGGGAACAGGGTTTTGTGATTCTGCAACAGGTCTTAGTGGAAAGACACAGCAGGAGACAAATAGGGAACAAGCCCATATTAGCAAAGAAAGGTACCCAATATTTGAGCGAACAAACCCAAGGTTACATGTTTAAGTTGATTGATTTTAAATGTTGTTAGAAAATGTGTGCAGAATTGTTTAGAATCACATCTCAATGGATTAATACTGTCAGGGTTGGGGGAAAATAGGACCCAAAAGCAGTAAAAGGACAAAAAAGGTAAAGTAACAAAAAGCGAGCTTTATTTAAAAAAAGCCGAAGACAGGGGAAAACAAGAAACTACTTAACAAAAACAAAACCGGGGAGCACGACAAGAACAAACGTACAGACGGGAACAGGCAGGTGACATGGACATCAAGAGACGGGCAGGTAACATAGACGAGGAGAGACGAAAGGTAGCATGGACATGGAAAGACGACGAACAGACATGGAGCACAGGGGAAGACAAGACTAAATACACAGAAGGGTAATCACAGGACAAGACACATGGGCAGGGGAGGCAGAAACACAAGGGCAACAGGTGAACACAATCAGACAATCAGACACACCAGGGAAACTAAAGACAGGAAGGCAAACACAGGAAGTAGGACCAGACAAGACAAAAGGACGAAAACATTTCAAAATAAAAGGTGGAAAATTAAAACCACATCAATCCAAAACCATGACAAATACATGTTCTCATCTTAACTCCCCATGCATTATACCATCTAAATGACATAGTTTTAACATTAATTAAGACAAATTCCAACGGATTCTTTTGCTACATTTCCATTTCTGAATGTGTTCGAGGAAGTTTTGCTCATTAGCTAAATGTTTGGGGTTGTCATAGACTTTGAGGACACTACACTTGAGATGTTGTTTTCATGCCACAGGGTCAACAAAGCAGCAGCCTCCGGTAAAGTGAAGAAGAGCAGGTTGGTTACCGCAAATGTAAAAACACAAATAACGAAAGTCATTATTATTCCTTTATTTTTTCAAAGGGTTGAAATATATGAAAAGGATGACATTAGAAGAAACATCTTCACTACCCTGTCAACACGTGCAGAGCGTTTGCTAACATATTCCAGACTCCAATGTATTGGGAATAATAGAATAGCATATCAAGTTTTTTTAGTTCATTTTAAAGTCAGTATTGGTGATATACTATTTAACATGTTTTCCTTTTGATGATTTAACACACAAAACAAACAGAAACATCTTTCATTTTAAAGACGACCAACAGAAATAGAGAGTTATACAACAACACTGATTCTCCTTTACTTGACAATCATCGTATTTCCATACATTTTATTCTCGTCAGCGCACATCCAATTAAAAACAGCCTTTGCCAGCCGTCTCTCATTAGCTGCTAACAGAGCGTCTCAACACGTCACCACTCATTCATTCTCTGTCTTGAGGGTTTATCAAGGTGAGCATGGAGTTCAGTCGGAGCAGCGAATTGAGTATCGTCTCTCGGGCGGACAAAAGCTAAATCGATCCTGAACGTTCTCTACCAGCTCATCCACACGTATCCAAAGTGCCTCCAGGGAAATGAAATGCTGAGCAGACATTTACTTCCTCCGCTTGAAACCACAGGTGTCATTAGGAGCCTCAGATCAATCACCTCACCTCACCCCTCCACACACACACACACACACACACACACACACACACACACACACACACACACACACACACACACACACACACACACACACACACACACACACACACACACACACACACACACACACACACACACACACACACACACACACACACCGCTTCACCTCCCTTCTCAGAGCATTATGCACGTGTGATAACTTTCTCCTCGCCTCATTGTGTAATTGAACTTGCTGTTTCTCCAGAAAGCCTCTTTGACATGTATTTAGTTTCTCTCTGAAGTACATTTTGCATTTCCTTTATTCCTTATGCAGCCCCTCTGAAGATATACCACCTCAGTGCTCAATTACTTCTACGAGGAAAAATGTCTTCCAAACTCTGATTAATTATGCTCTGTATTTTACTTTGGTTTGACAATCCATACGTTATTTTAGTCAATATGTATTTTCTGTAAAAGCTGCACAACAATAGGATAATAATAATCGGAGAACAAGCCGGAGTTAGTTTGTATTTAAAGAGACTTTATTCTGCTCTTTTTCAGGTTCATATTAGTATCTAGTGTCTCTACTGCCACATGTACATGCTTTAATGCTCAACAAGTATGTCCATGTATCTGGTACAAGGGTTAACTTAAATAACTTCTTAAAATCAGGACTTGTACTTGTAATGGAGTATTTTTATAATCAATGTATAATTGTCTAGCTTGATTAAAGGACAACTTGACTTTGCTCATGTCATCTGCTTTGCATGGAGGGACGTTTTGACAGAAAGTGGCTGAAATATGTCTGTCCTTTCCCCGCTCAGAGACCCAGGTCGTCGCTCGCATCTCTGCTTGTCCAGCTGACATCTCTCAGTGGATGTCTGATCATCACCTCAAGCTCAACCTTGACAAAACTGAACTGCTTTTCCTTCCGGGAAAAGATTGTCCCACTCTTGACCTGACAATCAACATCGGCACCTCTGTTGTTTCCCCGACTCAGACTGCAAGGAATCTGGGTGTGATCCTAGATAACAACCTGTCCTTCACTGCAAACATCGCTGCTACAACCCGCTGCTGCAGATACACGCTTTACAACATCAGGAGGATGCGTCCCCAGCTGACCCAGAAAGCCACGCAGGTTCTGGTCCAGGCTCTCGTCACCTCACGCCTAGACTACTGCAACTCCCTCCTGGCTGGTCTACCTGCATGTGCCATCCGACCTCTGCAGCTCATCCAGAATGCAGCGGCTCGTCTGGTCTTCAACCTTCCTAAATTCTCCCACACCACTCCGCTCCTCCGCTCCCTCCACTGGCTTCCAGTAACTGCTAGAATCCACTTCAAGACACTGGTACTTGCGTACCATGCTGTGAATGGATCTGGCCCTTCCTACATCCAGGACATGGTTAAACTGTACACCCCAGCACGTGCACTCCGCTCTGCATCAGCCAAACGACTCGCTGCACCCTCGCTGCGAGGGGGACCCAAGTTCCCATCAGCAGAAACACGTGGGTTTGCTATCCTGGCTCCTAAATGGTGGAATGAGCTCCCCATTGACATCAGGACAGCAGAAAGCTTACACACCTTCCGGCGCAGACTGAAAACTCATCTCTTTCGACTCCACTTCGAGCGATAGAACTATTAACAAAGAACTTATATACTAATAAAGGGCTGGCTTACCTAAAGCCAGTTGAGTAGCACTTGAAATGTTTTTGCTCCATGAAGCCTGATGTACTTATATGATTCTGTTTTCTTCAAGTTTGTATTTTGTTGGTCGAACGCACTTATTGTAAGTCGCTTTGGATAAATGCGTCAGCTAAATGCAATGTAATGTAATATGTGCAGCATGGAGTCGCTGAAAAAAGGCATACATCATTTGAAAAGAAAGCACTCCAAAACGCAAAAGTTAAAGTTCATCGCCCACATTTTCTCGGTTGCCCCTGCAAGAAAAAAACAAACAAATAAGAACAGAGTGCGCTGAGTCCTGCAGGAAACTTGAACTGTTGAATGCCATGGGTGGGTTATCACGTCCCTCATGGCATTGAGTTTGTCTTTACCCACAAACCCCTGTCTCTGTCAGAGAGAGAGAGCTGCAAACCTGAGGCCAAACATGCAGCTTGTAGACTTCAAACCTCAATGAAAAATACAAGCTACTTTGTGTAAAAGTATTCTTTTCATTAAGATTAGGCAAAACATTTTAACAATTCAAGTTTGAGGCTGAACGTTTTTCGTAAGAAGTTATCCTATCTGCACAAAAAGTGTCTGCATAAGAAAATTAATCCTATTATTATAGAGGCAATACGATTACATTACATGTTACTTGTTAGACGCTTTTATCCAAAGCGACTCACTCAATACTGTGGACAATCCCCACAGGAGCAACTTGGGGTGAAGTGTCACACAACGACATGCTGACTGCAGTGGGGTTTGACCCTGCGACCCCCTGATCCGAACACCAACGCACAACCCACTGCGCCCCCCCCCCCCCCAATAAACAGTTAGTGCACCAACTTGATCATGAAGAACTTGTTTATGCACTTAAACACTTAACTTAGTACCAACAGAGTTAAGTAAATAAAAAAACTTGTATAATTACCATATTGTATTTGTTTCATTCATTCACCCAACAAGAATACTGTCCAAATTATTTAAAGATAATATGTAGAGCAGGGGTGTCAAACTCAAGGCCCGGGGGCACGTTGCCCATAAACTACATGTCCCACAATGCATCTCAAATATGCCTTTTTTCTCAGAATTTTACTTTTTTTTTGCAAAATATCACTTATTTTCAAAATTTGACTTCTTTTTTTGATTTTGACTCTTTTTTTTCCTCAGAATTTGGCTTCTCTTTTTAAATCATTTTGTGACATTCTCACTGAAGAGACTTGCAATTATTTGCCCTAGACTTCTGCTTTCAGACGTAGTTAATTATGAAGTTATTACCCTATCCGATAATACTCCAATGCAGAGGCAATAATGTAATATAACACATTATTTTATATATATTAAATATTTATAAATGTATTTGTATATAGTCTTATATATAAAAATGGCCCTTTGAGTGCAACCATGATGCTAATGTGGCCCGAGAGGAAATTGAGTTTGACACCCCTGATAGAGGAATCATTGTGTCCTAAGCTTTTTGGGGCAACATTAACACAGAAAAGCCAGAGTCCTCCATCCAGAAACAAATGGTTTGGAAGAACTCTGATCACAGCTGCGGAAAAAAAGTGTTGCTTTCGATGAGTTGATGCTTCCTTCTGTTATAACGTTTTTAAACATTATCCATGATCACCCTCTGCCCTGGAAGTTTTAAACTGCTGAAAAGTTTTTTTTTTGTGAGTTGTGATGCGATGTTAACTGTCTCGTCGCGCTGCCAGGTACTCGGCACTTCATTTAAAATCAATTTAGTGTAGCTGCAGTAAAGCTGAGCTGTTGTTCTAACTGTGACTGCTGATGTGTGTTGACTGTATACATCATGTTGATTTATAAAGCAGAAACACTGCAGGAAACTCACTGGAGCCTCTCACTGCGTTTAACACTCTGATTACCTCCAATAATAAGAGTGGATTCTAGTTGGCTGTTTTTCTGTATTGCACCTTATTAGAGTCAAGAGTAACTTGTTTTCATACTGAATAATCATGTGACAAGTACAATTAGGTTTTATTAAATGTCACTTATTGTGTTTTTTGGCAGACAACTTAAATAAAAACACTGTGAAAACCATCAATATGATGAGGCACGGTTTGTTACTCTACGGTTCAACAATTGTGACCTAATGTTACCTGGTGTAAAATCAAATGAGATAATACAGAATGTATTTCATTTAATAATCAGTTTAATCTTTTTACCACTCACATTTGACCTGCTCCATTATGTCCCTGTTCAGTGTTATTCTTTATTCTTATTAAATTACATCTGTATTAATATTTTCTATTTACATTTTTCTCATATATTTTATTTCTTAATTATGTCTTAAGTTTGACCCATTTATTTTAGAAGCCCTATTGTTATCCTAATATAAAAAAAAATATTATATAAGGTATATTCTATGTTGCACTAAGATAACATGGACCTTTATTAATCCTATTGGAGGAGGCTGGGACTAAAGGCACTTAATAATAATGATAATAATAATAATAACTTAGATTTATATAGCGTCTTACAAGGACCCAAGGTCGCTTTACACAAGAAACAGGCGTAAAACAAACAAAAACAGTCAAACAGACAAAACAACAAAAATAAATTAGGTTAAAGGTGGGGTAGGTGAGTTTCAGAAACCGGCTCGAGATACACTTTTTGTTATATTCCATAGAATGCTCTTAACATCTGATAGCAATGAATATCTTAAGTGCTTTGACAAAAAATCCATAAAAAAAATGTCCTCTGTAGAAGCCGTAATACTGTAAAAAGTACAACCAATCTGTTTAGCCGGCCCGGCTAAACCGATTGGATGGCCTACCTGCCTGTCAGCCTTCCATCGGGGCACAAACTTATCTCGTGCCCTCATTGGTCATGTGCGCGTTTGTGTGTGTTGGAGGAGGGGCTCTGTGAGGAAGTGTATTTTCAAATTCTAGCGATCTCGAGCCGGTTTCTCAAATTTACCTACCCCACCTTTAATTCATATAATTAATCTGTATTGCATTTGACACTAAAGCCTTTGGATGCATGTCTCACTATGGGATGCACGTCTCTGAGCACATCTCCTCTAGGTGTTACTCCTATCTCCATGAAATACTCTCGATGTAAACCCTGATCTCTGCGCCCTCCCTCCATGTTGCAGCAGGGCCTATACTACGAAGCTGGTTCAACCTAACCTGGATATGTTTGAGTTAGCCGGTTGGCCTAATCCAAAACATACGCGCTCGCGCTAAACGGTACTACGGCGCGGGTTATCAAGTGGATCGCTCAAGCCAGCCGTGTCCTTTCTAGTTAGGTGCGCGTTCACATGAAAGGGGTGGTATTTGGAGCATTCGACTAATCACAAACATGGAGAAGCGTACTGAAGCGTCATACTTCCTGAATGAAAAGTGAACTTTAATACTAGTCAAATATGAAGAAGTTAAACTTTAAACATCCATGACTTAAACACTTTATCCAGGATCAAAGCCACATAGCTGCACCTGCAAGGTGAATACAGCTGGCAAAAGAAAAAGTGTTTGAATGCGTACATTAAAGGAATGGTCCACTCATTAGATAATTAATCAAAACTTCAGTATTTAGTGAAACATTATGTTTAAACCATACCCTGAAGAAATCAGCGATATTCTCCGGTAAGTAATGATTTTATAGCTCTTTTTTATCAAAACCTGTATATTCCGTCTGGCCGCCGCCATGTTTGCCATTTTCAGTAGTCACGTGATGGTTGTGACGTCATCCATGCGTTCACTTTGTCAACACACGGAAACATGGCGGAGTATTTCAGTTCGGACTCGTCAGCAGAGGAACAAGTTTTGACCAATGTGAAGAGATTGGATGGGGGAATTCAGCCATACATATCAGTATGACAATACGACACCCTCTGTCCTAAGACCCTCACATCGTACAAGGAAAAACTTCCGAAGAAAACCCACAGTTTAAAGGGAACATGGGAGAAACCTCAGGGAGAGCAGCAGAGGAGGGATCCCTCTCCCAGGATGGACAGCCGTGCAATAGATGCCGTGTGTAAATTGAAAAGATAATACATTTGCAACATAGGTAGTCCAAATGTTTGGAAATGCATGTGTGTATAATAGGAAGATGATATAAGATACTATATGTATGCATGTAGTACCACCCTTGCTAGCGATTCCCTCTCTAGTTTAGCATACTCAGCTTCGTTGTCCCTGGCCATAGAATCACGATTTTATGGGGCCGGAAAAAACTGGGGTAAAATACACACTAGCCGGTACTACGCTATATGGAAAGGCCACCAAAAACTGTCCTGGCCTGGACGTTAAAACGGGGCTAGCCGCTGCAATGGAAATGCGCTATAACATACCTTATTCTTACTCCGAGCACTACTTCTGCTCCTCCGTCGCTTCACACTTGCAGAGGGCGATTTCTCTACTGGCCGAACTGGTGTCCTGGTCGGTGATGACACCAGAAAGACCGATGGTACTGCATCTCCATTAAGTAATGGTTGTTCCATAAATCCCATGTTATGTTTGATCATACTCTCAGAGTAGTCGTCCGGATATTTGAAATGTTCGCTGCATACATGAGCCTGTGAATCTCTCGGTTCGGGCCGGCCACATTTCGCTAGCCACTGCCTCCGAATGTACTTCTTACGCTTACCTTTTGGCAACAGATGGAACCGAGCATTCCGTGGATTGTTCCTATCAGAATTGTGGCAATATTTCGCGATACAGTGAGGCATATTTGAATAGAGAAACTACAGTAAATAACATGGAGATCAACGTGTCTTCGAAAACCAAACGCATGGTTTACGTCACGTCCGGAAAACGTGTTGATGTTATTTCGGTATATAATCAGTTTAAATTTAATTATTTAAAAATGAGTGTCATGAGCATACCATTCCTTTAAAGGTGCGGTAGGTAAGTTTGAGAAACCGGCTCGAGATCGCTAGAATTTGAAAATACACAACCGGAGAAAATCTGCCACTTCCTTATAGAGCCCCTCCTCCAACACACACGAACGCGCACATGACCAATGAGGGCACGAGATAAGTTTGTGCCCCGATGGAAGGCTGACAGGCAGGTAGGCCATTCAATCCGTTTAGCCGGCCCGGCTATTTTACAATATTACGGCTTCTACAGATGACATGTCAAAGCACTTCAGATATTCATTGCTATCGGGATGTTAAGAGCATTCCATGGAATATAACAAAAAGTGTATCACGAGCCGGTTTCTGAAACTTACCTACCCCACCTTTAACAGGTTTATGATATCACTGCCCAGACTAAAACACGATCTGACTTTAATTACATTTGTCTCGAGTGTTTCGTCAACTTAATGTGTTGCTTAAAATAATACTTCTGCATACAGTATGTGACACTGTGAGTGTTGCACGGCCAGATACGGCTCAGCTGACTCAGATAAGGAAATATATGATACATTATGATGTGATATGCCGTGGACTGTTCTTAATGTTACTCTGATCCGGTTACTTATGTCGTGGCAGATATTTAAGTAAGCTTTCTTAACGCTAATGTTATAGGCCTAATAGTCAGATTGCTCTGAAGATGGGAGGTGATATTCTATTCATGTTCACGTTCACACAGTCGGTGATTTTTGCCGGCCGTCTTTCCTGCAACGGCAGCTTTTCTGTATTTCCTTTCTCCTGTAATATGACTTGATCGCTTTAAACTCCGCAAACTGAGCTCTGATTGGTCAGCAGGCGGTGCTTTCACTGAGTTGAGCTCTAGCCTGCAACCTAACCTGGTCCCGACCAGGTTAGCCGCTAAACATAAGTTACCATGGAGATCTAGCCTGCTAAAAAGAGAACCAGCTTCGTAGGACCGGAAAGCCGGAGTTTTCCCTGAATTTAGCCGGCTAAGCGAAAATCCTGCTTCGTAGTATACCCCCCTGGTGTTCTTCTTCCTCTCAGCTGCAGATGGAGCTTCTTTCTGGAAGCCTCTTCGTCAGCGGGCGGCAGATGGAGGGTGAGCAGCGAAACGTCCAGACACATTAGCTGCTGCCTGGTTTCCCCTCACACTCCTGTCAGAGCAGTTGGATCTGGTTAGTGCCGTAACATATGGTCGATGCTGCAGGACTCACATTTCACACCGTTCAGTTGAGCGGATATGCTTCCAAACAATCGTTGTATCTGTCTTGTTTATGCAAATTAACTAAATGAGATCTCAGAACTGGAGGAAGACGTACTTAGACCTATTACTTAAGTCAAATTGGCAAGACTAACATGTAAAAATAATCTGTAATAAGTACAATTTGTGCATTAAAAATGATATTATCAAAAATACTGCTGCTGCTATCTTGAGTTATGCTTCGAAACAAGTTTTAACCATTTTATCTGCGTTTTCTTTTTGCAATTATCAACAGAGGTGGAAGAAGTAAAGATTCAAATATTCAAAGGCTTAACTTTTAAATGCAGAGTAGGCTAGTATATGTCAACAAAGGTACAAGTAAAAACAATGCAAGATTGACCCTTTACCTACAGTATAGTAAAAGAAGCAATACTAAAATGACATTGCGATATACTGAAAGTATCTAAAATAAAAGTACTCATTAAAAGTAATGGTCCATTTCAGAATCATATGAAATGACTGCATCATGATTGTGCATTAATGTTCATCACAGCTGGTGCTAACCTTAATTACTTTATATACTGCTGCTGGATACATTTACTTGTAATTATATATCATTTATTAGTTGATTTCAATTCCGTTTGAGCTAATTAACTGAATCTGTAAAGTAACTGAAGCTTTCAGATAATTGTAGCGGAGTAAAAAGTACAATACTGGCTTTCAAAATATAGTGGAGTATAAGTGTAAACCATTATAAGATGGAAAAAGTCCAAACTCTTAATAACAGGTTTTATTAAGCACGTCAAGTTAAGGAAACAAAAACTTCATATAGCGAGAGAGAGACTTTTTTTAACATATTCTGCCTCCTCACGGTTTAATAAGTCAACATATATTTATATTGTTGTTGCTTGGCCTCTGTCAGAGCCCATCAATCTCTGCAGTGCCTCCAAATTTCACTCACTGCGAGCTATTTCTGCGCCACACATTTCATTTCCTGTAAATGGCTGATCGGAGAGTTGTCGGCCGTTAGAATAACAGGCAGGGTTTTTTAGGAGAGGCGGAGGAAATCATAACCGTCTCTCTGCAGGAACATTAGGCAGCGTTCAGCTCCGTGTCCTGCTGTTCCCTTTGCTCGGCTTTTGGCCTCTTTCTGTTTGATGGTCACACAGATTTTTGGCGTTGTCACTTAATTGATTGTGTTCCCAAGCTCACATCTGCTCTCAAAACTGTTTGGCATAACATATGACGCTGGAGCACCGAAAAACATCAGAGGAGGTCTGGTGTGATTTTTCAGTTTGTGCTCCACGCGGTGCAGGGTTTAAGTAACGGTCACAGAGGAAGTGCTGGTCGTTTAAAAGTCATATTGTTATGATAGGAATGTAATGTACTGTAGGTGGTTGCAAGTGCAGTTTGAACAGGAAAGGCTCTTAGCCAAAAAGTTAACATCACTCAATATCTTTAAATCATTAAGGTGGATATACACTGAACACAAATATAAACGCAACACTTTTGTTTTTGCTCCCATTTTTTAAGAGATGAACTCAAAGATCTAAAACATGTTCTATATACATAACCATTTCTCTCAAATTAAGGGGTAGGGGTAGGGTTAGGGTTAGGGGTAGGGTTATGTTGTGAATCGAGTGGCCTGTGTTCGTCGTCCATTACTAACGCCTGCCCATACCATAACCCCACCACCACCATGGGCCACTCGATTCACAACATTACCTAACCCTACCCCTACCCCTCACACCAGATACTGACTGGTTTTCGGACCCCACCACCCCCCCAATAAAGCAAAAATGCACGTTTCAGAGTGGCCTTTTATTGTGGCCAGCCTAAGGCACACCTGTGCAATAATCATGCTGTCTAATCAGCATCTTGATATGCCACAGGTGGGATTGATTATCTCGGCAAAGGAGAAGTGCTCACTATCACAGATTTTTTCAGATTTGTGAACAATATTTGAAAGAAATGGTTATTTTGTGTCTATAGAAAATGTTTTAGATCTTTGAGTTCATCTCATGAAAAATGGGAGCAAAAACAAAAGTGTTGCGTTTATATTTTTGTTCAGTGTAGTTCCGAGAACTTTTACCCCCATTTGTAGTGCCTGCTAGAGAGGTGGGACTATCCTGGGGAGAAAAAAGTACCAATTTCGATTGGCTGGGCAAATTGCAAACCACGCCCCGTAAAACTCTGAAAGGTTTTGTGAAGCCGCCATTGTATTGGCATTAGCATTATTAGCATTAGCATTAGCCCCGCGCGCACCAACGGAGAGAGAATAACTTATGGCAAGACAAAAAAAAACATGGGGGCGGTGGAGTGATGAGAAGGTGTCGGCGTTCTGGCGATTTACCAACTCCGGGGACTCGCGGCAGTATACACCGTGAAGTTGTTTGCGGCCTGCCAGTAAACCCAAAGCAGAAGAAGAAGAAGAAGAAGAAGAAGAAGAAGAAGAAGAAGAAGAAGAAGAAGAAGAAGAAGAAGAAGAAGAAGAAGAAGAAGAAGAAGAAGAAGAAGAAGAAGAAGAAGAAGAAGAAGAAGAAGAAGAAGAAGAAGAAGAAGAAGAAGAAGAAGAAGAAGTGATGTCAGCAGCTTCATTTGCGTAATCCTCCCTCAGGGAACTTATTCCGGTGTGAACGCGATCTGTACTTGGTTCCATGGGGGTACTAAGACTGGGAACTAAGTGCTGGCACTAAGTACGGCAAAGTACTTGGTGTGAAAGCGGCTATAGTCCTCTCATGCAGCCCCTCCACTGCTGAAGCTGTCTGTGAGAGAAATAAGAGGCCGGAAAAGAAGCAAGATAAATGTGAAACGCAGAGACATGTTGTTCCTGTTCCTTTCTTTCCAACAGTTGAGAATAACACAGACAGTTGTGATTGATGGTGGAATGAGGCTGCAGTGGATACAGAGATGCTGAGGATTTACACCACATCTATCTGTCAGCCTTTCATTCCTTTCAAGGGCTTTTCTCACCATGAAAACAAAGAGAATATTACCAGCTTGAGAAAAATGCAATGCTGAGAAGAATGTGGAAAGTTGGTGAAGCAATGTTTTTCAGCATTTCCAAGCTCCATTCATCTTTGTTTTAAAAAGACATTGTAGGGCTCTCAGTCTGCTCCATGTATGAGTGGAGAGGCGCATTACTGCTTATTATGTTGCATTATGTTATATTGCAGCATGCCTACAAACTTAAAGGGGCCCTACTCTGCTCATTCTCAGGTGTATATCAGTGTGTAGTGTCTCTACTTTAAAGAGTCCTCTCCTGCTGATGTTCAGGTGTATATCAGTATGTAGTGTCTCTACTTTAAAGAGTCCTCTCCTGCTGATGTTCAGGTGTATATCATTATGTAGTGTCTCTACTTTAAAGAGTCCTCTCCTGCTGATGTCCAGGTGTATATCAGTATGTAGTGTCTCTACTTTAAAGAGTCCTCTCCTGCTGATGTCCAGGTGTATATCAGTATGTAGTGTCTCTACTTTAAAGAGTCCTCTCCTGCTGATGTTCAGGTGTATATCAGTATGTAGTGTCTCTACTTTAAAGAGTCCTCTCCTGCTGATGTGCAGGTGTATATCAGTATGTAGTGTCTCTACTTTAAAGAGTCCTCTCCTGCTGATGATCAGGTGTATATCAGTATGTAGTGTCTCTACTTTAAAGAGTCCTCTCCTGCTGATGATCAGGTGTATATCAGTATGTAGTGTCTCTACTTTAAAGAGTCCTCTCCTGCTGATGATCAGGAGTATATCAGTATGTAGTGTCTCTACTGTGACATGTCTCCAGGCTTTAATGTTCAAAAAGCTCCTTATTTTTTTCATACTGCCTGTGCTGCAGCACCTATTTTCACCCTCTGTCTGAAACCAGAGCCCAGTCTGCTCTGATTGGTTAGCTGGCCGGCTCTGTTGTGATTGACAGCTTTTTTTCACACTCGGGAAGTGCTAGCAAGCTAGACGATATTTGTTTAGCTTCCAGTATAAGGCCCTATCCTCCTCAAGTAAATCTGAACACAGACCTTTGAGTAAATGTGAAATACTTGAGTATGTGCACTTAGTTAGTATCCACCCCCGAGTGTCCTCTTACGGCCCTCCACAAGAGTTCACGGCGGCGTGCGTTGAAGCTTCAACGCTTCTGCCCATTCACTTTGAGTGGGGTGATGTCACGCTTTGCCGAACTGCATTGTGGGAGGGTTGCTCGCGTTGCTCGCTTCAAAGGTTGAGCAATGTTCAACTTTTGAAGCTTCGGTGGAAGCGTCAGCCAATCAAATCTTATGCCAGTACAAGCTCTAGCCAATCAAACCGCGTGCTTGTGTGTCCGGGGCGGGAGATTCATGTGATTGGTTGTTGGTCGAGTTTCAGACAAGCTCACCAGCAATCTTCAAAGTACGCCGCTGTGCTCCAACGAGCAATGTAGTTGTGGGTTTTGAAGTGTGTTTGCCGTTCTGAAACACAGCAAATGAACAAAAGCTCACATTTCTGTCGGTTGTTTCCCCCCTGCAGACAACATAAAGCTTTGATTTATGTTGTGGCATTATATCACTCAGCTGCTGCTGGAGGGCAACACAAGCACCCAGAGAGAGGAGGCTGCGCGCGCGCGTGTGTGTGTGTGTGTGTGTGTGTGTGTGTGTGTGTGTGTGTGTGTGTGTGTGTGTGTGTGTGTGTGTGTGTGTGTGTGTGTGTGTGTGTGTGTGTGTGTGTGTGTGTGTGTGTGTGTGTGTGTGTGTGTGTGTGTGTGTGTGTGTGTGTGTGTGTGTGTGTGTGTGTGTGTGTGTGTGTGTGTGATTTCTGCCAAACAAGCATCCATATTAAGCAGGCAGCTCTGTGATCACTAATGGAGCCAATTAGCCCGATGCCTTGGTTCAGTTAAAACATTATCAACACTAAAACCTTAAACCTTAAAAAGTCCTTTCCAAGAGCCGTTCATATTCTTGATTTGCCCTTTTTTCGAGTTTGAATCAAAAGAGTCGATTTGGAGGAAGAAAAAGATGGCGGTCGCATCGACTCATTTAACACCCTGGAGAACATTCTAATGCTGTTTCAAAACAGATGCTATAGCTGGAGAAATGTGCACTGTTGCATTCTCACATTAGATTACAGTTTGTTTTAAAAGCTATAGCCTACCTTTCTTCTTTGGTCTTTTTATATATGTTGTTTTGAGTGTTGCAATACAGGTTCGATTTGGGTAGTAAAGTATTACGTAATCAGGATACAGAAAAATGACCATTCCTTACAGATACTATATGGGACTTCTATTTCTCTCTGTGCCGCCGTTTCTCCTCCCAAGCGCCAAATGTTCTGCTCTATCCTCTTGTGAGAGTTGCTGCAGACTGAAAGGAAGAACTCCGGCACTCACCACCTCCTTTTCTACATTATTCTGGGTTATTAAAATAGAAAAAGTATATTTATACGCCATTACTACAGTCAACCTTCTGGCTTTTGGGTTTAGAAGGAAATAAGTACTTTTCTTAAAGGTTTCTCCTTGATTTAATAGGCTCTTAAACATAAAGTAAGTCATAGTTGTGTGTCCTTGGGCAAGACACTTCACCTGAACTTGCTCCTGTGGGTATTGTCCACAGTTTCTGACCATTGCATGTATGATATAATTATGTGTAATGTGTGTATATGTAAAAGCGCTTTGAGTCATTGAAAAAGCGCTATAATAAATGTAAGGAATTATTATTAATTATAGTTAAGCAAAACCCGATAATCCATTCCATTTCTTTCTGGCTCTGCTTAAAGGTCAAAGAGGGATGTGTCTAATTCTTGGCAGTGTTTGTCCAGCCCTTTTGGTCGCTAACTTGGCACGCCTGACTTCAGTCTGTCCCCCCCCACCTCCGCTCAGCAGAAGTCACACAAAGCTTTTTGGACCAGACTTCAGTCGCTGTAAGTGGGGGGGGATAACCCGGGGGCAAATCCTTCCTTTCTGTCAGACATCTGTCTCAAACATTATTTATCTGATCCAGGACATCGTATGCCACTTTCACACCAACGCGGTTCCTGGGCCGGTTCGGAGCTAGAGCCTGATAAGCACCGTTTTTTCCTGTTCACACTGCGGGGCTGGCTCTTTTCCCCGAAAACCAGTTCTTACCAAGCTCTAAAAAAAAATTCCGTCTAGAAACAAGAACCGCATACGTCGCGCTTACGTCGGAGGCGGGGGGTGGGATTAATCTGATCAACAACAACAAAGTGCCGCAAGTTCTGTTCAGCAACACACACAACTAAGAACCAGGATGGATGCCAGGAAATGTAAGCAGCAGTGGACCGCTGAAGAGACAAATGAGGTACAGAGGAAGTTAGACGGCACAACTCGGTCTAAAGCTATTTTCCAGCATCTGCAGTGAGAGTTGGCCACTGCTGGATACCACCGGACTCTGGAGCAAATAAGCAACAGGCTAAAAAAACTCAAGAAAGACTACCGGGATCATTTTTGTTGTTGTCGATATGAGGGATTTCCACGCGGTTTGGCTTTATGAAGCAGGCACGTAAACGGTTACGTCATAACGTAAACTGTTACGTCGTGACGAAACGGTGACGCAATGACACCACTCCCCCACTCGGGCTCTGGGCGGTGTGAACAAAACGGGGGCTGAAAAGAAAAAACGGTTCTGAACCAGAATATGGCAAGCACGGAGCTAGAACGGGAGCTACTTTGGTGTGAAAGGGGCATTATAGGGACCGGGGGTGTTTCTCAATGTCGAGGAAGGCTGCTCCAGAGCCACTATTTCAAGGATGCTACGTCATCGAGTTCCGCCGATCCGCTGTTCCAATGTCCAGGATACTTGGAATTCTACCGAGGCCAGCGTCCTTCGTTGCGGGAAAGTCTGCACATGTGTGGACTCCGCGGTCTTAAGATCCCCACAATGCTTTGCGCACGGACCAATTTCCAAAATCTTTGGCGGAAAATGTAAGGCGGGGCCTCTCATATGACGCACACCTGCACACTTGCTAGCCTGTTCCATTCTTCGTTTTCCGAGGCTAGGAGGTATTCTTGCCTCACTTCTTAAGGAACTCACTAGGAGGTACATGTGCTACCAAGCAAGCCTTTCCTCGACATTGAGAAACACCCCGTATGGTGCTTTTAGGGGTGTTCCCTTTCCTGTAGTGTTATATAGGTTTTTGTGCATGTAAATGGTCTGAAAGCTTTACAATTGACACTACTTGAGTAAATGTACCCTATAATATCCCACCAAAGTAAACAAATCACAAACTTCTGCAACACTTGTAAAAACTTTGTCAGCAGTAATACGATTCTCCTCACCTCTCCTGATGCACCACTCAATCATACACTGATAAATAAACTTGTAATGAAGTGTGATGAGAGATTATTCCAGTAATTAATCTGCAGTATAATCAGAACTCTGTATGCAAAGAGAACTTCTCCTCTCTTGTCAGGTTTCTTTTTGTAAGGACACTGTCTGGATCCGGAGAAAGAAAGGTAATTGGTCTTTTGGTTCAAACCATTTTACATTTCCAATCCATCTTCTCTCCTTTAAAAATCCACCTGATCTAAAAGTCTCAAGGGTTGCTGCACCTTCTTCTCAGCAATACTCCTCATTGGTGAAAACTGTTCATGTTGTGGACCCTGCAGTATTGACTGAGGCTTTGGTGTGTATTTATAAAAACATTTATACAGCAGAACACACACCAGACTGTGCGTTTATAGCCATCTGTGGATCCATATCCCCCCCCCGTTGCTTATCATATACAGTGGCACACCACGATGAGATTGAATAAAACGCCCGAGGAGAAAACTTATCGCACAAACACAGCTGCTCCCTGGGCTTTTTATTTTTAACTCTGCACGGATACAAAAGCCATGCACAGAGGAATAATGTCAATCATTGTCTGATGTTTCCCTGCTAAATGGTAGAGAGCTGAAATATTGCATTATCAGCTACACAAAATGGATTCCAGGATACTCTGGACCTTCTACAGGTGCACCATATAGTATCCTGACTGGCTGCATCACGGCCTGGTACGGCAGCTGCACCGCCCTCTATCGTAAGGCTTTACAGAGGATGGTGAAAACTGCACAGAACATCACCAGGACGGAGCTGCCATCCATGGAGGACCATTACTCCCAGCGGCTCAGGAAGAAAGCCCTCAGGATTATAAAAACCCCCATCACCCCAGCCACAAACTGTTCAGTCTGCTGCCGTCTGGCAGGCGTTACCGCAGCATCTGGACAAAAACCACCAGACTCAGAAACAGCTTCATCCCGCAGGCAATAAGACTGTTAAACAACTGAACTGCTGAAACAATTTCATAACATTCATCTGCTACTTAGTCATTATTTATCTATTATCTAATATATCATTCCAATAACTTGTAGGCTATAGACTCGTATTGCACTATTCGACTTTTTCTTTTCTCTCACTTTTTTAAAACTATTTTTCTTTTTGTATTACTTTTAATATAGTATATTTTAATATTGTTTTAATATTGTCTGCTTATCTGTATTATTGTGTTGCATTGTTGGAGAAGCCTGTGACCTAAGATTTTTAACGACATAATTACTCTGTAGCTATGTTAGTTTGACAATAAAGAACCTTGAACCTTGAACATTCAGTTAAAATGGCTCTATTTTGCTCTTTGGGGTTTTCCCTCACCTGTAGTGTGTTATAAGTTTGTGTGCATGTAAATGGTCTCAAAGGCTAACATCTCTGTGTTCCTTCGGAGGGAGTTTCTCTTTTTCTTTACAGTTAAATTGGCATGGCCATGGACTCGTTTCCTATACTGACTTCCTATTTGATTGATCGACTGTACACTAGTTTTCAAAGGGAAATTCTGAAAGCAATTTCTTATACGTTGAGTTTGCTTTTAATAGCCCTGTTATAGCAACGTAGCTCCGCCCCCTTTCTCTGTTAATGAAAGGCAAGTTGTAAATATAATCTATTGAGGCAATAAATTACATAAGAGTTCAAATGAAGTTTTATATTTCTCATGTCTGCACTCTTGTAAAAGGACATTCAAGATGTATGCAGTTCTCCGTAGATTAATTACACAACCTCCCCTTTCTTTGACTCCTTCTCCTCCTTGTGTTAATAACGCCGTGAAAAGGCTTTGATAAAGTTGTCTCCTGCAGTATTCATAGAGTTCATTTTTCGATTAACACAAATCAAATTTAGCTTTCTTCACAATATGTCATCTCCTGGTTTCCCCTCAGGGCAACTTAATATTTAATATCTACTGACGCTGAGTTTCATTGCCGATCATTTTCTCGCTTTGAGTGTTTTTACTTTTTCTGAGCCGCTCACTTTTCCTCTTGTCCTTGTAAGGTTTCAGGAAGCAGCGTCTTGTACTTTACGAAGAACGAGAGCTCCCTGTAATGAGAGCAGATTCTGTCTTTGATGGTCCAGCCCTCTGGATTTTCGTGACGCAAACTCAGTCTGCTAATGAGACGCTGCCCATTTTCATGGCACCAAGGACAGAAACTGCCACACAAATTGGTCCTTAGTTCACTTTCCTTTCACTGCATCTCTCACCTGTGACTGCAGACTCGAATCTTCAATATTTTATTCCAAAAACATTGTAACTAGTTAAAAATAATAGTAGAAATGTAATTGCTTGACAAAATTAAGATAAGTCAAATTACATGGCTTAGTGGAATACTCAATTCTGATTGGTCAATTTGGACATTCCATGGATTTGTATTTCTCACTATACAGACTGTTGCTAAGGAGAACAGACTGTTGCTAAGGAGAATCAAGAGACTATGCGCAGTCATATCAATCCGCAGAAGGAAGTCCGGTCAATTCCAACGAAGATGAAGAAGAAGAAAGATTAACGGGAACAGCAGAAGAAGACAGACAGGAAGTAAACACTAAAGCAGGGGTGGGGAACCTTTTTATTCTCAAGGGCCATTTCAATGTTTACAATATCCTCAGAGGGCCGTACAAATTATTGACCTCTGCTTAAAAAAAACTAAAATCACAGCCCATTCATTTCATTCTGTGCAAAGAAAAAGCAACCTCTTAATCCAGATATCTCACCATGACTCGCGCATGCATGCACGTGCACGGTGTGGCGTGACCACCAAAACAGAAAGATATGGACACAAGATGTGTGCAAATGTATTTAGTTTCCTATCCATGTGAACATGATTTAAGTGGGGGGGGGGGGGGGACCTAACCTCCTCTAGGGGGGGTCCGGGGGCATGCTCCCCCGGGAAGATCTTTTTTTAAATGTTGAAGTTAGAAGCATCAATCTGGTGCACTTTGAGAGCAACATTAAGAGATCTATGGATACATCTCTCAACACCCATTTGAAACAGAACTGGAAGCAAATGTATTCTTCTTTATGAATATTTGACAAATCACTCTCCTTTCAAACTGTATTCTTCTTTATTAATAACAACTTTTTTTTACTGTCATATAGTATTTTATAACCGTTTACTTTATTCTCTTATTGTTTTATTCTCTTATTGTTTTATAACTATAATGATCATATGAAGATGTGCCTTTACCTCACTGGTTGGAGAAAAAGCTTCTTATATTCATTAGCATAGCTAGCTAACCAGATGCTAATAATAACAAAGTTATTGACTGTATGATCAGTATGACAGATGAACAGATCGCCACTGGGCTTTCAGCTAAAGACACAGACACGCAGAAACTGCAGCATGTGTACGGCTCCTTATGGGTTCTGCAATTTATGAAGTGCCGGAGCGGCTTTCTGGTGCTCTCCGTCAGAACCGCACCTCTGTCAGACGAGACATATACCACGTGATGACACATTAGGCTCGTGTTGTGTTCAAGGAAAAACAGGTACTCGCTTGTTTAATTGTTTGCGGTCTAGATTTCTTACATTTTTTTTCTTTTTGCGTGTGTTTATAAATTACCTCGAGGGCCGTACCAAATTGTCTCGCGGGCCGTATACGGCCCGGAGGCCGGAGGTTCCCCACCCCTGCACTAAAGGGAACAGCAGAAGAAGACAGACAGGAAGTTAACAATAACATGAACAGTAGAAGAAGACAGACGGGAAGTAAACACTAAAGGGAACAGCAGAAGAAGACAGACAGGAAGTAAACAGTAAAGGGAACAACAGATGAAGACAGACAGGAAGTAAACACTAACAGGAACAGTAGAAGAAACCTGGACTCTTCCCCATCTAATTACTTCTCTACAAAATCTACTTTTAATTTGAAACCGTTTAAATACACATCTGTATTTAAAATAGATGTCCACCACACCCATCAAAGTGCTTGTTCCTCATTTATAATCATGGCACACACTATCAAAACGGTTTCATAAATAGGTCTTAAATTCACTTTCCCCTCACCGGAGACAGTGGAGTTGAATCTTAAATTTCTGATCTCCATTTTGTTTAGTTGTCAAAAAACATATTCATCCATGTAATTTGAGTCCAGACGACCTCTGTATATGTTGTGATGGCGGCAGAACAAATCAATTTAGAGAGGGGCGAGGTTTTACAATATCCTGAGTCATTCCTCTGCTGCCATCTCGCTTGTAAAATTGAGCCCTGGATGTAATTTTTAATATCGGTGATGTTAATGAATTTTTTGGCTCTGTTTCCAGTGTGTGTGTGTGTGTGTGTGTGTGTGTGTGTGTGTGTGTGTGTGTGGGTGTGTGTGTGCAGGCGTATGTGTATCTTCATTACTCGTAAATGTGTATTCTGCTGATGCAGTATCAAGCAAGCAATGATAAATGAAGGTCTTGGAACTCTGCACCTCTACAAAGTAATGTCACCTCTCAAACAGAGACATATGTATTGTATTTTCACAACTCATAATTAATCCAGCTTTCATTTTTAACGGCTAATTTTCTTAAATCACGTCCTCTTCACACTCTCCTCTAATTATTTCCCTCTCTCCCAGCATTGACTTATTTAGAGTATGTTGATTCACAAAGACTTGTAATGATTAGGAACCCCGAAAAAGGCAGAGAACTACACGACACTGTCAGTGATAGATCAGTTTACAGTCTTGTATATGTCAAATGAGATATATTTTGGACACAGCCTTGCTATGCTAACGCCGTATTGGCTGAACAAGAAGAGCAGCTCGTCATTTTGTTTCTGCCCAACTTTTGCGCAAAGACAGGTGCTCATTTTACAAATATGATACAGAAAAATAAATAATGGCAAATCCTCTCCACCTTCCCTATTTTTCCCCTCTGTCGTTGTACAAATAGATTTGTTTGTTTTCAATCAGACAAATTCATCCGTTCACACACAATTCAACATAACTGTTCACTATTTATTTATATATCAACACTCGTTGTATTAGTTTGGCACTGAGTCTTCTCCTAATCATCTTTCCATACATCAAGTTGTGAGTATGTTCAATGGTATTTTACAAGAAGGCTATAACCAATGGACTGTCCACTCCAAGTAGGGAATGAGTCCTTACCCCAAGTGAAGGAGTTCAAGTATCTCGGGGTCTTGTTCTCGAGTGAGGGAACAATGGAGCGTGAGATGGGCCGGAGAATCGGAGCAGCGGGAGTGGTACTGCAGTCGCTTTACCGCACCGTTGTGACGAAAAGGGAGCTGAGCCAGAAGGCAAAGCTCTCTGTCTACCGGGCCATTTTCGTTCCTACCCTCACCTATGGTCATGAAGGATGGGTCATGACCGAAGGAACGAGATTGTGGATACAAGCGGCCGAGATGGGTTTTCTCCGCAGGGTGGCTGGCGTCTCCCTTAGGGATAAGGTGAGAAGTTCGGTCATCAGGGAGGGACTCGGAGTTGAGCCGCTCCTCCTTCACGTCGAAAGGAGCCAGTTGAGGTGGTTCGGGCACCTAGTTAGGATGCCACCTGGGCGCCTCCCTAGGGAGGTGTTCCAGGCACGTCCTGCTGGGAAGAGACCAAGGGGTAGACCTAGGACCAGGTGGAGGGATTATATCTCTTCGCTGGCCTGGGAGCGCCTTGGGACCCCCCAGTCAGAGCTGGTTGATGTCGCCAGGGAAAAGAAAGTTTGGGGCTCTCTGCTGGAACTGCTACCCCGAGACCCGACCACGGATAAGCGGGACAAGATGGATGGATGGATGGCTATAACCAGGTGAGCAGCTCTTTTAATTGCCTCAAATTGTTCTCCTTTAGCATTGTAGATGAATACATTATGAAAGGAAGATTTCCATAAATTAATAAATAGGGAATATGGATATTTCCACTGGGTGATAAGGATTTTTTTGGCTGCAGTTAATCCAGCGAAAAGCAAGTTTTTATAAAAGAGAGGAATCATTGTTTAGCAATATAGTGTTTGACAGAGAGCTGGTATCTGAACCCCTATGATATCAAATACTATGTCGAACTCTCTGAAAAAGTTTGAACACTCAAAAAACATGAATAGTTTGTTGGTTACCTGTGTCGTTCTGTACTCTATGAGTCAGCGAATGTCATTACGTGATCTAATCGAGATGTTATTCCATCTTTTCTTTCGATGACTAGTCGCTATTGATTGAGATAAACGCATCAATTAGTGAGAGAAAAAGGAGGAACATGCTTTGTGTTGCGCCTGCATGTACAGTACAGTCATGCTAATGGTACCGGCTCTTTACCCAAGAACTCGATAGCCTGACCTCTTGATCCTTTTGAATGATCTTTTTCTCTGCAGTGGTGATGGCCTGTACAATGATTTTAGCAGTTAAATGGTTTGAGTTGGACCCCTGCTGCAGCACTAAGTTCATATACAGTAAGTGCATTGCACAAAGACCAGCAACCAACATGTACTGTACTGCATTTTCATTTTATTTACAGCCACCTCTGGGACGTTTAAACTGGCTTTGGTACATTTACAAGCAATTACTGATGATCCTCTGCAGAAGACAAGGTTGCTCCTAAGAGTCAAGTCAGTCCTGATGGATAGTGTTAGCTAGGCTGCGTGACTCTGAAATGAACTTTAAACAGTGGCGAGCCGTCAGGGCCCTCTAGGCCCTCTGTGAGGGCCTAAGATATTCTAAAAAATAATATTTGAAAACATTAAAAAAAAAACATTTGTTTTTTAAATATTATTTTTTATATTTTGTTGTTGTTACATTTTTCATTAATTTTACCAAAATAACTTGATTTAATTGTATTTAAAATAATATTTCCAAAGAAATAAATCTTTCGAATCTGCCTGTTCAGTTTCTGTTGGAATGTGAAGGGTTAATTGCCGTCTCTGCGAGTTACTGTGAAGACGGGAGAGCTTGGTCCCTCTCTACATTCACAGAGGGCCAGCTATAGTAACTCAACGAGAGAGTAATGTCAAATGACAGTACAATTGACCAATCATATCTTCCCTCTAAATGGGCGGGCTTTATTTTCACGGACTTTATGACAGGTTCCGCCCGCTGTGAGGTCTATGCAAGTGGTGCAGTGACGCGTCCTAAAACCCAGAAGTAAGCTTCGCTCGGATTCCCTCGACAGAAAGCAGTGGGATTTCTCCACAGGATTTTGGAAAATAGCTCGAAATAAGGTCTGTGGAAAACGAACCTGTTAGATAAATGCACGTTGTGTTCAGCCGGATAATATCCACATGTCTATCCTACTTTTTTTGATTCATAAATCTAATCGATAGATTTATGATTAGCATAAGTTCGTTCATGATGGCTCACTTCAGTGATAGTGATGACATCGTTGCGAAATTATTAACCGAGTCATTTTCAAGATTGAGTTACAATGATAAACTGGAGTGGCAAAGGATCAGCTGCATGACCCGCAAGTGCTTCATCCAAAAGGACAGGATGGACTTTGTGTTTCAGTGATTTGATCATCAAAGGTAGGCCCAAGTCATTTTCAATGCGGGCCGCTGTGCCGACTTAATTCATTTGTAATTGTTACTTGGCTGTGGGTGCCCTGTCATGATAGGTGTTTATATAAATGGTGTTGTTTTGTGTGGTAGAGGGTCGCTGTCATTGATGCGTTTTGCACCCCGGACCACTGTTTTGATATTCCGCTGAAGTATACGTTGAGACGTAATATCTCTTCTTTTTTTTCGAGGGAAGAGGGGGTCAGAGGGCCTAGGTATAAAAGTCACGGCTCGCCACTGACTTTAAAAAGTAATTTCCTACATTATGAACTCTGCATAATGTGCTCGGAAAAAAGGCCAATTTATATTGTAAAGGTCAAAGATGGTGTGATTAATTGTAGGAGGGGAAAATGCAAGTCATGTGAGACAAAGCCGACCTCATTCTGCATCAACGAAAAGGTCTGAGGATTTCAAATTGGAGGAAGGAAATACAAATTGCTTATTCAAAATGTTCCCTGCAGCTAGACTTGTGGTCACTCAATGGGGTCATACATCCTAACAAAACACTTTTACTTGCCATCATTTTATAATGTGTGTGGCCAGAAGTCAATCTTCAAACAACTTACTGTAAGGTTAAAGTAGTTATCGTAATCACATGCAAAACAAGCTTTTAAAGTAGAAACTGGTATCCCACGGATAAAAACTGTGCACAACTGGGATAAAGCAGGAGTTTAAATTGTAACCTGCTTATATAATTGATGTCGTTATTAAAAAGGAATCAAGGAGGGGATACACAAATTAATGACTTGCCTTTTATTACATAAGACATTAAAATGCAATTAAAAGTTGAATTTTCATACTCTGTGTACAAATTATAAATGACTTCTCCACAGGAAAGTGATAGATGAGAGTTTTGAACAGTTGGAGCATTTAAAAGGTTTTATTACAGAGAGGCCTCGACTTTTCACCATTATTTCACTTCAATTTCATAACATAGAGACATGCGATAATGTTACGGTGTGTGTGTAGGAAGCAGGACCCAAATGCAGATTAAAGTGTAAAAAATAACTCCTTTATTTCAAAGCTAAACTATTCAAAAAGACAGAACAGAACACTCACCGAAGAAGACCAAGTCAAAACACAAGACGAACCGACAAAGACAGAAAAACCAGAACTTAAATACACACAAGACTAATTATACAAACAGTCTCCAACAGGAGGCTCCGTGGACCTCCAAAAGCCAGACGAGTTCCAGAGAATGGCTCCTGGACAGTAGCAGGAACTGGGGAAGAAGCAGAGGCCGACTCCAGACGGAAAACACCGAGGCGTACCGCGCCAGGTTGGGAGTTGGGAGGCAGGGTGCTAGCATGCCTGGGGCTAGCAGGCCGGGAATCACACACCGAGAGGAAGTCCAAAATCCAGCCAGGTAAGAACTTCACTACCCATGGCTTCTCCAAGCCATCTGGTGTGACTCAGCCATAGCAGCCTCTCGCTGCTGAACCCTGACCGCTCCTATCCATCAATGAGCGCAGACAGACAAAGAAAAGGTAAAATCCAATAGTTCCTGCTCAAACGGATCTGCTGGGCCCATATCTCTGGTCGGTTCGTAATGTTACGGTGTATGTAGGAAGCAGGACCCAAATGCAGATTAAAGTGTAAAAAATAACTCCTTTATTTCAAGGCTAAACTATTAACAAAGACTGAACTGAACACTCACCGAAGACCAAGTCAAAACACAAGACGAACCGACAAAGACAGAAAAACCAGAACTTAAATACACACAAGACTAATTATACAAACAAGACACAGGTGAGGAGGGAGGAGAAAACACAGGGACACCAGGTGCACACAATCGGGTAATAAGACACACCAGGGGGGTATACTACGAAGCAGGATTTTCGCTTAGCCGGCTAAATTCAGGGAAAACTCCGGCTTTCCGGTCCTACGAAGCTGGTTCTCTTTTTAGCAGGCTAGATCTCCATGGTAATATATGCTAAGCAGCTAACCTGGTCGGGACCAGGTTAGGTTGCAGGCTAAGAGCTCAACTCAGTGAAAGCACCGCCTGCTGACCAATCAGAGCTCAGTGTGCGGAGGTTAAAGCGATCAAGTCATATTACAGGAGAAAGGAAATACAGAAAAGCTGCCGTTGCAGGAAAGACGGCCGGCAAAAATCACCGACTGTGTGAACGTGAACATTAATAGAATATCACCTCCATCTTCAGAGCAATCTGACTATTATAACATTAGCGTTAAGAAAGCTTACTTAAATATCGGCCACAACATAAGTAACCGGATCAGAGTACATTAAGAACAGTCCACGGCATATCACATCATAATGTATCATATATCTCCTTATCTGAGTCAGCTGAGCCGTATCTGGCCGTGCAACACTCACAGTGTCACATACTGTATGCAGAAGTATTATTTTAAGCAACACATAAGTTGACGAAACACTCGAGACAAATGTAATTGAAGTCAGATCGTGTTTTAGACGGGGCAGTGATATCATAAACCTGTTAATGTACGCATTCAAATACTTGTTCTGTTCCAGCTGTATTCACCTTGCAGGTGCAGCTCTGTGGCTTTGATCCTGGATAAAGTGTTTAAGTCATGGATGTTTAAAGTTTAACTTTTTCATTTTTGACTAGTATTAAAGTTCACTTTTCATTCAGGAAGTATGACGCTGCGCTGTCAGTACGCTTCTCCATGTTTGTGATTGGTCGAATGCTCCAGATACCACCCCTTTCATGTGAACGCGCACCTAACTAGATAGGACACGGCTGGCTTGAGCGATCCACTTGATAACCAGCGTCGTAGTACCGTTTAGCGAGAGCACGTATGTTTTGGATTAAGCCAACCGGCTAACTCAAACATATCCAGGTTAGGTTGAACCAGGTTCGCAGTATAGGCCCCAGGTTAGGTTGCAGGCTAAGAGCTCAACTCAGTGAAAGCACTGCCTGCTGACCAATCAGAGCTCAGTGTGCGGAGTTTAAAGCGATCAAGTCATATTACAGGAGAAAGGAAATACAGAAAAACTGCCGTCGCAGGAAAGACGGCCGGCAAAAATCACCGACTGTGTGAACGTGAACATTAATAGAATATCACCTCCATCTTCAGAGCAATCTGACTATTATAACATTAGCGTTAAGAAAGCTTACTTAAATATCGGCCACAACATAAGTAACCGGATCAGAGTACATTAAGTACAGTCCGCGGCATATCACTTCATAATGTATCACATATCTCCTGATCTGAGTCAGCTGAGCCGTATCTGGCCGTGCAACACTCACAGTGTCACATACTGTATGCAGAAGTATTATTTTAAGCAACACATAAGTTGACGAAACACTCGAGTCAAATGTAATTAAAGTCAGATCGTGTTTTAGACGGGCAGTGATATCATAAACCTGTTAATGTACGCATTCAAACACTTGTTCTGTTACCAGCTGTATTCACCTTGCAGGTGCAGCTCTGTGGCTTTTATCCTGGATAAAGTGTTTAAGTCATGGATGTTTAAAGTTTAACTTCTTCATTTTTGACTAGTATTAAAGTTCACTTTTCATTCAGGAAGTATGACGCTGCGCTGTCAGTACGCTTCTCCATGTTTGTGATTGGTCGAATGCTCCAAATACCGCCCCTTTCATGTGAACGCGCACCTAACTAGATAGGACACGGCTGGCTTGAGCGATCCACTTGATAACCCGCGTCGTAGTACCGTTTAGCGAGAGCGCGTATGTTTTGGATTAGGCCAACCGGCTAACTCAAACATATCCAGGTTAGGTTGAACCAGCTTCGTAGTACAAGCCCCAGGGAAACTAACGACAGGGAACCACAGACAGATCTAAAGACAAAACACAACGCAGACAGAAATAGGCAAGACAGGAGGTGAAGACCTTTCAAAATAAAACATAAACAAAAGACAGAAATACAACACAGACAGATCTTGACAGATAAAGCCTTAGAGTAGACCATACATGCCAAATCCGGCCCGTGGTGGATTTCATTTCGGCCCGCAGGATAATTTCTAATTACTATTAGATCTGGCCCGCCGGTATATTGCACGCACACCTTCTGTTGTGTCTCGTCAAATGTGTTAGTTTTCTTTATGTATTTTGTCTGTCATTTCCTGTTTTGTTTTGTATTTACGCCCCTTGTGTGTTTTTCCCGCCATCATCAGTGTCTGCCCCGCTGATTGTTTCCACCTGTTCCCACTCACCTCATGTTGAAATAGTCCTGTCTCTCCCCTGTCCTGTGTCAGTTAGTCTTGTTTGTTTCCCCGTATGGTCGTGCCAAGCCTCAGCTGTGAAATGATCGCTATTCACTCATGTCATGTTTTGTTATTTTGTTTAGTCCTCTTTTTGTTACGCTAGTTTTTTCCTCCTTGAGAGCGCTTTTAGTTATTTCCACCACCTTAAGAGGAATTATCTGAACTGTGAAAATAAATATACCTTTTTTTTATATTCAAGACTTGGTCTCTGGGTCGTGCATTTGGGTTCATCAGTTTGTGTCGAGGACCTGACACCTTCACTCAATCCTGAGGGTTTCCTCAGCTCGGAGCCTGACCCCAAACATTGATGGACTTGCACCCAAGATGAGATGCCAAGTATCTGCTTGAACGAGCATCACAGAGCAGCAACCTGAATGTAATGGATGTTTCCTTTTTCCACTTTGTTTCTTGAGACAACAGGTAATGTTTGGTTTTCTCTTTGAGGGTAGTTGTTTTGTTGGAGCTGTTGTTGGCCTGTGGGGAAATGTAATCATAAGAAATGACTCTGGAAAAGCTGCAGATAGAGCCATACGAAATGAATGCAACTGATTATTTATTTATTTCATGTATAATGTTGTAATTTAAGCTTAGTTAGTTCCAGGTTTAATATGTGCAATAAGTTCATTTCAATAAGTTTCACAATAAACATTGAACCAGTCCGGCCCTCGACTAGTACCACAGTTTTTATTTTGCCCCCCTGTGTATTTGAGTTTGACCCCCCTGGAGTAGACACTAAACCACGTTTTTAAAATGCGTTTTTTTTTAGTTGGAGAGATGTCATGTTATACAGAAAATGTCGATTTCCCCCGTAAAATATTAAAGTGATGCCAATAAACCATATTTCTGTTTGTCAAAAACGGTATAATTTCTGCAATAATATGAAAATCGTATCAAATAGACCGTCCGACGGCAGATAGCTTTATTTTTACGGAGCTCTGATGACGCGTTGATGTTTACGTCCGCGGCGACATCTTGTATACGGGCGCCATGTTCTCACAAGAATTTATATATCTTATATACAAGATCAGCGCCACAATGTTTCTTACCCCTGGGTAAGATATAACAAAGACACATTCAAAGGGAAAATAATGGTACTAATTAAATGCATTTCAGAGTAAAGTACACTCGTGGAATAGTCTTGATTCTGTTCTCTCGTGTATAGAGAGATGTCGGGTTGTAAAATAGCAGAAAAACAATAATATCAAGATTGTTTTTCTTCAGAAATGCCTGAAATAGTGGTTAAATTAAGCCTCCATAGTGCTTATGGTTGCACAGAGTAATTCCCATTTATTTAATCGTTTATTTGGCGGGGACAATGCACAGTAATGAACACTTAACACATTCAAATGTGTCAAATGTAGCAGTGCCAGATTTAGCTAATTTCCATCTGCAGTCCCTCACAGAAAACATTTAAGAAGTTTACATTTTACTAACATAGCAAAAACAAAATACATGATATGCAAAAGAACAAGAGCAGCATACACAAGTATTTATGACATGGTAATACAATATAGCAGCAACGACATGTAAAGTGCAAGAGGAGATACCCCTGTGTTAAAGTGCATTTAGCGCTGATTGCACGTCTGTTTCTTTCTCAACCAGTCTCTGAGTTGACCTTTGAACCTATTGAGAGTGGGACCATCCCGTATCTCAGTTGAAGGTGGTCTTTAGTCTCGGTTTCTTGTGGCTTCCCTGCTGACCTGAAACGAGATGAATGTACGTGTTGCAGCAGGAAACACTTGATATTGATATTGATTTTTCTCGTCTAGTTGTTATTAGGGTCAAGCTGAAGGCTGTGGTTGCTTGCGATGGTTTCTCGTGTTGAATGAATCCTTCACTTCCCACGTATCTAACCTGGAGATGTGATCAATCCATTAATAACATAACAAAATAAAGGCCCCTGTTATAGGAACAAGAAACATACATCTAATCCAGTTAGTGCAGTCCCATTAAAGCCCTGCCATACAGAGCCATCAATCTCTCTGTTTATAATCCCTCAGTAAGCCATATGTTATTTATATCCTCCTCACCTGAAGACAAATTGTATTCTGATCCGGCTAATTCAGATTCTCACTGAGATCCATAAGGTTTTCTCTGCGTTGCATTTGTCTTCCTGTCAGAAAATTAATATGGAGTTACCTTCTAGCGGTTGGGAAGAAGTACTAGGATCTTATATTCTTCTAGTCGCCCTGTGACTCCCTGAATCTTCTGGTTGTGTCGCAGCCACAGCCGAGGGAGTCGTCTTTCAATCAGAAGGTTGTGGGTTCGATCCCAGCGCGTGCAGTCCACATGTCGATGTATTATTGGGCAAGATACTGAACCCTGAGTTGCTCCAGATGGCCAGTGTGTGTGAATGTTAGCTTCCCAGAGCAAGTGACTGCTCACCATGAATGAGGTGTGAAAGGGTGAATAACATGTAGTATGTAAAGCGCTTTGTAAAGACTTGATAAAGCACTATACTTTATAAGTACAGTCCATTTACCATATTTAAAAAAACCTAAATATGGAAGTATCACAATGTAGAAAGTCTTTATTACAAGTAAAAGTCTGGCATTAATTTTCTAACTTAATCACAAAGGTATAAGCATCCAAATATACTTAAAGATCCCAAACAGAAAGTTCTTCTTATGCAGAATAACCCTTTTCAGAACAATGTATATGAAATCACTGGATAATAATAATAACTTCATTTATATGCACACATTCACCTTCAGGATGGATTTTAATAACTTTTGATGATCCTCTAACCCAGGGGTGTCAAACTCAATCACGGGCCACATCAGTATTATGGTTTCACTCAAAGGGCCGGTTGTAACTTTAAGACCAAAAATACATAAATAAATATTGAATATATATAGAATAATGTATTATATTACATTATTGCCTCTGCATTGGATTATTATTATAACTTCATAATTAACTACGTCTGAAAGCAAGTCTAGGGCAAATAATTGCAAGTCTCTTCAGTAAGAATGTCACAATATGATTTGAAAAGAAAAGCCACATCCTGGAAAAACAACAAAAAATAAGTCACATTTTGAAAAAGTAATTTTTTAGAAAAATGCAAATTTTAAGAAAAAAGGCATATTTTGACAAAAAAAGTCAAATTCTGAGAAAAAAATCTAATTTGAGATGCATTGTGGGACATGTTGTTTATGGGCAATGTGCTTCTGTAAACCGGCATGTAACCGTATAATAAATTCTTTGCAAGCTCTCGTGGGGCCACAGAAAATGATGTCGCGGGCCGGATTTGGCCCCTGGGCCTTGAGTTTGACACCCCTGCTCTAACCTTTCAAAGTGCCATCATCGGGTCAGACGTGCAATCCTCCTATCAGTGTTTACCTGCAGGCCTACTTTGCATTTCATTCTAAAGCCCAATTGTTAGCATGCATTACTTAAACTAAGTATTTAATCGAAGCATGCTCAGAAAGACAGCATCACAGAACCAGCAGCGTGTTGTGCAGCACTCAGGATCATGACCAAAAGAGTACAAAGTGCTTCTAGTGTGGCTTTTATTTAAGATATAGCCTACTATGCTCATGGTTTCTTTAACATGGCTTTCAGGCATCGCACATAAAATCATGAGCCAACATTAGAGGCCGTGTTGGTATCCGGCAGACAGAAACAGCTCGAGGACACGCTCTTAAACCTGTGTGATGAACGGCTATTGGGGAATAAAAAGCTTGAATTGCTATGAGTACAAGATTTAAAGAGTGTTGTGCAGCATAACGGTTTTACTGACATTAATACATCTTCATACTCAGCCCTTTTTGCACTCTGTTTTGGGTAAAGGTGTCGAGCTTGGGAGGACTGGCAATAAAAACACAAATAAAAAGGAGAAATCTGAGAATCAAATGTGCAGGAGGAAAGTACGCTGTGCGACATCTCTCGAGCTTTGATGTCGTAGAAGTGCTTTTTTCGCAAAACTACATCAGTTACGAGCTGCTTAAAAGCTCCCTAAGGACGCCATAACAAGCCTTATTAAGAACTGATAATGGTGTGTGGGGGTGTGTGGGGGTGTGGGGGTGTGTGTACTGGTGCTTCATGAATTTAATCATATTACTGCTGCTCTCTCTGGACCCGAAGGTGGATCTATAAATGAGATGAGTAGGGTGCTCGTATAACATGTGCCCCGGGGTCAGAAGCAGAAACAACAGGCTGATGGGATTCATGCAGCAAATGTATTCTCTGTTGGTTTTCCAATGGAATAAGTGAAATAAAAATGTAGGAGAAATGGGAAATCACCTGAGACCATGAGACCTTGTGAGGACCTGGAGAAGGTACTATGTTTGCAGGTATTGCACGCTCACTGAACCCCTGCAACATCTCAAACAAAACAGCAGGTTGGTCGCTTTCTAATTCGATTTGGGTTTGGTATTAACTACAACTTGGTTAATAGAAAACAGAACAAACATGTGTATCTTCATGGTTGTTTGCACTTCTTGTTAGTGGCTTTGGATCAGCTCAAGAAAATGTACTGTAATGTCGTAAGAAAAGGTTTTATTTTTTAGTTATCGAACAATTAATAAATCCCTGTTTTGTGTGATAGGCTAAGGGGGCGGGACATCTCGAATCGGGTTAACCAATCACAACAGAGCCGGCCAGCTAACCAATCAGAGCAGACTGGGCTCTTTCAGACGAATTCTAAATACTATGCTTTTAGTTATGGGTTTAATGGAGATTAACCTTTTTCTCCCCCGGTTGTGTTTGTCTCAATTCAACATTATTTCAAATATATATATATATTAACCGGTGGTAGCTAAATCATCCTGTTTCCTATAAAGTAAAGCTTTTAAGCACAAATGTACTCATGATGACTTAATATGTACTGTATGATTGTACTACAAGATATGCAGTACAATCTGGTACGTTGTTATCGATTACCAAGACACTATTCACACCCTTATTGTTTTTTGATTGAGTCAGGCACAATGAGTTTACATTTATACAGTCAATATTTTTATTTATGTTTCCCCTTTCCCCCCCTCCCGGTCCTAGCTAGTAAATTAAATAACTAACTAAATAAAATAGATACATGTAGTATAGGTAAAGTACTGTAGAAGATAATATTAAAAGAAAATGTATAGATAAGGGAATAAAGAATAGTAGCAGTAATACTTGTACCCATATACTCACATACGTACAGTATACCCACATATACACATACACATACATGTGTGTACATACCCACACACATGTACACATGCACATACATACACGTACCTACATACATACAGTACATGTATACAAATAAATAAAAATAAATAAATAAAAATGAATATAACAAAAACAAACACAAGGACACAAGGAAGAAAAAAAAAGAAAAGAAAAAAAACTATTCACACCCTTTATAAAGGTTAACATATAATGAGGAAATGAAACCACAATATTTATGTAAGGAAATAACTTGTTTCTTCCTGTCTCTGTGTTCCCTCCTGTTTGAATTCCTGGTTGTGTTTCCCTGGTGCCCCTTTGTCTCGTGATTCGTCTTGTCTGCATTTAAATTCTGGTTTTGCTGTTAGTTGTCAGAGTCTTGATGATTTTGGATGCTTATTTTCTGAGAGAGTTTTGTTTTCTTGCCTTGTTTCGCCCAGCTCCGCTCAGTTGCCAATGAAGGACTTTTGTTTGAAGGGTCCTTTGTGCTCTGCTCTCCAGACTTGACGGACTACCTTAGAGTGAAGGCTTGGGACCAGATGAAGATACATCACCTCAGAGATAAAACATTTGGCACTGGATTGAAAAACCCTGTTGCCAAAATGACTTTCCCTCTCCATGTGGTGCACCTTATCTTCATACATCCATGTTGGTTGGCAATCCTTCACACGCCCAACACGTTCCATAGGGCCAGACGTTCCTGCAGCATGCTGACTCTGCAGGAAAGGGTCAGCCTGTTATAGGAGAGAATTCCCACACGAGCGCTGCGATATTTAATGTGCTTTTATGATGAAACCAATGTCAGCGTTAGATGGCGAGTAGTGCTGTTATAACATAACGTGCTCTAGCTGGGCGTTGTTATCTCACTTCCAGGAGGTACAATGTTTTCAAATTAAGACGACATCACTTCCCCTGCAGCTTTAGAAAATGTCTCTCAGTTCCCAAAAGTGCAATCTCTCTGAACATCGGTCTGCTGAAATAAACACAAACCTGGCGGAAGAATGTGCATTATTAAACCTTTAAATTAAGCATGCCTGATCGCTTCATTGTTAAAAGACACAATACATCACCAAGGAGTCATCATGAGTTCTTCAAAGGATGAATTTTATATTCGACATATTTACAAAGAATTCACATTTTGTAAAAGATGGATTCGCTTTTCAAATTGGAAGCTACTGCGGCAGTTATTGTATTCCAACTTTAGCTTCAAATTCATATAATAATAATAATAAGCTTATTCTCAAAGAAAACATGGTCTTTTTTAAGTTCACATTGTGCTCACATATTCCGAAATTAACTGGTTCAGAACTCTGCCGCCCGCATCATCACCAGAACCCCCTCCATTAACCACATCACTCCTGTTCTTCAGCAACTTCACTGGCTCCCCGTCAAATCCCGTATCGTTTTTAAGATTCTGCTCCTCACCTTTAAGGCCATCCATAACCTCACTCCTCTGTACCTCTCCGACCTCCTGCACATCAACACACCCATCCGCACACTCAGATCTTCTGCTTCCCTCAGCCTCACTGCACCCCCCTTCCGTTTAACCACCATGGGGTCTAGAGCCTTCAGCCGCTCTGCACCCCGCCTCTGGAACTCCCTCCCACCTGACATCCGCAACACTGACTCTCTCCCCATTTTCAAATCACGCCTCAAAACATATCTCTTCACACTCGCATCTCCACCCTGATCATTATCCATCACACATCCTCTGTTTTATTTATTTGATTTGTTATATACTGCATTGTCTTGTTTATGTTTCTTATGCTGGTGTTAGGTATTGTGTATCTTGTTTTTATGTGTTTGTACGGCGACCTTGAGAGCCTTGAAAGGCGCCTATATAAAATAAATGAATTATTATTATTATTATTTAAATAAATCAGTTTCAATACCAATTGGTTTCTGTGGCACGTTCCAGCGGGGTTCCTTCTCTCAGTGTTGCCCTCGAGGGCAATAATACTCCGATACATTGGTAACTTAATTGCATTGTTTTGCAGCATAAATAAGATTCGTACCCTCAGTATTAAAATAGAATATAAGACCTGTTTGTTCTTCATGAAAATCTTCACAACTTCTGTGCATTTTCTTTTCATAAAGTAACACTTAAATATACATAGTGTTCCGTATACACAATGAAACGGCAGCTACGGTTTTATTTTAGCCACCGGCAGCCATTTCCATTAGCTGCACAGCTCATTACACGTCGTGCCCCTCGAGCCATGTTACACACAGTACTGTGTCACATGTGCGTCTGTGTGATTGATGCCGTCTACAACTCGTCTCCCGTAGCTGCCGAATTATTTTCCTTTGATTAGATTATTGCAGATTTCTGACGCGTGCATCAGTCACAGCAGTCCAGCTTCCACATGATTTAGAGTCCATACACGGCCTGCTTCAAGCATCGCATGCATCGCTCACCACGCTGCACATTGTGTACCGCATATTGCACACACACATTGTGACCCTGTGTTGTGCTTTCGGTCGTCAACCTATTTGTATTTGTGAAATGTTGAAGTGATCCTACTGATTGTATCTTTATTTCTTCTGTTTTGTTTTCTCTGAGATGGGAATGTCATCTCCTATATGCTATTGTTATGTCCATGTTTGTGTCTTTAGCCTGTACAAAAACATTGTGACATCCCAGAGTGATCCGATCTGATCAGCTCATCTTTTTTCTATCGATGGATCAGGACAAAAAGAGTGAGAATCTTTTGTCCTGAAACCTTCAGAGTTGTTTTGAACACCGAGGGGAGGGGACACATGTTGATATCAAAGACATGACAAAGGGGATTTTGCATATTAGGTGTCCTTGAAACTCAATTGCACATAAGAACAAAGTGGACAATGACAATACCATCATGGGACAGACCAACACACTCTCACTCCCTAAGCGTCCAATAGCGACGTTTGGTCAGTGTCCGTGGCGTCCAATTGTGGCGCTCCTAGGCTCCTTCAGCGTCATAAAGAGACGCAAATAGCTTTCAACTGATTGCAATGTATTCCCATCTGCGGCGGGATTTGACGCTCATGGAAGCACGGCATTCGTTTGTGTCGGCTGCCCTTAAAGGCAATGTGAGCGTCCATTCCCAGGTGTAAAGGATGGCAGAAGACACTACACTACCCAGAATCCCCAGCTATCGTTTGGACTACACCATGTGCTCTGTTTGACAAACCCCGTGATAGTCCTCAAGCTCTGTGATTGGAGAGTGTGCTCCGAGGGTTAAGCCGATTCTCGAACAGCACTTGAAATGGGATGGAACCACGGCAGACTGTTCAAAACTGGATTTGAACGGGTCCACCGCGTCCCCCCTCCCCCACCCCGTCCCCAGAACTACACATGCTGGCTATTCTGTTTCGCAACATGTTCTCTATGGCACGTCTCTACTGGGAGTTGTAGTTTTAAAAGACGTTTTCGTATTTCCCATAATAAGAAGTTGCCAGTATTAAACTGTGTACATCCCTGGAGGTTTAGGGAACAGGAAACACTCACATTTAAAACATATAATTAATAAATGGGTGAAAATTGCTTGTGCCCATTATGGGCAGTATTAATATATATACCCACATGCCAGCTAAGGTCAGAAGAGCTTTATTTAACAGCTGGTCTTATGTGTGTGACCCCTGTGATAACATTACATTACATTAATTGATAAGCCTGAAACATGCACTTGTCAAGGTTCAGAGGCACATTTTGCAAATATGGCAGTAGCCATCGATCAGCTTAAGATAAGATATAGTTTATTGATCCCAAGTTGGAACATTTGCGTTACATCAGCATGTGTAACAGTTAAATATGCAGTTGTTTATTTGAAAATCATTTAGTATAATCACACAAATTCTGTGTTTTATATTCAACAATTCTGTGTTCTTTATTTATTGATTGTTCAATACCTGACAAGGCCGGAGATGAAATATCTACATACATCTATAAGAGTATAATACATTATGTATAATATCAGTTAAAATAAGTGCTTCAACATAGTTAACATTGCTGGAGGTATGCACACATATTGATAGATGTCTTGTAATGCACTATTGAGGAACCTGCGACCCAAGTTTTTCATTCAGTGCAGAACTACGCCACAGTTGTGTAGGCCTATATGATATGTCAATAAACCTTAGAACATCTTGAAAGGGATGTGCAAAATAGTCATTACATACAGTCTTTAATTAACAATTAGTAGAGAATAACGAGTAATGAATATACTTTATAGGGATCGTATTAATATCTAATAATAAAAATATTGAAATTCAATAACATGCTTTAACCACCAGGTGTCCCTTTATATCAGCTGTGCACCTTTATGGTGTAAATACAGCCTATCTACCAATTGGATCAAATATAAAAGTGAGCCGAATTAGTGTTGATACTGCAAGGAGACGTATTGTGTGAAAAGAAATGTAAGATGTTGTTTAATGGCTGATATATTTATGATCCACGTCACGTTTTCAGTTCCTCATGTTTGTCTTCTCATCAGGGCTCTATAAATACAGAACTACGGCAGATATGTAATATGTAATGCAGCCGAACCGTGTATTACAATGCCGTTATGTGATGACTTTCAAAGAGAAAAGCAAGCACACTCGGAATAAGGTATTATTATTATTTTGGTCTGTTTCCGGTATTTGTTAATGACGGTGTGCTCTGAGATGTGAGACTGGAATTGCACAGGGGGGAAATAACGTAGGCTATCTTTAGATGCGGATTTTGTTAAACTAATATGTTTAGGCTGTGGACCAACACTATACATTGACGGGGAAGGGGGTAGCAATAAAGATAACACCATTAAACAGTTACACAACATAACAGAAATAATATCGATAGCAGCGTCCCTAGCAACCACCTTGGTAACAATGAAAACGTCGCGATTTCCTGAAGTAATCGTCGTAATAACTAGCAAACTAAAGATCATGTACATCCACTGCACACATAATCTGAAATAACAACTCATATTTCTCGCATCAAATGACATCAAAACGCATTTTAATGGCCAAACTAACTTTAAAATAGGCATTTTATACCTAGGCTGCAGTCGAATAGTCCAAAGATCAGCTCCTAAATTCTAACCCTATCGTCTATTCCTTGACCTCTGAGTGAAACGTCACAGGGTTAAGGGATAGTGGATAGGACAATTCAAAAGGACTTAGGAGAAGAGACTGCGGTACTTTAGAGAATCCGAATGCACTTTCACTATCCGACGTGTTTATGATGCGCCAGCGGACGTCATTGTGTGCGTCTGCTGCTGTGGGGGAACTATGGAAACCACAGTTTTCTATGCAGCGGACGACAACATGGATGTTTAATAAGAACGAGGGACTACTGTGAACTCATCTAGAGACTCTGCACCGTGCTCTGATGCTGTTGCTTTGCTTTATGAACGTGGACAACAGAGAAACATATTCTTCATGACCAAAGTTGGAATTGAAATAAAAAAGAAAAGTGAAACTTATGCTCGTCACCCTCTCCCTCCGGTCCACATTAATACAAATGATCCCAATACGTATGATTGTATGAACTAAAGATCTTAAAATCAATACAAATGTATTTATTATAAACGTTAGTCCTTAACATCTATCACTGTGTATATCACCATTCAAACATCTTTTAAAAGTTGAACAAACTCCACACAGCTCAGTAAAGACTGAAATGTTGACTTTATTTGATCATTTCAGTAAAAACTAACGTTCATATTTCTCTTTTTGATTATAATACTAATGAACGTTCAAAACAAAGCACTTTGGCAACTTACCACCTATGTTTTAAAATGCTTAATAAGCACCGTAACTTTCATGATATAATTTCTCGGTCATAGTCGGTTGTTTCCGTGAACGGCCGACTGTTGAGTGACGGCAAATGCTGCGGCTGCAAGGCATTGTGGGGCAGCATTTTCGCTTCTCCTGTCGGTGAGGGAGGTCCAATGGTTCCTAAGCTAAAGGAGGTTATAAAGGAAGTTTGAAACCTTTCAAACTTCCTTTATAACCTCCTTTCCTATCATTCTCATCATTCTAGAGAATTCGAACGGCACTTATCATGGCTGCCACTGAGGGACTTCCGGGTCATTTCACTCCTTTAGGAAGGTTCCTAAGCTAAATGGACTATTCGACTTCAGCCCTAGAATAAAACGAAGTTCGGCCATGTTTTCTTTTTCTGCAGGGAGACATTTGAAGATCACGTGACATAGACGCCAGCCATCGGAATGAATGGTGAAAAAAACGGGGTTTGTCAAACAGAGCACATGGTGTAGGCCAAACGATAGCTGGGGATTCTGGGTAGTGTAGTGTCTTCTGCCATCCTTTACTCAGAAAACATATTTGTTTCTCCGAATCGAAGGGGAAAAATACAAAAGCATTGCACACAATTTAAACCAATCAATGTTGTGTAATTAACAAGGATAATCTGGTGTTTTTTAGTCGATGAGTAGTGCAGATATCACTGTTAAATCAATCGACAGTAAGAGGAGTACTTACTTCCGGGTGTAAAATTCTCCGTTATCCAATGGGAATGGATGCTCACATTGCCTTTAAGGGCAGCCGGCATAAACGAATGCCGTGCTTCCATGAGCGTCAAATCCCGACGCAGATGGGAATACATTGCAATCAGTTGAAAGCTATTTGCGTCCCTTTATGACGCTGAAGGAGACTAGGAGCGTCACAACTGGACGCCACGGACACTGACCAAACGTCGCTATTGGACGCTTAGGGAGTGAGAGTGTGTTGGACAGACATACATAGGTGATAGACATGCTTTTATTTTGAAAAAATTGTTGCATTTACAAGATAACCTTTTCACAATTTGATCCACAAAATCCCCAAAAATAGTAAATAAAACAAGTTAAAATGTGCATAGCATTGTAAAATTGTTTGCAAAAAGTAGTTTAATACAAATAACAATAATACATTTGATTTGTAAAGCACCTTTCATTACTAAAAGCAGTCATAAAGTGCTACACGGGGCATAAAGTACATACTTAAGTTTAAATGTCTAAGACTCAATTTCTCATTTGCACCGTGGAGAGGAATTTTACAGAGTTCAGACTCTTCAACAATATGTCAGAGGGTAGAAATGTCACACTTAGTAAAGGGAAAGGGTAAATAAGGAGTGATGTTGGACACAGCCTTGGTCTGTTATCTTGGAGCCAGCAGGTCTTTGGCTGCCGTCCTGCAGCTCTTCTTGATTACAGTGATCTGTAATCGCCGGTGTCGATGGATCAGCACAGCTCCACCTCTCTCTCTGTGCAAAGACTGATCGATGTCCTTATGTGCTTTCCACAGTGTTATGTGTTAAAGCTATTTTTGTGCTAAGTTCTGCTATGTTTCTGTGAACTTCTTTCACAAAGTTTATCTTGCAATCATTATCTCAAGCTGAGGGCCTCATCATTTAACTTTGCGTGGGGCCTCATGTCGGCCAGGCACGGCCCTGACTGCAGTGAGATATTGGGCCTTGTTTTTAGACAATGCATCATCTTGTTAATTAAAAACATCTTATTTTGAGTTGTACTTTATCTCAGATGAAACGCATATCTTTTTACATATTTATTAGAAAACCACCAACCAACATCAGAAAACAGAACACTTTTGAGCATATATATATTGTAACACAACATTTCCTGATTCTGGCAGTTCAAAAAGAGTTCTCCCAGATCTGATGTATCGAAATATCCCTTCTTATTTCACCTGTTCTATTATTAACAGATTTGTTTTAGCTATTTCAAGTGAAAACAGCTTGTTTTCATTATTGTTTAACTTGTTTTTGCAGCAGCATTTTTTCCAGTCTACGTATTAAAGGTCTCTCTCTATTACATATCAATTGTTGTATCATTTATTATTAATATATTCCATAATAATCAATAATGTCCGACCCTGCCTGAAGTGCACACCAGGTCTACAACGATCCCCATCTTATTACAGTTATATTACAGGCAGTTGTATGTTGTATGTATTAGTTGTATGTATTACCCCAGTGCCACATTCGTGTTCAATGTGTAATTAAGCTCAGGAAAACTTTAATCTCCCTCTCCTGCAACTTCACCCCATCGACAATTGAATTGGCCATCACTGTTTCACTGAAGATATTACCAATGCTTGGAAAATGTTACTGTTAAAGGTTTTCCAAAAATGCCATGGTTTTACAAGAGGGTTTGTGCCAGCCTATTTTACAAGTTTAAGAAAAGTCAAAAAAGCTTCGAACACAATGGACTTAAGTGCTCATGTTGATTAATATGCATTGTCCCTTCTTAAACACCAGATGTTCCACTCTCTAATCTTACTGTCAAACTTTGAAACCATTATCTTTGCCTCTCTTTTAGTTGGAAATTGGCACCATCATTCTTCACCTTGTAATCATGATATCCATCAACCAGGGTTTCCTCCATCCTCAGAAGCTGTGCTCTACTTCACATCCTCCCAGATCTTCAGGTATTTCCTTCACATCTTCACCAGTTAAGTCTCCATGTGGGGAATATCCCTTTACTACTTATTGCATGGGCACCCACTAAAACCAGAAGTGGGAATGTGTTTCATGTTTACTGATTGGTTGCTGAACTGTGTTGCAAAAAGTTTAAGCATCCCCAACTTTGATTTGGTAGCACTTTGCTGCAAAGTCAATGCACCTGCCGTCCTTTACATAGACTAATATTCCTCAAGTTTATTATGCAACATGTCAATAGAAGTGGAAAGACTGATTTGCAATGGAAGCTGCCAAATCCGGCTTTTCACCCCAAACCCATTTTATCATGTTTTAAATAGAAGTAATATAGAATTAGAATTGCCTCATATTGCAATTTGTGCTGGTAAAACGTTGTTGTATGGGTTGTATTATGTTCGGTTGAATGTGACTGTGTTATTTAACGGTTGTATTTTTGGCGCTGTTGAAGTAAATTGCATTTTTCATAGAGGTGTGTCTGATATTTGTTTGCTTGCCTTCATATATTTGTCCCTTGATTTGGGTATATGTAAAACGCTTTCCACCGATTGGTCCTGTTGCCCAAATGGAGCTGTTAGACATGTTAATGACTTGAAAGCCTTTCAGTGCAGAAAACACTGTTGTTCAAACTGTGCAGATTACTTTTCCCTCCATGTGTGCCTCAGCTAGCCTCAGCATCGTCACACTGTGGGAGAAAAACCCAACCAAGGTGAACTGCCAACAGACATTCCCCTCTCCAGAAACCACCCGTAAGACAAAGGTTAGTCAATGTCTTCTGACATTTAAATCGTGGCTCTTTGACCTTCTCTGATATATCTGCCCTTTATCTAAATGGCTGACAACACTGTTGACATTTTAGCATTTTTAATGGTGAATTCCAGGATGTTGTGGTATTCATATGTTCATAAGAGACATTTTAAGATGCACTTGATTTCACTTTGCTGTTTTGGTTTACTGCCAATGCTCTTATACAGTAAGTGCCATCCGTTAGCTTTATGCTGTTGAGGTTCAGATTATCCCCGTTGCACCACCTGCCCACAACTAGCAGACAATTAGCAACTATCTGCCGAACACCTTGGAGCATGAAGAAACTAAATCAAGGAATACCTAAAGTCTGGACCGTCAAAGCATCTCAGTGACTGATAGACGGACTAAGCAATGTTTCATTAGTAATTCCTTAAGACGTGTTGGTTTTTAAAGCTTCAGTGTTGATTCAACCCATTATAAGTGGACGTATATTGATTTTAAGCAAAGTGTTTAAAAGCATTCTGACTGGTAGTAGAAGTTTGCACATTTGCCAAGCTGTGTTGTACTGTGAACTTCTTTCTTGGAATAAGCTTCATCTGTCAACTGATGTGTGTTATTAAATGGGAATTATGTTTCCATTTGACTACCTGGAATCAAAGTGGATGTTTTTGCACAATTGATTTGTAGCTTGCAAGAGTATTATTGCCCTTCTCACTCCGACACTGCTCAGCTTCTACATTAGCAACAGGTCGTAGTTTTGTATTGCATGTTATTGTAGAAAAGACCACCAATCACAAGAATGTACATACTATGCAGTCTACCTTCCAGTTAAGATTCATTAGGCGCATTCACACTGCGGTACTTTTCCCACAAAGGTTCATGCAAACTTAGTCCCTGCTAGAGAGCAGGGACTTTCCTGCTAGAGAGCAGGGACTTTCGAGCGGCTCTTTTGTGAGAAAAGAGCTATATTCCTGATTGGCTGGGCGGATTTCAAACCACGCCCCGTAAAACTCCCAAAAAGTTTTGTGAAGCCGCCATTTTATTATCCTCGCATTAGCATTATTAGCATTAGCATTAGCCCAGCGCAGAAACGCAGAGAGACTAACTTATGGCAACACAAAATAAAACATGGGAGCGGTGGAGATGAGGAGGTGTCGGCGTTCTGGCTGTTTACTCGGAAGGCTTCAGTAGAAGCTGCTGGGACTCCCAGCAGCTTCTACTGAAGCCAGTCCCCAACTCCGGGGACTTCCGGCCGGGGACTTTGGGCTGCAGTATACGCCGTGAAGTGGTTTGCGGCCTACCAGTAAACCCAAAGCAGAAGAAGAAGAAGTGACGTCAGCGGCTTCATTTGCCTAATCCACCCCCAGGGACTTTTTCCAGTGTGAACGCGATCTGTACTTAGTTCATGTGAACTAAAGAGTTCGCATGAACTAAATTCACATGAACCTTTGTGGGAAAAGTACCGCAGTGTGAATGCGCCTATATTGTTTGTATTTTCGAGATGGAGAACCCTTTTACCTTCCATTAGCTACTTTATCACTCATTCCCTCAGTGTTGAGAAATTACTTCTTTTTTTAAATCTTATAATTGTGTGAAACGCTGCTTGAAAGCTCGTCTGCCAGCACCATGTTTCCGTTGACGCTCATACTGTATGTGCATAAACACATTTTCCTGAAGCTTGACAAATACAATAAATAACCTCTCCTGCGGTGGTGAAATCCCCGGTACAGATTTTCTTAGTGTTTGGGTTGCTGAAGGTCATTCAAAGTGGCCGAGGGTCAAACTGGATGTCACAGACATGCTGTTTGCAGGGAGGGAGGTTGTGCAGGAATCCCCTGATGTGGTTTTTTCGAGTGACGCTGAGCCCTGGATTTACTCGACTAGCTGTGAGGATACTATGTGAAGCTTTGCCTGGTTTGTGAAGTGAGATGGAAAAAGATAATCTGAGTTCTGCTCAAAAGAAGATGAAGAAAGGAGAGCAGAGAGATGTGTTAGGGGGGGATGTTGTTGTTCCGTATAAACAGTGTTAAAGGGTCGGTGATACTGCAGACATTGTGGTAATTTTGTTGCATACTGTAAGACGCTGTTTTCTGATGTAACTTGTAACAAAAATGTTTTCGGTGTAGGTTTCTCTCTATAAATTAAAGAGGCCATATTATGCCTTTTGGTGTTTTCCCTTTCATGTAGTGTGTTATAAAGGTTTTAGTGCATGTCAAAATAGTCTGGAAAGGCTAACATCCAAAATAAAGACTAAATATCATTGGTATTGGTGGTTCTTGCGTCAAACAGAATTAAAGCAAAGCTCAGGGCTATCAGCATTGAAATCAAATATGTAAAAACATGATTTGTTGTAAACAGTTTCCTATCGTACTTATCAGACTTTAGACTGTTATATAACGTGTTTGCCCAGTACTTTATGGCAGATCTGAAGCCTGCAGTCCTAATAGCAGAAATGATCTCCAGCCACAGTATTGTTTTTCCTATTGTCTCCATGCTCTGCAGTTTGTATGTGATATTAATATAAACAGTCCTAGCTTAAATGGAACCTCCCTTGTTATAAAGCTTTGCTATCTCAGCAATCTGCATGAAAATGAGACTCTGCTATAAAAATAAATATGTATTATATTTAACTAAAGAAATGGGAGAATATTTCTCACTTCTGTTTATCATTTCACTCAGCGTTCCCAATGTTCATGAATGAAAAGCCTTTATTTGAGTGTAATTGCCTTTCGACCCATTGGATCATTTTGGCTCGTTCCGTATTCCTGCTGTGAGGTCAGCTTCTCTGTGGCAGAAGGCGTTGGGAGCCATTTCCATACAATATCGGACTTTGGGATGCAAAACACCCTGAACCCTATAATGTATCTGTATTTATAAGTGCTCTGCAGCCTTCCTCCAGACTATAATACAGTGTCTCATTATCATATTTCTCTAGGTTTCATTTAGTTGCTAATTTGATCCAGAATGAAGGAATGAATCCTTAAATAAACTTGATATTGAAATCACCCCAAAAAGCAGTACAAGCCCGCTTTAAGGGAAGGATCTGAGTAATTCTTCCAACACACACACACACACACACACACACACACACACACACACACACACACACACACAGACACAGACACAGACACAGACACAGACACACACACACACACGCACACGCACACGCACACGCACACACACCATGTATACATCACTTCAGGGGACATTACATTGACTTACATGCATTTCCTGGAGACTTATCCTAACCTTAACCATAACCAACAAATGCCTAACCCTAACCCTTAACCTTACCCTAACCCTAATCCTAAACCTAACCAAGTCTTCACCCTAAAATTAATGATTCCCCTCATGGGGACCTCCATGTTGTCCCCATGAGGGAAGCCAGTCCCCACACGTGACTATGTAAACAGATGTAGGTCCCCACAAGTATAGTAATGCTAGATCACACACGCACACACACACACACACACACACACACACACACACACACACACACACACACACACACACACACACACACACACACACACACACACACACACACACACACACACACACACCACTGGACCACAGAGGGACAGAGATGTTAAAAAGCACTGCAGTATCTTTCCTCTGAGTAGTGATTGATTTCAGACACATCCACAGTTCCTCTCTGGGTTCGTTGTGCCATATTTTCCTCTGATTTCCCCCCAAAGCCTTCAGCAACAATCATCACACAGCAGAAAGTAGAACATGGTCAACAGCAGCCCAGAGATCCAATAAACACATCTGTTGTGAACAGATTTATTGTAGCTGCCTCCCAAATGCACGGGCATGTCGTAAAAAAAAGCTTTTTATTTCTCAAAGGTTTTGCTGCTGGTGCTTTTTTATAGTTCACGGTTTCAGCAGAGGAAAATGAATCAATCAATCAATCAATGTTTATTTATTTAGCCCAATATCACAACTGTTACACTTGTCTCAGTGGTCTTCACAGTGTGTACAGAATATCAGTATGACAATACGACACCCTCTGTCCTTAGACCCTCTGTCCTTAGACCCTCTGTCCTTAGACCCTCTGTCCTTAGACCCTCACATCGTACAAGGACAAACTTCCGGAGAAAACCCACACTTTAAAGGGAACATGGGAGAAACCTCAGGGAGAAATATTTCCCTTCTGAAAGATAAATACCCTGTTCAGTTTGAAAGTCGTTTGTCTTTCTTTAATGGGACTGACTCTATGCTTAGGTCAGCAGCTTTGTTATTGGATGTTGTTTTCCTGAGATGTTAAGTGATGGATAAGGCTTTTGCAATGTCCTACGAGCACATTAAGTCCTCTGAACTAAGTGACAAATGGCTTAATTTCAATTTTTTCAAACTGCTTCATTATAACTGCTCTGTTTTTGCATTTGATATTTCAGCCGCTCTAAATCAACATAATTAAGTATGTTTGGGATGTGATGTATTTTTATGAGGACACAAACATAATTAAAACATATTTCAAAGTTGACGGAGAGGCTTAATGCAAACATTTAAATCAACTTTAATACATCCAAACAATTTTCGTTGGTGACAATTGCGGCTTGTATTCCTTTAATGACACTAATACATCAGTTTAATTAATGGATAAACAATAAATAATAACACATTAATTAACTCCTAAACAAGTACAGCTAAAGCACAGATCGTTTGAGCACTTTTAATTATCTATATTTGCCGCTTTTGAGAACATGTAATCGGTTTTCTTAAAGGTCACCTAGGCAATAGCATAGGTCTCAAATATATAAAAATTAGGGCTGTCAAACGATTACAATTTTTAATCAGATTAATCACAGCTTAAAAAATAATTAATCAGATTAATCACCATTCGAACTATGTCCAAAATATGCCATTTATTTATGTATATTGTTGTGGGAATGGAAAGATAAATGAAAGAAGGCGGATATATCCATTTAACATACAGTATGTATGTTTATTATACAAAAATTCTGTGTGTCAAAATGAAAGACAACCCACACACCTATCACTCATCAAACAGTGGGGTCTTAATTCATTACGTGTTGATTTCTATCAACGGGGGAGTACTTCAGGAAAGTCGACGGGGGGGTTGGCTAGTGGAGTACTTCGTGACCACAGAGTGTGAACGTTGTGATCAGCTGTTTTAGCGCAGTTCTCCAGTGAAGAGGGGAGTCTCCCTCCGCAGCCGGGTGGCTTAGTTTTTTGGCACAGTTCCGTTGTACAGACCGACGTTAACAGCAGCCCTGTCTGTGCACACGGAGATCGACTCTGTCGTCCGGTGATCTAACCGCCTTCTGGAAAAGCTTCACAAGTACGTCGGTACGCAAATGCGCTTTGTGACACAAGTGACGGTACGCATTTCAGATTACGCACATAACCTGCGTACCAGTTATGTTCACCCCTGTACTACAGCAAAAGTATTCTCCGTCAGAACTTCCTGCAACAACAGCACGCCGTTATCTTGATTCTGATTGGCCAGAAGACATTATCAAAGTGACAAAAGTTTTCAAAACCGTTTCTGGTCTTCGGTATTTCCAGACAAGTGGCTACTGAAATCAATCTTACTAACTGATGTCTGTGCAATTCTCAGTGCAAGTTGGCGGACTTTATTTTGCTTACTTTAACATCATTTTTCATGGTGGGGCTCAGCCATTTCTTGGTATGGGTGTAGCCTACCCCAGCCATACCCTGGCGCTGCCACTGGTGGGATGTATGGGGCGGGCCATTCTGCACATGCGTTAAATGCGTTAAATATTTTAACGTAATTCATTCAAAAAATTAATTACCGCCGTTAACGCGATAATTTTGACAGCATTAATACAAATATATAAAAAACATGTCTATGAAGTGTTTTGCTCAAAATTCCAAACAGATCACCCATTCTAGCCATGCCTCATATCCCTCTAGTTCAGTGGTTCCCAAACTTGTTGTGCCCAAGGCACACCAAAGGACAAGTAAAAATCTCAAGGCACACCTATTGTGCAAAATAGCCCTTATAACACGTGTTATTACTCATATCATGTAAAATATCTGTAAATGTGCATAATTATTTACTAATGCCAAATAAAATGTGACAAAGACAACTATATTACTCATGAAATATTTATTAACGAAATATTTCAGAAATTAATTTGAAACGTTATCAAATTAGGCTTCATCAAAGCAGCAACACACTCATTTAAACCAGACAGGTCACTACATTAAAAATGAGATAAAGGAAATTCAGCACAGATAACTGTCAATGCAAGGAAGCTGCATTGTCCATGGTCCTGAACTACAAATTATAAATGTAACATTTCAGCAGAGATGGGGTCGTTACTAAAAAAAAGTAATATATTACATATTACTTTAAAAAAGTAATATATTACACTACTTCGTTACTCTCTACATAAAGTAACTCGTTACTTTACTCGTTACTTTACTCGCAGGGCCGGCCCGTCCCTCCCTGCAAGCAGATCACGCAGACTGCTAAAGTTTCAAATGTTCTCTTTAGTTCAGTTTCCATTGTCGCATAAGACTGATCCAGATCCTGAATGTTTTCCTATCTGACCGTGGCTGTTCTCTGTCTCCTGCTATCTGACCATGGCTGTTTTCTGTCTCCTGCTATCTGTATATTTTGTGCAGTCTATCTCTGCTCACTCTGTTGCGTCGGCGTGTTCTCCTGTGTGTTGGCCATGTGTTGCACTGGAACCAGACACTGCAAAGACTTCAGCCAAGCATGTACGAACTGCGCATGCGTGAGTGGCAATAACTCTCCTTACCAGCAGGTGGCGGTAGTGTGTATTCGTCATTCAAAACAGGCAACAACCGGAAGACAGAGAAGAAGAACAGACATGTGATATAAACAAACAACAAATAGCGTGTGCGGTAGCTCTACCTTAGCATATGTTCTTTGCAGGTGCTTGTTGAGGTTTGACGTGGTGTTTACAGCAGTGGATAACAGCTTCTGGCCTGGACACAGTTTGCACCTCACCGTCACATTCCTGTCTATTCTTCGGATGAACTCAAAATAATGGGCATACCTCCACCCCTCGAGAGTTATCGCTGACTCAGCCATGTGTATGCAGCACTGCACGTGGAGATGTGGACGCGCAAGTCGCGCAGATTACGTACATATAAACCTACAAAGTACTGATATAGTAAATTAAATTTTTTTTATTTTTGTGTAGTTGTATATTGCAATAATAACGTATGGTTGTCACAAAATCCCACGGCACACCCGGACTTGCCTCACGGCACACCAGTGTGCCGCGGCACACCGTTTGGGAACCACTGCTCTAGTTCACTTCCTGTTTCAAAAGTGCTGATTTGGGGAATAAAGCTTTAAAAAAAATAAAATAGCTGGGGTCTGAGCTCATGCGGGACCCGGCAGCTACCGTCTAAACTAAATACTGCGGTGATGAAACGCCATATCATGGATTATCAAGGATTCCCTCTGAAACAGTCTGGAGCTCAAAGGCTTTCTCTCTTGCCGGTTATACCACAAGGTGAGTTCCTTTTTACTTCCTGCTTCTTCACACACATGCTCTCCAGTACAGGTTAGCTCTGAGTGTTAGCGATGCTAATGTAAACACCGACCATATTACGTCCAAAACAGTCGGGCATTGTTTCTGATAGCAACGTTTCTGATTGGGCCGTGGGTCCACATTTCAGATATTACGTCATATCGGACGCAAATCTGGATCAGCTCTGTTGTTCCCCGTTTTTAGAGATTTGGGTACGGAGGAAAAGAGAGAGGGTTTTATTTTCTGATGCTGCGTGAGTTCCCCGACACACCGGGGACACATATTTATAAAAGACATAAAAAAGTGCATTTTGCATGATAGGTCCCCTTTAAGCAATATAATAAAAATAATTACCAAACATTTTTTCAATTTGTCGTTATATCACAAGTGTGTTTTTTGTAAAAATGATTATGTCTTATTATGTCGATACTTTTTCTTTCCCTTGGTGCTACAATATACTTGTACAATATACAATAAACTGCAGGTCACACATTTAATATGGAACTTTAAGATTCAAATGTCATTGTAAATGCAATATCTATCTTAATATCTGATATTATTTTCCATCAAACAGCTATTATCTGACGACCGCACATTACATTTTTGATCAAAGTCAAACACTCTGAAGATATGTATTGTATCCCATTCAAGTCATTTATCATGTGTTTGATATGCACACATATCTGTGTTTAATCCTATTCGATAAAGACAAGTCAATTAAAGCCTTGCTGGATCCATCATCTCAGTCGAGTGTTATCAGTCCCTGCTGTGCAGTTGTTGTTCTCTAACGGTGAGTCATTTCTTTATTGGAAGAGTAGACGGCGTAGTTGCATCGCGTTTGCATCAGTTGCAAACTAACAAACTGAAAAGAAAAGTTCATTTTGGTGTCAATACTTACTTTTACTTAAGTACAATTTGGTTTGCAGAACATTTACTTGTATTTCTACACTGTATACCACAACCTTTTAAATGAAAAGGCCCCTGTTATTCTTTATGGGGTTTTCCCTCTCCTGTGTGATATTAGGTTAAGGTTTCTGTGCATGTAAATGGTCTGCAAAGGCTAAAATCCTCCTCCATTGGACCCCTTTTTTAACTGCCGGAACATAATGATATCACTATGTAACACCAGCGATCCTATTGGCTAGCACTCCAACACATTATACATGATATGCTAAGTGGGATATCTCTAAGCGGTTGACCAATCACAACAGAGCCGGCCAGCTAACCAATCAGAGCAGACTGGGCTCTGGTTTCAGACAGAGGGTGAAAAGAGGTGCTGCGGCTCTTTAACGTAGAGACACTACATACTGATATACACCTGAACATCAGCATGAGAGGACTCTTTAAAGTGGAGACACTACATACTGATATACACCTGAACATCAGGAGGAGAGGACTCTTTAAAGTGGAGACACTACATATATACACCTGAACATCAGCAGGAGAGGACTCTTTAACGTAGAGACACTACATACTGATATACACCTGAACATCAGCAGGAGAGGACTCTTTAAAGTGGAGACACTACATACTGATATACACCTGAACATCAGCAGGAGAAGACTCTTTAAAGTAGAGACACTACATACTGATATACACCTGAACATCAGCAGGAGAGGACTCTTTAAAGTAGAGACACTACATACTGATATACACCTGAACATCATCAGGAGAGGACTCTTTAAAGTGGAGACACTACATACTGATATACACCTGAACATCAGCAGGAGAAGACTCTTTAAAGTAGAGACACTACATACTGATATACACCTGAACATCAGCAGGAGAGGACTCTTTAAAGGAGAGACACTTCATACTGATATACACCTGAACATCAGCAGGAGAGCGCTCTTTAAAGTGGAGACACTACATACTGATATTAACCTGAGAATCAGCAGAATATTGTGACGTGAATGCGCCTGCATGGGCACTGATTAACTGAACTGAAACAGGTGTGTTAATCAGCGGAGGAACTCACAGCTGGGAAACTGACAGCGGAGAGAGAAAAGACAGTGGAGAACTGTGAATGGAGGTTGGAGGACGCTACATGTGACTCGGCACTCTTTTGGGTGGGAGGGTGTCGTTCGCAGCGGATAGAGCTGCCGGCGACGAAGACAGCCGGACAGGAAAGACGTTAGTGTCAGGATCGGGAGGCCTGTTACCTCCTATAGATAGTCAGGGCCGGGGTTTTAGTGAGTGCGAGCCGCGATCCCTCCTTACGCACGGCGGTGCGCAAGCAACACGGATACCAGCTGTAGTGACTCAGTTCACGTCGTCCAGCGAAGCCGATCCCCGGGCAGTTGGACCGTGTCCCAAGCGTAGACCCCGGAGGAGGGTCTCGCCCACTGGCGAGTTATGTACACCCATGTATATTGTTGTATGTCTGATTTTAGAAGTATTTTACAGTGTATCGGAGGAGAGCAGCAGGGGAGAGGCTACCACGAATTGGAGATGTCGCCCTAAATTGTTGGTTGGGTCATTGCAGTGTGTGTGTGTGCTGTGTGTGTTCATTTTGCCTAGTTGTGTGCCTCCGGCAGAGGGTGGTTGCATGCCGTGTTCTTGGTGTGGTGTGCCGCGTTAAACGCTAGTAAAACTAGCCCTGCTGAAGTGTATTTAAAAGTGGACTCCACAGTCTAGTGGGGGTTTCTGGTGCCCCGTGGACTCGCTTCCTCTTCTCTCCTCTTACCAATTAACTGTGTTGTTAAAATAAAGATTGTCCTATAATTTGTACAAAGCTGCCTCTGTATTTATTGGAAGGTTCTGACAAAGTGGTAGTGTTTCCTGCCACACCTGAGCGAATCCAACATATATTACAATATTGTTGTCTTTAAGGTAAAAGATCCAAGTTCTTTGTCCCCAATTGCTACCCATTATGTTCTGAGTGTTGTTTCTCTTCCGATAAAGTGACCAAAACAAACACTTTGGCAAATCCCCCCTTTGACGAAAATTGAGTTTCTCTGCCTGTAGAGTATGCACTCATCATTCTGAAATAAATAGACTAGTATTTGAGGAAAAGCACAGTAGCTGGGGAAAGGTATTCAGAGAAGAAAGGCTGTGGAAAACAAACGGTAGAGAGGCTGCCTTCAACAACAAGGTAAAACTAAGACAAAGGTTAATGTCAGCCCTGAGGCGACAAATAAAGGAGGAAATTGAGGTGAATGGAAGGAAGGAAGGAAAGCGTGGCCTCGGAATTTTACAAAAAACGCTGAGAGAAGTGATTTAAAGGAAGATGAGGAGAGCTATGGTGGCAGGTAGAAATACCTTCAGGCTTCTTCTCAGTATTATGAATCATCCCTGAGACAGTGTGAGAGCTCATTCACACCAAGTCTCCTCGGACTGTCTTCTTTCTGGAGACTTATCATCCTCTAATGGAACAAGTTATATAAAGTTGCAGGATTTAGTTCTGACCGGAAAAAGAGATTGGATTTTCACACTTTTGGTCAGTGTTTTTCTGGCCCATGAATGGACAAAATATAGGACCACATTTTTATTTTTTTTAACTGAAAAGGCTTTAGTGAAATTACAATATTTTTTGACACGATGGTCGAAGAATATTATATTTTCAGGGTCATGTTTCATTGTGGTTTAGCTTACAAGTCTGAATTGTGGTTATACAAAAATCTCCTGTTGTCATATTGTAAAACCAACAGGAATTCGGCCATTTTCGATTTCATGTCAAATTTGTTGCCATTCCATATTTTACCGAACTATTACCGATTTTCATCTGATCGACTTCAAATTGTGTCAGTAGCTCAGGCCTGAAAATACTTTAACCTTTTTTCCTTCAACATAAAATACGTCAGTAAATACTAGTGATGGGAAATACGGCTCTTTGAAGGGAGCCGGATCTTATGGCTCTATTCCTTTCCGAGAGCCGTTCAAAAGAGCCGGGTTTTTTTTAAGGGGGCGGGGTTACTAGGTTTTAAAATAATGACCAGGATAATGATTTACTGTATTGCCAGACATCTAATTTTACTCAAAGAAAAATGTATGACTTGCCACATCTCTCAGCCAGCCAAACTACTAATCAAGCAGCATGCGTTATGCCATCCTCTACGGCACATTTTCATTCAAGAAAGCAAGTTCCCGTAAAGGCGAGTGGATTTATGGCAGGCATTGAACCTGTTGTGGCAATCCAGCACTCACAACAGGAAAGAATGAAACCGAGAGGAATCAATAAAACACAAACACAGACATAGTTGAAATTAATCATTATTATTTAGTTTCGCAACACCAAACAACAATGGGGAAACATTACCTGCCCTCAATCAATCATACAGCGATGCTCCCATCAAAGTACAAGAAACACAGGGGCAGATATACGTTTTCTAAATGACACACGAACATGTTCCCTAAACAAGTTTAATGCACACACATTGTCAGTTCTCCTAAACTTGGACATGTGCCAGATGTCGAAAGGTCATCATCTCATGACGTCTTTAGGAGTCTTGCAGGATATTAATTATCCAATTGGCAAACTGTATATACGTCCGCACATGAACGCACATACATTTCTTTACATTAACTAACACACCAACCTCAATGTTTTCCCTCTAACTCTATCATAATCTAAACATCCTCTTTGTCAGCTCACTTTAAGTGAACGATTAAAAATAAGAGACGATTAGCCTCTTGGCTCTGAAAACTGTGATTTAATAACATAGTTACTATGACTAGGTCCAAGATTGATATAACAAACCAACGATAAAAAGAATCGGATCGCTCGCGAACGTAACATCACTAGTAAATACCTCACTGGTGAATTTAAAAACGGAGGTTGCCAACAAGTGTAAATTAGACGACTAAACGTCATCACACCCAACATTAGATTTTTCCTTAAAGAATCGTAGTGCTGTTAATATGTGGAGATTATTCTTCTGAACAAAACGTATAAGTATCATAAAGGTTTGTTTGACACAGAGATCATTTTCTGCAATAAACCAAATCACATGGAGAAATCCCACTTTTTGTGGAGGGAACCAGGGAGATGCTAACTTCCAGGAAAATATATGTCATACCTGCAATCTCTAGAGGCTGCACACTGCTCCTAGGATGGGCTAAATTCAGAAATGAAATGTCTCTGTGTTCTGCACTCTAAAAACAAATGCCTTGGCTCAACAAAGAAAATCGACGCAACAGTTTGCATTGATGTTTATTGAGTTAAGACAACTTCTAGTGAAATTGTCTTAAAGCAACAAAGTTATTTGAGTTAGGGGAGAAGGCTTTTCCTCTACAATCAAAGGTGTTTTTAATTACCACTTAATAATTGGTATTATAAACACAAGTTTTGAAGTTGATTACTCAAAAGATTAAGTTGTTCCGACTAGTTTTACCGCATGATTTAAAATAATTTTAAGTTGTATGTACTTAATTACCATCATTGTGAACACACGTTTTTAAGTTAACAACCATTTATAAATTAAGTTGCTCCAAGTATATTGTATTCAATAGTTTTTTTTCATGTTTTTGCCTTTAAAGAAAGAAATTAATTAATTCCACAACAAACATTTTAGGCAATTCACTATTTATTTTGAACTGCAGTTCTTTATTTAAACACATGATGTTTCAATCAGGAGAGAATTCATTTTGTTTGAACATGTATTGACACATGCCATATGATAAGGTGCATGAACACCTGAAATCACAGCTGACTGCAGGAGAGAGGAGAACCATTTTATAGTTTGTTTGCAGCACGTTGATTGGCTGCTGGAGAATGAGGTGAAATGTGATAGGTTAAAGAGAACGCCTGTGATGAGCTGATTATATGCAGCTGCGGAGTGAATGTATCACACCCAGTCTTCCTGAAAGAACTTGCTCTGAGCTTCATTTCAATCTTGAAAAAAAAGATAAATAACAAATTTAAATTTCCCCACAAATAATGAATAAACACATATTACCATGGGACATGGGCACACAGCAAATACATGCTGCCATCACAACGAAGTTAGAGGCCTTTGCATATTTATAACCAGAGCCAAATATCTCAAATCTGTAATGTTTTTGTAAAACTACAGAAACAAACTCTCAATGGCCACCAATCTGCAGATCTCACACATCAATTTTACAAAAGATGTAACAAAGATGTTTACACCGCCGACAGTCATTATTTCAAACAGTATGAACACATTTCACGCAGAATGCTCATTCATTTGTTTCCCTCGACCACGATGGTTGCCATCGTGTGGTCAGATCCTGGGTGGACCGGTCACTGATGAAGGCGATATTCATGTCCTTTTGAAGCACTTATTAAGCATTATTGATTGGGGTGTGGCCAAAAGTGCAATATGCTTCAGAATGTAGCTGACAGAGAGCAGTGCTTTTGTCCTGTGTCCTGGATTTTATTTTATTTCAAGATTTGTAATTACGCCGCTAAACTCCTTGAAAAGGTCCTCTTCCTTTTCTCCAAGGTACACGACAAGGCAGCGGATGATGCCTATAGTTCTCTGCGTACTTCAATTGTATTGTGCTATTTTTGAAAAAGGAAAATAGAGAAATGACCTAAATGAATATGTTCTGAATGGGTGACTGCCAACAACTTGCATTTCAATGACAACTCTAAATAAGGATCCTACCTCAAGAAGCATCCTTGGTCTGCTTCACGAGATTCATTTTGAATAAAAAGCGATATCACAATAGTAACCAAAGTATTTTTCCTCTCACAGTAGCCTCTACTACTTTGTATCCTCTCACAGAACTATTCACAGTTCAAAGGCTGATTATGTTGGTCAAACAGCAATGTGCCTATCCAGTGCACTACAAGGCTATCTGCTGTATTTGAATGACAAAAGACGACACCCTTAAAATGTCCTTTGTATATTTCTATTTGTCTTAACTGTGGGAACTTGTCCAGGCATGTTAAGTGGGAGTGGACTTGAAATCCTTAACTCAAGGTGTAGAACAATTAAGTTATCAAGCCAATTGCATTACTTACTACAACTTGAATTTAGTTTGAAGTCAATTAACGCAGAAATCAGAGTTCAAATTACACACAATATTAAGTTGATGTAATTACCAACATTATTACGTCAACACAACTTATAAATGAATGTTTGCAACTTAAAATGTTTATCTGAATCAATTAACTCACATTTTTATCTTGCAACCATGCATTTAATTTAGTGGAGGTGAAAGGTCGCCTGAATTAGTTTTTAGAGTGTGGATGTATGACAATTGGTTGGTTCAATTCAACTCCTACAATTCACAAGGCAAGTAGTATCCAGTGAGGAAGCGTCATAACGAAAGGTTGACATGATTGAACAATAGCGAACTGTGAAGAAGATATTTAAATCAATACCAACACAATTCCCGCTGACGACAGAGCATGGGAGGATTTTCCGCCTCCACGCTGTCTCTGCTATCAAATCATAACCATCCTCCTCCTCCTCCTCCTCCTCCTCCTCCTCCTCCTCCTCCTCCTTCTTCATCGATCTGTTATGTATTCTGATCAGCCAAACACGCCGGCGCAGGATGTTAAATCGATCCCTGCAGAACCTTTAGCTCCACGAGTCTAAAAAAACACAAACCCTGCTTTATTGACGTCTCTAAATCATCTAAATTCCCAACTCAATACTTCAGTAACCGGTGTTATTATCACGCCTATGCAAACCCAGATCTAATGCATTAGAATTTGATCATACTTCAATTGATTTTAAGGCTACCATCACGTAGATTAGTGCACTTCTTAATGGATTGCACATTTGGAAAAAAAGTGTTGCTAGATTTCCCTGTTGGGAAGCAGAGTATAAGAATAAAAAGAGAGCATCTGTGAGACAGAGGTGTGGCATTATATTTGGTGTAACACGATCAGTCATGTTTTAACCCTTAGATCAGTGGTTCCCAACCTGGGGGGCGCGCCCCCCTTGGGGGGTGCCAAAGATCGCAGGGGGGGCACTAGCCCTCAGATGATTTGAGGCCAAATATCATATTTAGAGTTTTTTTTTTTTCAATTTTCTTTCACTTTTTTTTTTTTTTACATATAATTGTAACGCAATACATGATTGTCACTAAAAGCCTTGTCTCAACATTACAATAAAGTATAACAAATAATTGATTAATTAATTTGAATAAAAATTCAAGTTAGTATTAAAGGCATAAAAAGACAGACATGTATAATTCTTTCTTTAATAGAAATGTTTCTTCTGCTTCAATTGGATTATTTGCCACAGTTGCTCCGATTGTGTGTGTGGGGGGGGGGGGGGGCGTGCAACAACTTCCAATAGGAGTCATTTAGGGGGGCTCTTGGGAAAAAAGGTTGGGAACCCCTGCCTTAGATGCCTGAGTGACTGGACCCTGCACTCTTCCATAAGTGGGTCAAAAAGGACCCGTATTAGAATAATGTGTTTTTATACCATTTTTTTCATTTTGGTTAAGAAAAATCACTTGTATAATATTTAGCATTATATTTTGGTTCACACAAGAAATATTTATATTTAATCTTTCACTATTTATAATTTTCGTAATTCCATAGAAAATGCTTTCGGGTCATTTTTCACCCACTTATGGAAGCTTGGGGTAGTAATACAAAAACTACAATTTCTTAAAATGTATACAATTTAAAATTTGAATGGCATGATCTCCAAAACATATTTTTTGAGGAATAGCTGGAATATGAAATGATAAAACAATGTAATTACAAGATACTCTAAGAAAACCACCTCACCGGGTCAAAAAGACCCACTTATGCATCTAAGAGTTAACAAAAAATGTATATTGGTACATGTGTTTTATTTGCTGCAAATCCTATATTACTATAGGACGTCTTTGGTTGAAGGAATAACATATGTATTATTTTGGATATAGTGCAGTATTCAACATTATTAAAGAGGCCTTATTTTGCTTTTTGGGGTTTTCCCTTTTCTAAAGTGTGTTATTAATGCTTTGTGTATGTAAATGCATGTAAAAGTGAGGCACAAATAGAAATATCAACCTGAAAATAAGCAGAATATTTCCTCTTTCACACCATCAAAACTGATCAAATTGAATACAAATGTTGAAAAACCTTTTAGAAACATTGTCTTTTGGTGAAATTATAGTAAAAATCAATCAATTTGTTTATTAAATGTTCTCTAATATGTAAAATTGCTGATGTCAATGCATTACTTGACAAATTAATTAATTGAAAATCATTTGTGGGCACTTGGGAAAGTGTAATTTCATGCAAAGGTGATAAAAATTGATTTATTGGTGCAGCTTTTACTTTTTTATTTGTAGTACATAAATAAATACAGAAATGAAAGAAAACAAACATTTTTAACTTTGACACGGCGCATGCATAAATAAAATGGAATTGAGTTACTGTAGGTATTAAACTCCATTTGATTTGTTTTAATTTAGGCATTCAAATCCATAAACCTGCAACAATAAATAATTCCCATAAAATCTGTAATTGAAATGTTTTTATTTATTCCTTAAATATGAATATAAAGTAAAATGCAGTGACACTAAAGCACTGTGGTCCACACTCTACACACTCATTATTCAGCTGGAATAAATAATGTGTATTTTTGACCAAACAACTGATGAGTTTTTTACATGTAGAAATCCATTGGGAAACTGAAGCATCATGTTTATGCAAACAAGAGGCTGAAGCCATTGTTTGCTCCAATGCAGTCAAGCAGAATACTAACTCCTTGTGCCCAAATGATGGCGACATGCATGGGTAATTTATCCTGATCCCAACAGAATCAGCAGGGTCTGAAAAACATTCTGGAAACATTGTGTGCAAACAAGGAAACAGCTCAAAACATCAGCTCCAAACTGAGGCTACATTTTGGAGGGGAAGTGTCCAACGTTTATTGGATTGCAGATTGCTCACTCGGTCCAAAAAAAACATCCCACATCACTCCGATCCTTTCTGCCCTGCACTGGCTCCCTGTCCATCTCAGAATCCAATTCAAGGTATTGGTTTAGAATAGAATGGGAGGGATGAAACCCCCTTTAATGGTCTCGCATGCAGAGCACACAGCACACACAGTGAAATGTGTTCTAACCCATCCTAGTACCAGGAGTCTAGGACTAAGGAGCAGTGGGCAGCTATTGCACAGCACCCCTCCCGTCCCGTTGACAATTGACTAGCGGTACCGAGTTGGGCCGGTCGGCCGGTCGAGTTTCACGGGCTGATTTTTAGTCCCAGTCCGCCCCTGGCTGATGTTCAGGTGTATATCAGTATGTAGTGTCTCTACTTTAAAGAGTGCTCTCCTGTTGATGTTCAGGTGTATATCAGTATGTAGTGTCTCTACTTTAAAGAGTCCTCTCCTGTTGATATTCAGGTGTATATCAGTAGTGTCTCTACTTTAAAGAGTGCTCTCCTGCTGATATTCAAGTGTATATCAGTATGTAGTGTCTCTACTTTAAAGAGTCCTCTCCTGCTGATGTTCAGGTGTATATCAGTATGTAGTGTCTCTACTTTAAAGAGTCCTCTCCTGCTGATGTGCAGGTGTATATCAGTATGTAGTGTCTCTACTTTAAAGAGTCCTCTCCTGCTGATGTTCAGGTGTATATCAGTATGTAGTGTCTCTACTTTAAAGAGTCCTGTCCCTCTGATGTTCAGGTGTATATCAGTCTGTAGTGTCTCTACTTTGAAGAGTCCTCTCCTGCTGATGTTCAGGTGTATATCAGTATGTAGTGTCTCTACTTTAAAGAGTCCTCTCCTGCTGATGTTCAGGTGTATATCAGTATGTAGTGTCTCTACTTTAAAGAGTCCTCTCCTGCTGATGTGCAGGTGTATATCAGTGTGTAGTGTCTCTACTTTAAAGAGTCCTCTCCTGCTGATGTTCAGGTGTATATCAGTATGTAGTGTCTCTACTTTAAAGAGTCCTCTCCTGCTGATGTTCAGGTGTATATCAGTATGTAGTGTCTCTACTTTAAAGAGTGCTCTCCTGCTGAAGTTCAGGTGTATATCAGTGTGTAGTGTCTCAACTTTAAAGAGTCCTCTCCTGCTGATGTTCAGGTGTATATCAGTATGTAGTGTCTCTACTTTAAAGAGTGCTCTCCTGCTGAAGTTCAGGTGTATATCAGTATGTAGTGTCTCTACTTTAAAGAGTGCTCTCCTGCTGAAGTGCAGGTGTATATCAGTATGTAGTGTCTCTACTTTAAAGAGTCCTCTCCTGCTGGTGTTCAGGTGTATATCAGTATGTAGTGTCTCTACTTTAAAGAGTGCTCTCCTGCTGAAGTTCAGGTGTATATCAGTATGTAGTGTCTCTACTTTAAAGAGTGCTCTCCTGCTGAAGTTCAGGTGTATATCAGTGTGTAGTGTCTCTACTTTAAAGAGTCCTCTCCTGCTGATGTTCAGGTGTATATCAGTATGTAGTGTCTCTACTTTAAAGAGTGCTTTCCTGCTGAAGTTCAGGTGTATATCAGTGTGTAGTGTCTCAACTTTAAAGAGTCCTCTCCTGCTGATGTTCAGGTGTATATCAGTATGTAGTGTCTCTACTTTAAAGAGTCCTCTCCTGCTGATGTCCAGGTGTATATCAGTATGTAGTGTCTCTACTTTAAAGAGTCCTCTCCTGCTGATGTCCAGGTGTATATCAGTCTGTAGTGTCTCTACTTTGAAGAGTCCTCTCCTGCTGATGTTCAGGTGTATATCAGTATGTAGTGTCTCTACTTTAAAGAGTCCTCTCCTGCTGATGTTCAGGTGTATATCAGTATGTAGTGTCTCTACTTTAAAGAGTCCTCTCCTGCTGATGTGCAGATGTATATCAGTGTGTAGTGTCTCTACTTTAAAGAGTCCTCTCCTGCTGATGTTCAGGTGTATATCAGTATGTAGTGTCTCTACTTTAAAGAGTCCTGTCCCTCTGATGTTCAGGTGTATATCAGTCTGTAGTGTCTCTACTTTGAAGAGTCCTCTCCTGCTGATGTTCAGGTGTATATCAGTATGTAGTGTCTCTACTTTAAAGAGTCCTCTCCTGCTGATGTTCAGGTGTATATCAGTATGTAGTGTCTCTACTTTAAAGAGTGCTCTCCTGCTGAAGTTCAGGTGTATATCAGTGTGTAGTGTCTCAACTTTAAAGAGTCCTCTCCTGCTGATGTTCAGGTGTATATCAGTATGTAGTGTCTCTACTTTAAAGAGTGCTCTCCTGCTGAAGTTCAGGTGTATATCAGTATGTAGTGTCTCTACTTTAAAGAGTGCTCTCCTGCTGAAGTTCAGGTGTATATCAGTATGTAGTGTCTCTACTTTAAAGAGTCCTCTCCTGCTGGTGTTCAGGTGTATATCAGTATGTAGTGTCTCTACTTTAAAGAGTGCTCTCCTGCTGAAGTTCAGGTGTATATCAGTATGTAGTGTCTCTACTTTAAAGAGTCCTCTCCTGCTGATGTCCAGGTGTATATCAGTATGTAGTGTCTCGACTTTAAAGAGTCCTAGAGGAGATTAGTTTGTAGCTGTTTTTCATTGGTGTTTTAACTTGCTGTCTTTTTGTCCTGTCCCAGTTTTTGTCACTAAGCCACCAGGGTGGGAGGAGGGGACTGAACTGACCGCCCAGGGGCACGGCAGAGGACCAGGAAGGGGTCTCGGGCGGACGGCCCGGGGGTAAGGCAGAGTCCAAAAAGGGGGACTCGGGAGGACGGCCCGGGGGCAAGACAGAGTCCAAGGTGGGGACCATGGAGGGGTGAAGGCAGCGGCAGGAAGAGTCAGGGGGCCGGGCCCGAGGGCGAGGCCCGCTGCACTCAGGGGGCCGGGCTCGAGGGCGAAGACCAGACAGCTCCGCAGGCCGGGCAGGAAGGCGCTGACGGGACAGCGCCGGAGGCCGGGCATGATCGGCAGGCCTCGGCAGGATCCCCCACGGAAGAGGACCAGGACACGGGATTGGCAGGACCCCCGGCAGGAGAGAAGTCGGCGGGGCCTCCAACAGCACAGGACAAAGGGTTGGCAGGACCCCCGGCAGGAGAGTAGTCGGTGGGACCTCCAACGGGACAGGACAAAGGGCCGGCAGGACCCCCGGCAGGAGAGCAGTCGGCGGGGCCTCCAACGGCACAGGACAAAGGGTTGGCAGGACCCCCGGCAGGAGAGTAGTCGGCGGGACCTCCAACGAGACAGGACAAGGAGCTGGCAGGACCCCCGGCAGGAGAGTAGTCGGCGGGGCCTCCAACGGCACAGGACTAAGAGTTGGCAGGACCCCCGGCAGGAGAGCAGTCGGCGGGACCCCCAACGGGACAGGACATGGAGTTGGCAGGACCCCCGGCAGAAGAGCAGTCGGCGGGGCTTCCAACAGCACAGGACAAAGGGTTGGCAGGACCCCCGGCAGGAGAGTAGTCGGCGGGGCCTCCAACGGCACAGGACTAAGGGTTGGCAGGACCCCCGGCAGGAGAGCAGACGGCGGGACCCCCAACGGGACAGGACAAAGGGTTGGCAGGACCCCCGGCAGGAGAGTAGTCGGCGGGGCCTCCAACGGCACAGGACTAAGACCTGTTGCTACGGTCTGCAGTAGATGCAGTGTTGCTGGCGTTTAGTGTGGAAGCACTTTGGAAATGATGCACGCGCTGCGGAGCAGGTCACGCGCACCTGACACAATTTGTTGTTAGTATTTAATTTCGGGGTTAAAAATGTGTTGTAACTGCGTTACTGAGCATTGTAACGGGTAATATATTTCCCACATTTCATTAGTAATGCGTTACATTACTTCGTTACAACAAAAAGTAATATATTACTGTAACTCCGTTACTTTTGTAACGCGTTACACCCAACACTGTACATGTATATAAATAAAGTTGTACTTACTTACTTACTTACTTACTTACTTACTTACAATAGAGACTCTTTAATAAACTGTTGTCTTTGTAATATATCCAGAGGTGGAAGAAGTACTCAATACTAGTAAAAGTAGCATATATAGCAATTTTTTATAAGTACAATTCCTGCATTCAAAATCTTACTAAAGCACAAAAGTATTGGTGTTAAAATATACTTAAAGTACCAAAAGTAAAAGTAATGACCCATTTCATAATGATAAATATGAAATGACCCAATTTTTTTAATTGTAATTATTTTATATACTGCTGCTGGATATCTTAACCTATATTTAATATCATAGTTTGTTCAATAGTTAGTTTGTATTGATTTATAATATGAATCTAAAAAGTAAGTAGTAGCTAAAAGCTGTCAAATAAATGTAGTGGAATTAGAATTATGAAGTAGTATAAACTGAGAATACTCAGGTAAAGTACAAGTACCTCAACATTGTGCTTGAGCACTATACTCGTCTTTCGGGGACTTGAACTGGTGACCTTCCAGTTCCCAAGCCAAGTCCCTATCGACTTCGCCACCACCGCCCCTATCTGCTGTTTGATGCAGGAAGAGAGTGGATTGTTTGGTTTAATTGAGTTTCAGGACAATGGGGACTTTTTGGGGGATAACTTGCTGTCAAGTCAGATCAGAGACTGCACAGACCTCACCACCTTCAAAAAACTTGTATTATTTGACTTTAACTTTAACTATATATTTATTTGTTGTTCCTTCCTTTTCTTTTCCCTTCACTATATCTGTAAAGCGTCTTTGAGCACCTGTAAAAGCGCTAACAAATTAAATCTATTATTATTATTAAGTAGAAAAGTGTTTTCAAATACACATCATTATTTTTCCATCTGTGGGCCTTTACAACATGTCGCATCCCTGTGCTCCCTCACCAGATGCTGTTTTCTTTTGCAGAATCAGTGTGGGCTGTGTGTGTTGGACTCGTTTCTGATCTCAGCTCCAGTATCAATGCTGCTGCTGGTGTTTGATTATATATATTTATATTTATTTATCTTATGGTTTTCAGAGACATCTGCTTCTCAGTCGCACTCCGTTGGTTTCTCACCAATGAAATGATTCAAATCTGTTAATGCATGTCATGGGGAATATTTTATTTTTAATTGATCAGGCTGTAAAAACCCTCCTCTTTGGGTGTGTGTGTGTGTGTGTGTGTGTGTGTGTGTGTGTGTGTGTGTGTGTGTGTGGTGTGTGGTGTGTGTGTGTGTGTGTGTGTGTGTGTGTGTGTGTGTGTGTGTGTGTGTGTGTGTGTGTGTGTGTGTGTGTGTGTGTGTGTGTGTGCGTGTGCGCAACACGTTCTCACTCCCATCCCGTCACATATTGACGGACGGTCAGGGCCCCTCCCCGTCGCTATATTACGTACAGGGTACCGCTTGCCCATCAGGCTTCTACGGGCAGGGCGTCCCATAGACCTTCATTGCGGACAGCGGACCCCTTGACCGTCAGGCTTCTACGGGCAGGGCGTCCCATAGACCTTCATAGACCACGTGATCAACAACGATGGCCGACCTTCGTGTTATTCTCGGTGGAAAATGCCTATTTTAAGGTTCATTTGGCCATTAAAATGTGTTTTGATGTCATTTTATGCGAGTAATGAGTTTTTATTTCTGATTATTTGTGCAGTACATGTACATGATGTTTAGTTTGCTAGTTATGACGAAGATTACTTCATGAATGCTAACGTTTTTTGGTGGAAATGTGTTTTTTCACAGCAGAGTCACCCTCTGTACTTGGACTTATTGGGATAATCTAAAGGCAAGAACATCCCAAATATTCATTTAGGTCTTTATTGTAGACCTTTAGTGTTGCCGTCTGTGAGGAAAATGCATGGGGCTCAGAGCCTCGTATTTTTAAAATCTTTTTTTCCTTCTAATTTGTTATTCTTTTCAAAATAACACACTGTTATTTACTCACCAATAACACACAATTATCCTTGCTTTTATTTATTGGTTTAATTCCATAATCTCGGTCTTTTTTGGTGTTCGTCAGGAACTGAATTTCAAAATAAAAATAACCGGAAACAGACGTGGGCATTTCGAGCGATTACCCAAGATTCTCAGCTACGCTGATTGGATGTTTTTAGCCGCAATGCATGCTGGGATTTGGTGTTTATATTATATGAAATCCGGAAAACATTTTAAAAGAATAAAATAATACTTAATTCCGAGTGCTCTTGCTTTTCTCTTTGAAAGTCATCACATAACGGCATTGTAATACACAGTTCGGCTGCATTACATATTACAGATCTGCCGTAGTTCTTTATTTAGAGAGCCCTGATGAGAAGACCTTTGGAAAAACTGAAGAAATGCCGCCGAAACTGAATACTTGACGTGGATCATAAATATATCAACAATTAAAAAACATCTTAAATTTCTCTTCACACAATACGTCTCCTTGCAGTATCAACACTAATTCGGCTGACTTTTACATTTGATCTAATTCATAGATAGGTTATATTTACACCATAACGGTGCACAGCTGATAGAAAAGGACTTGTAGTTTTTAAAGATATTACTGATTTGAATTGGATTGAATTTTGAATGTAAGAATGTAAATACTGAGTCTGAAATAGTATAGCAATATGCTGTAAAATTATGTGAAAGCATGAATAAAACTACACATCTTCAGATGTTGTACATACAAGTGTCTGTGTGTACCTTGTGTGCACCGCCTAGTGGTTAAAGCACGTTATTGAATTATTGTTTTTATGTGTTATATTTGATTAAAAAAATATTAAAAGTACATATACTTTCATAGGGGGAAAGTAGAAGGTCTGTGATAGAAATAGAGAATTTAAAAAATCAAGAAGATACTATAAGTGATCTCTTCAATAAAACAGTTTAGTGTAGGATGTACAAAGATATTAAATAGGAGGAGGTGCAAGACAGAAAAACAAATTAACCTTTATTTAAACATTAAATAACAGATGAAGGTCTTGCTTTCCTGCAATGTTAACTATGTTGAAGCACTTATTTTAACTGATATTATACATATGGATTATACTCTTATGTATGTAGATAGAATAAGAAATGTGCAGAATATGACAGTTTAATGGTGGAGGTACACACATATTGATAGATGTCTTGTAATGCACTGTTGAGGGACCTGTGACCCAAGTTTTTCATTCATTGCATAACTACACCGTAGTTGTGTATATGATATGTCAATACAACTTTAAAATCTTGAAATCTTGAAAGGGATGTGCAAAATAGCCATAATATACAGTCTTTAATTAACTATTAGTAGAGAATAACGAGTAATTAATATACTTTATTACTCGTTTCCATTAATGTCAATTGCAGATACATGTTTAGTCTTCTCAAGCACCAACTATCAAATATCTCATTTTACTCAGGTGTAACTAAAGTCTGATTTAAGGGTTGTTTATATTTCACATCATTAATCAGAATCTGCAAAGTAACTCAATTAAGTGTAGTGGAGTAAAAATACCAGGTTAACCTCTGAATTGTAGTGGAGTAGAATTACAAAGTATCAATGAGCTGTCATGTGGGTATATATTAATGCTGCGCGTTATGGACAGCGATTTTCACCCATTTATTAATTATATGTTTTACATTTGATAACACCAATGTGTTTAATACTGGCAACTTCTAATTGTGGGAAAAACGAAAACGTTCAGTAGAGACGTCCCATAGAACATTTTGCGAAACACAATAGTGTAGTGTGTAGTTCTGAGGGGCGTTCGATTCCAGTTTTGGATAGTCTGGCGTGGTTTCGTTCCATTTCAAACAGCTGTTTGACGCTACGTAACCTTGGCGCACTGCCACTCCAACATCCAATCCCAGACCTTGAAGAGTAATCACGGGGACTGTAGTCCTAAACGATAGCTGGGGATTATGGGTAGTGTAGTGTCTTCGGCCATCCTAAACTCAAACATTTTGACAATCGCAATGATGCTCGAAATGGCCCTTATAGGCCTACGTCTGTTTCCGGTTATTTTTATTTTGAAATTCAGTTCCTGACGAACACCAAAAAAGACCGAGATTATGGAATTAAACCAATAAATAAAAGCAAGGATAATTGTGTGTTATTGGTGAGTAAATAACAGTGTGTTATTTTGAAAAGAATAACAAATTAGAAGGAAAAAAAGATTTTAAAAATACGAGGCTCTGAGCCCCATGGATTTTCCTCACAGACGGCAACACTAAAGGTCTACAATAAAGACCTACATGAATATTTGGGATGTTCTTGCCTTTAGATTCTCCCAATAAGTCCAAGTACAGAGGGTGACTTTGCTGTGAAAAAACACATTTCCACCAAAAAAACGTTAGCATTCATGAAGTAATCTTCGTCATAACTAGCAAACTAAACATCATGTACATGTACTGCACAAATAATCAGAAATAAAAACTCATTACTCGCATAAAATGACATCAAAACACATTTTAATGGCCAAATGAACCTTAAAATAGGCATTTTCCACCGAGAATAACACGAAGGTCGGCCATCGTTGTTGATCACGTGGTCTATGAAGGTCTATGGGACGCCCTGCCCGTAGAAGCCTGACGGTCAAGGGGTCCGCTGTCCGCAATGAAGGTCTATGGGACGCCCTGTCCGTAGAAAATGACGGGAAAGGGGTACCCTGTACGTAATATAGCGACGGGGAGGGGCCCTGACCGTCCGTCAATATGTGACGGGATGGGAGTGAGAACGTGTGTGTGTGTGTGTGTGTGTGTGTGTGTGTGTGTGTGTGTGTGTGTGTGTGTGTGTGTGTGTGTGTGTGTGTGTGTGTGTGTGTGTGTGTGTGTGTGTGTGTGTGTGTGTGTGTGGTGTGTGTGTGTGTGTGTGTGTGTGTGTGGTGTGTGTGTGTGTGTGTGGTGTGTGTGTGTGTGGTGTGTGTGTGTGTGTGTGTGTGTGTGTGTGTGTGTGTGTGTGTGTGTGTGTTGCAAAAACTGCCTATTTATTCCAAATCTGTTGGAAATACAGAGATCTTCATTCATATTTCATTAAAATAATATCTTGGTTGTTTACCTTGGATAAAAGAGCATTTAGTTCATAGTACATTTCATTGTTTTGGGTTATTTTCTGTATCCTTACATTATGCATGCTCTCTGTGAGGGAGCCTCATATTCCCCATTAGGCTCTGACCTTTCGCTGCAGGAACAGAGGCTTCAGAGAGCTGCAGATCTCCCCTGTCTTCATAAATGCTAACACTTGGAACATGTTAATTATTTTTGGCATTTACTAAACTCCTCTCAGCCTTTTCTTCCTACTCCTTTATAATTCTCTGTGTGCTGTCTCCCCTTGTGGCAACGCTTTTCCTTTCAGAGTATGCTTTATGTGAAAGGGTTGTCATATAAGGGTATGGGCATGCTTTTAAGGACAACGTGTGTGAAGTGGATAATATTCAAAATGGGGGTGTCCTTTCCCAAAAAGCAAGCATGTATATGTTTAAAAAGGACATATTCTGCTCATTTTCAAATGAGTATAAGTGCCTCTACATGCTTTAATGTTCAAGAAGCTCTTTATTGTTCTCATACTGCCTGTGCTGCAGCCCCTCTTTTCACCCTCTGTCTGAAACCAGAGCCCAGTCTGCTCTGATTGGTTAGCTGGCATAAGGTATTAAATAAATATAGTAAAAGTACACCATTTACCTGAATTGAAGTGGAGTAAGTACTAAGTAGCATCAAATGGAAATACTCAAGTAAAGTATAAGTATCTCAACATTTTACTTAAGTACAGTACTTGAGTAAATCTACTTAGGCTGGAGCCACACGAGAACGGTAACGGTCGTATCCGCTACAGTTCTCTATCATAGACGGTTTAGCCACACGACATGGAAACGCAGAAAACGATAACGGGTCCCAAGGTCAAGGTGGGTAGATTTACAGAGGAAACGCTCTGGGGGGCCAAACGGCTCCGTGTCTACGCCCTATACGATCATTTTCTTATAACGATGACGCAATGACTCTCCCCACCTCTCCTGCGTCACCCGCGTCATTGCTGATGTGTTTTGCTAACAACAACAGTTTTCCGAGTGTTCGAGCCAGGTCCCGGTATCTCGCAGGACAGTGCACCCAGCAGGTGCCTCCAGCAGACCCCCCCCGCACAGTAGAGTTTCCGTTAGCCGAAATCTAAAATGCTCTGGTCAAATTGTCGCTTATTGTTTAGGTGTCCTTTGACACTCAGGCAGTCATATCATTAGCTAGAACTAGCTAGATCTGATCGATATGGACATAAACGCGAGTGAAGTCTAATCGGCAGGAGAGAGAGATCAGAGATCAGCTGCTGCTGACGGAGAAAAAGAGCCCTGCCTCTCCCCACCTCTGCTGCTAAATCCACGCGGAGAATAAACAGAAGGGCAACCATGGAAACCATGCTCGGAAGTCTTCTTCGCTGCTTTTGGTGTATTTTGTGGCGGAAGTACAGCGCCACTTACAGGCCCGGCATATGTACTACAGCGTCTCCAGCGGATCGAGCGGTCTCGTGTGGAAGGACACGTTTCTGGTGCCTATTGCGTGTGGAGGACGGAAGACTTTTTTGATAACGATTTCGGTTCGTTTGAGTTACGGTTCTCGTGTGGCTCCAGCCTGAGTTACTTTACACCACTGCTTCTGGGGCCACAGCCAATTTAAAGACGCTTCCCTTCTTTTACATGATGTCAAAGCAACCTTAATTGATCAGCTTCTGCCAATGAACAGTTATATAATAGCTAATATATAAACCTTTTTTCTTTCTTCTTTGTTGGATTGTTTTGAGTCATTGTATGCCTCTATTTGATGATGATAGTAGAGGACCTTTGGGAGAGAGTGTAGGGAAAAGACATGCAAACCGTTTCAAAATGGTTATTTCACTATTTTATCAAGCTTATTTCTTGTGAGGCTCCTGTTACTTGGTCCTAGGCCTGGACCCTATGTCCAATAAGCCCCAGCATTAAAGCACCATTGTGAAACATCATGGAGGGCCACAGGGCAGCACAGCAGACATTTTCCAAACCCATCCATGCCATCTGTGTGATCTAACCCTCTGACGCTGGCCTGAGGTCCTCCATGATTGCTGCGCTCCTCACATCTCAGTGTGCCCTGCAGATGTTTGCAGCTGTGCAACACCGTCAGAACGAAGATCCGATCTGAGGCCAGGGTCTGGAGACGTCAACAAGACATACAGTAAAAGCCAACTTCTGCTGTCTAGTAACTCATCTCCTGCTGGACATTTAATAATAATAATAATAATAATAATAATAATAATAAATGTTATTTGTAAAGCACCTTTCATTGCTAAAAGTAATCCCAAAGTGCTACAAGGGGCATAATATACTTTTAAGGCCCTTCTTAAAGGTCACCTATTATGCAAAATCCACTTATTCATGTCTTTTCTACATCAACATGTGTCCCCTCTTCTTCATGTCTCTTCTACATCAACATGTGTCCCCTCTTCTTCATGTCTCTTCTACTTCAACATGTGTCCCCTCTTCTTCATGTCTCTTCTACATCAACATGTGTCCCCTCTTCTTCATGTCTCTTCTACATCAACATGTGTCCCCTCTTCTTCATGTCTCTTCTACATCAACATGTGTCCCCTCTTCTTCATGTCTCTTCTACATCAACATGTGTCCCCTCTTCTTCATGTCTCTTCTACATCAGCATGTGTCCCCTATGTGGAAAGAGATTCTGAAAGTTTCCAGAAAAAAGATTCTCTCTCTTTTTGTCCTGATCCATTTCTATAAAAACCTGTCTGAAAATGAGCTGATCAGATTTTGGACACTTTATGATGTCATAACAATTGTTTGGCTTGTGTAACCATTAGCCAATCACCAACCAAGGTAACCAGAGTTTGGTCCTGGGGGGGGGCTAAGCAGATGGTTGGTTGTTAACGGAGGTTGTGTGTGAGGAGAGTAGTTCCTTGAGGTATGAAGGAGCGTTCCCCTGGATGCACTGATGGGTGATATCTCGTATTCGATCCTGAATGAGACAGGAAGCCATGAGCGCTGCAGTCAGATGTCTGTCTAATCTCTCCCACTGTGATGATGGCATGCACGTGTGCACAGGGGAGTGTGTGTTCATCCGCAGGCATGTGTGTGCGTGTGTGTGTGTGCAGAGTCAGAGGCAGGTGTGTGAGGGATGGGGAAAAGCTTTGGGAGAAGTGAACGCCATCAGTAGCCTATATAATAATGAAGAATAGAATAATGTACATTAATTTAAATTTAAATATACATTAAAGTATTTTCGTGAGGCCTTCTAAAATGTTTTTAAATATAATTAGGGTTGTAGTTGAAGAGTTTGTAAATCGCACAACGGCACGTCCATTAATACAGATACAGATTTCAGTATTCTGAGCCCCTACTTTCCCCCCCTAACTGACGGCAACAAAAGTCCTACAAGTAAAAACAATAAGTGTGGCTTGATATTGAGTAAGAAAACGGTTGATAAACGCTGTGAGAATGGATCTGCGGGTAGCAATCGCTCGCGATCTCAAGTCATCTACAACATACGTTTAGGGAGCTATGGACATCCCGGAAAGTTGAAAATGTACGCTAAGGGCTGCCCCCCTTGCGTTGGAAAAAGCCGACGCGGCCGCCCCCCCCCCCTTGTGTTGGAAAAAGCCGACACGGCCGCCCCTCCCCCCCTTGCGTTGGAAAAAGAAAAAGCCGACACGGCCGCCCCCCCTCTTGCGTTGGAAAAAGCCGACACAGGGGACTTGACATAACGTCAACATAGGCCGACCTGGGAGTGAGGATGTGTTGCTAATATATGCTAAAAAGGTCGGTAGATCTGAGGGGTATAGTAGGGAGGCTTACAAGTGTATTCAGACAGACATTTTAAGAACAATTAATTGTTTTGTGAACACGTTGGGATACTGCCAATTTAAGAGGTCATTTGTTATTAATTTGTAGCCGTGATTGACACCTTGTGCATTTCACATCACAAAACATCTGAATTTTTGCAGCTTTAAATGCGTTTTTCAAGGCAAATAGACTAATATATCAATAGCAGAGAAGACCTTTTTCTGTATGTATGATCATCACAATATATCACCACCTGACCTTCAAAGTAACAGCATGTCAAGGTGATGCTGGTTGATGATTAGCAGACTAGAATTGCTAGGTGGCTTCTCAAAGTAGCAAATGACAAATAACTGGAATAACTGGTTTTTCTGAATCAGATGTCATTTCAGCATGTTATGGCCAGTAATGAATTATAGTTATCAGTATTTAGTATTTAGTAGTTAGACTTCCCAATGGATGGAGAATCTCCCCTTTACAGTTTGTGAGAAATGACCAAATTTGAGTTTTAATTTCCAAAATGTTCTCCAATTATCCGGCTACAAAACAAAGCGATGACTGTTTCTCTGCACAATGGTAAAGGGGTTCAGGTTCACATGGAGTCTATGATTAACTCGGTGGAATTGAGGCAAACAACAACAGCTGTTATGTGTTAAATTAGAGTGCAAGAATATATCTGACAAAAAGCTAAACAAGTTAATTGATGACATTAGTGCCATTGGAATCACATTGATAATTCTCTCCTATAATAAAGCTGTTTCCTCAGTTACATGTTATGTAACCCTTTTAGGGGGTAGGAAATGGAAAGTAAGCATCTAATTTCGGTAAAAACATGTTTTTTTACCTTGTTTGGACATGGCAACACTGGCTGTTATGCAGCATACACCCGGTGTTTTCTTTGTACTGTTAATTACATTCTGGCCGGCTGATCACAAACCATCTGCAGGCGGAGCAGCACGAAGCCTGCGATCCTTTCTGCTGATACATATTCTGTTCCAGTCATTCTGAATACATTTGCCCTGTTGGTAAACAAAAAAAAACAGTCATGAATTGTCAGTGTGTTTTTTTGTGCTTTATTTGTTTGCAATTGTGTCTTAAGGTTTTCATCCATGAGTCAAATATCTCTAGTTGCCAGTGGGAAGACCATTACACTCTTGTGTTTTCAGAGTTAATGTGTTTTCAGAGTTAATGTTTGCACACTGAGAAAAAAAGGAAGAAATGTCTGCATCTCTTGTATGACGCCACATTTCAAAACCAACTGATTTTTAAAATGTATGGATGTTCTACATATTCGTTATATGAATATTTAACATCTGTTTGCATTTGTAGCCTCAGACCCTTCTGCAAACAGTGCATTAAAATAAATGCTTCTGAGCTGTGGAATTAAGCTTAAATAAAACCATCACAGTGCAGCTCTTCTGCAAGAAATCGTATTGGACATCTTGTGACTAAAACGCCCAAAGTCATGAGCTCCTGAAACCAGTCCTTTACTTGAGCTGCCCAGAAATTATAAAAATACACAACAATATCCCATTAGTCAACATACTAGATTATGTGTAACACAGCGTTCCCCAAAAAATGTAAGAGTATAATTGTGTGTGGGAGAGAAACGTCCTCTGGAGGGAAATACAAAATAATACAATAGAATTAAAACCTCAAGACCAAAGTGCTGTACAGTCAAAGAAACAAACAAAAACATACAAAAAATCCCACAGCACAGCTTAAACACATAAAACAAGTACAAGTCAAAACAATAGACAATTTAAAAGCAACAATCTAAAAGATGTCAATACGCTAAGGAGAAGAGAACACAGGGATGTTAGCCTTTGCAGACCATTTACATGCACACAAATATATAGAACTTAGAAAGGGAAAACCCCACAAAGCACAACAGGGCCTCTTTGATCAATCAATCAATGTTTATTTATATAGCCCTTTATCATAAATGTTACATTTGTCTCAGTGGACTTCACAGTTTGTACAGAATATCAGTATGACAATACAACACCCTCTGTCCTTAGACCCTCACATCGTACAAGGAAAAACTTCCGGAGAAAACCCAGTTTAAAGGGAACATGGGAGAAACCTCAGGGAGAGCAACAGAGGAGGGATCCCTCTCCCAGGACGGACAGACGTGCAATAGATGCCGTGTGTAAATCGAAGAGATAATACATTTTACAGCGTAGGTAGACCAAATGTTTGGAAATGCATGTGTCTGTAATAAGAAGATGAATCCACGAGGATATCAACAGTCCTGTGGGAGCCATCTGGGAAGTAGTATGGTGAGAGTCAGGCAGTACTACAGTGACAGGATCAGCCACAACTCGAAGTCCAGGACTCATATCAGAACTCAGGATAGAGGATCCAAGACACAGGACCGCAGCAACAGGATCAGCCACGACTCAGGATCCCGGCGTAGATATAGCAACAAGTCCTCCAACTCATACGACCAAATGGGCCGATTGTTCAGGCCCAATTATTACGACCAAATATGTCGTTTGTTCAAGCGCTTAATACGTCCTATAATTACGTTTTAAAGTTTTCGCCCTCTAGTGCTCCCGTTGAATGCAAACGTTACAGATGGTCGTTTATTCACCGATAACCCTCTCTGTAAAATCCTAAATTGTAGGATAGTTTGGCCATTAAAACGCTTTTTGATTAGATTTCTAGCAAGAAGTGTAGATTGTACTTGTAGAATCCACGTCCAGTCGATATGTAGGATATATAGTTTTTAGATATTACGAAGATGATTTGAGGTATGCGGCTGCCTCCATGTAAAGTTACGGGTTGAAAACAGTTTGTCCGGTCTCGACGTTTTAATATTAAAACCAATGATCAAATGATTTAACAGTGATATCTGCACTACTCATCAACTAAAAAACATCAGTTTATCCTTGTTAATTATACGACATTAATTGGTTTAAATTGTGTACAATGCTTTTGTGTTTTTCCCATAGGTTTTTCTCTTTCGATTCTGAGAGACACCTTTCTTTTTTCAGAGGTTTATGATGATTTGGCAATGCACGTCGGGATATGGTGTTTATGCGATATGAAATCGGAAAAAAAAAATGTTTAAATAAAATAATACTTTATTCCGAGTGTTCTTGCTTTTCTCTTTGGAAGTCATCACATAACGGCATTGTAATACACGGTTCGGCTGCATTAAATATTACATATCTGCCGTAGTTCTTTATTTATAGAGCCCTGATTAGACGACCTTTTGACAAACTGGAAGAGATGCCGCCAAAACTGAATACGTGACGTGGATCATACATATATTAGATTAAGAACATCTTCCATTTATTTTCACACAATATGTCTCCTTGCAGTATCAACACTAATTCGGCTGACTTTTATATTTGATCCAATTGGTAGATTATTATATTTACACCATAACGGTGCACAGCTGATAGAAAGGGATTTTTTTGTAGTTTTTAAAGATATTATTTACTACCTTTCCAACTCCTCATGCAGTTGACTGTTACAGGCCTATATACATGTTCATGGTACAATGCATAAGCTTCTAATCGAGAGACTGAAACTGTATTTTCCTTTACCGTTCTGTTTTAAACTCACAATAAAGTTAATAGTCATATTATGTTTGATATTATTATGTTTTGTTAACTACACCTCTGGTTTTTTAACCCGCACCGCCTAGTGGTTAAAGCACGTTATTGAATGTTGTTGTTGAATATGTTTGATTTGATGAAAACATTTAAATATTAAGAGTAGCCTACATACAAAATTGAATATATCAAGAAGATACTGTAGTGATCTCTACAATTCATGTGGGTATATTAATTCACCCATTTATTAATTATATGTTTTACATTTGATAACACCACTGTGTTTCGTATCTCCTAAACCTCCAGGGTGTACACAGTTTAATACTGGCAACTTCTAATTGTGGGAAATACGAAAACGTCTTATAAAGAGACGTGCCATAGAACATGTTGCGAAACACACAATAGCCAGCATGTGTAGTTCTGGGGGGGGGGAAGCCGTGGTTCCATTCCATTTCATAGAGCTGTTGACGCTCAGCGTAACCTTGTCGCACTGCCACTCCAACATCCAATCACAGGGCTTGATGACTAATCACAGGGTTTGTAAAGAAAGGCGGATGTTGTAGTCCCAAACGATAGCTGGGGATTCTGGGTAGTGTAGTGTCTTCGGAAACTGTAGTGTCTAAACTCCGAAAAAACTATTTTTTTCTCTGAATCGAAGGTTAAAAACACAAAAGCATTGTGCACAATTTAAACCAATCAATATTGTGTAATTAACAAGGACAAACTGATGTTTTTTAGTGGATGAGTAATGGAGATATCACTGTGTAATCATTTGACAGTGAGGGAATATATCCGGTTTTATTATGAAAACTTCGAGACCGGAAAAACTGTTTTCACCCACGCTAACTTTACATGGAAGCTGCATACACGTTCTCCTGGCGAGACCTCAAACCATCTTCGTAATCGACGTAACCTACACATCGACTGGACGTGGATTCTAAGTGTACAATATACACTTCTCGCCAGAAATCGAATCAAAAAGCATTTTAATGGCCAAACTATTCCACAATTTAGGATTTTCAAGAGAGGGTTATTTGTGAATAAACGTCCCTCCGGAGTGTTTGCAATGAACAGGCCGGGAGCATGCTGTTTCTTACACGACCACGTGTAAGAAACAACATACATAATAATAAGGGCAATAATAAAGGCATGAACAATCGGCCATATGGTCGTTTTTTGTAGGAGGACAGGCTGAGATATAGACACCAAAAAGAAATTTGGGGGAAGCTGGGTTATTTGGAACATGAGAGTACACAGGTACAGACAGAGAGAAGGAAGAAGTAAGGTGTCCCCCGACAGTCTAAGCCTATAGCAGCTAGACTAACGTGTCTACGTACATGCACTCCCTTACGGCCCGTCCACACAGCGGTGTGCGCTGACGCTTGCCGGCGAGCGTGTCTGAAACTCGACCAACAACCAATCACATGAATCTCCCGCCTCTGAGGCACAAGCAGCGGTTTGATTGGCTAGAGCTTGTACTGGCATATGATTTGATTGGCTGACGCTTCTGCCGAGGCGTCAAAAGTTGAACATTGCTCAACTTTTGCAGCGAGCCACGCCAGCTACGCCAGCTACGCCAGCTACGCTCCGCGTCGCTTCCCACGATGCATCAGTAGAAACTGTTTCTAATGAGTCTCGCTGTCTTCTTACAGCCGCTGTGTGACTGTCTGACCTTAACCATCGCCCACTAATGGTTCACACTAACAGGAGATGTCAGAGCTTCCTTTCCACCTTTTTTCTACGAATACTGCGAGGTGTTACAGCTCAGGACAGAACATCTATTTCCTCATTGCTGCCTCCAATTAGTTCAAGTGGAACTGTGTGACTTTAAAAGGTACGAAAGTTAAATGTTGGGGTAATTAGGCATTGTTAGCAATAACTTACACCATTCACATTCTCTTTGCTTTCCTTCAATTGTTCACCATTATATTGCTAATTTCTAATGGGAGGATAAACATGTTTCCATTGTTGTATGTTCCCTCAATTATCTGTTAACAAATAAGCAGAATATTGGGTTCGGGTTATTGGATTAATGTTAATAAAAAAGGTATTTAAACAAAACCCTTTTTTTTCATGGCAACACATTTTTCGCAATTGGGGTAATGACAATCCATACTCATGCAATATGTGGTTACAGCTATGCAGGTTTAACTGATATTGAAAACCAATATGTTATGCAAGATTAATCCATAGATACAGAATATGTGCTATGTTCCACTTGTTTTGAAAAATATCCCCTTCCTAGACTGTACACCAGGGGTCGGCAACAGGCGGACCGCGGTCCGGATCCGGACCCAGACGCCGACCTCTACGGACCCGGACATATAATCAATACATTAATAGGGGATTTCAATTTTGACGGGGTGATTCTATTTTAACCACCGCCGACAGGGGGCGAAAGAGATGAGTGAGCGATACAGGGAGAGAAACAAAGAAGAAGAGACGAGTGAGCGATACAGGGAGAGAAACCAAGAAGAAGAGACGAGTGAGCGATACAGGGAGAGAAACAAAGAAGAAGAGACGAGTGAGCGATACAGGGAGAGAAACAAAGAAGAAGAGACGAGTGTGCGATACAGGGAGAGAAACACAGAAGAAGAGACGAGTGAGTGATGCAGGGAGAGAAACACAGAAGAAGAGACGAGTGAGCGATACAGCGAAAGAAACACAGAAGAAGAGACGAGTGAGCGATACAGCGAAAGAAACACAGAAGAAGAGACGAGAGCGCGGCAGAGAGAAGCGGAGAGGAAAGTGAGTGAAGAGAATAATTAGCGATACAGGGAGAGAAGCGGAGAGAAGAGTGAACAGGCGTGTTAGCGGCAGACAGGGAGAGACAGATAATTACACATGGCGCTCTCCAAGAAGAGGAACGTGGACAGTGAGAACAGAGCTTTTAACCCTGAGTGGACTCATTCATGTCCATCCTGCCCACTGGGAGCACAGAGCCAGTGTGTCTCATTTGTTCAGAGACCGTGGCGCTCATTAAAAATGCCAAAACGCCACTATGAGACAAAACACAAAGTGTTTGACCAAACATTCCCTCTCAAGTCAGGACTGAGTTCACAAAAAATAAGCAGTCTCAGAGCCCAATATGATCAGTCCACCAGGATCAAAATTAAAACTAAATATCGTTCCAGGGTTATGAGCACCTCATTTAAACTCATGGCAGGACAAGCTCGAGCTCAATTCTCACACTGAGTTAAAAAAGGGACTGCAATATACAGTAAGAGGGAAAGAAAGAGAAACTTTAAAACTGTTAAATTGTTATGATGTGTAAAGACTGATATTGTTCTATAATCGTCTGAAACAGTTAAGTCATGATGTGAAACGGTTAACAAAGAAAAAGGGAAACTCAAGCTGCTGCTACACTTTATTTATCTGAATGTAAGCACTTTTAAGATGCACAGATTTTCAAAAGCTATTTTATTTATTTTTTCTATTTCATGTTTAAATGCAGCCCGAGAGGAACATTACACATATCCACAGTATTTACTGTATATCTGTGTAGTTCAATGTTAATAGACAATAAATATTGTTGTTTTTGAATTGTACTTTCTTTATTTGATTGGCAGTCAGTTGTTGATTACATGCAGACTTTGATAAAACTACTTCAATATATATCACACTAATTCATAAAGCAAATTAGACATTTTGATGTTCCGGACCTTTGCATGGGGAGATTTTCTCTAACTGGACCTCGTTGAATACCTCTGCTTTAAGGCAAGCTCTAGTATTATTAATTACATTACATTTAGCTGACGCTTTTATCCAAAGTGACTTACAATTACAGGGACATTCTCCCTGGGCTAAGTGCCTTACTCAAGTGCACACTAGTGGTGGTGTTCCGGTGGGATTTGAACTCACTCGATCTTCAGCCCACCTCACTATCCATTAGACCACCACAATCCTATTAATCAGATGTCTGCTAAGGACATTTAACACTGAGATCTTGCCAAACCTCTGTGTCCTGCATAATCACTCCCTCTAGAGAACAAATGAGGGCCGAGGTCGGAGTCGTGAAGGTCAGCAGCGGATAACAAAAGGAAAGATGGTCTTCCTCTAAGTGGCAAAGATTTATGTGACAAATACAGCAAATCTTGCATTATATTTAATGTACATCGAAAATAGAATATATGACAAATTAGAATTGACATTACAACCAACATAAACTACAAGATCAGTCTGCACCTAGTATAACATGTGTCATTGCTTTGAAAATCAACACGATTATTTTACATGAATACATTCTCTTCACATGTATTAAGATATCTCGTATAATGATATTGAATTATGCATATGAAATTAATATCAACCATATCCTCCAGTGCTAGCATACAATACACTAACTAGAACAACAAAGAACAAGGTCAGGAAATACCTGACAATAAAAACACACCTTTTTTGGCAGATTTTGTTACCTCCAAACCTCCAGGCTAGCAGTTCTCCCATGTGTTCATTCTTTATGCTATGCTAAGCTATATTAGCGCAATATTTGGAGTACAGATAAAGTGGTGCAGGGATGACATATTTTTTTAGGCAAACACGGATGTAAGCGTCTCCTTGGTTCCCTTGAGAAAAACCCAATGCTATAAAGGAACTACAGAACAGTCACATGACTTCAAATCACAACCGCTAAGCTAAAGGCGGCTAATGTTGGGCGTGATGACGTCTCACTAAGACACTTGTTAGCAACCACCATTTTTAAATTCACCAGTCGGGTATTTACTGACGTATTTTATGTCGCAGAATAAAATATCATAATCTCTTCAGCTTGTGTTAACCACATACCTTATTTCAGGATAACAGCCAATATTACATTCAGTAAACCATTGACTTTGAGACCAGGGAACCAGAAGTGCTAAATTGCTGAGTCATTTAATTACTTATTCAAGCACTGTTATTGATTCAAGAAACTGTATTATCTCAGTAGTCTACTAGTCATATGTTCCACTGTAAATCGTATTTGTCATGTTGCTGAAAACACGAGGGGCCAAATCTGCTTTGTGCAACGTTGCAGAAAGAGAAGAACATATGGGGAAAAACTAAGGTCTGTTTGTCTTGTTTTCCTCGCATCGTGGGTTTGATCAGACTCAATCTGCACATTGAAATGCAGCTGAGAGGTGGGCTCACCGAGGTGTGCTCAACATCCAGAGCCGTGTTTAATTGGTGTCCTCGGTTTCGCCAAAGAAGCAATCTAGTGCACAGCTGCAGTTTGTTATGTGGGCCTTCACTAATCGCCTGCAGCTGACAGTGACAACGCAGGGTGAAGCCCATTTTGAAATGCAAAATAAACCTCCTACGCAAGAAAACTGCAGAACAACAAGATAAGTGTTATGGTATTTTTCTTGGGAATTGTAAAGTGAGCCTGTTTTTAATCGGAGTTTGGAACAATTTGAAAAATATTGCCACGGTTCAAACGTTTTTATTGTTACAGTTGAGGATTAGGATTGTTAGAAACTGCCAGTCTATAGTTTTGTAGATACTCCAAGCAAGGGAATTACTGACAGAGAGAAAGATAAACAGTGTCACTGCCAACAGCAGCTCACATTATTAAACACAGCTTGTGTCTAATCAGCTGCAACCATAAACTCTTCTAGCTATCTGCAAATATACAAAACAAACAAAACACACGCAGCAGGGTGTGGATTAACAGGCATGTGTATGTAACGTTCTCCAAGTAAATATCTGACCATCTGCACAACTCTGAAAAATATTTGAACCACATCGAAGGAATTTCAGAAGGTGATTTTGTTGCCTAACCGATATGCAGTTTGTGTTGCTTTGGTCGTATGTCCTTCATCTTTCCTTCTAGTTACTGGCCTCAAGTTAATGTCAATACCATTCAAAGTGAAATTATGATCAAAGAGTAAAAGCCACGATTGGTGCAAAGGGTGGTTATTTTGAAAATGTACTGAATGACAAGCCATTTCACCTTCTATACCTAATAGTAGGCCCTACAGCCGATTAAAAACATATATATATTATATAATATCCCATGCCATGCCCATCCCATGCCTAGAAAAATAAGAAATACAAAATGAAGTAAATTAATTACTGTAAATAAGCAAATTGTTCAGTTGTTTATCTCACATAAAATGAAGACATTTCCATCTCAATCTGGACAGGTTTCCTAAAAGGTTATGTTCTCCCTTTACCATCAAAACAGTGTCCAAAGCGAATTTTCCAACTTCAAGTCTACTTTCTTCTATTTTATGTGCATAACTCTAGTGATTGCGTTCACCCCTGCAAAGAAAGTAATGTTTTGTTGCGGCCTTTTTCTCTTTTTCAGCAAGATTACAGAAAAACTTCTGGAAATAAAGCCAGGCATAACAAGAGTGTAACAGAGTTCTTCTTCTGCTATTCCCTTTAGTGTTTACTTCCTGTATGTCTTCTTCAGCTGTTCCCTTGAATGTGTACTTCCTGTCTTTTCTTAGGCTGTTCCCTTTAGTGTTTACTTCCTGTCTGTCTTCTTCTGCTGTTCCCTTTAATGTTTACTTCCTGTCTCTTGTTCTGCTGTTCCCTTTAGTGTTTACTTCCTGCCTGTCTTCTTCAGGTGTTCCCTTTAGTGTTTACTTCCTGTCTTTTCTTAGGCTGTTCCCTTTAGTGTTTACTTCCTGTCTGTTATTCTGCTGTTCCCTTTAGTGTTTACTTCCTGTCTGTTATTCTGCTGTTCCCGTTAGTGTTTACTTCCTGTCTGTTATTCTGCTGTTCCCTTTAGTGTTTACTTCCTGTCTGTTATTCTGCTGTTCCCGTTAGTGTTTACTTCCTGTCTGTTATTCTGCTGTTCCCTTTAGTGTTTACTTCCTGTCTGTTATTCTGCTGTTCCCTTTAGTGTTTACTTCCTGTCTGTTATTCTGCTGTTCCCGTTAGTGTTTACTTCCTGTCTGTTATTCTGCTGTTCCCTTTAGTGTTTACTTCCTGTCTGTTATTCTGCTGTTCCCTTTAGTGTTTACTTCCTGTCTGTCTTCTTCAGGTGTTCCCTTTAGCCGGTACATGGACAGAGAAAAGGAAGGGAACAACCTAAGAAAAGACAGGAAGTAAACATACTTCCTGTCTTTTCTTAGGTTGTTCCCTTCCCTTTCTCTGTCCATGTACCGGCTACAGGAGAGGATTTCTAATAATACATCCTAAATTACTTTCCTTTAGTCAGGGAGACTGTGTGCTTGTTAGATGATGGGCTGTACTTTTATCATAAAGAAAAGTTTTTATTTAGCATCTGTGTTTATTGATTTGATGTTAAATCAAATCAACACTGCTATGTTTATTCAACTACTGTTCAAGTTTGTGATAGTTAAGCAAAACCAATAAGAATCAGGAGGTTTTCATTACTTATATTGGCTTTATGTAAGGAACATTTGACCATATTAGAACATTTGTGGAGCCCTGGTAGCACCATATACTTGATAACATCACTACATTTCACTGCTTCCTCCCACTTCAGCTGATATTTGTGTTTTTTTTTTTTAAATCATCTTGGATTGCAAGAGGGTTGTCTCTGCAGTCCTGTAAAAGTGAGAGCAGCAGTCATTTGTCTGCAGCAGACGAAGCAGTTACCTACAGGAAAACGGTTTTCTATCTGCTGTGATTGTTGAGCTGCAATTTCAGTCGACTATTTGATGCCGCAGCTTTTCAAACAGCAGGGTTTGCTGATTGTTTGGATCAGGGATACTACCATAAACATTTCTGCAAACACACTACATGAAAGGGATAAACCCAACAGTAAAAGCCGTTTTATTTTCTCTGTGAATAAAATATAATGGAAATGATTACTCAGTGTTCTACCTGGTGTGATTTGGGGATCAAATATTTTGCATTTACATAATTGAAGCCGCCCCCCACCATAATCCCTCTCTCTCTGGTCTGATGATGCTGCCTTTGTTTCTGTATCAGACTAATTGATATAATAAATAATACATCAATTGCAGTGCTGATGGGCTGCCGCTTTCTCGCAGTATCATTGCAGGGTGTCTTTCTGTCTTCAGTGGTGTGAATGTGTGCCAGCCTCAAGGTCACTTTATGGAAACAACCGTGACCTGTCTGTCAATAATATCTGACTATTAAGCTGAAACGACTCTAAGTTCAAAGCAGGAGTTAAATGACCATCATATTGATCCACCACAGCTCCCTCTGTATCATGAATTATGTACTGTTTTCTTTGAGTTTGTTCAAAAATGTAATTTGCATTTTTCATAATTAGACATGGAAATGAAAAAACTAAATATTAGCATTAATAGAGTTTCACATTATCTGACCTGCAAGGAATATTTGAACACAATGATATCTTCAATACTGAACAGACACAGCTGTGGAGTTGTGATGTTAGGGAGTCTTTTTTAGGTGTCTCTGTTTTTTGTATTCAAAAACACAAAAATATCAACCCAGAGTTACATCCAGGGACCTGCACAGTCGACATGACATATCCAATTACATCCTATAACATCTGCAGAAATAGCTGCTCTACCTGCTGTTGAAATAAACCTTAGGCTTACAGGTGAGCACACTATCTGGCACCTGTTAAGAACTGTCTTCCCTGTAAAATAATGGACAAAACTCTTAATTTCTAAGGCTTAGTCCACATGTAGGGGTTTTAAAAAAGATGCCTTTTTCAATACATGTTGGCATTCTAAGTCACTTTTGTTAATCTCCTTCTAGGGGGAAGATTAAGACAAATACAAATGAGACGAAAAGGGGGACTTCCCGTGCAGAAGGCATGTGATTAATTTAAAGAGCCTGTGACACGGTTTTCCCCCATCATCCAAACCCATCAATTTGAGTACATATTGTCCCCTTGAAAACCGTTACTGAACTGATTTTGGATATTTGTACTTTGATAACCATTAATCTGCCCTTCAATGTTGACCATTTTCTGGATCTTCTCGCGGATTCTTCAAGTCCCGCCAAATGATGGGTGACGTCATTGCGGGCACAGCGCTCCAGCTGCACCGTCCAGGATCCCAGCATCTGCATGTAAACCTTTATATATATACAGTCAGATGTAAACGCACGACCGCACACACAGCAGCAAGCTCAGACAGCGATGACAGGTTCATGTTGAACGTGTCTGAGAGCTCATATGAGGCTGAAGGATCGGTTTATGTTGTATCTGTTAGAAGTTTAGGAATGAGGTGCGTCAATATGGGCGATCATATGGTCATGTAGCCAGTGGTGGAATGGGACTACAAATCATCCCGGGACTCTCGACCGGCCCACTTCGGTACCGCTAGTAAATTGTCAACGGGGGGAGCGGGGGATGTAAAATACAAATATAATGTATAATGTCTGTGTCTTTGACATTAGCGCTGCTAGCCACCTGTGCCCTGTAGGCTACTACGAAGCCAGTTCACCAGACCCTGGATATGTTTGAGTAACAAACAAACTAACAACAACAAACTAACAAACGAGATCTCGCTAAAGCGGTCCTACGACGCTGGTTATCAACTCGGTAAATCAAGCCAGGGTTTCTCTCTCCAGCTGAGAGCGCGTTCACGTCTAAGACACGAGTGGATCTGACTTTAATTACATTTGTCTCGAGTGTTTCGTCAACATAATGTGTTAAATAATACTTCTGCATACAGTCTGTGACACTGTGAGTGTTGCACGGCCAGATGAGGCTGGAGAAGCTGACTCAGATAAGGAAATATATGATATATTATGATATTATATGATCGATGATCTGATTGATGATGTAATATGAATGATAAGTGCGACACGTCGGCGTCTTCTCTGCATACGGCAGTTTAAACTGTATTTCCTTTATCCTGTAATATGACTTGAGAGATTTAAACTCCGCACACTGAGTGGATCTCTTTTCTATAGACGCCGGAGGCGGGCAGCGTCAGGTAAAAGACGTTATTTAGCCTTCTCAAACCTGAGCCTCACGCGCCGCCTATGGGGGATGTGCTAGTTACTTATCCGACCGGCCCACTTCGGTACCGGCCCATCGGGATTCGTCCCGATGGCCAGTCCGCCACTGCACCCAGCCCACGTAAACTGTCAACGGGGGGAGCCTTGCTGCGGGGAAACGGTGGACCTAGTGTCCCGATCGGAGTGGGAATAATAATAATAATCCGTGCATTTTATCCATTAATTTCCCCAACATTGTGGTAAAAAACCACACGTTTAATCCACGTTGGTGTACTACAACTACAAAAAGCATCGGTTTGTTTTCTCATCAGTAAATGCAGACCGGCTCAAACAAACGATTTTTAATCATCATCCTCACTCATCATTTAATGTATCATATGTTCGCCGAATTGACATGAAAGCACTAATAAATGTAGTTTCATCCACTTGAGTTTATAACCACAAAAATAATCGATTTGTTTTTATATTACATCCGACGGGAGGAAATTCAGCAGCTCTCACTCCCGATTTTTAATCCTAATGTAATCATCATCTTCACCACGATCATTTATGTTCATGTCGCCGAATTGACATGAAAGCACTGACAAATATGAATATACTGTAGTCAACTTCATTACAACGTTATTAACGTGCCTAATCTCAGTAATTCACCATTTCTACGCATAACAACACACTTTGTCCGTGTTTGGCTCTCGAAGCGTTCCCGCATTGACGTCACTTCCGGCTTCCCCCAAAACTTCAAAATGAGTGAAGGAATTTCCCCGCGATGTTCGAAATTATTGATATTTAACGAAACGGTATCGCTTTTTCTTTTTTAAACTGACGGTTCGAGATTACTAGTAGCCCAATATTTCATTGCACAACAGTTGTTGGGATGGTGTCACAGGCTCTTTAAGAGCCGTAATTTCCAACACAATACTATCCATCTAACTGCAGAGCTTTACATTAAAGTATTATATCAGTGTCTGTTATTTTATTATTTTGTATATATTGATTGTTGTGTTTTATCTTAATGTGTGCATATGTGTCTGTTGATTGTAGGATATACATATTTGTACATATGTGTATACATATTTGTATTATTTGTTTTGTATTCGGGATTGTTGGAAACGTTATTTCGATCTCTGTCTGTACAAACACACAGAAAAATTGACATTAAAGTTGACTTTGACTTATAGAAGTATATTGAATGAATTGTGTTCCTTAACCTGCATGCTTTAGCTATTGTTAGCTTTAGTTCTAGCACTCATCCTGGGTAGCCATGGAAACAACCAGACCTCTGCCTTTCTGCAGAAATGATCGAGGTACAGAGAGTGAACCCTGAGAAAAGTCAGCGTATGCATTGAAAATCACTTCCTCCACACTAAAGCCTAATGTATAATGAAACAAACAGTATTAAATGTCAGCTGCAAATGTCACTTAAATGTCCCTCCTATTTTACTCCAGGAGTCTCTGAATGTTTAATAAAAACATTTGTCAAGCAGAGCCACAGTGACAGCCCTGAGAGGTTCTCCATCATTTATCAGCAGCAACCATATCTCCATCAGGGGGACACGCTTACACTCAGGGGGGGTCGGAGGAACAAAGCAGAGAGCGGCCGCTTAAATCCTCTCTGGAGGCTGTCAGGGATCTGCTTTCAACTTTATAAAGTCAGGACAGTTACTGTAACAGATCTGTCTGAGCAGCAGGAGGACACTGAGGGTCTGCTGAGTATCAGTCACGGCCAATAAGAACTACTGTACTGTACGTCTGATTTAAAACAAAAGCACAATGTGTCACTGGCAGAGGAGGACACCATATGTCTCTATTCAGTTAGTCAATTAAAACTCTGGCTGCCCTATCAAAATGTCAGATAAAATCAAATTACCTTTCTTAATCCACGTAAGGTGTTAAAGCCGCATAAGATAAAAGTGAAACGCAGGGATAATAAGAATATATATAAAACATGAGTGAAGATTTTTAATAAATATATAATGAATCAATGTATTACAAAGCTCCTTTTATTTCGAAAAAAATGGCCTCATGACTATTTGTTCGAGGATCAAATTAAAAGAAATGTGTTTTTTCCTCATCACAAAAACCCTCAAAAAGCTGTTTGGATCACCTAAAGTGTTTTACATCATATTTAATCCATTTCTAACCACAAATCTGATATTTTTGTAGTCTCACTTGCCTTCAAAAAGAAAAATGTTGTCCAAGAAAATCATCGAATGAGCCAACCAACCCCTACACTTCTTATTCTTTGCTGCGTCAAATAGAGATGTAATTACTTTGTGTTTAAAGATGCCAAAGTGAAGTCTGCTTCAATTACCAAAAACAATTGAATGAAAAAAAAGCACAATGTGTCACCGGCAGACGGGAACACCATGTGACCAATATCCAGTCAGATAATGAACATGGAGTAATTAAAACAGACAACTATTGGCTGCCCCATCAACATGTCAGACTGACAACAGTTTCAAAGAGGTACAGATATGGTATTAAACAAAGTATTGTTATTATTTAACGCGTTGATTAAAGCTGTTTCCGAACGCTTGTATTTTGCCAGAAAGGGGCAGATACTGTACATTTTACATTAGCAGGTAAAATTGACCTCTTTTGCTACTTTTTATTCATCACAAAATACTCAAAATAAGTAATTGACCTAAAAGATTATCCGTTTATAACCACACATTTGACATCTACTCTTTGTTGTCCACTCACCTTTTAGTACAAATCTAATCAAATGAAGTAAACCACCAAAAAATATGAGTAAAGTTGAATCCACAGAACCCACTAGACTCTCAATAATCTCTGCTGGGTCAAATAGAGAGGTGACCATTTGTGTTACTGTAATTATATAAATGTAGAACTGACGTCTGCTTCAATTACCAAAAGCAATTGATTTCAAACAAAAGCACAATGTGTCACCGGCAGATGGGAACATCGTGTGTCCTCCTATCATCTCAGATAATAAACACGGGTTAATTAAAACGTTGGCGGACGGCACCATCAAACTCTCTAACTGGCTCTGATTCAGATACAGAGGTACGTGGTAATATGAAAACATGTTGAATGAGGTTTTATTTTCTCAACCTTTGTATTTTCTAGCTTCTGGTTGACATTTGTTTTTAGTACAACAACTCTCAAAAAAGCTATTTGGTTGGGGGCAGCCAGAGTTAATTAAAACTGTCGCTAAAACAAGGTTTTGATATAAAAACATTTAAATTAGACGGTTATTTTCCTAAACCTTGGAAAGGGGTACATTTATGTTGTGTTGTTGGGGCAGATTTTTCGTTTTAGTTGTAATTGTATTTATTGGAAAACACTCCTTAAAGCTTTTTTTTTCTAGATATAGCGTTTTACCTCACAACTAATCCATTCAAAACCACAATATTGACATTTACTTTTTATTTTGTGGCCTAACTTGCCTTCTAGTACAAATCTCATCAAACCAAATCATCACATTTCCCTACCCAGAGAGATTAAGTACAATTGCATCCACAGAACCTGATGGACTCTTGTGTGCTAATTCATGTTTTCACTCACTAAAGAGTTTTACATTTTATCTCATCAATGTATAGCCATACATTTGACTTTATTTATTTCAAGGTCAAAGGGCTCCAATCACCTTAGGGGAAATCTTATATTAAGTTAAAGGTCACCTATCATGCTATTTTTAGGCAATAGCATAGGTCTCAGATATATAAAAATATATAAAAAACATGTCTATGAAGTGTTTTGCTCAAAATACCAAACAGATCACCCATTCTAGCCATGCCTCATATCCCTCTATTTAACTTCCTGTTTCAAAAGTGCTGATCTTGGGTATAAAGCTTTAAAAAAAAAGATTGATAAATAAAAAAGGAGGGGGCTGAGCTCATGCGGGACCCGGCAGCTACTGTCTAAACTAAATGCTGCCGTGATGAAACGCCATATCATGGATTATCAAGGATTCTGTCTGAAACAGTCTGGAGCTCAAAGGCTTTCTCTCTTGCCGGTTACACCACAAGGTGAGTTCCTTTTTACTTCCTGCTTCTTCACACACATGCTCTCCAGTACAGGTTAGCTCTGAGTGTTAGCGATGCTAATGTAAACACCGACCATATTACGTCCAAAACAGTCGGGCATTGTTTCTGATGGCAACGTTTCTGATAGGGCCGTGGGTCCACATTTCAGATGTTACGTCATATCGGACGCAAATCTGGATCAGCTCCGTTGTACCCCCGTTTTTAGAGATTTCTGTACGGAGGAAAAGAGAGGGTTTTATTTTCTGACGCTGCGTGAGTTCCCCGACACACCGGGGACACATCTTTATGTATAAAGATAAGATAAGATAAGATAGAGCTTTATTGTCTCCCTTAGGAGAAATGTGTCTTGGGCATCGAGATAATACACATAAAACATTCAGGTCAATCAGTCATAGATACAGAACAGAGATCACATATCACATGGCAAAGAAACAAACAAGAAACATACAGGTACAGCACTTTCCCTATTGCACTTTCCCTATTGCCTTTATACACAAATCAATATTGCACTTTCTCCATTGCACCTATGCATAGTGTTCGTCAAATTGCACATATCCCTATTGTGTCCATACCTATTTACACATAATGCACAAACTACACTGTAAACATTGCACCTCCCAACAACTCCTAACAGCATAATCAGACTGTTCAGCAGCTTGAGTGACAGCGGAACAAAGGAAAACAAAGGAAAACGTATACCTGTTCAATTTACAGTTTGGTAATCTATACCTTCTATACCTTCTGAGAGTTTGAGTTGCTGCCCTCGGGCAGCAACTCAAACTCTCTATACAGGATGTGTTTGGGGTCGCATGTGATTGTACGCCCTTGCTTTCTCACCATCTCCTCAAATATCTCCTGAAGAGAGGATGGTGGAAGCACGCCAATTATCTTTCCAGCCCTTTTTATCAAGCTCTGGAGTTGTGATTTAGACTTAACTGACAAGTTACCAAACCATGTTGTGATGCCATAATAATAGACTCAATTGCTGCCCCGTAGAACATTAACATGATGCATTTATCCACTCCATGAATCCTGAGCCGACGCAGAACATGCAGGCGCTGGCTTATCTTTGAGCATACCTGATCCACCTGATGGGCTCGGCCTAACTGAGCATCAAAATAAATAAATCCCCAAATATTTAAAACGTGTAACCTGCTCAACTCCCTCCAGGCATCACAAAGTGCATTCTGCATGATTGGTCCCCTTTAAATGGTTTGTGTAAAGTTTTATCCACAGACTCTTTTATTATGTACTGCCAGGAGTCTTGAAGTCTTGTTCCTTGCTCCTGCTACTTATTTATGATATATTTGAACTTAAAGCAGGTACAAATGTTACCCAAACACAGAAGGTTAAAGCAGAGAGCAACAGTCTGGCTTTGCATTCAGAGAGAATACAGCGATCTGAGAACAGTGACCTCTATGGATCCTGGCTAATAAGCTCTTTGATCGCCGCGGCAGAAAAAGACGCTGAGTTTAAGACCTTTTCCAAATCCCTCTGAGCTCTGCATTGTTGTCTTTTTGTTTCCCAAGAGACCATAAATCCTCCTTCTTGTGTCCTAAAGCTACATCATCCTTTATCTGTTATTCCCATCCTTGATCCATGATACTTTACTGGCTTTGCACCGGAGGCATTGTTTGATATTAGTCAAGGGTTTTCAGAATGTATCTTCCCCAGTGAATAATGTCCCTTTTCCTCTTAACAGCAACAAGACCTCTCTTTTATTTCTTCTCAGTTCTCTCTCACATAAAAGGATGGCGCTGCCGGTGTTCTGGTTTTGTGTTAGTGTCAACAAATCCTATGAAAAGACCACACCAATAACGAATTAATCCCACTGACAGGTATTGTTTGTTTAGCCAAAGCCTGATATACTGTTGCATCTTCTCCTGTGTCATGACGCTCCTTTGTGGTCTCAAAACTATTAAAAGCACACATCAGTGGGAGACATGTTCCTACATTATAATGAAAAAGGACACACTAGCATCTTGAGTCAATTCAACAGACGTGCAAATATTCCCCAAAACATCCTGTTAGTGATGTTATAATAGGATTTTTCATAAAATCAATTTATAGACTCTAAAATGATCCCTCTTAATCATCACTGAAGACGCACTATATATCTCTATCTGCAATGACGCTGCCATGTGCACGGCCAAATCGAATTAGAAACAGCTTCAAAAGGAAGTGAGGTAGCAACACAAGGTGCCGATTAGGTTTAAGTTTTTATTTTTGGGGTCAAGTCTTTGTTTTTTAGAGCCTCAAGTTCATGCAATTTTGTCTAATGAAGCTCAGCGCAAGTTCAACCAGGAAGACCGTCCCCACTCATTCATTTACTATTTCCATGTTACTACTCTCTCTCCTCTCAATAAGTGATCGGGGGCGTCACTCCCCAGTTTAAACCAATCACTTCGCTCTATTCTCACAAGCCTATCATAGCGCTCCGCTAAACCTTTTAAGTCTGCTCTCCCCTCTGACAGCTGTCATAGAGGCAAAGTCCCGCCCATCTACTTCCGACCCATGGGACCTAATTTCGGAAAAATTATGTATTGAAGTCAATGGAGAGAGAAAGATTATCTTTCGATCCTGTTTGAATTGTGCCACGAATTACACATATGATGTTTGTCAATCTGAAAAAATTATTTCCATGTAAAAAAAGTCACAGTTTGTCTTAAAACTGTTGAAATAAAAGACTATGAAAAATATGCAACTAGAAAGACTACAAATCCCAGAATCCCAGTCCCGCATGCTGGCTCTCACGGAACCGACTAACTCCCCTTTATGTACAGCTCTCAACGTGCCCAGACTTGGAGTGATTTTCACCTCGTGTAATACTTTCCGCCTCGTTCTGAAAGAAAGAAGTGAAATGTTCCAACGTGACGGCCGTCTTGGTGTGTGGTGCGAGACGGGAGATGTAGTTCATTGAGCGTTTCACACAACAAAAGTGTTACTTCACAGTTTTACGACACATTTGTTTTACTTGTAAAATTATCTTTTAAATTGACAGACATCATATGTGTAATTCGTGGCACAATTCAAACGGGATCGAAAGATAATCTTTCTCTCCCCATTGACTTCAATACATACGTTTTCAGAAATAAGGTCCCATGGAGGTCCCCCGGAAGGGGAGGGACTTCGCCTCTCTATTTCAGGTCAATCGACGCAACCCTCCTCCACCCCTTTTCACCTCCTGTCCCTCTGAATCCAGGGTCAAGCTAAGCCACTCCCCTTCAGACCGACCCCAACTATCCATTCATCACCACCAGTGTCTAGACCCCGGGGGGTTTCATTGGATCGGTTGTCCCCTCCCGAATGATACTCCTGCACAACGGGGCCTAATCGCCAAAATCACCATTACATTCATTTGTGTATCCCTGGCAATACATATGTATTCTTGCATCAAAACCGTCTCTCCTGATTGAAATATGAATACCTGAACACATCTGAACAAAACACAGAACAACTAAATGGAGAGAAGTCTTTAAGTATTTATGAATTTGTTTTTGTGGGACTTGCTTATCAGAAAACAAAAAAATAATTTGAAGATAATGAACTTCACTGAGGAGGGAGATTTTTGATCTGAAAATTAAATTCTGATAAATGTGGTGGATAAGAAGATGGAAATGTTCCCCTCAGATGTAAAAGTATAAGAACATTGAAATAAAGTATAAGTACCTTTATAGCTGTACTTACAGTATAGCACTTGTATTGATCGTTTATAAGTGAGTGCACTGCAACCTGTCCAGGACAAAGTGTGGAAAAACATGTCACGGACAGGAGTCTAAGTGCTGACTCTGACGCTATGATTACGCCAACCATTTGCACCGGTGTGTCAGTCGAGATGAGCCGTTATTGGTTTAACATAACAAAACAAATCATCTGTCATGACAGTGATCATTCTAGAAACACTGCGATGGGCTTTTAAGATTGAAACCAATACCTCTCTAGTAATTGCTATTGAGTTCTCCCGAGTCCCTAAACGAGGCCTATTAAAAGCAACACACTGCAGAAACTCTCTGTCCTCCACATAATTGCTTTACTCGCTTTATTCCACTCCATGGAAGTCTTTTGTTTGGATAAATCAAGAGTTTAATTACATTACATTGCATTTAGCTGACGCTTTTATCCAAAGCGACTTACAATACGTACATTCGACCAGGAAGACACATCCTTGAAGAAAACAGAATCATATAAGTACATCAGGTTTCATAGAGCCAAGCATTTCAAGTGCTACTCAACTGGCTTTAGATAAGCCAGTCCTTTATTAGTATATAAGTGCTTTGTTAGCAGTTCTTTGTTAGTAATTCTATCGCTCGAAGTGGAGTCGAAAGAGATGAGTTTCAGTCTGGAAGGTGTGTAAGCTTTCTGCTGTCCTGATTTCAATGGGGAGCTCATTCCACCATTTAGGAGCCAGGATAGCAAACCCACGTGTTTTTGCTGATGGGAACTTGGGTCCCCCTCGCAGTGAGGGTGCAGCGAGTCGTTTGGCTGATGCAGAGCGTAGTGCACGCGCTGGGGTGTACGGTTTAACCATGTCCTGGATGTAGGAAGGGCCAGATCCATTCGCAGCATGGTACGCAAGTACCAGTGTCTTGAAGTGAATTCTAGCAGTTACTGGAAGCCAGTGGAGGGAGCGGAGGAGCGGAGTGGTGTGGGAGAATTTAGGAAGGTTGAAGACCAGACGAGCCGCTGCATTCTGGATGAGCTGCTAATCACAGATAGCTTACAAGGATAGTGAACGCCCCTTATTATCTCCAGTTCTTCTGATACAGGACTTTAAAGCCTGACAGACATGTGCTGCTACATCGAGTCTGAAGACACGATCTGAACAGTGTTTCCCTCCAGGGGAAATTCATTTGTCCGGCCCGAGAGACATCCTCAATTTCACTGCCACAACTGTGAGTCTGACACGATATGAAAGAGTCTTTCTATCCAGAGACTGCCAACTGAAAGCCTTTTCGAGCCAGTGGACGACATGAAAAGAAGTCACCAGTTTCAGTTCGAAACTAAAGAGAAGAAGCATCAAGAGCCTTGAGGCAAAGAGAGCAAGAAAGAAAAAACCTAAAAAAACTTTGCAATGTTCCTTACTTTCCCCTCTTAGTAAAGTTTGTAGTATCCTCAGAGTCAGACACTAGTCCCTTGTTGACTGATCCTGCTTAGCCTTCCTATTGCTCCTCTCACTTCTATAAGTTTCCCCTTAAATGTAATATATGCTGATGAAATGGATTGAGACCTGGGAGCCATATAATGCCGTCTCTTCCTTTATGTATATTATGCACAATGTGGAATATGTCCGTGGACGAGGCTTAAAGGCTTTTAAATGACTGCATGTGGAATATAGGATACCATTTTCCAACAAGCTGCATCTCAGGGGAAGAGTTTTTATTGACAGACAAGTAACAGTAAAGCTAAGGGGAAGTGCAAATGGGATTTCTTTTTATCATTATGCAAATCACATGAACCACTTTTATAGCTTCTGTGGGAATCCATGGTCTAAAGCAGTGTTTCTCAAAGTGGGGGGCACGCCACCCCTGGGGACATGACGAGACATGACAGGGAGAGACCAGGAGGAAAAATGGTTTTGAAAAAATAAATAACAATCATAATTCCTCGGCCGCCGCTGCGTCAGGCCGTTGTGTCCTTGGGCAAGACACTTTACCCGCATCTGCTCCTGTGGGAGTAATGACTCTTACATGTCTAATATGTGTAATGTGTACTTGTAAAGCGCTTTGAGCACCTGTAAAAGCGATCTAATAAAAAATGTAATGCATTATTATTATTATTATAATAAATTGAAAAATTATTCATTCGAAAATAATATGATACAGTTCAGTACAAGTACGTCTATCATCATAGTTGACATTTTCAGAGGTTGGGTTGCACCATGTCCAATTCCTACAATGTAAAATACACCAATGCATCCTTATTTATTTAAATATAACAGATATATTCACATAGGACTAGCATCTCTTATAGGCTAGTAGTAGGCAGTTAAGCCCTTTTAGCTTAATGCTAACTTCAACGTTCCAACATGCTAACAATGACGATGCATACATTGGAAATAGCTAATACTGTCCAGGGCATTTAGTCTGCTGCATTTCAATTGACTATTCCAAAATAAGTAATCCATTATTTGATGAAATGTGCGAAACATACAATTTTTTCATCCAATAACAATGACCCAATCTCTGGTTAATTTTACCTGTAAAATCCATAGATTTAGGAGGTTCCCTAGTGGCCGTTAGCTGTACAAATAAAACGGGGAAAAAAGTGGCGGCTAATAGTCCGAAAAGTACGGTACTTGAAAGTTCACAAACAACATATCAGATTTTTAAGGCTCCCTCGTAGGAATGTTCTAATGTTTACCTCACCTCACAGGTGTCAAGACTAAGATGTAAAACAGTCACTTTTTAATAAAGTACAGTAGTTGGTGCCAGTAACCCAATCCAACCACATCTCTTTCAAACTTGTCCCAGCATTTAAGTTTGCTGTCATCAGACTCCTAGCCTGTTTCAGACAAATAGATGCTCACCCAAACACACTACATCTGCTCAAGGCACTTTTCATGTTTTTCTTTGTTGAGCACAGCACGTCGTATCGTAAAACAACAGATATCACAGTTCTCTCTGAGGCTGCTGTGTCCTCGTGATTTTTCTCTCAGCAGCAGCACCAAAGCTCCTGTCAGATAGAAAGTCTGTGCTCACATTAAAGCATTTTGTTTGTGTTTTCGGCTCGGTAATGAGGCAGCAGAGAACAGTGGAGGGTCCAAATGAGAGGAGAGGAACGGCAACAACAAGGACATTAATTAGATAGCTTGTTTTGGCCGTGGAGTTTGAAACTGACACTGATGAAAAAGGAGGGGGGTCTCAGGGGTCCAGAGTCAGCACCGCTTTGAAAAAAGTGAGCACTATATCCTGCAGAGAGCTAATAAGACTTCTTTCCTTTCCATGTGAAAAGGTTTGAAAAGGAGGTTTGACAATAAATATTACATCAAGTTTTGTTGAGTCATCTGTTATGGACTTGAGTCAAAAATGGGAAGCCTTAAAACTTTGACAAAATAAAAAAGGTCTTGCAACTTGACTTGGGCTTCAACGCCAAAACTCTTGTCCTCACTTTGAGCCTTTTGCCTTTAAAATGTTCCACTTGCTATTTACTTATGACTTATGCTCCAACAGCACAAATGGATTATGTCCCATGTCTTTTCCTAACAATCTTTCCTTGACTCCCATGGAAAATGTTATAAAGTCAAGAACAGATCTGAAGGACAATTAATGGTGTTGTGAAATAGAAGCTTCAAATGAAGAACCAAGCAAATCTTGTCCAAACTGAACGTGTTTACTTTTGATTCATGTAACAGTTTTCAACAAGAACGATAGAAAATGCACTCAACATACTCGTATTCATTTCAAAATCATAACAGGAAGGAGCAAGAGCAGGACACATACTTGCACTTTAAAATAAAAGCATTTCCTGTGAAACATTTTAATCTTAACTTCTGTCAAGAGGCAAATAAACAAATGTTTTTACTGCCTTAAATAGAAGAAGTTACATCAAATGGGGACTGGAGAAAAAACCGTTAAGATAATCCAAATCCAATTGCATAAATTCGGATAGATGTTTTTTTTAGCAACTTTACTTATCACACATAGGCAATTATAATGCTAGAGTGACATGTTTAATGCTGTACAATTAAGGTAATACTCTCCTGCCGGGGGTCCTGCCAACCCTAGGTCCGGTCTCGTTGGAGGTCCCGCCGTTTGCTCCCCTGCCGGGGGTCCTGCCAGCTCTGTGTCCTGTGCCGTTGGAGGTCCCGCCGTCTACCTCCCTGCCGGGGGTCCTGCCAACCCTGTGTTCTGTGCCGTTGGAGGTCCCGCAGAATACTCTCCTGCCGGGGGTCCTGCCAACCCTTTCTCCTGTCCCGTTGGAGGTCCCGCAGAATACTCTTCTGCCGGGGGTCCTGCCAACCCTATATCCCGTGCCGTTGGAGGTTCTACCGGGGGCCCTGCCAGCCCCATGTCCATCACCGGTCTCGCCGGGGTTCCTGCCAACTCCTGGTCCTTTTCCGTGATCCTGCCGAAGCTTGTCCGACCGGCGCCGGTTTCTGTCCGGCCGACACCGGGTCCTGCCCGATCTCCGGAGCTGTCCCATCAGCGCTTTCCTGCCCGGCCTCCTGATCCTGTCCGGTCGACACCGGCTCGAGCCCGGCCCCCTGAGAGCCGCGGTCTTCGCCCTCGAGCCCGGCCCCCTGAGAGCCGTGGCCTTCGCCCTCGAGCCCGGCCCTCGCCCTCGAGCCCGGCCCCCTGAGAGCCGTGGCCTTCGCCCTCGAGCCCGGCCCCCTGAGAGCCGCGGTCTTCGCCCTCGAGCCCGGCCCTCGCCCTCGAGCCCGGCCCCCTGAGAGCTGCGGTCTTCGCCCTCGGGCCCGGCCCCCTGACTCTTCCTGCCGTTGCCTTCGCCCTCGGACCCGGCCCCCTGACTCTTCCTGCCGCTGCCTTCGGTCCTCCATGGTCCCCACCTTGGACTCTGTTTTGACCCCGGGCCATCCGCCCGAGACCCCTTCCTGGTTCTCTGCCTTGTCCCCGGGCAGTCCGCCCGAATCCCCCTTTTTGGACTGTACCTTGCCCCCTGGGCCATCCGCCCGAGACCCCTTCCTGGTCCTCCGCTGTGTTCCTGGGCTGTCAGCCCAAGACCCGTCCTCCGGACCCCCTCCGTCCACCCTGCTTGGGGTTTTGAACTTTTGTGTTTTGTTTTTTTTAGGGACGTCTGGAATCCGTCCCTTGAGGGGGGGGTTCTGTCACAATTCACATGTTATGTCACGTTTGTAGTTTTGTCTGTGTTGGTGTTTTTCTTGTCTTTGGGTTTCCTGTTTTATTGTGTTAAGTGTTCACCCCCGTTTCCTGCCTGTCTGCTTTCTGTCTGTTTCCCTCCCTGATTACCCGATTGTGTTCACCTGTTGTCCTTGTGTTTCTCCTCCCCTGCCCGGCTGTTTCTCGTTGTCATGATTACCCCTTCTTGTATTTAGTCTTGTCTCTTTCTGTGTTCAGTGTTGGGTCATTGTTTGTTGATGACTGAGTTCACCGGTGAGTGTTCCGTGTTTTGGGCATTATCTTTGAATTAAAGGGTTTCTCAAAAGTTATCTGCATTTGGGTCCTGCTTCCTTCACTCAACCGTGACAGCAGGGCTGGCGAGTGACAGGGAGTTGGCTGGCTCCTCCCAGTAGCAGACGAGGCACACCTGTTTCCACTCACCTCTTCACCTGTAGATATAAAAGCCCGGTCCTCATGCCACTTCCCTGCCAGGTAATTCCTCTGTGTTTCGACCCTCCGGTGTGTCTCGCTGCTCTCCTTATTGTTTGGATTTTTGCCAGCCAACTTCCTGACTCCACTGCCGTATGTTGTTTTCTGCTTTAATAAAGATTTTTTGTATTGACCATCTCTCTCCAGTCTTTCGCTTTGGGGTCCAAAATTATATAGGCCGTAACACATTCATTTTTAAAAAATGCCATGCAATTAATATTCACTAACTGACTTTATATTGTTGACAGACACAACAAAGGGGATCCCTTGAGGCTGTATTTGTGTTATACTTGGTGGATGATAACATGTACTGAACTTGCAATTGGTATGTACTTGTTGTTTACTTAAATATTTATTTTCGACTTCTACTTCTATTTTTGATACTTCTACTTAACTACATTTGAAAGCCACTGTGGGGTATGTATTGACGTATTTTACGTAGTAGAACAAAACGTTAAAAAATCTTCAGCTTGTGTTAACCTCAGACCTGGAAACACGTTAAAAAAACCACTGACTTTCAGACAAGGACGCCCAAAAGTGCTAAAATGCTAACTAATTTCTTGGTTTTAGGACTTATTCCTGTAGTGAGTCCACACAGAACATGCATCGTGTTGCTGTTCTCACGAGAGGTCAGAAGTTCACTTCCTCATCTGAATGTATGACCCGAAGTGAAGGGGCTCAGATCTCAGCTCCCACTCACTTTGCAGATCAGACGTGCCCTTATCACTTCAGTAATTGAAATGCAGCACCCTTTCCCTCGCACATATCTAAAATATTTTCTCATTAGAGCGAAGTGCTTTTTGATGGAACTGGCAATTTCACCATGCGAGAGCTTTCCCATGCGAAATGTGAAAAAAAAGAAAAAGGGATGACAAAACAATGTGTTGTGAGGTCATTGAAGTGTTTTCATGTGTGTGACCTTTTAATATTTAATAAATAGAGTCCACAGGGATGTGCATGAAGCCGGAGACATTGAATAAATATTCTTTCATCACATGTCAGCTTTTTTTGTCGTTCGGAGAATTGACTCACACTGCAACTTGCTGACAGCTCTTCAAATCAAAACAGATGATGAGAGAAAATATCTCATGTAGTTTTATGTCGACTTGAACTTTAATGTTACGCTCAAGGGCAATACTTGTCGATGGACCCATGTGGTTTTGTAGGCTTTCAGACAAGATAAGAACGTTATTGATCTACAGGGGTAATAAGATACTGTTAGCTCAAGAGTCAAAAAGCAAAGGAAAAAATAAGAAGTCATAAATAAAAATCAAACAAAATGAGTAATATATGTGAATATGAAAGCCCAAAAACATATGATTTAAAACACCTTAAATATGCCTGATTATAATTGGGATTTACTGGGCTGGATAATTTGTCCAAACATTGTCCCAATCTTCATGACAATTGTTGCATCATTAAAGAACTATCATTTGTTAAATATTAACTTCATCCATGGCAGTTTACCTGTTGTTGTTGTTGTTGTTGTTGTTGTTGTTGTTGTTGTTGTTAGGGTAATTTCAGCGTTTGATTTTATAAGCAACCCGATAACTAAGATAGTTCATTTTAAAAAACGCCATGCAATTAATATTCACTAACTGACTTTATATTGTTGACAGACACAACAAAGGGGATCCCTTCCAGCTGTGTTTGTGTTATACTTGGTGGATGATAACATGTACTCAAGTACTGTACTATTACAATTGGTATGTACTTGTTGTTTACCTAAAGACTTTTTTTTACTTTATACTTCTACTACATTTGAAAGCCAATATTGTACTTATTACTCCAATACATTTACCTGACAACATTAGTTACTTTTCAGGATAGTTCTATGTATAAGATAAGTTGTCTGCTTTATTTATCCCAATTTGGGAAATTAGTTACTTTATAAAATGCTACTGATTAATTTTGATGTAATATTATGGATTAAGATAACTGGAATTATATAAAAAAAACCTTCAAAGTTAGCTGTAAAATGGCCATTTAAAGTATATTTTTATGCCACTTTTGGGTACTTTCTCTGAGTAAGATTCTCAATGCAGGACTTTTAATTGTAACAGATTATTTCTACACGTGCTACTTTAATTTAAATAAAATGTCTGAGTACTTTTCCAAACCACTGCATTGCTGCCTCCCAGTGGTTCCTAAAATATTCCCTATTAATCTGTACCATAGTGTAAAGCTGCTTGGGGAAAAGACCCTCATCCATTTATCTTCTCATACAGACATACAATCTGACTTTACGTAAAGTGCAATCAGGCATCATAAAGGAAATCCAAAGGTTATATGCACATCTGGAAAACAAGCAAGCAGTGAAACACTTAAACGTCTTACAGAATTGGAATAATCTGCAAGCCATCATTTAAAAAATAACTGGATAAAATAAAAACGAAATAAAAGGGAATTGGTTGAAATATTATAAAAGTATTTTCCGGTCGCGCCAGCAGGGGACAGTGACGGCACATCAGAGAAATAAAGCTACCTGAGGAATGAGAGGGGTGGAAACTGATATATATATATATATAAAGTGCAGTAAGGCACATCTCTTCAGTTCTCAGATAGATCTTATTTATTTAACCACTCTTCAGAAGGGAAAAAGATCCAGTGGAATGTGAAATTGAAAACGGGATACTCTTATTATCCCTCGGGGTGAATCCCTGACAGAAGAAGTTCCATCTCCTCCTGGACTTTCTTTTTTAACAAGCCTCAGATGGTTTCTATAAACTACAGCTATCAAAGGACAGGAATTTCTGCTTCTATCTTTCAAGAGCAAAGTCATCTCAGGTAGATGTCTCTTCTGACCTTGAGTTGACATTTTAATATTGTAGGATACTGTAAAAAAAATCAAGACAAGAAACAGAAAAGTTTTATTAAATGCTAAATTATCTTGCCTAAGGTAAGGTAAGGTAAGGTAAATCCAAAGTAAGACGTTGTAGCTCATTAATTATACTCCACCATCACCACTACCATCTGTCTGTGCATTGACACTTTGAACACATGACACAGATTTAAATAAGAATGTGCATTATATGAGAATGGTTTGCATTTTCAATAATTACGTTTTTGGTTTATCACTACAATTTCAGTTGGGGGTTTTCCGATGTATGTTTCCAAGAAAATATGCAATTAATCACAAACAGTGAACCCTGAACTGCTTTTGGCCCTGATGGTCTACAGGTCTGGTCATGAGACAACAAATTATCTCCCAACTCAAATACCAGATCCAAACCCAGTACCAAGTCAATGCCAACATTGGGAGAAGGTGCAGTACTTGTTTATCTATGGTACTGCAGGTAGAACAGGTAATCATGGATTGAGGTTACGAACGTCCCGAAAATAGTAGACAAATAGTTTGGGAAACAGTAAAATCACTCATGTCACTGATTCTCCCTGATATTGCTAAATTATAAATAAAATATATGTGTTAAAGCAGCAGGAGGAAAGCTTGTTATGCTTGTCATGGAACTTGCATAAAGTTATCTTTGGTTAGGTTTATGATCAGGGTTTGGGATCAAATATTAATGTTTGCTACATAAAGTAAGTTTGTTATGCAATTTACATAAGCTAACTGCGTAAATTAAGTAACAAAAGTCATTAGTGACGTTTTGGCAAAAGTTGTATTCGGTAAGGCTCAGTGGCGGCGCTAGGGGGTGGCTACTTGGACTCAAGCCCCGGATGTTTTCTGAAAAGCCCCGAATGTTTCACTTATAGCAAGTTTTATTTGAATTGTAAACGTCTCGTGAGTATTGTGCAGTACCGGAGTCCAACAGAGAGGCAGCAGCTGCGGGACAGTAGCCTGCGTACTACGTAGCCTTCCCTGCCCTGAAGAAGAAGTGATCCTTAGTTAGCGTGAAGAGTCTGCTTTATGCGCTCAAGCCCCCAGGAAGTGCGCCAGTCTCTGATGAAAATATTCGTTGTTCCAAACGGCGGTAATACAATTTCCGTCTCAGTCCGTGACGTCACTGAAATACTTTTCCCCATTGACTAACATGGGGAAAGAGACGTCTGTAAATTAGCGCATAATTTTTGTAAAACTAAATAAACTACCCATTATGAACTATTTTATAGCCCTTATTAGAATCATTAGGACCTTAACGTTGTAAAATGCACTAAAAGCCGAATCTAGATTTATTTTCTGTCTCCATTCATTCTACTGAGCCGAGAGTGGGAGCTCTGGGGGCGGGGCATAAGGGGCACATGCTCTGTGAGCGCACATACGGGTTCTTCTGCTCTGACAGCCAGGCATGATGGGTAATCTGTGACGTTTCGCTCCCTCAAAAGTTGGGCCATTTTGTCCTCATGCGCCAATGAGCAGCTCTCATAGGAAAGAACGAGACCCCGCCTCCGACGCTGTATCCAGTTCTCATTATACATCCATGTATGCGCTCCGCAGTAGCTCCGGTGAGTTCACAGTTCATGAGGCGAGTTCACCCCCCGCTCAACAACTTCTAAATTCTGTCTAATCCCCGGATCTCCTACAATCCTCAATCCGCCACTGGTAAGACTTCGCATTGGAAGTTAAAATAAGTACATTTAGAACGTAACATAAAGAGGTAAATAGGCTACTACTAATGTGAGGCATGTCTACGGTATTGAAGTGTCTGCAAGTCTATTTGGATATCAGCGTCAGCAGAATAAAATGTAATGTAATGTCACTTTCCTCAGCTTAGTGCGTACGTTATTTAACAAAAGTTCTTGATAGGTGGACCCAACATATCAGGGCCGGCCCTTGGCATAGGCAGTATAGGCGAATGCTAAGGGCGCATATGGGGGGAGCCATTTTTTTTTTTTATTTCATAACACAATATCCCGATTTTGGATCAACAAAGTACATCTTATTATCTTATACTAACAGAACTACGCCTATATTGCGTACAGCGCCCATAAACTATGGCGCACCCCCCCCTCCCATAATCAAGTTGACCCCAGCCCCAGTAAAAACCAGAGGTTTATGTGAAATAGTTCTTTTTTTGAAATAATGGTTTTAGTGTGCAATTATAGGTTTTAATTTTGTATTTGTGTTAATTTAAATATAAATCAAACTCCCAAAAAACGTATACAGCTTTTATTAACATTGGAATTTACTGTGTAAGCGGCCGCGAGGGGGGAGCTCCCTCAGCTCAGTGAGGTAAAGGCACACCTTTATATGATCATTATAGTTATAAAAAAATAAGAGAATAGATTTTCATCTATTCTCTAAAAAAATCTTCCCGGGGGAGCTAGCCCCCGGACCCCCCTAGAGGAGGTTAGGTCCACCCCCCACTTAAATCGTGTTCAAATGGATAGGATACAACATACATTTGCAAACATCTTGTGTCCATATCTTTCTGTTTTGGTGGTCATACCACAACCGTGCACGTGCATGCATGCGCGAGTCATAGTGAGTGTCTGCATTTTTGGGGGGGGGGCCCAGCTAAAATCTTGCCTAGGGCAGCAAATTGGTCAGGGCCGGCCCTGCAACATATACAGTACAGTAGATACTGGGTTAGGTTTATAATCCTGTAGTGGTAAATAAAAGTATGTTTGTTACTTAACTGACCAAGTTTAGGTAAATTGTTTTCCTAAACCAGCTTCAGAATATCCCTGTCAACTGTCTTGTGTTGAACCCATAGACTGTATATATAAATGGATGTAGTGTCCGTGACGTCACCCATAGGATTCTGCAGAGTTGCCGTGAAGCCCTTAGTAGGCGGAGTCGGCCACTAACAGCTCGACTGTGACGTCAGAGTCTAATCCCGCGTGCTCCAAATAAGGGCAAAGAGGCGGAGCCGAGGCGGGACCTGCTGCCTCCGAACTGGAAGTAAACAGAGCTAGCTCAGGCTAAGAAGCTAAGCTAACATGAAATACATGCATACCAAGTTACTGCTAACAGTGTAGTTACCCTATATAAACGTTACATTCATAATAAAATGAGACAATCTGCAAGAGAATTAGCTATATTTTGTTATTCTTAATGCTTGTCATTCACACGTTGAGAGAAGACGGACTCCACCGCCTGGACCTAACGGAGCCGCAGTGGGCTAGCTCCGGGACGCCGGCTGGAGCTAGCTCCGTTAGCTCCGGCGGCCACCACTGGGATAATTGGGTCCCCTATTAACATTTGCTCCCGTTTAGCATTATGGGCGTCATAGCCATAGACTATACAAGTCTTACCCAAGGCTGAATAATAAACTAAAATGTATATGTATGCATAAAGGGTTACGTCCTTAGCTGGCTAATAAGTAACAAGCTAAGCTACCAAGCACACAAACACCTGCGAACGGGGTTAACATGTATAATATTATCATTTTAGACTTCTTGGAAGTTCTGTTAGTACATTCAAGCGCACAGCACGACATTTTAATTGTCTGGTATTTGTAACAATATTCCCTAAAAGGCACAATCACCACGAACACGGCTAAAGCTAAAGGGCCAAGTACAGTACTATGACTAACTAACGTTGTAGTCTCTATGGTTGTAGCCTAGCAGAGTGGACAAGTTGCTGTTAGCTGACAGTGAGGCATGTACGTGTCCATCAACGTGACCACGCCCTAATTTATGCAAAAACGTTAAGACCTAATATAAATAAAAGGGTCGTGTTAGAAAACAATTCACTCGCAGATTCATAATCATGAAGGTGGAATCTAACTATTGATAATAATATGTATTGCATCCATGGGTAGAAACATGTTTTTTTCTACTGTAAAGTTGGGCATTTTAACATGGAGGTCTATGGAAATTGCTCCTTTCTGCAGCCAATCCCTAGCGGCCCATGTATGAACTGCAGTGTGTGGCACTTCCGTATTGGCTTCCCGGCTGTTCCCCAGAGTTTGCGGCTTGATTGAGACGTAATAACTCTTCTTTCTTCTAACCCTGAATATCCCTGTCAACTGTCTTGTGTTTAACCCCAGAATGTCGCTCTTGATTTAGTGTGTCCGCTGCAGACCACACTGCTGCCATGGATCCAATTTCTAACACTCACAACATTTAAAGAATAAACAAGGAATCAATCAAACACAAACACAGAGATGGTTGAAGACACATATTATATTACTGTCCAGTATTATAAGAGACAACATTACCTTTTGACAAAGCAGTCTACAGCGTAATGTTCCTAGAGTCTTAGAGAATCTCACAGCTTATACAGTATGCTCCTTGAAACTGCATGCACAGTTGACCTCTGACCTGACTACATATTGTATTGCATTTTCTGTCCCATAGGTCTTTTAAAAATGTCTGGGTTTCATGACACTTTTCTCTGCTCAATACCTTATTTGAAAACTTTTGGCTACAGAACTAGAGTTTGCCTTCTTTTGGAAACTAAATGAGTAACCTGCTAGTTAAAGCGTTTACCCTGCTGTTTCTGTAGCGGCGTCAGAGCTCCTGAAGGCTGACAGCTGATGTTTCTTCAGTCACACTGAGAGTGACAGTCCTGATCCAGGGGTCAGTCATTGGGCCAGACATCGGGGTCATTCAGAAACTCCTGACCTCTGAGGTCGCTCTTTGTCAGCAGCACATCATGCACTCTGCATTTCCAACCCAGTCTCACGGCATTTCGTGTTCACCAACACGATTTTTAATCAATTGATTCGTGTTCACCAACACGATTTGTAATCAATTGATTCGTGTTCATCAACACGATTTGCCCCTTTTTTTCGTGTTGCACAGCACGATTTTAAAAGCAATGTATTTCTACTGGTAACGTGTTTCGTGCCTGCAGGCTGCAGCACGTCTTTGTCTCCGGTCGGGTCGTGGAAGACCGGAAGCTGTGTGGTTCATAAAAACATGTTCTTACTCAATATCAAGCCACAATTATTGCTTTTATTTTAAATCGTATAATTTCGGACTTTTGTTGCCGTCTGTGAGGAAAATAAATGGGGCTCAGAGCCTCAAGATACTGAAATCTGTATTTTTAAATATTTTTTTCCTTCTAATTTGTTATTCTTTTCAAAATAACACACTGTTATTTACTCACCAATAACACACAATTATCCTTGCTTTTATTTATTGGTTTAATTCCATAATCTCGGGCTTTTTTGGTGTCCGTCAGGAACTGAATTTCAAAATAAAAATAACCGGAAACAGACGTAGGCCTATAAGGGACATTTCGAGCATCATTGCGATTGTCAACATTTCTGAGTTTAGGATGGCCGAAGACACTACACTACCCATAATCCCCAGCTATCGTTTAGGACTACAGTTCCCGTAAGGTTACGCAGAGCGTCAAACAGCTGTGTGAAATGGAACGAAACCACGCCAGATTATCCAAAACTGGAATCGAACACCCCCCCAGAACTACACATGCTGGCTATTGTGTTTCGCAAAATGTTCTATGGGACGTCTCTACTGAACGTTTTCGTTTTTCGATGATTCATGTTGACGATGATAAAAATAGCCTTACTGTTGCATTTAACTCTATATTAGATTCTGTTGGTTTCTGTCAGAGTGTAAATAAACCAACCCACTGCTATAATCACACTCTCGACCTTGTTCTGACTTATGGTATTGAAATTGAGCAACTATTAGTCGAACCGCATAATCCTGCTTTATCCGACCATTTCTTAGTAACTTTTGAAGTACTGTTACTAGACTACAAAGCATTAGTCAAAAGCTCTTGCAGCAGAAACCTATCTGTTAGTGCTATAGCCACATTTAAGGAAGAGATTCCACCAATACTTAACTCAATAGCATGTCTGCATGTAGGGGAGGAAACTTATACAAAATGTACACCACCCCAAATTGATCATGTTGTTGATAGTGCTATAGATGCACTGCGAATAAAATTAGACTCTGTTGCTCCTTTGAAAAAAAAGAAAATAAAACAACATAGATTAGCTCCATGGCATAATGCCGAAACCCGCAAAATAAAGCAAAAGTCTAGACAACTTGAAAGGATATGGCGTTCCACTAAACTTGAAGAATCTCGTTTAATTTGGCATATTACTCTCAATGAATATAAGAAAGCACTGCGTAAAGCGAGAGCAGCCTACTACTCTTCATTAATAGATGAGAATAAGAATAATGCAAGATTTCTTTTCAGCACTGTAGCCAGGCTGACAGAGAGCCACAGCTCCATTGAGCCTTCTATTCCCATAGCACTCGGTAGCAATGATTTTATGTGCTTTTTTAACGATACAATTGTTACTCTTAGAAACAAAATTAATGACCTCTTGCCTTTGACCAGTATAGTGTTATCAACAGCTCCCGGAAACGTAAGTTCTAATATTACACTAGATAGTAAACTAGAATGCTTTTCAGCCATAAGCCTTGAACAATTAAATTCAATGATTCTCTCTTCTAAACCATCAACGTGCATGTTAGACCCAATTCCAACTAAGCTGTTGAAGGAAGTTTTTCCATTAATTAGCACTTCTTTATTAAATATTATGAATATGTCTTTATTATCAGGCTATGTTATTCAAAGTAGCAGTGATAAAACCACTTCTTAAAAAGCACAACCTCGATCCAGAGGTTTTAGCCAACTATAGACCTATTTCTAATCTTCCGTTCCTCTCAAAAATTCTTGAGAAAGCGGTCGCAAAACAGTTGTGTGATTACTTAAAAAACAATGATTTATTTGAAGACTTTCAGTCTGGCTTTAGAACACATCATAGCACAGAGACAGCTCTGGTTAAAGTCACAAATGATATTCTAATAGCCTCAGACAAGGGACTTGTCTCTATTCTTGTTTTGCTCGATCTCAGTGCTGCATTTGATACTATCGACCATGATATCCTATTGCAAAGACTAGAGCACTTAGTTGGCATACAGGGAACTGCTTTAGGCTGGTTTAGGTCCTATCTATCTGAACGCTCTCAGTTTGTACGTGTTAACGATGAATCTTCCACGCAAACCAAAGTTAGCCATGGAGTGCCACAGGGCTCAGTGCTCGGACCTATTTTGTTCACATTATATATGCTTCCGTTAGGCAATATTATAAGGAATCATTCTGTAAACTTTCATTGTTATGCGGATGATACTCAACTATATTTATCAATCAAGCCTGATGAAATTAATCATCTAAATAAAATTCAAGACTGCCTTAAGGACTTAAAAACGTAGATGACCTTAAACTTTTTGATGATAAACACGACCAAAACTGAAGTTATTGTACTTGGCCCGAAGAATCTACGAAACAAATTATCTAAAGATATACTAACTATGGATGGCATTAATTTGGCCTCCAGTGAGACTGTAAGGAATCTTGGTGTTATATTTGATCAGGATTTATCCTTTAACGCCCACATAAAATCAATTTCAAGGACCGCCTACTTCCATCTACGTAACATTGCAAAAATCAGGCATATCTTGCCTCAAAACGATGCAGAGAAAATAGTCCATGCATTTGTTACTTCTAGGCTGGATTATTGTAACTCTTTATTATCAGGGAGTACCAAGAAGTCAATCAAGTCGCTTCAGCTGATTCAAAATGCTGCGGCTCGTGTACTAACCAGAGTTAGGAAAAGGGACCACATTACTCCTGTTCTGGCTGCCTTACACTGGCTCCCTATAGAACACAGGATAGAATTTAAAATTCTTCTTCTCGCCTACAAAGCCCTTAATGGGCAGGCGCCATCTTACCTTAAAGAACTCATTATACCCTACTGTCCTACTAGGGCATTGCGTTCCAAGAATGCAGGGTTGTTGGTTGTTCCTAGAATCTCTAAAAGTACAATGGGAGCCAGAGCCTTTTCTTATCAAGCTCCACATTTGTGGAATCAGCTTCCAGTTTGTGTTCGGGCGGCAGACACCCTATCCGTTTTTAAGAGTGCGCTTAAGACCTTCCTTTTTGATAAAGCTTATAGTTAGGGCTGATTAGATTCAGCCCCTAGTTTTGCTGATATAGGCTTAGTTTGTCGGGGGTCATCTTACTTCTTCCTTCTCTCTGTCTATACCTGTGTACTCTCATGTTCCGATTAACCCAGCTTCCCCAAATGTCTTTCTTTTGGTGTCTATATACGCTGGGATCCGGAGTCATGGATGATCCTGCGGTCCTGTGTCCTGGATCGCGAGCGCTGGATCTTGAGTCGTGGCTGTGGTCCTGGATCATAAGTCCTGGATGGATATCCTCGTGGATTCATCTTCCTATTATACACACATGCATTTCCAAACATCTGGACTACCTATGTTGCAAATGTATTATCTTTTCAATTTACACATGGCATCTATTGCACGTCTGTCCGTCCTGGGAGAGGGATCCCTCCTCTGTGGCTCTCCCTGAGGTTTCTCCCATTTTTCCCTTTAAACTGTGGGTTTTCTTTGGAAGTTTTTCCTTGTACGATGTGAGGGTCTAAGGACAGAGGGTGTCGTATTGTCATACTGATATTCTGTACACACTGTGAAGACCACTGAGACAAATGTAACATTTGTGATATTGGGCTATATAAATAAACATTGATTGATTGATTGATTGATTGATTGATTGATTGATTGATTGATTGATTTTTCCCACAATTAGAAGTTGCCATTATTAAACACATTGGTGTTATCAAATGTAAAACATATAATTAATAAATGGGTGAAAATCACTTGTGTCCATAATGCGCAGCATCAATATATAGCATTAATATACCCACATGACAGCTCATTGATACTTTGTAATTCTACTCCACTACAATTCAGAGGTTAACCTGGTATTTTTACTCCACTGCATTTATTTGAGTTACTTTGCAGATTCTGATTAATGATGTGAAATATAAACAACCCTTAAATCAGACTTTAGTTACACCTGAGTAAAATTCAGGGAAGGTGATTGTCAAGTGCCAACAATCAGGAGAGATATTTGATAGTTGGTGCTTGAGAAGACTAAACATGTATCTGCAATTGACATGAATGGAAACAAGCAATAAAGTATATTCATTACTCGTTATTCTCTACTAATAGTTAATTAAAGACTGTATATTATGGCTATTTTGCACATCCCTTTCAAGATTTCCAAAGGTTTATTGACATATCATACACAACTACGGTGTAGTAGTTATGCAATGAATGAAGAACTTGGGTCACAGGTCCCTCAACAGTGCATTACAAGACATCTATCAATATGTGTGTACCTCCACCATTAAACTGTCATATTCTGCACATTTCTTATTCTATCTACATACATAAGAGTATAATTAATGTGTATAATATCAGTTAAAATAAGTGCTTCAACATAGTTAACATGGCAGGAAAGCAATATATTAGACGTTAATTACTTTGTCAGGCTTAATATTTAATATTTAATGTTTAAATAAAGGTTAATCCGTTTTTCTGTTTTGCACCTCCTCATATTAATATCTGTGCACATCTTTATATATACAGTCTATGGTGTACATCCTGCACTAAACTGTTTTATTGTAGAGATCACTTATAGTATCTTCTTGATTTTTTATATTCTATATTTCTATATTTATACTTTCTCCCTATGAAAGTATGTACTCTTAATATTTTTTTAATCAAATATAACACATAAAACAATAATTCAATAACGTGCTTTAACCACTAGGAGGTGCACACAAGGTGCACACAGCCATAATAACTTTGTATTATTAGTGTGTATGTACAACATCTGAAGATGTATAGTTTTATGCATGCTTTCACATCATTTTACAGCATATTGCTATACTATTTCAGACTCAGTATTTACATTCTTACATTCAAAGAAAATCAGTAATATCTTTGAAAACTACAGTCCTTTTCTATCAGCTGTGCACCGTTATGGTGTAAATATAACCTATCTATGAATTAGATCAAATGTAAAAGGCACCTGAATTAGTGTTGATACTGCAAGGAGACGTATTGTGTGAAGAGAAATTGAAGATGTGGTTTAATTGTTGATATATTTATGATCCACGTCAAGTATTCAGTTTCGGCGCCATTTCTTCCAGTTTTTCCAAAGGTCTTCTCATCAGGGCTCTCTAAATAAAGAACTACGGCAGATCTGTAATATGTAATGCAGCCGAACCGTGTATTACAATGCCGTTATGTGATGACTTTCAAAGAGAAAAGCAAGAGCACTCGGAATTAAGTATTATTTTATACTTTTAAAATGTTTTCCGGATTTCATATAATATAAACACCAAATCCCAGCATGCATTGCGGCTAACACATCCAATCAGCGAGCTTAAAACCATAGCTGAGGATCTTGGGTAATCGCTGACCAACGTCCTGACGGACGCCAAAAAAGCCCGAGATTATGGAATTAAACCAATAAATAAAAGCAAGGATAATTGTGTGTTATTGGTGAGTAAATAACAGTGTGTTATTTTTGAAAAGAATAACAAATTAGAAGGAAAAAAAGATTTAAAAAATACAGATTTCAGTATCCTGAGGCTCTGAGCCCCATTTACTTTCCTCACAGACGGCAACAAAAGTCCGAAATTATACGATTTAAAATAAAAGCAATAACTGTGGCTTGATATTGAGTAAGAACATGTTTTTATGAACCACACAGCTTCCGGTCTTCCACGACCCGACCGGAGAAAAAGACGTGCTGCAGCCTGCAGGCACGAAACACGTTACCAGTAGAAATACATTGCTTTTAAAATCGTGCTGTGCAACACGGAAAAAAAAAGGGGCAAATCGTGTTGATGAACACGAATCAATAGATTAAAAATCGTGTTGGTGAACACGACATGCCGTGAGACTGGGTTGGCATTTCATAGCCTTAAAGGTCCCCTATTATACTGTTTTTCATCAATATATTAAAAATGTCAGATATATACAGAACATGTCTCTGAAGTGTTTGCCTCCAAATACCAAACAGATCATTTCAGCATTACCCATACACATGTTGATATAGAAGAGACATGAAGAAGAGGGGACACATGTTGATGTAGAAGAGACATGAAGAAGAGGGGACACATGTTGATGTAGAAGAGACATGGAGAAGAGGGGACACATGTTGGTGAAGAAGAGACATGGAGAAGTGGATTTTGCATAATAGGTGACCTATAAATCTCTTTTGTTGCTGAGGTTATCCACTCCATCCACATTTCAGACCTGTTTTATTCAGACGTTAAACAGAAGGAGTTGTGGCTCTTAATGAGCGGGTGCAGAATGTGGCGGCATGCTGTATTTCGTTTTATTTCGGTACCCCTGTGGATATATTTGAGAGAGTAATTGTAGGCAATCATAGTAATTCCCTCTGAACAAGATCCAATTTCCAAATACAATGTCCTATTCAATAGTAACCCAATCCAAACCCAGCCACTTCAGCAGCTCTTCTAGGGACTCAGAATGGGCACATTTAGCTGTAAATGAATGTTGATCACATAATAAGAAGATTGTGGGGCTGAGTCTTCACAAGAGATATCCTGTTGCATTGCTAAGCCGCTCAGCACTACTTTACCTCATCATATCTTTAATATGATCTCTTTGTCTATTTTTGATAAACATCAGTACCGATAAACAGAGCTGCTGAAGGTGTAGCCAACACATATCTAGACTTCTTCTTCCTCATACAAAGCTTGTTGTTCAGTCTGACGAGCAACTTGTTTTACCAAGTAGCCAGAAACAAGCTAGTTCAATCAGATGGTGGCCGTTGGGCTTTCTTTATTTCGGTCTTTCCATCCTTTCTTTCTTGCCTTTCTTTCAGTCTTTCGTATCTCCCTTTCCAATCTTTCTTTCTTGCATTACTTACTTTCAGTCTTTCCTTATTTATTTCCTTTCTTTCACCTTCTTTCTTACCTTTCGCTCTGTCTTTATTCATTCTACAAATAAAAGTGGAAGAGGATAGATCTTTGCTAGTCGAGATATTTATTATTATTAATCCCATATTGGAAAAAGTATTCTGTTATACAGCAGCAGGGTATTAAGGCATTGCACAGGAGTCACTATAATACCCGTTACATATAACATAATAATTCAAATATGATATATATATAGTTTATATTAGACGAGGGTATCAAGATAGCATTCAGACTTTTTACCTGCATGCAACCAAAGCATGCGCACATTTGATTGGTCGATACAATCCAAACTACAAACCTAAACTAGATTGCTTCATATCCCAACAGGTCCCTAAACTAAATGTCACATGATTTATATCCACTGGCAGCAAAACATCGGAGCACATTCTCATGTAATGGTAGCTTAAATTTGATTTAAATTTAAAAGAGTCCAAAAGATCATGCTAGGTAGATCATGCTAATCCCTGTACATTTTGCTGTATGATGTCCTTTTGTTGTTCTGTTGTTTATGTTTGTATGTCTTCATGTGGAACCGACTGCTGCAGGTCTCCCTTGCAAAAGAGATCATTGATCTCAATGGGATTTCACCTGGATAAATAAAGGTTTTGAATTGAATTGAATAGGTACTGCTGCGACTTCAACAGCTGTTACACCTGTGCGGTTCCTATATGTTATCTAATACACTGAGACTGACATGGACAAAACACAATTTAATATCAACAGGAACAAGCAGGTGATAAATGTGTACAACGAAAAGTCTCCCTGTTGTTTCTGTACTTTTCTCATTTCATAAAAAATAAAGCCTTTTCATTTCAAACCATTTCTGTTTTACTTTTACCTTATCTTCCACAGAGCCTCAGTCTATCAACATTATTGTTCATGTTTGTCTGTATATCAACAGTGTGATTTCATTTTTAATACTGAGTTATTTGATAAAAGTTGAGGTTGAGTTTCATCGCGGTTCACATGCTAGATATGTAGTGAAAGATTATTATACTTAACATGTATATTATTGTTGTGGTGATGGGTGAGTGGTGAAAGTACGATAGGTAATGACAACGCCTACCCCTTGAATATTAAAAAATACATATATTATAAGGATTGTTTTTATTATTCTTTTCCATTTATTTGTTTATATAGTTTTTGTTCTTCGTGATTTTTCATTCGTTTTTTGTTATTTTAAATGTAATTATTCATTTGAATTACATTTTCATTGCTTCTTCATGATGTCTTCGTTTTCTATGATGTTGATTCTCTTGAAAACAAATACAACATTTAGTTTTCAACGACAAATGCATTCGTCTATGCAAACATAAAAACACAAAAACTTGTATATGTTTTAATATCATTAAGTTTGAAATCCTATTCCATCGAATTTCCTGTGTCAATATATAACATTCATGAAAGTGAAGGTTAGTTAAATTACTTCTTTACACACATATAATTGTACATTCATGTCTTTATTGTGGTTCAAAGCATGTTAACAGAGCAACAGTTTTACAGTGACCTGGTTCAATCAGACATATGTAACATCTCAGTTGCTAGCACAAATGATGTGAGATGCACAAACTGAGGGAAGAAAGGCATAATAACGGGAATCATTCCATTTGTGATAAAACGATTGTTTGTGTGGACACAGTCTTCATATCCTCCATAATTGCTTGGCTCTCCTGAATCCAAGAGAAGAATTTGGCTGCACACCCATCAGACCACATCCATCTTCCATCCTCCTGGATGTCATTGAGTCCAATCCAGGTGTATCCCTCAGTAGGGTCATTGTTCTTGATCAGTGATTTGACGAAATTCTCTTGCCCTTGACTGTGGATAGACACCGGGTTGGCTCCCTCTGACACACACTGGAGCTCTGCATCAGCCCAGGTCAAACGTGTGGAGATGTACTTGTAGCAGCGGCCGTTGAAAATGGACCAGAATAGGGGACAGCTAGTTCTTCTGAAGGAGACACAGCACCGTGAGCCAGGCCCAACAGGAAGAGAAAAGCCGGCATGATGATGTCACCGTCTCTGTCTGTTAAAGTTGAACTGATCCGTTGGATAGGATGAAGATTCTGTGACAAGTGACAGGCTGCTTCCTTTTATATGCATCAGAGAGGGTGTTTTCACTGTTGGCCCAAAATGATTGGTCACTGAATTTGGCATTCCATTTGTTAAGAAGTATTCCAGTACTTCTGCTCTATGAACACAAAGAACAGAGGAGTGTTTGTGCATACGTGTGCGTACAGGTTTTTAGTAGGGCTGTCAAGTTAACGCGTTAATAACAAAATTAACGCCATAAATTATTTTAACGCATGTGTATTTTTTGTCCTCGGCCGCCCCGTAGTTTCAGAGCGCATCAAGTTTAAAATACCATCTACAAGCTGATGCTGACAGCCCCGCTCCTGCCGTCCGCTTGCGGCAGACCACACTTCCACGCTCGGAAATACACCCGAACACATCTGGTACCCCGAACACATCTGGTACCTACACCGGTACGCAGCACTACCCACAAAGCACACACAGAAACAGCACCCCACGTGGTGTGGTCGTCACAATCTGGTGCTAGCTAGCTGCGCCAACGGATAGAAGGAGCTGTTTCAATGAAAACAGAGGAGCGACATTTCGCCGACAACTGCGCCGATCACTTGACTTCATGCAGGTAACTAGCCAGACAGCGGGACATTGTACGAAAAGTCAGCACACTCAGCACGGATAGTGCGCAACATGATTGCAGCGTCCAGGCAGCTCCCGTTCGAGCATATGCCTTGAGTTGCACATAGCTCCAACGATTCATCACAGTGTCTCTCCACACACACACACACACACACACACACACACACACACACACACACACAAACACGCACACACACACACACACACTTTGTATTGAGGTATTGTATGAGAGAGGTTCCAGGTTGAATTGAGGCGGATATTTTTAATGTTCAGAGGTTGTTGTGTTTAATATTCATGAGAATATTTGTCATTGATCAAATGATAATAAACAAACATTTGCATAAAGCATATTTGTCCACTCATATGTTGATCAGAGTATTACAAACTTGAAAAATATCCCTCTAAGGAACATTTAGAACAAATACAAAATGTGCGATTAATCTGCGATTAATATTAAATATTTTAATCGACTGACAGCCCTAGTTGTTAGTAAGAAAATGACTACCAAAAGGCCTCTCTATGACTCTGAATACGAACAGACCAAGGCTCTGGTTTAGTAGATCTAGCTGTCACAGAACCACTGACTTCACCACATGCATCTTTCAAATGAGACGTTGTAACTTTTTTAAGAGAAGTAAAACACATTGTTGGTCTTATAAATAAAACGCTTAACAACTAATTGTCCAATTCAACAGTCCCGGTATTGTTGCTGCTAAAGCCTCATTGTGGCTATTGTTGAAAAACTTTACGTTTGCTAACTCAAGACTCTTCCACATGTGTTAAGTCATTGGTTCTGGCGGTTGCACAAAGAGAGATCTACTTAAAAAGAGGCCAAATGTTCCTTCATCCCTTTCTTCCATCGGTCCCACAGAAGCCAGGCGAGGGTCGGTCGGACGATCCAATCACAGAGCGGAAGAGGCTGATTATAGGGCGATCACTTCAACGGGGAGATGACATCAGCAGGCAGAAACTGGCTGTACTCGGTTTCATGGGGATGGCAGTGAGAAAGGCCAGGCCTGTGGCACAATAACAGACTGTGAAACGACCGTGGTGCCCGGTAAATGGGGCTCAGAGAAGTTTTGGTGGTAGCAGGCCTCATTTCATAACAATGCATTTAATGAAAGGATGAGGAATTGAAATCATAGTAAGTACAAGCTGTGAATCTTTTTTCAACCTCCAGTTGCAATATAACTGGAAAAGAGAGTTTTGTTTATCTCACTCTGGTTATAGCTCATTGTACTATATTTCTATTCTTCTGGACTATATAGTTTTCCTTTTGCTGACATGAACAAATCACTGTATTTATAATTCTACTTTAATCGATTCATAAAGTCATCAAGAGGAAAGCTAATCAACTTTAGCCGTTAGCAGCCGTGGAGCAGAGGTTTCATGGAGTTTTGAAATGGTGTTCAAGCTCCATTTGGTAAAAGAAAAAAAGACTATTGGCCAATATAAAGTATAACGTCATAATGATGTGTCCAATTGTACTGCTGTCAAATGTTGTTATTCCCAAGAAACTTGACTAAAAACACATGTTTTAGAGATGTTTTCACAGCAAAATAAACAGAAAGGGGCAGAAGGGTTGTATGTTGTATGGATATATGTAGTAGCTTGAGAGGTTATACAACAATATATACAGCAAGAAAGAGTTGTATGTTAAAGTAAATTGGTTTGTTCTTTATTTATGATCGTTATGGAGAATCATGAAATGTAACTGGTCTTGAGTACATTTAGGCAAAGTTATATGATGAGGCCCTCTGTTTCGCAAGCGTCAACGGGGGGATGGCTGCTAGTGGAGCCTCGCAGCGGCGAAACCGTGACACCGCATTTTCGGCCCTCCGCAAGATGAGACTCCCTCCACTAGGTGAGGCCCCCTGCATGATCGGCCTGTAGGGAGGGACGGCCCTGCATTTAGGGTATTGTGACATCCCTACTAGTACCCCTTCTCTTCATGCACCTATCGAAGTTGAAATATGACAGTAGGAGTCTTCGTTCATCTCACTGTTGAGGTTACAGCTCTATTGTAGCACATTTCTATACTCCTGGACTTTAAATGATATGTATCTCCTTCCCCTGGCATGAACTCTTCACCTCAGCTTGCTGATATAGGCTTAGTTTGTCGGGGGACATCTTACTTCTTCCTTCTCTCTGTCTATACCCGTGTACACTCATGTGTACACTCATGTTTCGATTAACCCAGCTTCCCCAAATGTCTTTCTTTTTGGTGTCTATATACGCTGGGATCCGGAGTCATGGATGATCCTGCGGTCCTGTGTCCTGGATCACGAGCGCTGGATCTTGAGTCGTGGCTGTGGTCCTGGATCATAGGTCCTGGATGGATATCCTCGTGGATTCATCTTCCTATTATACACACATGCATTTCCAAACATTTGGACTACCTATGTTGCAAATGTATTATCTTTTCAATTTACACACGGCATCTATTGCACGTCTGTCCGTCCTGGGAGAGGGATCCCTCCTCTGTTGCTCTCCCTGAGGTTTCTCCCATTTTTCCCTTTAAACTGGGTTTTCTTTGGAAGTTTTTCCTTGTACGATGTGAGGGTCTAAGGACAGAGGGTGTCGTATTGTCATACTGATATTCTGTACACACTGTGAAGACCACTGAGACAAATGTAACATTTGTGATATTGGGCTATATAAATAAACATTGATTGATTGAGCTGTGTTTATGGCGTGTGAGGCCGAAATACATCATCCTCTCCTCCTCTTCTTCGTCCTGTTTCCCCTCCACATCGAGCTCCATCCCCCAGCTTTTCCTTCCCCTCGCCAAAACCACACGCCTGTACTCGAGCGGCAGACAAAGACACAAACACAAGTTGGCAATCTCTGGGTCAAGCTCGCATGATAGAGACAGTCTCAGTGGCTGGAGGCAGGAATTCAAGAAAACTGACAAATACAGTTTTATTGCTACCTACCTAAAACAGTTAATTATATATGGTCGCTGATGTGGAATCTTTCCTGTAGGGCTGTATGTGAACAAACAGCCCGACTGTGGTTCTTTGCTTGCTGCTTATTTGACCTTCTCTGTACATTTCCCTCACACTGGTAGCGCTACATTGACACGTGCTGTGAGCTGAGCATATTCACAGCCAAAGGGACAAGGACCTTTCAGTGTGAGGCAACAAAAGACTCCTTGATCATATTCACAGCCCCCCCCCCCCTTCCCAGATATTTAGTGTCAAAAGCTGGTGAAGAGCACCACTCTCCTTAACACCATGCATAGCCCTCTTATGCTCCTTCCTCATTTCCATATTGGTGCCAAACTGGAAACAGTGTGTGTTTGTAGTTCCATATACGGGGTGTCAAAACAGAGGACTGCACATACAGTAGGATCCATGTGTTGGCTCTTGAGGCAAAAGACAACCCACTTTGTGTGAGAGAAGCAGTGTATACATGGACTTAAGAGCACATCCACACACACATATATGCACAAATAAGTAGAAGCTACCATGCTAGCAGCTCTTTGAGGCTAAATGCTAACGGCAAACATGCTAAAATTCTAAAGAAGACAATGGTCAAATTAACACATTTTTTTAAGACAACCTCACCTATACAAACTGATAGTTATTTTTTACATTTTGACATACTATATGAACATTTTGGACCCAAAACCGCACAAAAAACGTAAAAACTGATTTTTTAAATGATATTATTTGTACTATGGGTAACACAAACAGGCACAATGAAACATGTTGAAAGCTGGAAATGTATACCTGGGATGTCACTATGATACAGTGAAATCTGAATTGAGGTAGCATGAACCTACAGTATATACAGATTTTATGAACAAATATCAGGTGTATCCGGCGTTTTTAATGAACGGCCTTATTTATTGTTATCCAACCTCAGGGGAACATGAATATATTTACCATAATTTGTAACAATTCTAACATTAGATCTCGGGAGATATTACTTAAAATCACAAATGTGAATACAAAAGTAGACACATAATTGTCAGTTTATTTGAATGGAAAGTGATTAGGCTGTGTGGGCCCAAATAAGTTCAACAGGAAACCAGACACAACCAAGTAGTTTGGTCTGAAGTCACAACGTCAACCACATGTTATCAAATGCGAGCGTCATTCTGTAACGAGTTAGGAAGGAGACTGGGGCGCTAAATGACAAGCTAATCACCTAAAATGTGAATAATTTACACAGAAAATGTCCTTAAAAGGTGCGTGCTAATTATCAGCCTCCACTTGTTTTCTTCGTGCACTCGATAGCTAAGGAGCCAAGGAGTGCACAATCCGTACTGAAGAGATTAAACGATTTCTACTAAATTATTTTGCCTCCAGACATGTTTGGAGGAATGACCTTTCAGGATTGAGCACATACTTTCTCTTTGGTGAGTAATCTCTAGAATTGTGAAGTTTGCTCTGATAGGATTTTGCTTGAGAAGTGGAATACTTTTGACCTTTTCTAAGAGCAGAGTGGCTGAAACAAACATTGTAGGGCAGCTGAAGTTCCTTGAGCTCCTTTTGAGGCTTAACTGGGTCCCAGCTGTATCCTTTCCTCCGCAAAATAAACCCGAGGTACGTCACACAAACACCACCCTGTTGCTAAAACAATACTTTTGTTTACTGGGAACCACAATAACCTGATACTGACTGACAGCTTGACATGCATCCAAAACGATCAGTTTCTTCCTTTGGAAATTTCTCAAGAACCCTGCTGTAAAAAATATATTGCATAATCAACGAACAATGCAGGATGCACGCACATCAACAACTCAGGTCACGATCACATTTCAGCCAGTGTTTAGTGTGAACCAATGGGAACGGAGCTGTGTCACTGTGCTGTACTCATTCCTAATGACGACTGGTCTTTCTCAAAGTAAAACTGAACCTGATCCAGGCTTTGAGGAGTTTTTGATTTTTTTAGCTTCTGTCCTGATTTATTAACACTTTTTGTTGCTTTTTTCTTCATTTGTGTTACTTTGTTTATTGGGTTTTTTCAACACCATGCAGTTATTCTCTCAGAGCATGTATCAAAAGTAGGTAAACAAATCTTCACTTTATAAAAAGGTAGAGTAACAATATAAATACTGCTTAACACCAGGCAAACAGAATTCCACATAGACAGAAGACAAACAGATGTAACAGGCCCCGCTATGCAGGGCGCGATGACAGATAGTATTTCCTGTAAAACAGGAGAAATTATGAGCAGAGAATTCCATTTACTGCTCATTTGGCGGGTCTTGCCAGAATTTATTAACAATTGGCACAAAACACAATTGTCCTGGCCCTTTACTGCTCTCAATATAAACACATGTTTATATCTTCAAAATATACTTGTAGTATTCAAAATAAACACATTTGTGTATAACCAAGTGTCATTAACATCATGACTCCAAATGAGAATGTACTGCTTCAAAACAGATATTGGTGCTGTATTCAAACACTGTTAATTACCTTTTCAGGCAAAGTATTAGCATTGGTCTAATATATGCTAGCATTAGCATCAAGCAACACGCATTTATAATAATTCAATTATGACTGACCATGGGACCCATAGACCATACAAAACACACCTCAAACACTTCTTAGCTATAAACAATTCACTTGCATCACTAGCGACCGCCATTACACACACAGCCACCACGAGGTGGTCTTCTACGCGAGTCTACAAATCTAAATAGCGACCACCATTACACATACACACACAGCCACCACGAGGTGGTCTTCTACACGGCATTAAACATAATAAACAACATCTAAACACCACTTCAAACTCAAGACATTGTGATTTATAACATTTGTGACAATCTGTACACATTACTGACCTGTAAAACAGGAGAAATTATGAGCAGAGAATTCCATTTACTGCTCGTTTGGCGGGTCTTGCCAGAATGGCAAGCTAACGTCAGCTCCGTCATCACGTCAGACATTTTACGGTAGACGCGTAAATAATAACAAACCCCTTTATGGCAGTGTTACTCTGCCATCTACTGCCCCCTGCTGTCCATTGTTAAACAGGTAATATAAAATGATATTAAATATAAACATAAAATTGTGATCACACACTGTGTGGGTCACACACTCCCCGACAAAGAAAAATGGCTCCCGACATTAACCATCAACCTCTTAACTTGTGCCCCTTCTCTTTGAACTTAAAACACTTATACACATTCTCATAAGGGCACTTCTTTAAATGTACAGGTGAATACTGTACAATATGGATGAGAGTGGGTGTAACAATCTTTCCTTCTCAATATGCATGTATGTATGGTAGAATTACAGTGTAAGGCAGTGTCTGGTGTGTAGTGTAAGGCAGTGTCTGGTCTGTAGTGTAAGGCAGTGTCTGGTGTGTAGTGTAATGTGGCATAGGAACAGGCTGCATTCCCCAGAATGGCATGGCTTGTACAGTATAGAGTCTTGCTGGGTCTGTAGACCCACATGGTCTGGAGGATGGCTGCCCAAGGGAGTCATATGTCAGCGTTTGAGGAGGTCTCCTGTCCCGTGTGGATTTCCTCACTGGCTCATCCTGAGGTGTCACAGGTCGGTCATAGCCATAGGGTACTTGTACATACTCATGCTCTTCCGGTGCTTCAGAATCCACAGGCAGGTCTTCCTCATCAGCCCGTTCTTCTGGTTGTTCTTGTCTGGTTTCTCTCTCAGGTGTAACAACTCCATGTTGTTCTGGTGTATGATATCTCGATGGCACTCTGTATCTATGTGGTTCAGGTACCCTTTTCTGACCATCTGTGTTTCGCTGAGATCCAGAGCTAGGTTCAACATTCTGTGAGTGAAGTCCAGCTTGTGGAGGTACTCTTAGCCAGTATCGTACTCTAGGTGCCTCATCATCAGAGTTTTCTGAGTCACTGCTTTGTGATGTCTCTCTCCGTCGTTGTTTCTTAACATGATGACTCTTGCTTTTCCCTCTAGGTGGTAGCGGATTTCCTGTTAGTTCAGGCAAGTTTACAGGTAGGTCATTGACAACGTGTAGGAGATTTCGATGGAGGGTACGGATCTTATCACCACCTGTCTCAGGGCACACTTTGTACACAGGAATTTCACCAACTTGTTCTTTGACGACATACACAGTTTGTTCCCAGTAGGACCTCAATTTTCCAGGTCCACCTCTCTCACTCATGTTGCGGACTAGGACTCTATCACCAGGTTGGAGCACAACTCCCTTGATGTGACAGTCATAGTACTTCTTGTTTCTTGCACTGGAGTGTTGACTGTTTTCAGATGCAATCCGGTAAGCCTCTTTCATTCTCAGAGACCATTTCTTAGCATAGCCCTGTGTTGTTTCAGTCTGACCTTTGGCTGACAGGCCAAACATTAAATCTACTGGGAGACACGGGTGCCGTCCAAACATGAGGTAGTGGGGTGAGAAGCCTGTTGCCTCATGCCTGGTGCAGTTGTATGCATGTACAACCAGGGATAAGTGGTCTTTCCAGTTGCTCTTTTCTTTTTCTCCCAGGGTCCTCAACATTTGGAGCAATGTTCTATTGAACCTCTCAGCTGGGTTTCCTTGGGGGTGGTATGGGGTTGTCCTTGAATGAGCAACTCCAGCCAGATGCCTCAGGGTCTTGAACAGGTCATTTTCGAACTCTCTGCCTTGGTCGTGGTGGAGCCTGGCCGGGTAGCCGAATCTTGGAATAAAGTCATTATAGATTTTTTCAGCAGCTGTTCTGCCAGATTTATTTTTTGTTGCGTAGACTTGAGCAAATCTGGTAAAATGGTCAATAACTACTAAAATGTACTCGTAGCCCCCTTTGCTAGTTTCCAGGTGCATATAGTCTATAGACACAAGCTCAAGTGGTGCAGATGAAGTGATGCTGCCCATTGGTGCTCTGACGTGTGTCACAGGTTTCTTTTGTTTGATACAGGGACACTTTCTGGTTACATAGGTTTCAATGTCCTTTTTCATGAAAGGCCAGTAGAAACGGTCTCGAGCCAGGTGGATGACCCTCTCAGCCCCAACATGTCCCATGTCGTCATGGAGATGCTTTAGTACCAGGGGGTGGTATCGTGATGGTAAGACGAGCTGCTGCCGCTGACTGGCCGTCCGGTACAACAGTTGATTTTCCATGTGCAGTTTTCCCCACTCGTGCATGAGCTTTCTGAGTGTACCACTGGCTCTCTTCTTGTCCTCATTGGTCAATACTGCCTTGGCCTCTTTAAGTTTGATAAGCTCACCGATTGCATGGTCCTCCCTTTGAGCATTGACTAGCTCACTGTGGTCAATGGTAAGGGGTGACACATTCACAGGTGATCCTGCCTCTTTGCAGACTCACAACCATCCCATGTGGTTTGAATGGTTTCTCTTGTGAGTTCCTCAGTACACTCTCTAACGTAGATGTCAATGTCAAGAGGGAGACGAGAGAGCGTGTCTGCGTCTATGTTCACTCTTCCTGGCCTGTATTTGACATCAAACCTAAAGTCTGCTAGCTCACCTACCCATCGGTGGCCCACAGCATTCAGCTTGGCCGTACTCATCATGTATGTGAGGGGATTATTGTCTGTGTATACTGTGAAATAGGGTGCATAGAACAGGTAATCCCTAAATTTCACACATATCGCCCACTTAAGAGCAAGAAACTCCAGTTTCCCTGAGTGCATGTTGTAATTCTTCTCAGCGGGAGACAGAGTTCTTGAACCATAGGCAATGACTCTCAATTTTCCATCCTGTCGTTGATACAACACAGCGCCGAGTCCCTGCTGAGAGGCGTCAGTGTGGAGCACAAATGGCAGTTCGAAATCCGGATAGGCCAACACAGGTGGGTGTGAAAGCGTGTCAATCAGCTGTTCAAGAATCCTTTGGTGATCATCAGTCCACAGGACAGGTGTCCTTGAGGGCATCTGAGCTCCTTTTCCCACCTTATGTTTCCCCTGTGTTACGGTAGAGTTTCCTTTAATTTTTAACAGATCATAAACTGGTTTTGCAATGCTTGAGAAGTTTTGAATATAGGCTCTATAGTAGCTTAGGAAACCCAGTAACTTCCGCACTTCTCCAACTGTGCTTGGCCTCTTCTCTTTCAGAGACATAATGGCATCAATGTCTTTTGGGTCAATCCTGACACCGTCTGCAGAGACCAGCCTCCCAACATACCTGACCTCTTTCTGGAACAGCTCACACTTTGTTGGTCGAAGCTTGACACCATGGGACTGCAAGGCTCTCAGGACTTGACGTACTCCCTCAACATGGCTAGTGAAGGAGTCGGAGTAGCAGAGGATGTCATCGAGGTAAGGGATACAGCAGTTGTCACGCAGAGAGTCCATCATTTCCTCCATGCTGCGCTGAAAAGCAGCAGGGGCGTTGGAGAGTCCAAAAGGTATCGTCACCCACTCATACAGCCCCCAAGGGGTGATGAAAGCCGTCATGTGTCTGGATCCTTCAGCAATGTAGCCTTGGTGGTAGGCCTTGCCTTGGTCTAAAATGCTGAACCAGCTTTGGCCTTTTAGGGTGTCGATGAGTTCCTGAATACGAGGCAATGGGTGACGGTCTGGTACCGTTTTCTGGTTTAACATTCTATAATCGATGCATAACCTTAGGGACCCATCCTTTTTCCTGACGCAGACAACAGGTGCTGAGTATGGAGATTTGGACTTAACTATCCACCCTTTTACAAGCAGGTCTTGGATGTACCCTTTAACCTCTTTATAAAGGGGCTTGGGTACTGCACTGTATGTGCGCTGAACTGGGATGTTGTCCTTTAAGTTGATGGACATTTGCAGGTTGGGAATGCAACCTATGTCCCCATCATCTTTAGCAAAGGCTGCCGATTCCTCGTGTAACATCTGTTCCACCTTCATCTGTTGCTCATCACTCAGGTGGCTGACATCCACAGGTGGGTGCCACAGTGCAGAAGTGGGTTTGTCACTGTTAGAGTGTGGTGATGTGGAAGAACTGGCTATATTTGCCTGGGCTTGATTGTCCTTGCTGCTTTGGTTATCTGTCTCTATCACTCTATCAATGGTTTCGATGTTGCCTAGAACAGTACCGCTGGGCAGAGTCACAGCACTTCTGGAATGGTTTGACACAGGCACCTTTACGAAAGGTCTCTCTGTCTGTTGGATCGCCATTAGTCCTTCTCCAACACTCAGCTGTGCCAGGGGTGTAGCTTCTAGATTGGGTTCGAAAAGCACAAGTGAGTCAGATTCACTAATATCTACTGGTACCCTGCACTTAATATAAGCTACCTGGCCAGGATAAATAGTGACTTCTTTCCTGCCTATCTTTACTGCAGCATTCTGTTGTTTCTGTTTTTGCTCAGTCTTTATGAAACTCACCATAGCTTCTGCCATTGCACTGTCCATCTCCAAAGCACCCGTAAGCAAGTTGACAAGGATAGATATCACTTTGGGTCTACTTTCATGACTCCTAAAGAGTTCCTGGATGACATTAAAACCAACTATCGGTCTGTCTATTTTTATTCGACTCACTAGGAAAGGCACTCGAATAGATAAGTCTGGATCATCGTTTCCCTGCAGGTTTACTACCACTTCAATCCATCCTTCATAAGGTACTGCATCTCCTGTGACAGCCGTCACGTAGAGATCATCCTCCATGAGTTCACTGAGGGGTCTAATATCTTGTCCAGGTAAGTATCTGTCTTTCCAAGCATTGTCTATTATGCTCACATTGGCCCCAGAGTCTAAAAGAGCGGTTATGGCGTAACCGTTCATGCTACATCTCAATAGCGACTTTCGACCAATTAGCGGAGCTATCTTTTTGATTGGGTGTTGTTCGTTATTTTTCTGCGTGTTGATAGGTGTATGACCAGTGCTTTGTCTTGCTGCTGCAACCTCCTGGGGGTGGGACTTTTCCTTTGGGTCGGTCAGTGGTCGTCCCGTTGCCCTGACAGGTGCCCGTTTCCCGCCTGCTTCTGTCTTTTCAAGCAGCCTATAGCACGATGACCCTCCTCCCCACAGAAAAAGCAGTGGCTACAATTTGGTTGAGCCTGAGCTATGCATTGTGGGCACCCATACGGTCTCCTGGTCTTCTTCTCTGGTCTGGTTTTGTCAGAGCAAAACTGGTGAGTGGTTTGATGTAGCCCCTCAGGCACCTGGGTTGTTGTTGATAGCTGTTTCAGTGTTTCCATTGCCTGTGTTAAAGCCTCAACCTGTGCACTCAATCTCTGGATGACATTATCCTTACTTTTAGTCTCTCCCACACTGCTGAGTATCTCTTCAGGTTCAGCGAGTATGCTGTGTGCTTGAGTTAACTTGCAGTTGGAACTGCGTCCCAGTCTGCGCTTTCTTTCACTTTCTTCCATCGTAGTCTTGATAACCTGCCTTAACAGAGCTTCATCAGACACAGTGGGGTCAGCAAGCAGAGGTTTCAGCTCCCGTCTGACATCCTCATGTCTCTCTCCCATGCCTTGATAGACTGCATTCAAAAACACACCCTGCAGTGTAGACGCATCATACTTAATAAGTGCATTTTCCTGCCTGGAGGTGAACATTATTTTTTGTTTCAGTCCTATCATGCGGTATAGGAATTGCTGTGGAGCTTCATTTTCATGCTGTCTAGCACACATCAATTCCTGGAAGAGCTCTGTGCTGCTCTTCTCGCCAAGGTGGGACTGCAGGAAACTCTTCAGCTCGGTGACTGTAAGATCTTCCTTGTTTGTCAGCATGTCTTTAAAGTTTCCACCTTTTATTATGCGTGACACCCCTCTAATGATCTCGTCATCAGTGTGTTGCTCTCTGCAGCCTTCCTCAATCTGTTTACATAAGCTGTTAAAGCTAATGTCTGATGAAGTGTCAGTTATCTGCCCTCCATGAATCTTAAACTCCCTTCTGTGCAGAAATGAAAGATCTTTAAGGGAAATCATGCTCTCTCGGGTGGGATTAGAGAGTCCTTCTGTAGATGTATGTGGTGAGTTAGGTGTATGCTGCTTACTGGGTTGGCTAGAGTGAGGTTGCGGTGTGTCTGAACTAGGTGTGGTGACACTGCGTTGAAGTTTGTTTTGCACCTCCTCTAAGCCCCTTAACAGTTTCTGTATGTCTGCGTCATGAATGCCAGTCTCAGTTGGATTGTCTAATGGCTCAAGTTGTTGGTTAGCGTTAACAGTAGCAGATAACATCAGAGGTGATTTAACAGAAGTATCAATTTCACCCTCTTTGGAACACACGGTACCACTGCTACGGTTTGCAATAATCAAATTAACAGTATCTTGTAGACACAACAACATTGACATTCCCTCATCTTCTAGGTTTAGTAGAGTCATACTGTTCATATTCGCAGCAATATACTCAACACAGCCCTCGTCGTCGTCCCTGTTTAGCTCTGATGAGTCAAGTTCTTCCACTGGATCGAGGTGTGTGGCAACTTCATACGCTTCATCTGCTGTTAGCTGATGAAGTCTTTTCTTGATGGACCAGCTTAGTCTCTTCCTCTCGTTGTCCGCCATCCTGTGTGTAGTGGGCAACTGTGGCAAACAGTTCTGCACTCCTAGGCGTAGATCCCCTTCAACCTGGTCTCTCTACCTCTTGAGTCGCTAACTGGAAGCACCTTCACTCCGGCAACACGTCGTCAGTCCGGTCCTTTAGGTCCAATATCACTGGATCAGCATGTGGTCGTCTCAAACGATGCTGATCCCGGACGAGCCTCCAAGAATCTGTAACAGGCCCCGCTATGCAGGGCGCGATGACAGATAGTATTTCCTGTAAAACAGGAGAAATTATGAGCAGAGAATTCCATTTACTGCTCGTTTGGCGGGTCTTGCCAGAATTTATTAACAATTGGCACAAAACACAATTGTCCTGGCCCTTTACTGCTCTCAATATAAACACATGTTTATATCTTCAAAATATACTTGTAGTATTCAAAATAAACACATTTGTGTATAACCAAGTGTCATTAACATCATGACTCCAAATGAGAATGTACTGCTTCAAAACAGATATTGGTGCTGTATTCAAACACTGTTAATTACCTTTTCAGGCAAAGTATTAGCATTGGTCTAATATATGCTAGCATTAGCATCAAGCAACACGCATTTATAATAATTCAATTATGACTGACCATAGGACCCATAGACCATACAAAACACACCTCAAACACTTCTTAGCTATAAACAATTCACTTGCATCACTAGCGACCGCCATTACACACACAGCCACCACGAGGTGGTCTTCTACGCGAGTCTACTACATCTAAATAGCGACCACCATTACACATACACACACAGCCACCACGAGGTGGTCTTCTACACGGCATTAAACATAATAAACAACATCTAAACACCACTTCAAACTCAAGACATTGTGATTTATAACATTTGTGACAATCTGTACACATTACTGACCTGTAAAACAGGAGAAATTATGAGCAGAGAATTCCATTTACTGCTCGTTTGGCGGGTCTTGCCAGAATGGCAAGCTAACGTCAGCTCCGTCATCACGTCAGACATTTTACGGTAGACGGGTAAATAATAACAAACCCCTTTATGGCAGTGTTACTCTGCCATCTACTGCCCCCTGCTGTCCATTGTTAAACAGGTAATATAAAATGATATTAAATATAAACATAAAATTGTGATCACACACTGTGTGGGTCACACAGACATACAAAACCAGACAAACAGACGATCAAAAAAGAAACAAAAAAAATAGAAAACCAGTCAGCCAAAACAAAAATGTCAATAATAAATAATAAATGTCAGTACGGCAGCAGAGTTTTGTCTCTTGAAAACTTGTCAATACTTTCTCCACTACTCTGAAAATCTTCTTCTTTTATTTGTTATTCATTTGACAGAATTACATTAATTCATACCAGGTCTGAATATGTTACCGATAAGAAGCAATTAGTGATTGAGATCGAGTCATTGTCGTCTCTTTGGACTCATATGTCCAGCTCTCCTGGATTTAAGTTCAATCAAAATACAGGATCCAAGTGAACGACCTGGAACAACCTGGAACGACCTGGAACAACCTGGAACAACCTGGAACAACCTGGAACAACCTGGAACAACGTGACGCAGTGACACAGCAGTGGAAACCGATACAGATTAGGGGAAAGATCAGCATGTCCCTGGAGAGCAGGCCAGGGATAAAGTCTCTCCCTGGGGCTGTTGGGAATGGGGCATGTAGATCAGAGGTGGGATAAAGTAACAGGACCCGGAGTGTCCTTCAGCAACAAGATCCATAGGAGAGATTTGAGAGGAATTAAGCAAAGAACAGGATTTACTTAACAGGAAGTGTTGATACATCTTGCATAATATGGGATAATACGGGTTACACATTGTCACGGCTGCTGTCGTTCCTGGTCCTCTTAACTATGTTAATCTGTATTGTATGTAAATGAGGTGTGCGGTTGCCCTGTCGTGATTGGCTGCCATCTCCTGGTCCACCTCCTGAAGATTACGATTGGAGCACGCCGAGCCCGACGCGCTCCAATCGCAGCGCACAGCCGGCGCACACCTGCTGGAGATGACTACAAAGCCTGGGGACAATTATCACTCTGGAGGCTCTGACATGTGGACAGACAGACGCCTACTTGCTCCTTAGCTAATTCTGTTAAACTGTGGTTAAACTTGTGTGATTAGTAGTGTCTAGAGTAGTTTAGTGTGGTGGCTGTACTCTTCCAGCCGCCTCCCTTGTGTTTGTTTTCCCTTTCCCTGTCTGTGTTTGTGTGGGCGTGGTGGCTGTCAGTCCTGGCTCCCGGCTCAAATCTCCACCTGCTGCAAACAGCTGTGCACCCTCCCCTACTACACACCTGATTCCCATCAGCATTTACAAATACCATATCGGCGGAGGCTCCACAACCTGTCAGCGCCAGATCGTTGTTTAACCCACGGTGGTAAAACTCTCAGCCTTCTTCGTATTATTAGCTATTTTCCTCAACACTACATATTCTTCTTATGTGTTCTTCTTGTGCTCCAGGATCACTCTCCGGCCGCCGTGCTGTCATCACCAGCCGCCACTTCCAGCCGGATTATTCTCTACGCTCCTCCACCTCAAAATAAACCTTTTTTCCAACACTCTGCCTTGTCCTGCGTTTGGGTCCTATCGGATAACGTAACAGTTTAGAGTAGTTTAGGATTTTGTGACGGTTGCCTTTAGTTTAGCTGTGTTTTTATATAGACAGCAGGGTTTCCGTTAGCCGGTAATTACCGGTTTTTAGCTGGTAAAATTCAAAACCTGCCGATCGATTGGCTGCCGATCATTATCGGCCGATATTCACTCTTAATCTGTGCTCTCTATAAAGGCCGATCAGGATCTGATCGATATGGACATAAACGCGAGTGAAGTGTAACCGGACGCGAGAGAGAGATCAGATCAGCTCTGCATAATCACCTGAAGCCCCGCCCACTGTTTAGCACGTTGCATGAGAAACTGACGGGCTGTCAGGAGAGAGGGAGAGAGAGAGAGGAAAAGAGAGGATCTGTTTCTCCCGTGTTATTATTCAAAGTTAATTTAAACTTTTGAATAATGTACTTCATCTACTACAAGAAGTTTATTTGAATGTAATAATTATGTTGTTTGTTGTTTGTGGAATAATTTATTGAAAAATGTATCTGAATTTTTCGATCTGTTACGATTATAAACTGAAGCAATATAAAAATGAGTCCCAGTTTTAAACATCGTCTGGTAATTACCTGCTAACAGAAACTGCTACACAATTATTATTATTATTATTGAAACATGACCGGTAAGTTTCAAATTTGTCCGGTAAAATAAATTCTTTCCAGACATTTGACCAGCGAGAAAAGATCCTAGCGGAAACCCTGATATAGACTCTTTGTGTTAGTTGTACCACTTTTTAAGTGAGGTTTTGTTTTGTTTCTTATTTAGTGTAATAGTGTTTATTTCCTTCCTTTTGTTAGAGTCCTCCTTTTGTTTGGTTAGTTATCAACCTGTGCTCTTTTGGCCTTTTGTGTTGTTCCAGGCTGCATGCCTGCCACTTTGTTTACCCTGCTATTTAAAATAAACCCATTATAACTATACTAATTCCAACTGGCGTGTGTTGCATTTCCCTCATCCCTAGTGGGGACCTAACACACATGCTGAACATTAACTCTTAAAGTGAACTTACGTCAAGCTACTGGTATCTATTACTTGAAGTTTTCTCAAGCAAGCACGAAAACGAAACCCCCAAGATGAGAATTTGATTCTTCTTTAAGCCCCTGTCACACTGTCCCGAAATTGACACCAGATGGACACGCGATAAAGGAAATGTTCAAATTCGGCTCTGATCCTAGCAACATCGGGCCATTCGTGAGGGCATCTTAAGCCTTCGTATGACCGCCGGTGGAGTTTCTCAGGTTCCGACAGTAACTTCGTGAGTAGTGGCAAAAACTTCGGCATGCCAAAAAATTGCCGAAAGACCTGGCGAAGGTTAATTTTCGTGTTGAATTTGTGTCCATTTTGCCCTTCGTAAGGCCATCGTGAGGGCATCTCGTCAAATCGTGTCATCTTGTCTCACGAAGACAATACGAAGGAAACAAGAAGCTGCCCGATTGTCTTAGGAAAGCAACACGACTACGTGAAGCCCTCGCAATACCGTCGTGTAGCCATCGTATTATATATAGACTTTTTTTTTTTTATTCATTGGGATAAACCCATTGAGATGCACCATCTCGTTTTCAAGGGGGTCCCGAAAAAAGGATTAGTACGATGACATCGAGATTGCATTTATTTCACAAAAAAATAACCCAATTTGTGTTCTGTGAAGGATATTACATTGTTTTTGTTACTATCGTTGCAGTTATGTCTTAAATGTAATTTAGGTTAACTTCCTGTTTTATTTAGATGCTTTCATTTTGAAGACTAGTTTACGCGGTTGACAGAAAGTTGTTGTTGCTCTGGAAACAACATGACGGCGATAAGTAATATATTCTAATCTACATATAAAGATGGAGAAAGTAAAGAATAAAGTGTATGTTTAAATGTTAGCACCCCCGAAGAGGCACAAGCTCTTACTGTATGTTGAGTCTGGATACATTCTAAATCATCAGTAAAGTCTATGACCATATTTTTCGTGTGTGGTTCGGGTGCCATCGTTTGGCCTTCTGTAGGCATCGTACTTGCTTCGGCTGTTGACCAACTTCGGGGCCATCTTAGTGCCAAATTCACAATTCCATATTCGTGTGTCCATCTGGTGTCAATTTCGGGAGAGTGTGACGCGGGCTTAACTGAGTTAGTTTGATGATTGTGTTTGAATTAAATGCAACATAGCTCTGCCTATTAGATGCTTTGCACTGCAGAATATGTATTTCAAAGATTAAGATATTTCACGCACACAAACACGTATCTAAGTAATTGTTGCCCCATTTCTCCTTGATTGATCACAACTTTATTGGTGATTATACCGTTTATTAGTGATGTGTTTGCATCATGTTTTCGCTGCAAAAAAAGGTTGCCACAGCTTTAGGGGTTGTCAATACAGTACTACTTATACAATTTTGTCACAAATCCATGCCATAAAACCTTTTTTTTAAACTGTTCATGTCAACTGCATGAAGGATTTTCCCCAAAGAAAGACCTGACAGTTTGAACTGATCATTTATTACAGGGGTGTCCAAACTTTTTTCACTGAGGGCCAGATACAGAAAAACATACGAAGGGCTGGGCTGCGTGTGTTATAAGTTAGCAAAATGTATAACTAACAACAGCCTACAACACAACTCTCCAGAGGGTTTCATTTAGTCTGTTGGCAGCTCATTCCTTAAAACAAAAGCCTCAGATTGCTTACAAAAAGAGGAAGCTCTATGTTAAGCTTGTTATGTAACTAAGTTATTGGGCTTTTTCTTCACATATGTTTCAGAAGTACAATATAAAACAAGCTCAAGTTTTATTTATGGGCCATATTTCATTATACTTTTTTAATTAGCTGAGGGCCGTTTCAAAGTGGGCCGTGGGCCGCATTTGGCCCCCGGGCCGTAGTTTTGGACACCCCTGATTTATTACAAAGAGCAGTATTAGGTTGTCCTTAAGAAACCAGAAACGTATTACACAGCATGATTCTTAAAGTAGAAAATACTTAATGCTTACGGCAGCAATTCCAAGTAGTGGCCATAGGTTGAATTGCTGTTATGTAATGTCAATCATATTTAAAAATATTGGCGATTACCACACAAACTATCCTAATCATAGCCTTGCGTTGGCGGGCGCGACATGGGGACAGACACTGAAATCAGCAACCCATTTCATGAGCGTATCGTGCTGTTTTTGTACCCTGATTCAACACCATGGACTGAATTCCCCTTTTCATTTTCACGAAAATACCCAAATCGAAGCTGACACTTTATACTTGGCTCCTATTAATCCAGGAAACCAGGACCGGGAACCTTCCGCCATAATATAACCCATGTCCCTGTCGTGCGGTGCCAAAGCTGTAAATAAAATGACTCAAGACGGGAAGCGTGTGTTTTGTGGGTATTCAAGAACTGGCATATGTCAGCTGTGTGATTTCATGTGTGTAACATGAAGCTCAGAGTAACATTGCTATAGTTGTATCATCCATGTTTCTGCACCCCAGCTTCAGAGTCCTCTGCTTAAAAAATCCTCTATCCAGTGTTGGCTCGTTCGCAGCCAGCCGTGTCTAATCAAGGGAAGTTCAGGAAAAGCCTCTCAGCCAACGCTCCTCAAGAGAAGTGTGAGGAAAAACATCCGCCAGGCTTATCCTCACGGTACAGAGAAACATGAGTAAAAGTTATGATTTCTCTAAAAACACTGGAACAGAAAGTGTCGATGAGTTCTCCGGTTCAGAGTCATGGAAAATAAGCAAAGTATCGAATTAAACCACATTAAACGTCTCAGTTAATGTGGCAGCAAATGAATGACAGAGTGATACAACTTCAGTGATTAATAGAAAGTGATATGGTATTTAACTTTTGGAGAGTCATCTCATTTATTCAACCCTTTCAAATAAGTAATGTTACCCATGGGAATGTGCGGAATATTTATATTTGAATTTAGTTTGTTGTTATTAGCTAGAGATGTTCTGCTGTGCTTAAATTAGAAAAGATAGTTTGGTGGTGTTTCGTTCCTAGTCTTACCTATGACCACGACCGAAATAATGCCTTTGATATTTAAAGTTTAGTTTACTTAAATTGCAAGCTTTTGGAAGATTGGAAGTGAATGGGATAATTATATGGAATGTTATGTGGGAAAACTCAACAGCAGTTGTTCTTTCCCGGAACTTCCTTGGTTTCAAAACATAATCTAAAGACCCCTGATGGATCCATGTTGGATTTCCTTTTATTTATTAAAAAAAAATGTTGTACAGATTGTAAATCAATTTGTGGCAATTTTGGGATTGTGGCCACTTTACAAATCATATACCTGCCTATTTTCTATTGACGTTAAAATATCGCCTCGCGGAACGTGTTGAAAGTGAGGTCTGCGGATTGTCCGACGACTTTTCCCAAATGTTTCCGAAACTTTGAAATGCCATTATGTGTATAGTATTCTGGGGAGATGCCAGAAATACCAGTGGCCTAAAACCTGGCAAATCAATCTACTGTATATATCATTACAGTAGGAGTTAGGAGTGGAGAATATGTGGTTTAGTGATTTAGATGCACTGCCCCTTTAAAGTCTGTCTTGCAATAGTTAGCAGACTGGCAGCCAGGGAGCAATAAACGATAATGCACGGTGCATATTTGTGCAACGTGACTAGCGCAGTCATCTTCTTGCCAGAGAGAGATGTACATCCTGTCATCAAATCATCTCTACAGCTGGGAGACACGTTTAAGAGTATCTGCAGATTTTCCTCTTCATGGACAGTGACATTCAGCCACTGTTTCCACGGCACAATGTCCCCGACCATCTGTGAAGCACCTGCTGTACCTTCAACCCTTTAATTGGTAATAACACAGGCACAAGAGGACACATAAATGGAAATATTACAGCGCTACGTGGACAGAAGTGGAGCACCATATGAGTGTTTTTCCTCCTCGGATGGATTGGACGTTACCAACTTTGGCTCACGTCAAAAACATCTGAGGAATGTTAATGAAAGGCCTGCCTAGTGTAGGCGAATGGGGGAAATACGAAAAGTAACGGAAACTGAGAGACGTTAAAGTCAGGTCAAGTGCATTTTTGAGAGGTCACACACAAACCCTGTGCCATGATCTTTTTTCTTTTTACTCCAGCATGATCTCGTACACCTTTCATTGACCTGTTATTGACAGCAGCGTTGTAAATGATATATTATAAACAGATGGAGATATTCTCTCGCCTTAAACTGCGGTGCAGGCTCTAACCTGCTGCGCTGTTACATAAGCTCTGTGCATTTCAGCACTTATTATTTTCTTCCCCTGCAAAAAAAAATGCATTAAAGCGTCAAAGTAAAAGCACCCTCTGGCTAGTTTTAAATCCCTAAATGCAAACTGTGATTGATGTGGTGGTTATGAGGTGTCATTAGTTGAATAATGGCATGTGTGTGAGTGACAGTGAGTGTATCCACAGATGAGATATGTGACAAGACATAATATGAGATCAAGGTGAGGTTATGAAGAAGCCAAATAGAGAATATCATGTGAACCGGTTTCGAGCAAACAAACACCATTTAAACTGTTATTCTAGAATTGTATCTTACACATGAATAGTCTTCATATGGATTTCAACCTTTTATATTTGATGTAACGGCTGTCTTGCAAGTGTAGTATTGGTCCGTGCATCCTCAGGTCATTATTTAACTGAATCCAACCAGTTTTTATGTAGAAATTACTATTATAAACAACAAAAACAAAACTACGAGTCTTAAAGAGTACATACAGTATGATGCTTATTTCAGGTTCATATTTGTATTTTGTGCTTCTACTAAAACACATTTCTTTTCATTTTTAAATCTCCAAAACCTCAGAAAACGTTGACATGTTTTTTCACGTATTTGAACGTTTCGTTCAAATACGTGAAAAAACATGTCAACTTTTCGGATTATACACACATTTTTCTCAGAAACAGCTACACCCTAAGCCCAAAGGTATTTCTGCCTATGTGTACTTGCATTTTTTACATTAATTTTGCTGCTTTAGTTTTTCCCTGGAAGAATTACTTTATTTAACTCCAGCACCACATTTGATTCCTCCTAACCTGGCTCTAAGAACCGTTTCTATTCCCCTCACAAAGGATTCTGTGTTTCTCATTTTCCAAAAGGATATTTATCATAGTTTGTCAAGGCCAGCGCAATTGCTCCATTACATTGCGTTTAGCACCAGAATGGTTATTTTCACAGTACGAAAGCTCTGCCTTGCTCTGCACGAATATGAGTAATAGGAATCAATATTTGAATAAGCTTTGGGTCTAATTCCTGGCCCGGCTTTGTAGGTGTGGATGGTGAAAAGGACTCAGGGTTTCCAAAAGAAGCTGCTTTTAGGCATGTTTATGTAAATGTACACCTTTTAAAGAAGCCTCTCAAATGCAAGTTAACTTACGAAAGACTATATAAGTAGTTATATAAATTGCTTGCATCAAAAGATGAACATTTTACCAACAAACAAGCTAGTCTTTATCGTTGTTGGCCAGTCCTCCACTTTGGCTCAGACTGTAAAATATCAACATCTACTGCAGCGGTTCCCAACCTGTGGGCCGCGGCCCCCTAGTGGTCCGCGAAGGCACTGCAAGTGGGCCGCCAAATAATTTTAATAATTTTATTTTTGTGTACAGGCTAAAGACACAAACATGGACATAACAATAACATATAGGAGATGACATTCCCATCTCAAAAAATAACGAAAAACAGAAGAAATAAAGATACAGTCAGTCGGATCGCTTCAACATTTCAAAAACTAAAATAGGATGACAACCAAATGCCACCAAAAACACAACATGGCAAGCATATTAATTGTTCCTTTAATCCCAGTCTTTGTTAGAGCTAATTATTTCCCATTTCATGGCGTGTTCATTTTCCAAAATAAATTGTATTTTTAAGCTAACACCTTAAATTAAGATTACTCCTTGATTGACTTTTAAAAATATGGATTCTAGCCAGAAGAATAGTTATATTTATGAACTGTGTGTGGTCTTCATCTAAAAGCCCAAATAAAATATTAAAGGGTGTAAATGTAAATTCAATATTTGCCGCCAAATAATTTGCAAAACATTATGATTTGTGTGGAAACATTTTCATTATTGCAATTTTTTTTTTTATTTGAACCTCTTTTCCTTTCTCTTTCTCGATCCTCCTTAGCAACGGTCATTACAGTCCTTGACAGCAGTCTGTACTACTGGATTTACAACGTGTCACATGTTCTGAATTGACCAATCACAACTTAATTTAGCCTCCGTATTGTTTATGGTTGAATGTGGGCCGCAAAACATTTTTCAATTCTTAAGTGGGCCCTGAGTTGAAAAAGGTTGGGAACCGCTGATCTACAGGATGGATTTGCACTGTATTTTGTGCAGACATGCATGATTCCTATACGATAAATCCTAAAGACTTTGATGATCCCCTCACGTCTTTCCTCTCGCACCACCAGCAGCTGCACCATGAGGTGCATTTGTGGTTTCCAGTCAAATGTCTCAACAAATATTCTATGGACTGCTAATAAATTTTTAGCACAGACATTTGCCTTCCGGATGAAACACTAAGTTGATCCCCAGGCTTTTCTGTCCAATCCTTCAGTTTTCCATCGAATACCTGCACAGCTAATGACGTTCCCTGGAAAACAAGAGACTGGCGCACGTAGATTGATGGACAGTCTTTTAGCAGATGAACTGTTGGAGGTCCCTGGTTCAGATTCTGGACAAGCCCTCGATTGTTACAGCGTGACCTAGAGGCGGCAATAAAGACAGAAGACAGGACGAGTTTAAATGTCATAAAAAACATGTTTATATACAACTAAACATGTATAAACCAGTCGTGCATGCATGAACGGGTGTGTGAAATTGTGCAACGAAGAGCAGCTGTATCTGAAGGAAGAGTCAGGCTCACACGTGGGATGGTGTTGTTTTTTTATCCAAACTGCCCAGAAAGAAAAAGACCCCTAGCAGAGTGGAGAGGGTCGTAACACCAACACTAGAGTGTTCTCATGAGAGGCTATACGGACAAAAGGAAACCACATAGTATATTATTGGAAAATTGGTTGAACAAAATCTCTGGGTTTATGGATCCAAGGATGATGTATTATCCAATGTCCTAGTGCCATAGCCCAGGATCACACAGATATATCTTAATTAGAAAAAGTGCAAACACTGCATCCATCATATCAAGTCAGTTAGAGGTAACATGACACAGTTTTTCATTTAATCCAAAAGGCTCAACGGTGTCATGATTATTATGCCTCTCTGCAGTGTTATTAATGTCACCCCCTCAATAACTGTTTGTATTACTCAGTAGTATAATGACGCTGAGGAGCCATGATTAGCACTCTTACCATGTCAAGCTATTTCATAATCCTAGACATAACATGAATTAGACTCAAAACTCTTCCCACACTCAAGAAAGGTCAGTGACGCAAGTTTTAAATTGACTTTAGACGTGAGCAATGCCAACATAACAAAAGTTGGAAACACAAAGAACCATACACTTATCTTGGCAAAGAAACAAAACCAAACAAAAGACAAGCTTCTAACCTGACCTCCTTACATAAAAACATGAAAACACCAAGCTCAAATTGCCTCAAGCAAACCGCTTTTACTCATCTCATCACTAAGGGTTAGGGTCAGGGTTAGTTGGCACTAGTGGGCACAAACCCATCATAAAAACTAATGACCATGTACCCTTGTGAGCTGTGAACCCTAATTTAATTTGATCTCATGCTTTGTACTGGTGGGTGTCTTGTGCACTCATCCTTGGCTGAGATCGATATTGAAAGTGGATGACATTGTTGATGATGTTGGAGATTGTTGATGATATTGGTGATGTTGTTAATGTTGTTCATGATGTCAGGACTTATGTCTTGAATGTTGTTGTATTATTGTTGTATTGTTTTAAGTGTCGGACCCCAGGAAGAGTAGCTTTTGTCAAGAGCAAAAGCTAATGGGGATCCTAAATAAACAAACATCTAATTTATATGTTTGGATTTGAAGTTAAATCTTCCCATTTGAAATCCATTATTGCCACCACCACAAAAGAAAAATAACACAACCAGAAAACGTTTTTCGGTGCAGGTTTTTTTAAAGATATGTGCATATTTTTCAGCTTTTCTTGTAGTATGTCCAACCAGAGAAGAAGGACATTTCAGTATGGTGACAACATATATGTGTGCTGCTAGAGTACTTTATGAAGGATGTTATGGTGTACTTTTTTACCATTACATGGAAGTGTGCTGTATTTGACAAAAGCCCACACTGAAACAAACTGTAGGTTTATTCAACAGCAAAGACTCAGTATTAGGTGGTTTACTATTGTCACAATGAATCTGTCTATAGATTAATTAAATAGCTGGAAGCTGTTGCAACAAATGGCATTCCTATTACCCTTAGCATGCAAATTGAAGCATTGCCCACATGCTAAATCTGCAGGGCAACACTTTTGGATTCCCTTATATTCTGTAATCCATCTACAACTCGCTTCTAGACATAACCTCAGAAACGGTCTGTCTGGCTTCTCTGTCCAAAAAGCCCCTGTTTTAAAATGCATGGTTTCTGTAATGTGCCATGCTTAAGTTTAGCTGTTATGTCACCATGCAGCAATGGTCTGGCCAGACATTTTTTCAAAGTATTCCATATCCCCAAAGTAATTTCATTTTTCCACTCCTCCCTGATTTTCTCGGGGCCTGCGACACTGTAAATAGTAATCCGGAGGCTTCCGTCTGCCTGGAGATTGTGATTCCTGGAGCGTTTCGTCTCTGTTTCCGAGCATTCCTGCTTTGATGGCCGCATTGGCGTTTATGAGCTTGGAAAGTTCCTTCCTAATTAGGGGTGCAATTGGGAAAAGTATTAAGGAAACTTCTACCGTCTACATCCAGAAGAGTCCGGTTGCACTGCATGAGGAGAGTCAGAAAAAAAGGGAAAAAATGTGCGCGTCGTTGATCCGTGTCATGGCTGAACAAACCTGACCGGTGGGTGTCTTGTTTTCTCAAGGGGCCCTGGACAGGGAGCCAGTTTAATAAAGGGGATTCAGAAGATGACCTCAGATAGGACAGTGCCAGACAATCATCTTTTTGGATCTCTTTGTCGTCTCCAAAAGGTCAGAGACATATAATACTGTGTGTATCTCAGTTGATTTTGGCCACTAAAGTCATTGATAAAGTGAAAAAGCCTCAAACAGAAATGTTATTAGCTGTCGCCTCTGTACAAAGACGCTTCTCCCCTGAATGGAAATGATTAACTTGGCTGGCCCCAGGTGATGCTCGTCCATGCGTCGACTCTCATTAGTCGGCACCGGTGTCCTCTCAGAGCTGCAGGCCGGATTACAGCCGCCGGTCACGATGCAGAAACAAGTTGTTGCCGGGAAACTGAAGCCTAAAGATCTTCAGTAGAAATCAGGATTTAGCAGAGAGCGGAAGAAAAACGTCTCTGTGGAGGTGATGAAGTGAAAACACATTACCTCTTCAACTCCACGGACAGTATTCAGGGATGAAGTGATGTGTAGAGCCACCTTTTTATTACAATAAGTTAAGCTCCTTTATTTTGAAATACACAAACAAGGCCATTTGGTCTGAACACACAACTATGACAATCAATGACAATCAATGACAGGTGTTTATCGATTGTAGTCAATGCTTTTGTTATTTCTATTTCCAGTATGACACATTTTTCCTACACCGCATGTAGTATCATATAAGTTCTGTATGTAATGTAGTCCTTCAGATTTTATTTTCTTAAAGCAAACATGTAGGTAAGACATTTCTCGAATTCTCGGAAATTCTGAATTATTCCTTGAAATATTACCCCAGTCCTCAAGCTCTTGTTTTTTTCACAATGTTTAACATATAGTGGCCATAATATCCTTTCTTAGATACACTATTACTATATACAATTTCAGCATACAACTCATTGATTAGGAATACCCTTATCGCATATCGACACCATTGTGATCTATGACCATGTACGTAAAATCATACCATTACAGTTCTCCCATTATCCAAATTGAAAATGTCTATCAATAGGGTTACATTTATACAGATGTGTAGTTGTTTTTCCCATGGAAACCAGCTTTCCTCACGACTGCACCATGGGTGTGGATGTGTGCCTACATGTGTGCAGAGGTGAGCTTTGTGTCAGGTGTTGAACTGCTGTGTGATTAATGGATCAGAAAGGCAAACAGTGGGGATGCTATTGAACAAGAGGGATCTTGTTCTCTCCAAAATCTCCCCAATAGATCACTTCTGCTGCTGAAGGAATGTATCACCGTGGTGATGTTCCGACTTCTAGGAGAAAAATAAGAGAAAATTAGCCTTGCCTTTTCTGCTTAAAGTTGACAAGCCTGCTTCCTTATTTTTCTGAGATCAGTTTCCGAGGCTGAAGTCACAAATCACTTTTTTTTTTTTACGTGACAGATGTGTGTTGTGGTTGCAGGGGTCAAAGCCGAGGTTTTGAGGAATGTTCCGGGTTTGACAGGGTAAAGGCCGCTCACATTGACTCTGCAGAAAGCATCGATCAAAGTCTGCAGAAAGTGAAACACACCTGCAGCTTCTTCACTCTGCCGTAGTATCCGTCTGTGTGATTAACGGGGTTGTTTTCAACCTGCTAAATGTTACCGTTCACTTGAAGAACAAGTACGAGTTAATTCTCCTGATAGTTATTCCAAAATATAACACGTTATATTGTTAGTACCAGTAGAATGAGGCTGTGTGACAGCCGTTTTCTGGCAGTGAATGGTTCAAGTTTCAATAAGATTTAAAGTGGAGCTTTAGCGAGTCAGCTCCGATTAATCTCCCATCAAAACAGTTTCATAATCATAAATAGAGCTAGTTTTATAGACACTGTTAAATAGAGGTATTAAAGGATTATTCTGGTTTATTAAAACTCGGGGCTTAATTTAGTAGTTTTGACAAACATGATGTCAGTTGGTTTGTTTGTCGGCAAGATTACAAAAAACTACTGGCCCCATTTCCATGAAACTTGGAGCAAAGGAGGAACCCACTAAATGTTGGAACTGAACCAAATCACTATGTTCGTGATGACAAAGTGACATCACTAACACATGCGCTCCTATTGGCTAGCGCTCCAACACATTGTAAGTGATATGCTAAGGGGAAGGACATCTCTAAGCGGTTGACCAATCACAACAGAGCCTGCCAGCTAACCAATCAGAGCAGACTGGGCTCTGGTTTGAGACAGAGGGTGAAAGGCAGTGTGAGAAAAATAAAGAGATGTTTGAACATTAAAGCACGGAGACATGTCCCAGTAGAGACACTACATACTGATAGACACCTGACAATTATTATCAGAATAATAATAATAGTTTGCCAAACTATGCCAAATAAAGTCAGTCAAAGTAGAAACTGTATGTAAACATGCATTCATAGTTTAGAATATATACTATTTTATATTTATATAAATATAATTGCATCTAAATCTGGGCACAAAAAGCATTGAATGCAGTTACCATTTGACTGGAGAACTTTCGATACTACTTGATATTGGGTTATTGGGTTGATGACCGAGCTTCGCACTGTGAAAGAATTTATTCTCAGACATGATGATCGCCAAATACTACTAAGAAACGTTTTGGTTCAAACCAGATACTTTTCACGTGATTTAGGATCCTTAATATTGTTTTTGGAGTCGTATCATCTTGGAAAAAGGACAACAATAAGACTGCCAAAGGGACAAAATAATCTGGAGGAATAAAAACAAAGAGACAGAGAAGGAAAACAGAGATCGGGACCTCATCACTCTTTACTGAACTGACTGACAGACACGTGGGAGTTATTAGACTCAAGTTTTCATCATGGGAAAAGTGTAAAACCAACGGTGTATCGACTGTAGCGGTGGGGCCGCACACATCGCTTAAAAACCCTCCATGAAGGGAGGAGGAGGATTTTCCACTGAGGACTCAATCAATGCTTCAGATCCTGTTAACTGCAATCAAAGGAATATCTCCCGATGGATAGACTGCAGCAAACACTTAAAGCAAACACCTGATTCTGTTGCAAATCATCCACACATTATAACTCATGGCATGTCATCATGAGCATTTTTAAGTGGCAGTTTTTTCATGATCGGATGTCAATCATAAGGTGGAGAACAGGGAAAGGAGGAATAGAAACTGTTAATGTCTAAAGAATATGACTTTGAGACCCTATAATAAGAAACGTTTGGTGTTGCATTACTGCTCCATGAGGAAATAATTGTGAGTTTTTTTGTGCTGAGGAATAAATAGTCACCTGGGTTTAAGATATTAAGATCGCAAGGCGTCTCCATGTTGGAAGGCTACTCCACTTCTTTGTAAAAACAGAAAATACATTTTCTTGGCGTGAAAACACCCTGACAGAAACATTTGTTATTATAAGGACACCTTCTGTTCATATTCAGGTTGATATCAGTATGTAGTGTCTCTACTTTAAAGAGTCCTCTCCTGCTGATGTTCAGGTGTATATCAGTATGTAGTGTCTCTACTTTAAAGAGTCCTCTCCTGCTGATGTTCAGGTGTATGTCAGTATGTAGTGTCTCTACTTTAAAGAGTCCTCTCCAGCTGATGTTCAGGTGTATATCAGTATGTAGTGTCTCTACTTTAAAGAGTCCTCTCCTGCTGATGTTCAGGTGTATATCAGTATGTAGTGTCTCTACTTTAAAGAGTCCTCTCCTGCTGATGTTCAGGTGTATATCAGTATGTAGTGTCTCTACTTTAAAGAGTCCTCTCCTGCTGATGTTCAGGTGTATATCAGTATGTAGTGTCTCTACTTTAAAGAGTCCTCTCCTGCTGATGTTCAGGTGTATATCAGTATGTAGTGTCTCTACTTTAAAGAGTCCTCTCCTGCTGATGTTCAGGTGTATATCAGTATGTAGTGTCTCTACTTTAAAGAGTCCTCTCCTGCTGATGTTCAGGTGTATATCAGTATGTAGTGTCTCTACTTTAAAGAGTCCTCTCCTGCTGATGTTCAGGTGTATATCAGTATGTAGTGTCTCTACTTTAAAGAGTCCTCTCCTGCTGATGTTCAGGTGTATATCAGTATGTAGTGTCTCTACTTTAAAGAGTCCTCTCCTGCTGATGTTCAGATGTATATCAGTATGTAGTGTCTCTCCTTTAAAGAGTCCTCTCCTGCTGATGTTCAGGTGTATATCAGTATGTAGTGTCTCTCCTTTAAAGAGTCCTCTCCTGCCAGTGTTATAGTCAAGTCACCAATTCACGAGTCCAAGTCACTCTCGACTCACCACTCTTCGAGTCCGAGTCCAAGTCCGAGTCACCTAAGAAGAGTCCAAGTCAAGTCCGAGTCACAAGTCTTCGTGTATTAACCTTCGTGGATATATGTGTTCAAATGTAGCTGCTCCTCTACATTGCTTTTATCCTGTCATGTTATACTAATCGTCTATTGAACTGCTGTGAACCGAGTTTGGCTACAATTCTTGTAATAGGTGCTATACAAATATAAAGCTTATTACTAATATTAATATTATTATTATTGTAAATGACCTATAATATGTCTAACTATATTTAAAATGAGTTAGAGAAGTGATTATATTTGTATGCCAACATTTTCCTATGGTAACGTTTTCGTTTTGCACTTTTATTTTGATAGTAATAAGATTGAGACTCTTATTTTTGAAGGAACTTTTACTGGTCAAATTGGTTTACTGATAAAGATTTAGCCCCAGAAAGCACATGGCTACTTAGCTTCTCCATGTGCTTTCGTCAGTGGCAAGTTTTACCCCTATGTTAGACAGCTATATGCCATACATGTTTGCATACATTCACAGTAAATATTTATTTTAGTATTTCTTCAGTAACACACGCATTTTCCTCGAAATACCCTCTAACCGCGCTACGCTCTATTTATGATTTGTGTGCTGGGAGTGTTAACCCTCGTTAGGCTAAGCGCTCAAAGCAGAAGCTATTTTCCAGTGTAAACAATACCTCGCAGAAAAAGCCAGGCAGCAAGGCAAGAAGATAAGGAGCAGTGGTGATAAAATGTCCTCAAGCTTTTAGTGTTTCCAAGAACACAAGCGGTCACAGCATGGGATTTACAGAAGGTGTGTGCTTAATGAGAAAAAAGACTGTGCTAAATCCTTTGTCATGAAACATAGATTAGGGTGTTAATTAGGGCGGCCATTATCGCTCTCAAGATAAGTAAGCTCCAACAAAAATCACCTCTTATGGCGTTAATGAAAGCTGGAACAAACTGGTTATTGTTTCAAACATAATCGCAGATTTTAAGTGCTTCGAAAAAGCAGGTCGCCGCATGCAGGACACGCTCACTCAACACTTTTTTAATTAAACTTTAGATAAAGCGACCATTAAGCACCATTACCTAAAGGGTGCTGGGTAATTACCGCTTTCACTTCCCCCCGCAGGCCTCCCACAACTTGTCCCGCTCGTGGCCCCTCGCTCTGTAAACACTTTGAACGGGAAACAAGAGATGATACAGCTGGATCCACAGCTGTGTGTTCCCCTTCTGATTTTCCATAGCTTCCCCCATCCTCCGACCCTGCGTCCCTGACCCCAGTGGGGAGCTTCGACGCTGCAGGTATTGGGCGTGAAGGGAGATTTAACAGCCACGAGCCTCAAGGCAAAGAGGTGTTTCAAATAAAGTTGTCCCACATGGCCATTATAACGTCGCCCCCCCGGGCGGTGAGTGCTGGGAACTCAGGGGAGCCTGGCAGGGAGGCTCTAAAAGTGCATGTTGACAACATTCTCCTCTGCACAATAGCCCCCGATGTTTGCTCACACTGGAGGCTATACTGTAAAAGATGGCTTATACGACCAGAGGGGGTGATGGATAATTTACAAAGAGGCCTACTGTATTTTATGTAGTGCCATGCAGCTCCGACACGTGCAGGACGAGATGAACGCCAACGCTTCAATAACTAAAATGAGAGTTGGGTGTTTTCCTTCAAGATCAGGGAGATTATCTACAAGCCCCTAAATTACTGATGACATACAAATAAACAAACGGAACCATTTTCCTTTTTAAAAGCAGTATTTTGTTTAACGTATTAAAAAAAAAAACAAGTTCAAATCTCTCCGGTCCTAAAAATAATCACGAGCGCATTTCCTCCACGAAAAGCCTTAAATTACAGAGCCTCCATTTAAATGGCAGCCTGGTGCTTTCGCCCAAGATCTATTGACATCTTCCACAATTAAAGCCCCCTGTAATCCTGCTGACAAACAGACAAACAAACCAACTAAAATATTTTACTTTTTAAACGCCGACAAACCCAAGACAAAAAGGGACTTTCCACCAGCTTTTTCCAGCAGTGGATCAATCATATGGTGCAACAAAGAGCGCTTGCGTTCGGCAGTGCTTACTTTAAACATTTATTGACATTTCTTATGATTGAAGCTCCCTGTAATCCTGCTGAAAAACAGAAAAACAAACCAACAGACATAACTGAATGATTGTCCTTCTTTAAAGCCTACAAACCCCCAAAAACATGTAATTCCCAATCATTTTACGTAGCTCAATAAGGCATTGCATCAAATATTGCTTGATGTGATTATCTGCAAATAAAACCATAACAATAGCCATTTTTCTATAGAACTGGGCAAAAAAACTGTACTTTATTTAGTGGACCGAGCTCAATGCAGTGCTGTAAAACACGAGTGCAAGCTTCAAACACAGAGCAAAATAAAAACAGGAACAATTGCATTTTCACCTGAATTTTCCAGCAATGTACTGCATTACAGAACCTTTGTGTTTAGCAGTGCTTCCCTTCAAGATCTATTGACATTTTCCACAGTTAAAGCCCCCTGTAATCCTGCTGACAAAGACGAACAACCCAACAAACAATCTGACCAGTTTTCCTTTCTTAAAAGCATAGGAAATCATAGAAAATTGGAATTCCCACCTTCTTTTACTCCAACGTTGGTCCATTATTCCATCAAAAAGAGTTGTGAATGACTGCAAGCTAAATCATAGAAGTAGTAGTTTTTCGTTTCTAGATCCGGACACGCGCGGTACAACGTGAGCACATGAGAGCCCGGTGTTGATCCATCTACATTTTCCACGATCAAAGCCCCCTAAGTCTCTGTAATGTAATCACATTACTGTCCAAAGGTCTGTTCTTGATTGCAGTAAACATTGTCCCAAACATACTCATGTCAGCAGGATATTCTCTCCTTCTCAGCTCCTCTGCATCTCGTTTTGCTTTACACAGAAACCAACGGCATAGTAAAGCTATTGTATGTAATATACAAAACAAAACAAAAACTGTGGAACCAGCCGCTAGGAAAGCAATGTATTATGAGAAAAACAAATAGAACATTAAAGTCATACACTTACAAGAACTTGGATACTCTCTAAGATGAAATTGGGCATTTTACAGTTAATAAACAAGAAAAACCTCAACATCTTAAAACCACATTTATTTACGTGTATTATTCCTGCGGTGGATGACCTAATCAATGTATTGTTCTAGTCGTGGCTGTGGTCCTGGATCAAAGGTCCTGGATGGATATCCTCGTGGATTCATCTTCCTATTATACACACATGCATTTCCAAACATTTGGACTACCTATGTTGCAAATGTATTATCTTTTCAATTTACACACGGCATCTATTGCACGTCTGTCCGTCCTGGGAGAGGGATCCCTCCTCTGTTGCTCTCCCTGAGGTTTCTCCCATTTTTCCCTTTAAACTGTGGGTTTTCTCTGGAAGTGTTTCCTTGTACGATGTGAGGGTCTAAGGACAGAGGGTGTCGTATTGTCATACTGATATTCTGTACACACTGTGAAGTCCACTGAGACAAATGTAACATTTGTGATATTGGGCTATATAAATAAACATTGATTGATTGATTGATTGATTGATTGATTGATTGATTGATTGATTGATTGATTGATTGATTGATTGGTTGATTGGTTGATTGGTTGATTGGTTGATTGTGATTGATTGATTGATTGATTGATTGTTGTGGGTTTAACAATAAGGAAATACTTTTGGATGTGGCCCAGAATCACCACATTATCATAAAAGTCCAGATTTTGAAGAGACATTGCCAATATTAGAGTCCATTCAGAAAGAAACAACGAACAGATTTGGATTAATTCAAGAACTTGAGCATCAGGAACTAGAAGGCAATGGAGAAATTAAGGATATAATGTGAAACCATGTGTTATTTTGCCAACGAAACCACCTCTTTTACAAGTTTTTCTTGTTAATTTTTCACTTTAGCGTCCCAGAGAATATTCAATCTTGCACATTTTGATGTTTTTCTTGAGATATTACCACCCTCTAAGCTCCTTAATGTATTTAATCAACCTGCAATTGGCTATCCTGGATTTGCCCACTAAGTTGGATCAATACAAGTATATCCTCCTCCAGTAATTTTACAGATCAAATAACCTTTTTTCTCAACGGTAAAGCTGAAAAATGGTCGGACTGATTTATAGTTTGAACTATTTTCATCATCCTAAATCCCTGAATGTGTGAAAAAGACTTTCTTTCAGGAATCTCCATCTCCATTCACACCGGCCAAAGAGGAGTTTGTCCAGTCACTTAACGGTGAGGAATTCTCCCCCTCTGAGATAATTCTCTCAATGCTTTCACACATCCAATCCGCACCTGTCTGAGCTTCAGCCTGCCGTGATGCCACAGGGAAACACCTCCTTCCCTCTGACGTCCGCTGTTATTTCGCATGGACCTGAAAATGTCTTCGGGGAAAAAAGGCTGGGAATAAACGGAGGCAGAGCTATAAAGGCCTCATTGTAAGAGAGGTGTAATTGTCTCTTCAAGTTTTGCCACGGTGGATCTTTGAGACGGATGGCTCACCTGTTCTTTCCATTCAAACTTTCTCCTTGGATCTCTCCGTCCAAGGTCTGTTGGGTGGAATGGAAACAGAAAATCCACAAAGGTCACCTATTGTGCAAAATCCACTTTTTCGTGTATTTTCTACATCAACATGTGTCCCCTCTGTGGAAAGAGACTCTGAAAGTTTCAGGAACAAAGACTTTTTGTCCTGATCCATTTCTATAAAAACCTGTCTGAAAATGAGCTGATCAGATTTTGGCAACTTTATGATGTCATAACGATTTTTTGGCTTGTGCAACCATTAGCCAATCACCAACCAAGGTAACCTGCTGGCACTCCCAGCAGCTTCTACTGAAGCCTTCCGAGTAAATCGCCAGAACGCCGACACCTCCTCATCTCCACCGCTCCCATGTTTTCTTTTGTGTTGCCATAAGTTATTCTCTCTCTGTTGGTGCGCGGGGCTAACGCTAATGCTAATGCTAATGCTAATGCCAATGCCAGCAAATACAATGGCGGCTTCAAAAAGCTTTTCAGAGTTTTACGGGGCGTGGTTTGCAATTCGCCCAGCCAATCAGAAATTGGTAATTTGTTCTCCCCAGGATAGTCCCACCTCTTTAGCAGGCACTACAAATGGGGGTAAAAGTTCTCTGAACTAAGTTCTCTTTTCGGTGTAAATGCAAAATTCCAAACGGTAAGAGTACGGGTAAAATTACTCCGGTCTGAAAGCGCCTATTGTGTTCTTTTTAACCAAATATCTCTCAGAGGGGAGTGGCTCCTTATTTTCATCTAAAGTAACAGACAGAGAATGAGCACTTTTGAAACAGGGCTGAAACAGATGTTTGTAATATAATATATTGATGAAAAACAGTAGGGGACCTTTAAAACCTTCCACACTGCTGTTTTTGAAACCCTTTGATGCCGTCTTTAGAGTAAATCCAAATGATGCATTCTTTAGTTATTCAACGCGGATTCTAGACAGGTATATAACTTTGTCCTTAACATCGAAGAGGCTTCAGACCATTGGAAGAAAAATGGTTAGAGGAAACATTTATCCATTGTCGTGAATGCCAAAACCAAAAAGATTCCTGCATGAATTCTATGGAAACAAGATTTTGGTCTAAACCAACCATTGGTGGTCCTCTGGCTCTTTGGAAAGACAGCTTCACATTCTGAAAACATCCATCTTCTTAAAACAACACTCAAAGTTCACAGTTAGAGAAATCCAAATCCAAAAGAAACATCTGAACAGGTGGGAAATCACTACCTAATCAGAACAAGTCTGTACAGAGGGCTGCTTTGCTTTTGCTAAACTTGCTATGCATTAGTATACTGAAAGGAATCTGAACTTCTATCCAAACACTGGTCTCGTTTAAACTGTTGCAATAACAAACTTCAGCTTTACCTTGAATATTTAAGTATTATAGGGTAAGAACCAATGGACTTGGGACCTTAGGAAGTTTGGTGAAAACTGCTGGTAAGACTTTTTTTAGCAAAACAAACTTTATAATGTCCTAATTGTCCAGTAAATATGCACTTGGAGGCACATTATTTAGCAGAGCTCTGCAGTGTTTGATGTATGAGGTGCACCTGCAATACAACAGGTGTAAAACCTCCTTAGGGTCTTTCCTGATGTTTTCCACTGCAATTAAACAACAACAAAAACGTGCACAGGCTTTGGATTTAAAAGTTAAACAGTGAACTTCAAATTGCTTGGGAAGTTTTGCTGCATTTCATGTTTCTTCCTCAAAAGAAAAACCTTTTTTAATATGAGCTCTTAGATTTATAGCTTTAACACTAGAAGCACTCTAACTGCTGTCTATATTTGTAACCGGTACTCTGCAGACTGCCGAGGAATGCGCCAGTATCAACACGTTGAAATTCCAGCTAAATGGCCCATTCACAAACAAATCCAGCCTGTCCCGGCCTGAAGAGAGCCTCCTCCCTGAGACTCAGCTTCGGACTCAGGTGTGCTGCTACACCTTGTACACCTTGTTTTGTAACTGTTCCTGGGTGTTGCGTTTTCTTGGTGTCCGGTGCGCCATAGGGCCATAAAGGAGCTTGTTTCCCGGTGGCACTCTCACTGCTCGAACAAAGGAGAAGCCTGGGAACTGAAACTCAGGACGAAACCTCTCTGGTGGAAACCCAAGAGCTGTGATCTGCTCCCAAGTCTTGTTTTTACCGTTATAGTACCCTCTAATGTACATGGTCCACTAATGGTGCTTTTCCACTGCAGCACGTAGCACGGTTTAAGCTTTTTTTCCGCTTGTCCACTCGGGGTAGTTCCGACTTAGGACTACTTTTTCCCCTTTTTTCTGGCCCTCCAAAATCGAGATTCTTACCGGGCCAACAACCGGACTGAATATGCTAAACTAGTGAGGTAAACACTCTCGACTGCTGATTGGTCGGAGAGAATCACTGGCAAGGGGGCTACAACTACAACAAAACGAACATATTTTACCGTGATTTAATTGTAATTCGATAACACATAGGTTTGAGCAAGCTCTCTGATTGGTCAATAGGCGTGTTTGATTCCACGATCAAACAACGATCAAATAGAACGTGCCTAATCATAAAGTATCCAGTGGCTACACACGCCACTAGCCTACCGAAACTACTTCCATGAGCCTACACCGTGTGGTTTCCATAGCGACGTTTTGCGACACACAGCCGTTACACTGTTATACATTGTCACTCGTTAGAAATCGGTAGCTACAAAATGTCAGATTTTAAAGTTAATTTTGATTTGGTGGGTTGGAGGCCAGAGAAATCATGTCCCATAAAAACGAGTCATCGCTTCGCAGCTACTGGGCTCCATCTCTAGACAACAGAAAGATGTGAAGCAACGCGCTTTTTGCCGGTCCGGGACACGCCATGAAACGGCCACTGGAGGAAAGCTCTTCCTATAACGTAGTCCTACCCGTGAACACCACAGCACCACCTGCAAAAAAGTCTGGCATGGAGTTCATGGAGAGCTGTTTCAAGAATTGCACTTTTAATGGCAGCATGAACATCCACCTTCATTCTAAACCCAAAATGTTTCAGCACCATGGACAGCCTGATTTGATTTGTTCCGCTAATCCCGCACAGTGATTACTCAGATATTTAAATAGCCTAATTCAAGAATTGTTTTTAATAAATTGTTTTCAATAAATTGGTTAATAATATATTATTTACTATAATTATATCAATAACTGTAAGCGGGGTAGCAGGAGTGTTCGATTGATCGGCTATCGTTACCATGGGAACTACTTTCTAAGAACTACTTTCTGAGATTAACTCAAGCAGAAAGCGTAGGTTTGGGAGCAAATTAGCCCACATTATGAAATTATTTTACGATATTGTTGATTACAATGATAGTTTGTGTTATAGAATCGCAATCATACACGAGAGGCCGTTCTTGAACGTTATTATTGGTACGACAGTACTGCGGCAGGACCGAGGCGCTTGCGTTTTTCGCCTGCCTCTCATGTATGATTGCTTAATTGAAATGATGCCGAAGTAACAACATACTGATACCGGTCTGCAGACAAAACGGCAGGCGAAAAACCTTTTAAAATGCGTGTTTTTCTGAATGGGGATCAGATCGAACAGGCTAAGCCAGTGGTTCTCAAAGTGGGGGGCGCGCCACCCCAGGGGGGCGCAGAGGCATGACAGGGGGGGGCGCGAGAGACCAGGAGGAAAAATGGTTATTATAAAAAAATATATATATTTTCAACAATTATTGATTCCAAAATAATATGATACAGTACTATTACGTCTGGGTCTCTGTGTTTCATTAAAGCTCGGCTCTGTGTGTGTGTGGAACGAGCCATTTTGTGTGTGTGCGCGAGAGAGAGAGAGTGCACCGGTACCGGAGATCGTTGATGTTAGCTTCTGGTGCTAGCGAGCTACGCTAACGGATATAAGGAGTTTTTTCAACAACAAAGTGGAGGAGAGTCCTCTCCGGTCAGACTGAGATGCTCAGTGAGCTAAAGGACTCTCTCAGTGTTATCTCAGTGGGTCTCAAACGTTTTGTTCACCATTAATGTAAACAATTATTTCCGAGGCACACGTTTATATGATCATTATAGTTATAAAAAAATAAGAGAATACATTAAAAACAGGTATGAAATACTATATGACATTAAAAAATGAATAAAGTTTAAAAGGGTGATTTCTAAAATATCCATAAAGAAATAGCAAATCTGTTTACAGTTCTGTTTCATATGGGTGTTGAGCGATGTATCCATAGATCTCTTCATTTTGCTCTCAAACTGCACCAGATTGATGCTTTTAACTTCAATATTTAAAAATCTTCCCGGGGGAGCTTGCCCCCGGACCCTCCTATGTGAGGGCCACACACCACCTATAAAAATAGCACTTGACCCCTGCTTACACCTATATGCCGTGAGCTGATTATCGAGCCTTCATTGTAACAGTCGCGGGTACATTGTGTATATGCACGGGGAGTGTTGCAGTAGAACATTCCACTGTAGCGACCAGTACATTAATGGGAAACCCTTAAATGTTTGAGCACCCTCTATGAAACGTCAAGCTACCCCACAGCACCCCCAAAAGAAATCTCTGGCGCCGCCACTGAGCCTGACTATTTCTTTCATAGTTTTGATGTCTTCAGTATTAATCTAAAAAGTAGAACAAAATTAAAATAAACAAAAACCATTGAATGAGAAGGTGTGTCCAAACTTTTGACTCGTAGCCTACTGTATAAGGATCAGAAATATACTGGATGTAGTCAAAGTAAAAGCAGTCATTGTGCAGTTTGGTCCATTTCAGAATAAGATATGATAAGTTTGACACCCCTGATATATTTGTTTCTCTGGAGGGTAAAAGGAGGACACAGTGTTTTCTTTCTTTCCATGGTTTGCCTCGACGTGACTGACAAACTGACTGATATTATAGGCAGCTTCATGGAGGTGCTAGCCAGAGTTTAGATATGAAAAGTGTTTATTCCTTTGCCAGAATGAGAATGAAACATCTTTATATTTTCAGAGAAGTTTACAGTAGGTATATTTTCTGTTGTCAGTTCAAAGGAGGTTCAACTCGAGCATGTGTGTTCACTCACACAAGTTCTCTTTGAAGTCGAAAAAAGCTGGACTAAAGTTCAATAAGCACTGAAATAGTTAAACCGTTTATCGATTGTTTTTTCTACGGAAACAGATCACAAACTATTTTGATTGAACACAAAATGTGTGATTTTCTATGAATAGGGCACTTTTATTAGAACAATTATTAAAGAATATAACAATACATACAGTATATCACATATTTTACTACCAGAAATATACGCACTGTTATATACTGCAAATTCCTCAAAAGAGTAATAACAAAGGTCAGACTTTTTTTGTCGTTTTGTCATTCAGGGAAGAGCAGAGTTATCGGCAAAGGGCTTCTAGTCTCCAAAACAAACAAAACCGCTTTTTAAAACCGATAAATACAGGAATAGTAGTAAGTAGTAAAAGTTTCAATGCTTCTCCACGGACAACAGAGGTCCGAGTTGGATCTAATGTTTTCCTATGCTTGTTTCTTTGATAACCGAAGATCCAGACATTTGGACGCTTTCACCAGGAGCAGAAATCACAGAGGAACCCCTTTCTCCAAAACAAACAGACAATACAAACTCTGAAAAAGGAAGTTTAAGATGCAAAGTCTGTCTGTCAGATGGCTTTTTGCTGCCACTAAAGTTTGCTCAGCTGTTTATTCTGATAACTAAAGATCCAGACAGCTGATAGCTCAACTCCTTGATCCTGGTCAAATATAAGTGATTTAAATGAGGGGAAACTTTGCAAGACCTGAGAATATTAACTTAAAAATGTGGCTTTTGCCATATAAAAAGTCAATTTATAGAACGCTTTGGCAGACAACCACAACACTGACTCATACTCAAAGAGAATAAGACGCCATAATGTGAGACCAAATGAATCACACTTTGAGACATTTGAATGTGTACAATTACTATTATTTTTAGCTTTATATTATCCAAAAATCCTCTGATCTTCCGTTATGAAAAAGACGAGTATTGGTCCAACCCAGTCTTTTTTGTTCAACTTTGCAGAGCAGCTTTCCGTTTTTTTAAAGAGGCCCTATACTGCTTTTAGGCGTTCTCCCTTTCCTGTAGTGTGTTCTATAGGTTTGTATGCACGTAATGGTCTGCAAAGGCTAAAATCCCAGAATAGCCCGAGTTTGTCTCCCATACACTCCCCCCACCCTGCCTGAATCGCTTCCATTGGACTCCTTTGTTTACTTCCGGAACATAGTGACATCACTAACACTCGCGCTCCTATTGGCTAGCGCTCCAACACATTGTACGTGATAGGCTAAGGGGCGGGACATCTCTAAGTGGTTGACCAATCACAATGGAGCCGGCCAGCTAACCAATCAGAGCAGACTGGGCTCTGGTTTCAGACAGAGGGTGAGAAGAGGTGCTGCAGCTCAGGCAGTATGAGAAAAATACAGAGCTTTTTGAACATTAAAGCCTGGAGACATGTCCCAGTAGAGACACTACATACTGATATACTCCTGAACATCAGCAGGAGAGGACTCTTTAAAGTAGATACATTACATACTGATATACACCTGAACACCAGCAGGAGAGGACTCTTTAAAGTAGAGACACTACATACTGATATACACCTGAACATGAGCAGGAGAGGACTCTTTAAAGTAGAGACACTACATACTGATATACACCTGAACATGAGCAGGAGAGGACTCTTTAAAGTAGAGACACTACATACTGATATACACCTGAACATCAGCAGGAGAGGACTCTTTAAAGTAGATACATTACATACTGATATACACCTGAACACCAGCAGGAGAGGACTCTTTAAAGTAGAGACACTACATACTGATATACACCTGAACATGAGCAGGAGAGGACTCTTTAAAGTAGAGACACTACATACTGATATACACCTGAACATGAGCAGGAGAGGACTCTTTAAAGTAGAGACACTACATACTGATATACACCTGAACATCAGCAGGAGAGGACTCTTTAAAGTAGATACATTACATACTGATATACACCTGAACACCAGCAGGAGAGGACTCTTTAAAGTAGAGACACTACATACTGATATACACCTGAATATGAGCAGGAGAGGCCTCTTTAAAGTAGAGACACTACATACTGATATATACCTGAACATGAGCAGGAGAGGACTCTTTAAAGTAGAGACACTACATACTGATATACACCTGAACATCAGCAGGAGAGGACTCTTTAAAGTAGAGACACTACATACTGATATACACCTGAACATCATCAGGAGAGGACTCTTTAAAGTAGAGGCACTACATACTGATATACACCTGAACATCAGCAGGAGAGGACTCTTTAAAGTAGAGACACTACATACTGATATACACCTGAACATGAGCAGGAGAGGACTCTTTAAAGTAGAGACACTACATACTGATATACACCTGAACATCAGCAGGAGAGGACTCTTTAAAGTAGAGACACTACATACTGATATACACCTGAACACCAGCAGGAGAGGACTCTTTAAAGTAGAGACACTACATACTGATATACACCTGAATATGAGCAGGAGAGGACTCTTTAAAGTAGAGACACTACATACTGATATACACCTGAACATGAGCAGGAGAGGCCTCTTTAAAGTAGAGACACTACATACTGATATATACCTGAACATGAGCAGGAGAGGACTCTTTAAAGTAGAGACACTACATACTGATATACACCTGAACATCAGCAGGAGAGGACTCTTTAAAGTAGAGACACTACATACTGATATACACCTGAACATCATCAGGAGAGGACTCTTTAAAGTAGAGGCACTACATACTGATATACACCTGAACATCAGCAGGAGAGGACTCTTTAAAGTAGAGACACTACATACTGATATACACCTGAACATGAGCAGGAGAGGACTCTTTAAAGTAGAGACACTACATACTGATATACACCTGAACATCAGCAGGAGAGGACTCTTTAAAGTAGAGACACTACATACTGATATACACCTGAACATCAGCAGAATATGTCCTGTTTCAATGCCTGGATGACAGGGCCTGCATGGTGCTCAGGTCCTCGTCCTGCAGAGAGGAATCCCCTCTGACTCAGCTACGCTCTGCAGCTCTCTGTCATCTGTCATATTGTTGATATTGGCATGAGAAAAAACATTGGCTGTGCTGCAAACCAGACTCTCCTCCGCCGTAAATCTCCCTGTTTGACATGTATGAAGATAACAAACATGCAGCACACACGATAAACACAAAGTGGAGCTGGAGCTGGTGGAGGATCTGGGGCTGATGCTGTGGTATTTCCTGAAGCAGCGATGGAGGAGGGGCCTGGCAGACAAACTCCCATCAGTCCTTCTCTTTTCTCCTGACACCTATCCAAAATGAGATCTCTGGGGGTCTCTTTGTTGATTCTGAATCCCAGTCGTTGTCAGGCATTCAAAGATCCAAAGGCTTTTTTGGCTTACACACAATAGCTACAGCGAAGATTTGGCAATGAAAAGTCCCAGGCTCCTCCTACTTAAGACAATAGTGCAAGAAGAAATAGTGCAAGAAAGGGTGAAAGGGACACAATGGTGCAAGTAAAATGCATAAATAAGACTATATACATGTTTGAAAAGAGCAAGATAGAACAGAAACAAAGAGTAGTTGAATAATATACTGCATTTTGTAAAACGTTCTGGCTTTAGCTTTCTTTTCTTCCCATCACCACCTCTGTCTTTATTTATTTCTCCCACTGTCTCCCTCAGCTCCATCTGAACTCGTGCCACACTCCCACACAGTAAACGCTGTGAGCCACACACACCCTGTGACCTCGCCCGGCCGCTGAGCTATAAAAAGTCCTTCAGTTGTCATCCAAACCCATGGAAATCAGCAGCCAGCTGCCACCCTGCTCTCCACTTCCTGCCAAGGGACCTGCCATGTGTGCCCAAGAGAGAGAAGAGTGTCTCTGCAGAGGACCAAGTGTTGTAAAACTTTGCAAACAATCATAATAAATACAGTGATGTTTTTAGACGGGGTTGAACTCTACATAGCTGCACAAACAGTATGTGTTATGTGTGCTGGCAGCAGTCTTTATTGAATAACTTGTTCCTTATTTGAAGGGACACATCTGGAACAAAGGTTCAAGTTGTGTTCCTTCAATACTTTGTTTTGTTGGTTGGCTTGTGGACAAAGACACAAAAGCAAATGTTGTTGTGTTTCCATTGGTAGAAGAAGTTCTCATATTTGTCTTAAAGCTGAAATACCACGAGGTAAAAATACAATCTTTCATCTCAATCCAGATGTTTGAATGTGTAATAAATATTTGTAGAGAGGGATGTGACTTATCCGACCGGCCCACATCGTCCACTTCAGTACCGGCCCGTCGGGATTCGTCCCGATGGCCAGTCCGCCACTGCCCCGAGCCATAAGCAACAACAACTGTGATTCAGTGTCCTCAGCTGTTTAGTCTATCTATTGAAGAATATTGCTTATTACATGGAATGACATGTCTTGTGAATTCTCCGGCCGAAGCTCGTAATAAACCATCAGTGTTTGCCATGAAAGCTCCAGCTCTCCTCGTGGCTCTCTGAAGCCCCTTTCACACCAACGTGGTTCCAGGGCCGGTTCGGAGCTGGAGCTTGAAAAGCACCGGTTTTTCCTGTTCACACTGCAGCGGAGCAGCCTCTTAGCTCCGGAATCCGGTTCGTTTCCAGCACCAAAAAGTTGTCGGTCTAGAAAGCAAGCACCGCATACGTCACGCCTATGTTGGAAGATCTGGGCTGTGTCCACATAACACGTGATATCCGCCTTTCCACATGATCTGTGGAAATAACATTGAGAATCAGTTTTAATGTCATACCATAGTAATTAATGCTGCAAAGCTGGGTATTTGGAGCTTGGCGCATGCCGAGGCTAACAACAGCTAGCTCTAACGCCATCGAATGGGACGTATATTTACCTTCTTTCTCCTACGGAATCGTCGTTGAAGTTGATGATGATTGTAAAGAACTTTTGAATGTAGCATGTAACGACTGTAAAGTTGGTAGTAAAGTCGTCCCATTTCTTCCATTTCGTTTCGACAGAGCAAAACCAAAACGAGTAGCGCTTCAATACAATCGGCCATTGTTGTTGTTGTCGATGTGAGGGGTTCCGCGCGGTTTGGCTTTATGAAGCAGGCACGCAAACGGTTACGTCATGACGCAAACGATGACGCAGCACCAGTCGGGCTCTGAGCGGTGTGAACAGAGCGGGAGCTGAACCGAAGAACCGGTTCCGAGCCAGAAAAGCTCAAGTAAGGAGCTAGAACGGGAAAAGCCTTGGTGTGAAACGGGCATGAGTCCTGACTCCAATTGCTACAGAAGTTTCCCCCACAGATAACACTTATTCTCTGGCATTTCGGCAGTCTGCATCGAATAAGGCTTGCAAGTAGCTGTTTATATCAAATAAATACAACCTAAAGTGGACTCCTAACTCTGAGTTTACACAACCTCAACTTCCTAAGCTGCCCTACTCTTACCTCTCCAAAACCTTTTAAAATATAGAAAGATATAGAGACGGACTGACTGAATATGTAAAGTGGTGCAGGAATGAGTCCTAAACCGGGAAAAGAGTTAGAAGTTAGCAGAAGATCTTTTTGTTTAGATGACTGAAATAAGGTCTATGGTTCGCACAAGTTGAAGAGACTTTGGTCTACTTCATAAAATACGTCAGTAAATACCCTAGTGGCGAACAAAAAAATAACATGTGTCTAAATGAGACGACTAAGCGTCATCACGATCAACTTTAGCTGCGTGAAGTCATATAGTTCCTTTTCAGCCTAATGTTAACTTCTTACCTCAAACCTAATTGAAAGTATCCTGAATGTTTGTTTGCCACAGAGACTTATTTTTACTATAATCCAAAATGCAAAGGAAAATTGAACTCTTGATTGAGAACTGGACTTGATTCTTATTTATTCAGGTTCTTCTAGATGGAAGGGGGCTTTGCATATCAACCAATCACCTGCAGGCATGGAAAAATACAAGAATATGTCACAAGTAGGCAGGCGCTGACTGAGGGGTCAACACAGCAGAAAAATTTAAGTTTTCTCTGAGAAAATAAATGTTGCTCTGTGGGGGGAAAAGGAGTTCGGCTCTGATGTGGGCATGTGAAGACGGTCAAGCTTTGAACAGGAGGGAAGATGGATGTCGTGGTGGAGCTGAGGGCATGGAGGTCGTGAAATGCAGCGGTGAACCAAAGGCCCGACTCAAGAGTGTTTATCCTCCCTTTTCTGTCATTTGGGACATTGGTTGGCCATAACTAAAGCGTAGGTAGACGCTCATTCATATAGAATAATACACACTTGGCCCAAAATCACTCTAAATCCTAAAATATCTTCTTTCATGTCTCTGGAAAAAGACTCTTATCTCTGACTGAGTGCTGAATTGTAACTAACTAAAGCATTGTACTCACATTTAAAGTACTTATACTCCACTTCAACCCAAAGGAAAATATTGTACTTTTTTACTTCAATGCAATCATTTTCTACCATAAGCAGTGTGCGGGGGCCCTAGGCAAACATTCACTGGGGGCCCCTCGAACCAGCTTTTCATCACCACGCACAGCCGCCACCGCCGCTCCCGCCCCCCTGTCGTTACAGTAAATCACAGGGTGTTTTATGTTGTCGTTGCTGTGGACCTTCTTAATCTACCTTCTTTGGGGGCCCCCCTCTGGTCCGGGGCCCCAAGCAGTTGCCTGCCTTGCCTGTTCGCAAGCGGCGGCCCTGACCATAAGTTACTAGTTTTCTTGCATAAATAACACAAGAGTTTATGAAATATGATTTGTTGTATTAAATTCAACCAGCCAAGTTATTTTAGATGTTCTCTGCCTAAAGTTTATACAGCGACAGCGGAAAAATTAGATGATTCGAAAATTCATAAAAATATATAAAAGGTTTAGTTTCTAGTTTTAGTTTAGCATTGGGTTCTTTTATATTTAATTTCACTTTACTTAAGTACATTTTGCAGATGATACCTACTTTCATTGACTGAGTACTTTTTACAGTCTGGTATTGATACTTTTACTTTGGTAAATAATCCCAATATTTCCTCCACTATTGCTGACAGGACTCTCTATGTGTTCATCATCGTGTACTGGAAACTGTGCTTCCATCAATGCATGCTTTATTCAGAGTTAAAAGTGGATCCTCCTTCAGCTGATGAGACAGTCTGTTCTTTCTTCAAGCCAAACATATGGAGGAATGTTCTCCTCTTTCCTCTGCTGGCGCGTGAACGTCTCATCCAACTTTTCTAAGTATCACTTTTGAGTGTAATGACAGTGTTTCTGAGCAAACTGTGTGCGTTTTATATCTTAGTGGAAAGACTGCACATGGGAGATTCAGTATTTAGCAAGAAAAAGGATTGTCACGCTTCCTGCATTTACTTACTTTCTTGGTTAGTGTGTGGACAGGTTTATTCAGAAAGCAGTACATTTATAGAGGAGAAAAAAGACAAAAACTAGTTAACTGTCAGAAAGATTTTTTCTTTGACATATCAAACATACAGATGTTGTTTTTAGAGACGGGGTCTTGTTTTTTAGAGTTTTAACTGGGCAGTGTGGGCACATAAATGCAGATAAATGCAAATGAATTGTAAAGCAAACAACAGCTGCTGTAGTGACTGTTTGAAACATCCCGAAGTCTCGTAACAGTGAAATCTGGCAACCTGCATTGTTAGCCGAAAATGCTGGATTTAACTTTGTTCAAAAATAACTTAAACACTGTCAAATCTAAAAAAAAATGTTTATGCATCTTGATGTTGAATATTTTTACAGTCAGGCTGTTTTGTGCAAAACCATGCTAAAGTATTTCAACCAGACGTATTTCCCATAAATGGGACTTTTTTTACCTTAATGATTGTGCTTTGTACTCTCCATGTCACTTTAGACTAGAGCAGTGGTCACCAACCTTTTTAAGCCCAAGATCACCGACCTCGGCCTAGGTACAAGGCGAGATCTACCTATTGCAGAATTGAGTGAAAAAGACGGCCAAGACAGTGCTTCCAATTTGAGGCCTTTTTTATAGGCTAATTGCATCTGAATTACTGTTACAATGAAGGCTCCATAATCAGCTCACAGCATATAGGCAGGGGTAAAGTGCTATTTTTTGTAAGTGGGGGGCGGACCTTACCTCCTCTAGGGGGGCCCTCACCTCCTCTAGGTCCTCACCTCCTCTAGGGGGGTCCGGGGGGATGCTCCCCCGGGAAGATTTTTTTTTTAAATATTGAAGTTGAAAGCATCAATCTGGTGCACTTTGAGAGCAACATGAAGAGATCTATGAATACCTCTCTCAGCACCCATATGAAACAGAATTTTCTTTTTCTTTATGGATATTTTACAAATCACTCCCCTTTCAAACTGTATTCTTGTTTTACTGCCATATAGTATTTCATACCTGTTTTTCATTTATTCTCTTATTGTTTGTATAACTATACTGATCATATGAAGGTGTGCCGCGGAAATAATATTTTGAATAATTTGTGACAAAACCGTTCTAAACACTCAGAGAGTCCTTTAGCTCACCTGAGCCCCTCAGTCTGACAGGGGAGGACTCTCCTCCAGCTTGTTGTGGAAACAGCTCCTTATGTCCGTTAGTGCAGCTAGCTAACCAGATGCTAACATCACGGTCCCCGCTAGCACCGGTCCCTCTTTCTCCCTCTCTCCCTCTCTCCCTCTCTCTCCTTCTCTCTCTCTATCACACTAAATGCGCTCTGTGTGTGCCACACACAGAGCTGGTGACTTGCCTCTGTTGCATTCACTGAACACGGGAAATTGCAGTCCTGCGTCCTCTCTTGTGTCATGATGAGGTTCACGTAAAGCACGGTTAATGTATTATATTATTGAGGTGTCTCAAATATCCGTCAATCAAGTGGCACCTGCTAACGGGGTGGTGGATGATAGGTTTACATCTAAAAATGTATTTTTCAAAGATTATTATTTTTATTTTATTTGTATTTCTTTTTTTACTTTTCGCGATCGACTGGTTGGCGACCACTGGACTAGAGGGTCCATTTATGTTCCCTTTGATTTAGGTTGATTATTTTAATCCAGTATGATCCCTCAGGGGTGCCCAATACGTCGATCGCAAAGGTAGTGTGGGTAGATGGCATTGAAAAAAAAAATAAAAGAATGTTTTTATTTTTATTTTTATGTTCCCTAAAGAAACCTTCAAATTTGGAAAGGCCGTAGGTTCCCTCAGCTGAATGTTCCCTCAAAGTAATGTTCAAATTTGGATAAAGGCTATATGTCCCCATATCAGAGAAATTTTAACATTTCAGAATATTATCCCTCAGATCTATTTTCCCTCGAAGGCGTTATGTTCCCATATCTCTATGTTCCCTCATAAAATCTTAAGCCTATGTTGCCTTAGACCTAAGTTCCCTCAAAGAACACTTTAACAGAAAGGTCTCTCTGTTACCTCTCTCCTTGTGTTCCTTCAAAGACAATTTCAAATCCTGGAAACCGCTCTGGTTCCCTCAAAGCAAAGTTCAAACAAACGGTATACATTTGCATACCACATGTTGCTGCAAGATAAAAACAAATAGTCTACAATTTCAATATAAAACTTTCTGATATCGAGCTACGTGGTTATTCTAAAAACAATAAATGAAACAGACCTGAAATGAAGGCGTGTTTGGTGGAAAGCTAGTGTACAGTGGAGCTTCTTATCGCTTCAAATAGCTGAAAGATAAGAGCAGTGAGAGTGGGAAGTTGTGTGCCGTGACACCAAAACAACTAGCTGGAATTTATCTTCTGCATTCCCTTGGCTATGTGAACCCAGTCTGTGTTGATGCTGAAAGGTAGAAACTGATACCCCATGTCGAAAGGTATAAAGGAAATCAAGCCAGGTTGCTTTCTGACCTGCCAAGACGTTTCAATGTGTTATGTCCTTAGTGTTTAGAATGCTCTTTGACTTCTATTAGACACCAATTACAAATGATCCTTTCCATCAATGAGTTTGTTTTTTTATCTGACAAATCTGAGAGATAAAACTTTTTGCAACTGGCCAAAGTTGAGCGATTTTCCACGGATTAAAATGTCTATCTTGTTTCCTTGTTGTTGAATCCTTTCCCCCCTCAGGCTTGACCTGAAAAACAATCTCAGAACTGAAAAAACAAGATATACCAATCTTACTGCAGCGAATGGGTTCAGCTAAAATGCTCACGGCAACTCGTGGTGAACTCAGATATATACCGTAGAAGTTAAATTCATGTTATTGTGAACTTTCTCAGGATCAGAGTAGGAGCAAAGGATGGGATTTCACCCCGAGGATCCTCTGGCATGTGAAGACACACAGAAAGCAGAATTTCACAAGAGGTTGACGAAAAAGCCCGGAAGGAATCGTGAAGTGTTTGCCTGTTATGCTTGTTTCCATGAGAAGTTTTCCAGGAAATTATCATATTTCTAGAGCACTAATTAATCTAAAAGACTAAATAGGTTTTGGATACTAGCGCTTTCCTTCTTCACTTGGCCCCTTGATGCCTGCATTGCAGTTTGACGAAATGTTCTTTAAAGGTCCCATGTCATGCTTTTCTGGTTATTACCCGTCCCCTTGTGTGTTATGAAGGTTTTTCTCATGTAAACGGTCTGCAGAGTCACAAACCCTCAAAGTACACCCTGTAGCGAGTAAAACTCTAACACATAAAAGACCTGTCTATGCTGCCCCAGAACGCCTCGGCGGACATTTCTCTTTTTCTTCCTGGGTAAAGTGACCTGCCTATACCCAAATGGACCCATTAGTCAAACCGTGGAGCTCCTCACACACACACACTCTCTCTCTGCGGCGAAACTGTGATGCGCTGGTGGGGGGGGGGTGCTAGCTGAGACTCGAAACTGTGGTGCGCTTACACTGTAGGTGCGCCGCGTTTGGGGGTGCGGGTGCTAATGGAGCCTCGCAGATGGGGGTGCTGAAGCCCCCTCAGCACCCCCCCCCCCCTTTCCCGCGTTCATTCGCGATGTCTCGCTGTCTCGCAGACCCCACGCAGCAAGCAGGAAATGAACCCAGCTCCCACTGTCCGCTCATCGCAGCAGCGAGCCACACAACGTCCCGCCAACACGGCACCCAGACCCCACGCATTCTCATCTGTTTGTCATTACTGGTGTCATTTTCCGGTTGCTACAGTAACGCCATTGTAACACATAATCACTGATGTTCCGCTGTAACGGTGATGATCTCCTCAGTGGGCGAGCTGACCAATCAGAGCACAGTGGGCTCATAGGGTGGGGGGGGGGCAGGAGCTCCAACAAGCTGTTTAGGACAGAGAGTGAATACAGATACTATACAGAGATGCTGTATGAGAAACCAATGTGAGTTTGGAAAATTGCACAATATAAATCTATTCTAGTATTCCTCAACAATGGAATTATGATCAGTAGAAATGGCCATGACATGGGACCTTTAACATTCTGACATTTGAGTCTTTTTAGTTGTTTACCAAGCTGGAAAGGGAAATTAATGCTTAATCTTCTGGGATAGAAAGGACTGACTCGAGAAAATATATTTTTCACCTGATATCACTTGCGCCTCAGAATGTCTCTGTGGTGTTTAATAAATAACTACTCACCTATTTTGGCTTTCAGCATCCCACTGATTTACAATACCCCCTTAGGTGATTTCTGGAGTGTCTTTCATATCCTCCATGACCCCTCAGCTTTTATTACATTTGCAGTTTGCGTTGGCTAAGTTGTTTAGAGGACACACAGTCACACACAACTCCGGACGAGGCTGCATGAATCAGATCTGCAGGGACAGCGGGGTCCACACGCATCAGCGATCATGCTTTTGCATATGGAAAAACGGTTAAAGTCGTGAAAGATCATCCCCTTTCCGTTCTTTGGAGCAAATGAAAATGATAAAAGGCATTAATGCAGCTTCATCACACTTGATTAGGTGCAACAATGGGAGAGCTCAGAGCTAATAAGCAGTCACTGTAGTCCTCTAATAGAAAATAGAAATGATTGGCCTCCATTTGCTCATGGTTCAAAGTTCAAAGGCTATATTGTCATATAAGCACAGCTACAGTGTAGTTATGGAAATAAAAGTCCATGGCTCCTCCAACAATGCAACATAAATAGACATAAAACAATAAAACAAGTAAAAAAAACAATAAAACTAGTGCAAGAAGAAACTTGTATACAATTGTGCATTAGAATGGTGCAAGACTAATTAAGAGAAGTTAACTCTATACAACTATGTATAACTATATACATGTAGTATGTATGGGTAGTTCTTTGTATGGTTTTAACTCAACTAAATGTACGTGTGGAGTTCAAGATGGATATTTTATTGCATGCATCCCCATATAGCTTTCTGTTTTTCGCTGCTATAACTGTGAATGAGCCACTGGGGATGTGGGACTGGGTCAGGAAATACCGATGTGGAAGGCAGCGTCCCTCCTCAGGATTCCTCTGGCTGGGAGGCCCTGTGTGACTGCATGGCCCGGCTGGAATCTGCAGGTCTGCTAACGCACCTTGTGGTCCCTCTCATCAAACTGCTGCAGCCTTTCAAAGGCAGAAAAAAGAGAGAGACAGAGAACCAAATAGCACTTTTTTCTTTCCCAGAGAGGAACTAGGGCTCAGCATTCCTGGCATTGCCACCGGCCTCCAAACAATCCGTACTCTATCCTGTGTGTGCTTTGGGGAGTGAATGGCTGCAGTGTGTGAGGCGCTCGGGAACCAGTTCGTCCATGCAAAGGGATAGCGGCCAACTTTTTGCAAGCTCACCGAGAGCCCCGGGGCCCGTCCCAGACTCGGTCCCCAGCCGCTAAGCCAAACACTGGCGAGTCTGAGACAGCACTGTTGAGCCACGGCATAGAACCGACCGCTGCTGAAAACGCACTCCAGAAAATAAACAGCTCGGGGCCCAAGAAGAGCAAATATTTGATCAATCTGAGACGGGCCGGAGAAGAAGATGAATGTGCAGAGAGGGGGGGGGGGGTGAAGGAGGGAGAGGAAGGAGGCAGGGATGGCTGGAGATTAAAGGAGGGCATCGTAGCATAAATCGCCTTTTTAAAATGCTTCTTAACTGACTGAGTCATTAGTGCAGCAAGAAAAATAGATGAAATCATGAATGAAGTTGGATTGAAAAAAGATTAAAGCAAGAGTGAGCTGTATGCAGCTGGTAATGCAGCCGACACACAACTTGGAACCAAGGGTTGCACTAATGTGACATCATGCAGCAGCACTTACAATGATATTGCTTGTTTGAAGTATGTCAGCAGTGTTCTTGTTGTCTTTAGTTTGAATCGTTATGGTTTATTCTACTTATTGTAAGTCGCGATGCTTCGGATAAAAGCGTCAGCTAAATGCTATGTAATGTAATACGAAAATCATGGAAGTTCATTCTTGCATTTTGAGATAGCAGCCTCACTGCTCAAGGTTCACTTACTATTTAAAAAGAAAAAGCATCTGTAGGCCTTCATAAACCAATTATCTATTACCAACGTAGCTGTCATTACCTTGTTGTTGTCATTTCATACTTAGGTCATGTGATAACACGTCATGAAATGTGGTCGAATGTTCCAGAAATAGAAAGTAGTCTTTAGTTAAGATTAGGTTTTTTTGTCAAACTACTTTTTAAAATATTAACCAGTGTGGTTCATTTACGAAGGCCGTGAGATGTGATTGATAGCGAACAAAAAAGCTAGTAAGTGTTCCTTGAGTTTCACAGACAATTTGTTGTAATTATTGATACAATATCATTAGTATGTAGTACTTCCAATGTTGGCTAGTTCACTGAATCAGGAGTCTGAAACCCAAGTCCCTCTAAAGGAGTATAGGCGGGTTTGAGAGGGGATACTATAGTATCCCCTCTCAAACCTTCATGTCACCTTATAACAGAGTAACCGGTACAACACAAAGGCAAGGATTTGTTTGCTCGTGTGTCAAGGTGTAAATAGGTCAATCATGTTGGACAGAGGGATTATAACGCAGCTAATCTGAATGAGTCATTGTATTACAGCTGATGCAAGGTGATATGATACACCTTCTCATATTCTCCAACATGCTTCTTCTGTTAGCTAAACAGACCCATCTGCTAGCCAAGTAATGTGAAAACATTTATCTTTTTACAATCTACCTGGGCTGTTAAGTGTGTAAAATGAGCACAATATATGTAAAAGAGGGAAAACCATTCTATGTGCATAAGAAATTAGGAAAAGTATCCAGCCTTGAAATGAGAACAACAAGTTGCGGCACAACAAGTTTGCAACCTCGAGCAATATAGTTAGTGTCAAGACATTGGACATATATCAACACAATAAAAAAAGACACATAGAAGATATATGTGAGTTAAAGCAGACATATGATCATATTCAGGTGTATATCAGTATGTAGTGTCTCTACTTTAAAGAGTCCTCTCCTGCTGATGTTCAGGTGTATATCAGTATGTAGTGTCTCTACTTTAAAGAGTCCTCTCCTGCTGATGTTCAGGTGTATATCAGTATGTAGTGTCTCTACTTTAAAGAGTCCTCTCCTGCTGATGTTCAGGTGTATATCAGTATGTAGTGTCTCTACTTTAAAGAGTCCTCTCCTGCTGATGTTCAGGTGTATATCAGTATGTAGTGTCTCTACTTTAAAGAGTCCTCTCCTGCTGATGTTCAGGTGTATATCAGTATGTAGTGTCTCTACTTTAAAGAGTCCTCTCCTGCTGATGTTCAGGTGTATATTAGTATGTAGTGTCTCCACTTTAAAGAGTCATCTCCTGCTCATATTCATGTGTATATCAGTATGTAGTGTCTCAACTTTGAAGAGTCCTCTCCTGCTGGTGTTCAGGTGTATATCAGTATGTAGTGTCTCTACTTTAAAGAGTCCTCTCCTGCTGATGTTCAGGTGTATACCAATATGTAGTGTCTCTACTGGGACATGTCTCCAGGCTTTAATGTTCAAAAAGCTCTGTATTTCTCTCATACTACCTGTGCTACAGCACCTCTTTTCACCCTCTGTCTGAGTCCAGTCTGCTCTGATTGGTTAGCTCGCCGGCTCTGTTGTGATTGGTCAACCGCTTAGAGATGTCCCGCCTCTTAGCCTATCACGAACAATGTGTTGGAGGAGCGCTAGCCAATAGAAGCGTAAGTGTTCCATAGTGATGTCTTTATGTTCCATTAGCAAAAGTTGTTGATGATACCCTGTACGACGTATATTAGTACAACCTCAGTCCAGGTTCTAACGTGGTCCTTGATTTAGTTGGACCTGTCTTTAAAAGAGTTCTTCAGTGATGACCTACTTTTGTTGGGCAAAGTTGTCATCGTTCACAAGGCTAAAAAGGAAATACATCACGGTCACATGACCTCACGTCACCACTGCTAAGCTAACTGTAGCTAATGTTCAGCGTGATGATGTTTAGACGGCTCATTTAGTCTCATGTAGACACTTGTTAGCAACCGCCATTTTTTTTTACACAAAGAAGCATTGGACATGCAACAGTGGGGCATTTCAAAAGTTGATTTCAAGACGAGGATAACTGAAGATGTAAAATGCTAACTAATTTCCAGGTATTAGGACTTATTCCTGCACCGCTCTATTTGAATATCATTAAGCTAAACAGTGATATCACTATTGCCGAAACTCTGCAAAAACATGGCCGACAGACGTTCATCAGCTTCCCATAATGGGCTTGGTGTGTCAAGGCCCAATCTTCACCTTTAGAGCATCTTACCCCTCACTTCCTCTACACACAGGAAGCTTACAATCAGCCCCTCAACCGATCTGAAGTTAGAGATTTGATTTACCTTCCCTCCCCCCCTAGGCAGATCCAGTACCCGCAGAGTTTTGGATGGAAAACAGACGCCGTCCTGTCCTTCTCCACCTGGGCAGATCACATGTCAGTCCCCCTTTGCTCACAGCAACTCAAACTGAAGCCTCCTCATCCATCAGCTCCCCCACCTCAATCGAGATGCCCTGTTGAGCCGCATTTCAGGAGGAGGAAACATCAACACGGCCAGTGAAATGTTGCCTCTCTTTACGAGTATTGATATACAGTGTGACTTTGGGAAATCCAATTGAGAGGAAAATTATCCCCGAAACTAGCAGACAGCAGGCTTATATAACACGCTGGTGTTTTACGAGAGTGGACTCACACATCTTATAACTGTCAGATTCCATTATGATAATCCTTTGAAGCAATACGTGGATTTTACACATACTGTACACGCAACCGGCATGCCTTTCTTTGTGGGCTTCAGAGAAAATATGTCATGCTCAGGGATGCCAAGTAATGAACGCCTGATATATTTTTTTTATTACTTTATACAAAACAGTGGTGGAATGCTACTAAGTATTTACTCAAGCATTTTAATCTTCTTGTACTTTAATAGTGTTTCCATGTTATGCTGCTGTGTAACACTCCACTTCATTTTATAGGAAGTATGGCACTTTTTAATTTGCTTCATTTATTTGATAACTTTACTAACTTTCGTAGGTTAAAATGTATATTAAAAAAAAAACAATCAACTTATAAATTATGATGTTCCATAAAAGATTATAGCAGTATAAAGTAATTCCGGAGTACAGTACAATTAAGCAATAGCTCACGACAGGCCGTGGTATATGGTCATTATATCACAGTTAAGGGGCGTGGTTCCCAACGCCCTTAACTGTGATATAAGGACCATATATCACGGCCTCAAGTGAGCTATTGCTTTTATAAAACGGTTACCAAGTGTGGCAATATGAAAGAAAAATACACACTAATTTAAATAGTTTTTATTAGTAGTTAATGATGTTCAAAATAAAATAGTCCCTCCGTTGCCTTCTGCACAAAACATGCGTAGTTACTCGATAGCGTTTTTGCGGACCTTTTTGATTACAGATTTGAAAACATCGTTGCTTGCTTTAAAAGTAGCACAATTCATTATGTAAAACCTTGGAAAGTATCTAGATATCCCTGCCCTAATGCCAAAGTAACTGCACACTGAATATGTTTTGCCGTTTGATGTCTATGTCTGGACCGTTGCGTAAAAAGGAGGGTTTCTGCCCCGTTACTTCTCCGCTGTTTTCTTGTCCCAGTTTTCAGCCTAACTGTATACAGTTAAATCGACCGGACTTCTTTCTGCAGATGTGAACGTCCTTAACAACGGTCAATAAGTCCTTGCTGCACATTATCCCTTACATGTTTCCGTCTTAAGCTTTGTTAGTTAGTTAGTTTCGTAACAGACGTAATGTAACAGTTGTAACGGTTGTAGCTTTTCTCAGACATGGAGGGATACTGACTTGTTGTGAAAAGTAACTACAATTCTACCCGTGATACGCTCATTATATCACGGCTAAGAACCAATCAGATTGCTTGATTTGACTTGTCCAAAGTAATTTACTTAATTACTTTTGTAAAATATTGAGGTACTTTTATTTCACAATTCTGAGGACAATATGTTTTACTGCACCTTATTTGACTGACAGTATTACTATTAGGGGAACCAAAGGGAAGCAACACAGACCAGAATGGAATTTGGTAATAATTATAAGTGGTTTTATTGAAACAAAGTGGCCACAAGGGCGCAAGTTTAAATGAACAACCAAACAAAGGGAGGACTCTAAAAAAGGGAGCCTGTTTACATACAAAGAAATAGAGAATAACAGAACTAAATAGAAACTAAAACCCTCACTATAAAAGTGGTACAGCTAATACAAAGAGTCTATACAAAAACACTGGCAACAATCGCAGAATCCAAAACTACTCTAACCACTAACTAATCAGTCACACACCGCACAAGTTAACAACAGAACCAAGAGCAAGTAGCGAGAGGTGTCTGTGCACTCAACAGAGCCTCCAGAGTGGTGATAGTTAGTGATGTGTCGGTCGCGAACGAGCCGGCTCTTGTAAGTGAACGACGGGAGCCGGCTCTCGCCCGCGAACGAGCCGTTTTTTGTTTTGTTTTTGCGGAGGGATCTCGATCGGCATGAAGGCACATTATGCAATGTGCAATGTGCACATTATCCCGCTTATTACACATGGCCACATTCTCAACAAAGTAACGAAATGACTCCCAATATTAATTGAAATGATTTTATGGATTTAGAAAATGATTTTATTGATTTAAAAAATAGTTGTATTGATTTCAATTGACATGCATCCGCGAAGAAAAGTAGTCCGTTGTTACTGTTTGAGCTAACGTAACAACGGCAGGAACTGCTTCGATAGTGTTTGTGAGGACCTTTTTGATTACAGATTTGAAAACATCGTTGCTTGCTTTAAAAGTAGCACAATTCATTATGTCAAACCTTGGAAAGTATCTAGATATCCCTGCCCTAATGCCAAAGGAACTGGCAACTGAATATGTGTCGCCGTTTGATGTCTATGTCTGGACCACTGCGTAAAAAGGAGGGTTTCTGCCCCGTTACTTCTCTTCTTACTTCTATAAGAATAAAACACGGAGGACGGAGATCTCTTTTTCTCCCCCTCTTCTCCCCGCTGCAGCCTAGCAGCTGATCTCAGAGCACGCTCCCCTCTCCTGCAGGGTGGCGTGGTCAGCTGCAGCTCACAGAATCAGCCCCCTGCAAAAACAGCGCTGGAAAGAGCAAATAGAGCGAAATGAGGCATGGCTAAAATGCAGGATCTTTTTGGTATTTTTTTTTAATAGTTTTTATAGGTGTTGCTATCTGTTTTGTGTAGCGTGGTTCTACAAGCAAGTCAATGCATTCATTGGGTGGTATCAGAGAGTTACACGGGTCTGTAAATGCAATGAAAACAATTGGCCACAGCAAATCATTTATATTAAACATGTAATTTTTACTTTTGAATACATCAGTACAAAGGATGTATTGAATCATTTAAGTGATATATGTGTACACCAGGGTTTCCGCTAGGATTTTTTCTCGCCGGTCAAATGTCCGGGCAGAATTTATTTTACCGGACAAATTTGAAACTTACCGGTCATATTTCAATAATAATAATAAGAGTTGTGTAGCAGAGTTTCCGTAAGCAGGTAATTTACCGGACTATGAGCAGATATGCTTCAGTTTACAACTCAGTTCACGGGCTCATTTTTATATTGCTTCAGTTTTACTTCCTCCTGACTGCTTTTCTGTTGTGTTTTGTTTCTTTTTGGTTCTGTCTTTGTTTTTGTTTTGTTTGTCTACCCTCCCTCCCAAATGTAAAGCGTCTTTGGGTTCAGAAAAGCGCTATATAAAATTGATATATTATTATTATAATCGTAACAGATCGAAAAAATTCAGATACATTTTTCAATAAATGATTCCACAAACAACAAACAACATAATTATTACATTCAAACAAACTACTTGTAGTAGATAACGTACATTATTCAGAAGTTTACATCAACTTGGAATAATAATACGGGAGAAACGGATCCTCTCTTTTCCTCTCTCTCTCTCCTGACAGCCCGTCAGTTTCTCATGCAGCTCCTGCAGCTCGCTAAATAGAGGGCGGGGCTTCAGGTGATTATGCAGAGCTGCATGTCTCGGTCAGACTCAGCAGCCGATCTGATCTCTCTCTCGCGTCCGGTTACACTTCACTCGCGTTTATGTCCATACCGATCAGATCCAGCTCTCCTGATCGGCCTTTATAGAGAGCACCGATCAAACTATTAAGAGTGAATATCGGCCGATAATGACCGGCGGCCGATCGATCGGAGCCTCCCTAATTATTACCAGACATTTTGACCGTCAGGTTTTGAATTTACCGGTTTTTTATAAATTTTACCAGCTAAAAACCGGTAATTACCGGCTAACGGAAACCCTGGTGTACACATATAAATCATTAGTCAAAAAAGGGCTACATTTGATTTAATTAAAAGGTATAATATGTGGTAAACTGAAGAGCCGTTTGGGAGCCGAAAGAGCCGGCTCTTCTTGGTGAGCCGAGCCAAATGATCCGGCTCACCAAGAGGAGCCGGAATTCCCATCACTAGTGATAGTCCGCGGCCTTTGTACTCCTCCACACCAGGTGTGCGCCGGCTGTGCGCTGCGATTGGATGACGTCAATCCAATCACCATCTTCAGAGGCGGACCAGAAGATGGGCAGCCAATGACGTCAGGGCTACTGCCCAGTTTATTTACATATTACACGCACATCTGAAAACACTCACAGGCAGATTAATGAGCAGACAGAAACAGCAACCGTAACAGACAGTAAAGATGCTTTGAAGATGAAGATTATTCATACACAATTTAATCCACAAATAAAATGTTCCATTATTGTTTGTACATAGGATCAACCTTTTTGATCCCTTGTTGAAAAAAAGCAACCTTGCAATATAGTTTAAAAAACCAACCTCTTCCTTTACCAGCTGCAGCATTCAAGACATGAACACATGAATGTATAAATAAAGAAATCCAATAACATAACATATGTATTCTTATTTGAGCAAATTTGCATACTTTTGTTAAACATGACTTTTACTTTTACCAAACTTCTAGACTTTTTAATTTAATAAAACATCTTAATATTTCCTTCCGCGCTGTTAAATTAAGCAAACATCCCTCAAATGTTTTCCTATTTTGATTCCAAGTCCGCCAAAACAAATCTTCCTCTCGCCCATCCTGGCTGCCGTCTGCTTTTCATCTGGAAGCAGCGGACAACCAGATGTGCTAAAGCTTTTTAGTTTGAACATTTTATTTGTGGGGGTTTATGAGTAATATGGAGTGGACCACTTGGGGAAGCATGGTATACATAGACATCAGGTTCTTATATAAGACATATAAGCTATATAAGCTGTCTGAGTCTCACTGACAAACAAGGCCCAGTTTACAGTGCTAGGCCAGCTGGGTGCTCGAGGGCCTGGAAGGTAATCAATCATTTTGAAGAATTTACAGCCGTTGATTCAAGTGGAGAGCTGATGTGTTTGGTGGTGAAACTGTCTCTTATTGCTGATCTCACTTTCAGAGCCAAAGTTAGCGCCAGACTCTCAAACATCAGTTAACATCTAGAAATAACCATATAGCAGGACCTCTACACTTAAACTGTATCTTAATATTCATTAAAGGGACAGTAATTCTACTCAAAATCGGACGTCAAAGTTCTTCTTTTGCGATTGAGAGGAAACCGAGAGATCCATTTATAACTTTGATTATATCATGATTTTGGTATGGAATCTGTGATGTTACTTTTATATTCTGAGCATTTTGGATTTATATTCCCCATCATTATGTCCAACCAAATTTGAAGTCTATTTTAGTGGTAAAACTGTCCATTCCTAACCCCAACCCTATTGCTCGTTTTACCTTCAGAGCCATAGTGAATGCCTGACGATCAAACTCCAGTCACTTTAGGCAAAAAATATCTCAAATCCACAAACTTTACCGATATGATGTCTAATTTGTATATATGATATATAAAACCAGTCAAAAGAGATTAAAAGTCATCATGATTCATGTGTAGTCCTCAGCCATTTAGTTTAGTCCACTATTTGGATATTTGTTTAACAACTGCTGCCTTAAAGGTGGGGTAGGTAAGTTTCAGAAACCGGCTCGAGATACACTTTTTGTTATATTCCATGGAATGCTCTTAACATCCCGATAGCAATGAATATCTTAAGTGCTTTGACAACAAATCCATAAAAAAATGTCATCTGTAGAAGCCGTAATACTGTAAAAAGTACAAAAGGCCTACCTGCCTGTCAGCCTTCCATCGGGGCACAAACTTATCTCGTGCCCTCATTGGTCATGTGCGCGTTCGTGTGTGTTGGGGGAGGGGCTCTATAAGCAAGTGGCAGATTTTCTCCGGTTGTGTATTTTCAAATTCTAGCGATCTCGAGCCGGTTTCTCAAACTTACCTACCCCACCTTTAAGCTCTTTTAAAGAGAGACCTTTTTTTACCCATCATAAGATACTATTTCCCAGTCTTTTCCGTATGCACGGGGAACAAAACTTGTTATGAGGTCAAACTTTATATTAAACAGGCATTTTGAAAGATGTAAAGTTCAGTGAGCTCTTAAAGTTTGAAAAGCGAGTAAGTGGGAGCATTGATCTTGGACTATGATATCTGGGGAGGCTCAGTGGATAGGCTCAGTGGATAGTGTGCTGAACTTTGAATCAGGGGATAGCAAGTTCGAGTCCCACTGCAGTCAGCATGTCGTTGTGTCCCTGAGACACTTCACCCCAAATTGCTCCTGTGGGGATTGGCCACAGTATTGAGTATGTAAGGCTCTTTGGACAAAAGCGTCTAACAAGTATCATGTAATACTAATCTGTCATTTCTGCTATTCTACTCTAAATTATTAATAGTTTTGCCTTCAGGTGAAGCTTCGACATGGGAAGCCTGCCAGTTGAAATCCTACTCTTTGCCACTTCAAGACGCGACATTTCCATTCACCAGAACCTTCCCGAAAGTGTGTCGTGCGCTCACACGGTGGCTCCTTGTGTTTATGGCCGACACCCTCAATGGTCTGGGACACTCTCTTAAAAATACAGTTCATTATTTTCAGTGTGGGAGTGTCTCAGTGGTGTTCCAGTCCTTATTTTTCCCGAAAACACAGACCGAGGGCTCTGTTCGGTGTCTATGATGTTGTCTGCAAATTATAGGTTTCTCCCTAATTTGTTCAAATAAAGCTGATGACAAAACGTTTCTGTTCTGCGAGTTTTGGAAAAATAAATTCAGCTACTGAAGGCTGTGTCAGGCCAGGAAAACTATGAGTTGCTTGACGTTGTTGATTGATTCACCGCTGGGCTGGTCTTAATGTGGAGTTTGGTGAGGTTATTTCTGCTATAACTTGTCAACATTGAAATTAGAGACGGCTCATGCTGGTTTCTCTGTAGTTTTATAGTTAGAAGAACAACATTGTGTTTCTCTATGAAGCTACAAGAACTTGGATCTTTCAAAAGTCTCTATCTTCTAGCAATTATTGTGCTATATATAGCTATTACATTAATGAAAGGTCCCCTATTATACTGTTTTTCATCAATATATTATAGCTCTCAGATATATATACAAAACATGTATCTGAAGTGTTCGTAACACCAAACAGATCATTGTAGCATTACCCATAATCCCCTTTGTTTCAGCCCTGTTTCAAAAGTGCTGATTCTCTGTCTGTTACTTTAGATGAAAACAAGGAGCCCCTCCCCACGCCCCTCTGAGAGAGATTTGGTTACAAAGAACACACTGGTGCTCTAGAGGAGATTCAGGTGATAAGGTGGGGGGGGGGGGTTACCTTGGTTGCTGATTGGCTAATGGTTACGCAAGCCAACACATCGTTATGACATCATAAAGTGGCCAAAATCTGATCAGCTCATTTTCAGACAGGTTTTTATATAAATGGATCAGGACAAAAAGAGAGAGAATCTTTGTTCCTGAAACTTTCAGAGTCTCTTTCCACAGAGGGGACACATGTTGATGTAGAAGAGACATGAAGAAGAGGGGACACATGTTGATGTAGAAGAGACATGAAGAAGAGGGGACACATGTTGATGTAGAAGAGACATGGAGAAGAGGGGACACATGTTGATGTAGAAGAGACATGGAGAAGAGGGGACACATGTTGATGTAGAAGAGACATGGAGAAGAGGGGACACATGTTGATATAGAAGAGACATGGAGAAGAGGGGACACATGTTGATGTAGAAGAGACATGGAGAAGAGGGGACACATGTTGATGTAGAAGAGACATGAAGAAGAGGGGACACATGTTGATGTAGAAGAGACATGGAGAAGAGGGGACACATGTTGATGTAGAAGAGACATGAAGAAGAGGGGACACATGTTGATGTAGAAGAGACATGAAGAAGAGGGGACACATGTTGATGTAGAAGAGACATGGAGAAGAGGGGACACATGTTGATGTAGAAGAGACATGGAGAAGAGGGCACACATGTTGATGTAGAAGAGACGTGGAGAAGAGGGGACACATGTTGATGTAGAAGAGACGTGGAGAAGAGGGGACACATGTTGATGTAGAAGAGACATGGAGAAGAGGGGACACATGTTGATGTAGAAGAGACGTGGAGAAGAGGGGACACATGTTGATGTAGAGGAGACGTGGAGAAGAGGGGACACATGTTGATGTAGAGGAGACATGAAGAAGAGGGGACACATGTTGATGTAGAGGAGACATGAAGAAGAGGGGACACATGTTGATGTAGAAGAGACATGGAGAAGAGGGGACACATGTTGATGTAGAGGAGACATGAAGAAGAGGGGACACATGTTGATGTAGAAGAGACGTGAACAAGTGGGTTTTGCATAATAGGTGACCTTTAACACTCTTCTGTGGCTTTTTATCTAGAAGTTTGTCGGAGTCTGCTAATCCCATTCTTTTGGTTATTCCGACAGAGTTCTGACCCCAGACCTGTAACCCAGCCTCCTGCAGATTTCCGAAGACTATAGGCGCTTTCACACCGGAGTACTTTTCCCCGTACTTTTCCCCGTACTTTTCCCCGTACTTTTCCCCGTACTTTTCCCGTTTATGATGATTTTAATTAAATCGCATCCATTCCCTTCTCTAGCTTTTTAACTTTAACTCAGAACGGGTACATGGACCTTTTGTTTTTGTTTACATCTTGTCCATAGGCTAAAACTGAGGCTAATTTTCACCTTGGCAACATTATATTGAGAAGACATTTTCTAATTAAGCTTGTGTGATTGATTGATTGATTGATTGATTGATTGATTGATTGATTGATTGATTGATTGATTGATTGATTGATTGATTGATAGATTGATTGATGTAGATTATTAATGGCCTCTGTGTAGATTTCAGCTGCTGTTTCCAAGGTCCAGAATAAACTGTCAACCTCATAATGTGACGACTTAAATGGGAGCATCTAGCCCAAAACGAGCAAAAAAGGAATGACCACACATGAAAAACAGATTGCTGTAGGTATTGGATTTTGACACTTTCACATAAAAGTCATGCATTTTCACTCTTTTGTACAAAAAGTCCCCAGTAAATGTGTTTTTAACTCATTTGGTGGCACAGAAAAGTCCACGGTGGATGTTTTTATTGCCCTCTGTATGGCACAGGCCGTCCCTTTGCATTTCGGGCACACAAATAAACATCACCATGGTGAAGCCGCTCTGAATATCCTCAGATCCTACAAATAGAAACACTGGGAATCGCTTGCTAACGACATGATGATGGATGGAGAAATGCCAGTCCAGTAAAACAGCTTTATGAGAACACTTTGGCACCACTTCCTTCATTCTTCAGCCACGAGGACTGAAATAAGTATCAACTATATCCAATGTTGAATGAAATCATTTCATTTGTTTTTATTATTTCTCAATCGCGGATTTTTGTACATGTGGTACTTTTTAAGGCACTTAATTTGAATGGTTGCAGCTGTAACTGGGAACACATCGTTCTCGCCACTTTATTTGATTCAATATGTCTTTTAATTGGTTCAATTCCCCTCTAATCTCCCCAAGACTCCAACTCCAATGTCGTAAATTCCATGTCTCTTCTTCATCAACATGTGTCCCCTCTTCTTCATGTCTCTTCTTCATCAACATGTGTCCCCTCTTCTTCATGTCTCTTCTACATCAACATGTGTCCCCTCTTCTTCATGTCTCTTCTACATCAACATGTGTCCCCTCTTCTTCATGTCTCTTCTTCATCAACATGTGTCCCCTCTTCTTCATGTCTCTTCTTCATCAACATGTGTCCCCTCTTCTTCATGTCTCTTCTACATCAACATGTGTCCCCTCTTCTTCATGTCTCTTCTTCATCAACATGTGTCCCCTCTTCTTCATGTCTCTTCTTCATCAACATGTGTCCCCTCTTCTTCATGTCTCTTCTACATCAACATGTGTCCCCTCTTCTTCATGTCTCTTCTACATTAACATGTGTCCCCTCTTCTTCATGTCTCTTCTACATCAACATGTGTCCCCTCTTCTTCATGTCTCTTCTACATCAACATGTGTCCCCTCTTCTCCATGTCTCTTCTACATCAACATGTGTCCCCTCTTCTTCATGTCTCTTCTACATCAACATGTGTCCCCTCTTCTTCATGTCTCTTCTACATCAACATGTGTCCCCTCTTCTTCATGTCTCTTCTACATCAACATGTGTCCCCTCTTCTTCATGTCTCTTCTATATCAACATGTGTCCCCTCTTCTTCATGTCTCTTCTACATCAACATGTGTCCCCTCTTCTTCATGTCTCTTCTCCATCAACATGTGTCCCCTCTTCTTCATGTCTCTTCTACATCAACATGTGTCCCCTCTTCTTCATGTCTCTTCTACATCAACATGTGTCCCCTCTTCTCCATGTCTCTTCTACATCAACATGTGTCCCCTCTTCTTCGTGTCTCTTCTACATCAACATGTGTCCCCTCTTCTCCATGTCTCTTCTACATCAACATGTGTCCCCTCTGTGCAAAGATATTCTGAAAGTTTCAGGAAAAAAGAATGTCTCTCTTTTTGTCCTGATCCATTTCTATAAAAACCTGTCTGAAAATGAGCTGATCAGATTTTGGCCACTTTGTGATGTCATAACGATGTGTTGGCTTGTGTAACCATTAGCCAATCAGCAACCAAGGTACCCCCCCCCCCCCCCCCCCCACCTTATCCCCTGAATCTCCTCCTAGAGCACCATTGAGTTCTTTGTAACCAAATCTCTCTCAGAGGGGCGTGGGGAGGGGCTCCTTGTTTTCATCTAAAGTAACAGACAGAGAATCAGCACTTTGGAAACAGGGCTGAAACAGAGGGGATTATGGGTAATGCTGCAATGATCTGTTTGGTGTTTGGAGCCAAACACTTCAGAGACATGTTTTGTATATATCTGAGTCCTATAATATATTGATGAAAACAGTATAATAGGGGACCTTTAAAGCCGACTGCGTACATTTTAGTCTGAGAGGACTCAGCTGCCCAGAGCATCACATCTGGGGGTTTTTCTCGAACAATCTCCCAAGGCAGCCAATATACCCAGATAGTGAGCTGAGAGCTGACAGAAATGAAACGCTTGTTACACTGGAGACCGCTTGTGGCTCTAAGGGCATCCTGACCCTTCCCTTTATCCCCCCAGGTGGGATCTGTCACAACTAAAGAAGACGTTCCTATAATCTAATCATCCGGCGTGCAAAGCTAAAATATCCCTAAACAACATTCACACTGCGATCGCCAGACAGAGATTACTTGAAGGGAAAAAGCGATACCGGGGACCTTTTGAGCTCCAAAGCGTCTGTGATGGATGTTGAACCTCAGTGTGGCCCACCCACACAGGAGGGAGGACGGGGGTGAGGAGCGCAAGCTGCTGAGAGCCGGTGCACACGGTGGAACAGTTAGAACCGCGGAGGCAGATTTATCTGTGGTATTTGTCCAGGGAAAACCCCGCAACCATGCCTTGAATCTAAGTTGCATGATTTAGAAAACACCTCTTGAAGGAACTGTCTTGGTGTAAAAACGAATTAACCTTTGTGTCGTGAAGCCTCCATCAAGGTAAGGAGGCTTTACAACCCGAAACAGAATTTTTCCGTGATAACTTTTCATAGTAAAAGCGAACTGCTCTGTGTGGCCGTACAGAAGCAAAAGAGCTGAATGCTAATGTAAGCTTGCTAGCATGCTCCCAACCTCAATTGCTTAATATTTAATGGTCTTAGTTTGCAATGCTACCCTGCTAACACAAAGTGCAGGTTTATGGTTCTTAAACACCCTTTTGACACCATAATGGCGCTCATTTGATTTTTATAAATGTGTTCCTATGGGGCATTAATATCTGTGCCAAATGTAATGCCAAGCGGTCGAATAGTTATTGAGAAATTTCACTCAGAATTACAAATATCAACGTCATGGTGGGGAGATCACCACATTCATGATTATTTAGGATTTATTATGAATATTCGTGCCAGATTGTGAGCACATACATCATGGAGAAGATGTATACTAATATGTAACATATTTAAATGGATAAGTAAACATTTTAACTATTCAGGTTAATCTTATCCATGAATGTCCGTACAAAAGTCCTTCCTTTAATCCCAGAACTAGAATAAAGAACGCTAGCATGGCTAAAGACTTTAGGAAAAGTTTCATGGAGATAATCTTATAACCTTAAAACCTTACCAACTTCCTGTATAATTGATATCATAGCTCTCTGGTTGATTCTTGAGGTCTGGCCACCAGGCGCAGAAATCACTGAGTTGTTAAAGACAAGTTCTGTCTCAGTCGTGACTTTAATTTGTGTTCCCCCCCGGGCCTTCCTATTTATCCCTGTGTTTCTGTAGCAGCCTGGAGAAAAGCCTGACAGCTAATCCAGGGAGGAACATTTCCCCATTTATTTCTCGCCTTTAATTACTTTGACGGATGCTTTCCTTCCAAATGGACTTTTATAAAGAAGTCAGCGAGAGCTTAGCTAATGTGTTCCAGCATTGGGAATACTCCACTGAAAGCTAAAGTGAGCAGGTGTGCCATTTCATGCTCTACTACATTTCAAGAAGTAGTCCCTCATGCAAAAGTAATTAAGACAACATGTCTTAACATGAGGATGAAATACTAAGCTTCAGTCATCCAGGAAGTGAAGTGCTGGAATGCACCATTGCATTTGCTCAGCTGCCCCCCTGAGCTCAACTCATCCAAGACAAGCAACAGCGAGCTCCCCTTTCTCGAAGCCAAGGAAACCCCTTGTCGGATGCACAAGTGGAAGGAAATGGCTAATGTATAGGCTGGGGGCTCAGGGGATTCCATTTCTGGGAAAAGGGGGGGCGATACAGAGTTTGAACAAGTGAGTGTTTGTGTCAAGGCCGTGAGCGTCTGGCTGATAGAGAACAGACAACACACTGAGGAGTTGTGTGCGATCAAGACAGATAGTGAAAGATAGACGAAGAGAGATCTTTAGAAACAGAAACCGAGACGCCGAGAATAGAGATAGAAAGTGCTTTCATGAGGCACATCTAGTTTGAGTCAACCGGTGCATAGTTAGACAGTGTGTCCTTATCTTCCCTCTGTGAAGTTCTTAGAAAGGCTCAAAGAAAGACAAATGAACCACATCTTTCCATTTTAGATTTTTTTTAATGATTTAAAAACAAATACCCTGACCCTGGATATAGAAATGTAAAATAACCTGCATGAAAAAAGTTTCAAAAACAGTTCTTACAGAGCAAACACAATGAAGACAGTTGGTCAGTTTCAGGCACTTGGATCCACGTTTGTCATGCTACACAAGAAAAGTATTTCTTTGGTCCTTTCCCTTTCAATCAGGTCAGCTGAAACCACAGACAGAACAAAAACAGCTTTCTGGTTTCGTACAACTTATATACATTTCATTAAAAGACCCAATGCAAGTCCCTATCAGACAACGAACTGGAAAAGTTCCTCCGTCACAGAACAGCCCTTCATCTTTTTTTCCACCTTGGTTATAAAAAGATAACAGAATAAAAATGGTAATGGCTCGAATTGGATTCCAAATGTTTAACAGCATTGTGAATCAACATAACTTAGTGGAATGGTTTTGATATAATATTTGGCAAACAAAAAGTAAATGAATTCCTTTTTGTCCATGATGGGCCCGCAACCAAAAATAGCCACATTGCTAATGAGGCACAGAGCTCTCGTGTGAATGCTCAGCGTACATCAACGTAAAGTTAAAATGGGAAGCTTGCTTAAATCACACCCTAAAAGTCATTGCTCAACTGCAAGGAAGCCATGTTCGATAAGAGTTGCACGTAAGCATGGGTGACTGGACCTGTGCCACGTAATAATTGCTGAAGTTGACGTCTCTGACATAGGGGGCAGGCTGGTAGTAGCAGGTGATGTTGGACAGAGCGGGGATTGCTATCTGTTCGGCCATTACACGCAAAGCCAGCGCGGAAATGAGTGCCAGCGTCTGTCGGCGCTCGTGGCCCATCAGACACACGGTGCTCTCGTCCACCACGCGCCGCAGCGTCACCAGGCACTCGTAGCGCTTGTGCTCCATGCCGACGAAGTGGTTCTGCAGATAGCCCTCCAGTTTCCGCTGCTGCACGCATATGTCTGGGAAGTCGATGAAGAAGCGGGAGCACATGTAGCGCTGCATCTGTTTCATCTGAGTCTCGGAGTCCGGTCTGAAGCCACGCGTCAGCAGGTGGCAGTACTTCAGCAGCCCGCCGCCTCGGATCTCTTCTGGGCTGCGGGTGGCAATAGTCCTGGAGTAAAGGTGACCCAGAGCCTCATCAAAGTCTCCGTACATGCTCTCGCCCTGCACCGTCGGGTGGAAGGTCTCGGACATGGCCGTCTCCGAGCAGCGGTCGAAGAGCAGCAGCGAGTCCAACGTGATCTGGAAGGAGTCGACGCTGAATTCAAACTGCCTTCTCAGGGAGTCCACGAACTTCAGCTCCACGTTCTTGCCGGAGTTGTTGGACAGCGAGATGAGGCTCCAGCGGTCCGTGTCGTTGCAAACTTTCACCAGTTTCTGCACGTAAGCTTCCTTCAGGGCGAGGGCTGTGATTCGCTCCCTGCACACGCCTTCTGGCAAGAAATCCACCAGGCAGTCAAGCACCACGTCCTTCACCACCCGGAAGGTTTTGTCATCAGTCAGCTTCAGGCCAAAGATCAGGTCCAGGTCTTTGTAGCCGAGGCCGTTGTCCTCGTGCAGCACGTGGCTGGCTGCTGAGCCGTTCAGCTTAACGTCACAAACCCCAACGCCTCGCTCCTCCAATCGAGCCCTGACCACCTGAAACACAGACAGAGGGAAAGCTCAGCGATGGATATCCATAAAAAGACAAGAATCACAAGTAGCGTACAGAACATACGAGTATGTACATGCAAAAAGAGAGGCGCTTTCTCCTTGCTGCTCCAAATAAAAAAGATCCTAAGTGCTGTCGTTTTATCATACGAACCCTGAGGGGGGATCAATCCGATTGAATGAAGGCAGAATGATTACATGTTACTTGTTAGACGCTTGTATCCAAAGCGACACTGTGGACAATCCCCACAGGAGCAATTTGGGGTGAAGTGTCTCAGGGACACAACGACATGCTGACTGCAGTGGGGTTTGAACCTGTGCCCCCCTGATCCCAACACCAACGCACTAACCCACTGCACCACACGCCTCCCCCTTATGAGTCATGAACACACTGCTAACTTTATTGCGAAAGTTCAAGTCAATACACTTTCGTGGAAATGTAATTCCTGAAATGTGCTGGTAGAACAAACGAAAGAGAACATTAAACGTCTAAAAAACGAAATGAAGTTACAACTTCAAAAGTGTGTTATCAATAAATAAGGAAGTATTTACACTCGTCTTTAGGAAAGATAAACCATGTATCTGTCAGGAGGAGCGTGTGAGTGATTCCCGGCAGGCTTTCAGTATGAGTTTGATAACAAAGCATCTACTTAAAGGCTGTCAGGATGAGTATGAGGTAATTAACCATAGCTAATCCTTGAGTGACAATTCCCTACACACTGCACAGTACACCACAAAAGAGTTGCATATCTGATTTGGCGCACTTATCTCTGCAGATGAGGTAAAAGCAACATCAGCATGACAGAGATAAGCTGTGGGAAATTGCAAGTCAGTGCTTGTCTGCTGCAGGAGACTTTAAACATAAAGAAATACAATTTCAGCTGTGAGCTTTTAAACGTGTGCCCTATGACAAAATTGAGACAAGGTGTTTTCTGCAAGGTTTAACACGTTATCGGAACACACTCTACGGTGCACTGGGAAACCCTTGGGAAAACGTTTGAGCTACAGCCAGCTGAAATGTTTATGCTTCCCGTCTGTCGCATCATTCATAAGAAGAGAAAAACATCGTAAGGCCAAATCTGAAGAAATCCAAAGCACAGCTGTGGGTTATGAAACTCTTACTTAGCCATAGGGATATGTTATTGTGCTGCCAGCTATCAATGTACTCAGCAGGGTAATCCTATTAGAATGTATTTTAGACGCTAAGATTTGAAAATGCAAGGTGTAAACTTAATCCGACAAATCCCTTTTTAATAACGCTTCAACACTTGGCTGCTACAAAGGGAAATCCTTGTGCCAATTGTAATGCAACACTAACATGTCTTCATAAAACACTCTGGATTGTCTGGTATATTTTGTTGTTTTAAGCTTGACTTACAAACTCAAGCCATAAAAATGCAGGAAGAATAAAAGAAGTAAGACAAGGAAGTTATTATTTTATGTCACAAATATTTAACCCAGTCTCACGGTATTTCATGTTATAGTCACGACATTTAATCTATTGATTCGTGTTCACCAACACGATTTCCCCCTTTTTTTCGTGTCACACAGAACGATTTTAAAAGCAATGTATTTCTATTGGTAGTATGTTTCGTGCCTGCAACACGTCTGAAAAAGAAATGGGGCTCAGAGCCTCAGGATACTGAAATCTGTATTTTTTGTAATCTTTTTTTCCTTCTAATTTGTTATTCTTTTCTAAATAACACCCTGTTATTTACTCACCAATAACACACAATTGTCCTTGCTTTTATTTATTTGTTTAATTCCATAATCTCTGGCTTTTTTGGCGTCCGTCAGGAACTGAATTTCAAAATAAAAAATAACCGGAAACAGACGTAGCATCATTGCGATACACAGCCACTGAACTGATTACCCAAGATCCTCAGCTATGGTTTAAGCTCGCTGATTGGATGTTTTAGCCGCAATGCATGTAGGGATATGGTGTTCATGCCATATCAAATCCGAAAAACGTTTTTTTAAAAGAAAATAATACTTTATTCCGAGTGTTCTTGCTTTTCTCTTTGAAAGTCATCACATAATGGCATTGTAATACACGGTTCGGCTGCATTACATATTACAGATCTGCCGTAGTTCTTTATTTATAGAGCCCTGATCAGAAGACCTTTGGAAAAACTGGAAGAAATGCCGCCGAAACTGAATACTTGACGTGGATCATAAATATATCAACAATTAAACAACATCTTCAATTTCTCTTCACACAATACGTCTCCTTTCAGTATCAACACTAATTTGGCTGACTTTTACATTTGATCTAATTCGTAGATAGGTTATATTTACACCATAACGGTGCACAGCTGATAGAAAAGGACTGTAGTTTTTAAAGATATTACTGATTTAATTTTGAATGTAAGAATGTAAATACTGAGTCTGAAATAGTATAGCAATATGCTGTAAACTTATGTGAAAACATGAATAAAACTACACATCTTCAGATGTTGTACATACATAAGTGTCCTACACTAATAATACACAGTTATTATGGCTGTGTGTACCTTGTGTGCACCGCCTAGTGGTTAAAGCACGTTATTGAATTATTGTTTTTATGTGTTATATTTGATTAAAAAAATATTAAGAGTACATACTTTCATAGGGGGAAAGTAGAAGGTCTGTGATAGAAATATAGAATATAAAAAATCAAGAGGATACTATAAATGATCTCTACAATAAAACAGTTTAGTGCAGGATGTACAAAGATATTAATATGAGGATGTGCAAAACAGACAAACGAATTAACCTTTATTTAAACATTAAATAATACTTTAGATTAAGGTCTTCTTTTAAATAAGAAAAAAGCTTTGGGGATACCTACAGATAAATATTAAGCCTGACAAAGTACTTGAATGTTAACTATGTTGAAGCACTTATTTTAACTGATATTATACACATTAATTATACTCTTATGTATGTAGATAGTATAAGAAATGTGCAGAATATGACAGTTTAATGGCGCTATACCACCAATAGAAATACATTGCTTTTAAAATCGTTCTGTGTGACACGAAAAAAAGGGGGAAATTGTGTTGGTGAACACGAATCAATAGATTAAATGTCGTGACTATAACACGAAATGCCGTGAGACTGGGTTGAAATATTTTCTGCCTCACCTAAACTTTAGTAATCTCTTACATTTCCTAATTTTTTCACAAACAATGGTGGGTAGAAGCTAGGGGTGTAACGGTTCACAAACATCTCGGTTCGGTACGTACCTTGGTTTTTAGGTCACGGTTCGGTTCGGTACGTTTTCGGTACAGCAGAACAAATTATCACAAAACATAAAATATATATATATTTTTTTTAATTATCATTAAACTGTGAATAATGTATTCACTCAAATAAATATAAAATATAATAAAATAAAATAAACATTAAGGTGCAGATTTTCGATGAACTGAAATAATCTGTATTTTAACTGTACTGTACTAGTACCTAAGCAGCCAGCTTGACATTACACACGTGTACCGAACCGAAGGGCCCATACCGAATAATTTCGGTACTTAACAGGTGTTGGAAGGCATATGTTCTCATTTAAACTAAGCCATGCTAGCTGCTTACCCTACAATGTGTATGCTAACACAGGCTAGGCCAAAACACCCTATTCCTGTCCTGTACTGAACACAAAAACATTAACTGAGTTTCAATCTTCTCATCTCACAAGCAAATGTGTGTATTTACCAAAATATACAAATAATATTCTACAGTTGTGATAGAAAAGAAAAGGACTTAAGTGCAAATGAACTCCAAATCCAATGAAAAAATGTGAGTTTAGCTGGTCAAAAGTGCAGAAAGGTGGATTGTTTTCGCCTATGCAGTAAGGGATATACTCAAAGCAGTATTTGGTCTGACCTCACACTTAAAACAGTTGGTCTGAGTTAACGGCACGCCATAATCGGCCCATCTGGGGGTCTCTTAAAGGGGAGTATGAGGAAACCCAGCTCACATCCCCCATCCTTCAGCACTCATTAAACAGGCCGGTTCATTTCCCAGATCACGCAGCAGCATCTGGCGAGCCGGGCTGAAGGGGGAGACACTTCCGCTGACGTTTTAGTCACAGAAATCTTGTGAAATGAGCCGCAAACACACCAGACTGTCTGGTGTTGACAACGCCTTGGCGACACATAGCAGTCTGTCCACTTTCCTTCTCCATTCTCAATAGTTTCCTTGAGTAGTTCATTTAAGCTGCGGCCTGGATGTGTTTTTATTATTGCAGTTTGAAATGACCCAGCCATTTACCAGCCCAAAGACGCATAGGACGCCAATAAGAGCTCACAGTGAGTCAGAAGATCCCTCCGCCAAGGACACAGAGACGGAGAATAAGGAATTATGAGACCCTGACCTTTCTTTTTATAACTAAACTAACCAGAGCCAGCCAGTCATACAGGAGCTCTACAGGCAGACAGTGGGTTTTTATGAGATTTAAAAAGCCTCCTTAAATTCCAATGGGTTATATGGGAAGTTCTAGTCATTTAATTGGTAGCGGTAATAGCAATTGTAGATATCAAGGGCTTTTTGAGTAGTTATAAGTCCGAACCAACATAATCACATTTTAATTTTGACTTATCACAGTCATAATTAAAGAAGTCGACAATCCATTCCTACAGGTGGAAATATTCATCATTGTGGATCAATGTAGCTTGAATTTCTCAACTGTTACCGTTGACTTCTATTCAAACTGAATTACAGATAACTATACTATATATGAACCAATGTTGATGTGTTATGACTCAAAGTCCGCATATGCATTATGCATAAGATATCTAAAATTCATCTCTCATTAGTCAAGATGTTAAATATTTATATCAACAATTGATTAATTTAGAGTTTTAATCTTCATAGTGGATTTTGGTAACAACATTTTCTCTAAATAATAAAATGATGGGTTTCATTAAGTCCACACATCCATAAGGTCATTTGGACTATTTCTTTCTCAAGAGTGTAAATGTCCATCGTAGATACCTGTAAATAAATGACTTCCCAACTTTGACCATTGACTTGATCAAAAAATCTATAGTTCAGCTTTGAATTCAAAGCTGACACATCAATATTGTAAGTTTGACTAGTTGCAGTTCCAATGGTAATATGATACGGTTCAAATAGATTAGTAACATGTCAAAATAGTTTTTACAGATATCTTAAAATATCATTAAAATGTGTCAATCACTACTATTCAGCCATACTGAAAGGTCTCACACTTTGGAGGTAACTTCCCCTTTTTTCTCAGACCAGAGTGAGGCTGAAACGTGATGCTGTTACTCCTCCATGTGATGTTTTCAGCGAAGGATCTGCTTCAAGGGTTCACAGATATTTGAATGTCTTTAAATTAGTTGTATCAGATCCTGGAGCCAGCCGTGTAAGATACAAACCTGTGGCAGTGAAAGCTATGGTATGAAAAGTCATCCTTATTTCCTGTGATAGCGCCTTGTGATTAAATAGTAAAAACAAGCTATTCACTATCTTGCTTTACGCCCATGCAGCCAAAATGAAAATAACTTTAACTATATCACACATTGGAAAGTACAGTGTAGTACAATCTGTGTCTCTAACAGTAGATTTTATCCTACAAAATTGAACTTAGCCAAAATGTTTAAAGGTCAACTCCCTCTACTTGACTTACTGACGTCTAATTACCTCCTCCAGGGAACTTATGTCTATTTTCTGCTTGGATGGTTGTTTGTCAGCAGGAAAAAACTACCGGCCTAATTTTAATGAAACTTGGTGTAAGGGTGTAGCTTGTGCTCTCCAAGTGGCCATACTGAACCATTTAAATGTAATGTTGTATTGGTCTTATACATTTCATATATTAACCATAGATCATAAATACCCATTGGTTTAAGCTTTCATAACTAAACTCACTAGGATTTGGCGATGTACAGTATATACACCCAAAATCACCCAAAAAGACGGATGTACACAACAATTCGCCAATCGAAGTTCTACCGGTTCAATGATCCAGCCTGAAACTAAACCACTAGTGCTGATCCACAACAATCCCAGAGAAAAATTGACTTGCTTTCCTGAATTGTTACTATTTTGAAAATGTGCTAAAGTATGAGCGGCGATAAGCCATTTTGCCATTACAAATTATCCAACTTCATCAATGGTCCAACCAGTCAAAGAGATTCCATCAGTTCCACCTACACTGTTTAATTTATGAGAAGCATTCAAATGTGCAAAAATTATAACTTGCGATCAAACTGCCAACTATTTTGTTTTACTACCCAGCAGTCTAAACTGAGCATTGGCTCCTCGGGGGAGCTTTGGGAGCATGTGGTGTCTTCATGTTCAGTCTCAACAATAGCGCAGTGAGGAGTTGGTTTACAGTCTCCTCATTTTCCACAGTGATAGGCCGTCAACCTGACCCTCCGTGTTATTGCAGGCACTAATCCACCATTCTGACTCAAATCTCCGCCGTCCACCGGGAAAGTGGAGAACTTTCTTCCAGTAGCTAAAACAATTTAGTTTGAATATGATAGCCTGCAGAGGAGGAATTAGAGACGACCCCTCCTGGTGGCCTCCATATCTCATCCCACACACACAAACCCACTGAACAGGTGACGTAACACACACACACACACCAGGTATCTGCGTTTGTCATGATGTGGTGGAAGAAGTACTATGAATATAAGTACTCAAGATTTCAAAATGTTTTTCTACAATGTGGCTTTACGACTTTGAGTAAAGTAACTTGTTTGATGAGTATTTGAGTATTTCTACACTATGGTATTACTACTTGAGTAAATCTTAGTACTTCCCCCATTGCTGCTGTGACTTTTTGACATTACATGGAGAGTACAGAGGTGTCAGTAACAGTAAAAGTCTCCTCCACAGCTCCCGTGGCTCACTCACATGCAGACCACAGACAGATGTTATTTAAATGTGGCTCTCAGACAAACCCACTGTGTGTGTGTGTGTGTGTGTGTGTGTGTGTGTGTGTGTGTGTGTGTGTGTGTGTGTGTGTGTGTGTGTGTGTGTGTGTGTGTGTGTGTGTGTGTGTGTGTGTGTGTGTGTGTGTGTGTGTGTGTGTGTGTGTGTGTGTGTGTGTGTGTGTGTGTGTGTGTGTGTGTGTGTGTGTGTGTGTGTGTGTGTGTGTGTGTGTGTGTGTGTGTGTGTGTGTGTGTGTGTGTGTGTGTGTTCCCTCGGTCACCTTCCCCCCAGTTTGTGACAAAAGGAGCCTCTCAGGTACAGACAGCTCTGTCTGCTGCGTTGTCTGAAAATAAAAAGACATTATAAAAGCGCAGACTGGTGGTTTCACATGTGTAAGCGTGAATTAAGAATGCCTCACATTACTGTCAACCATTTTCCAAAACATATCATAGTGGTTAGGATCAGTGAATGTGTTTTTCCTTCCTCCCAGGCAGCCATCGGTTTCCCCTCATGGCCCATATGGTATGAAAATCAACGTGCAGAGGCTTGAAAGCAGCCTGACAAACTCCATGACAGATAACATGCCGCCTGCTTTTGTGTCTGTCAAAAAAAAAAAAATCTATGCAATGTGACTTTTCAGATTACTTTATATTTACAGGTGCCTTGTGATTACGCATTTTGTTGTGCTACCATTTTTCATTTACCTACAGCCTTCTCTTATTAGCAAATGCACTATATTTTACTTTAACTTCTTATTGTTATATACATATTCGAATTACATTTTAGATTTGTATTGTGCATTCATAAGGATTGAATAATCTAAATCTAAAGTATTAAAGAGGCCCTATTCTGCTTTTTGGGATTTCCCTCTCTTGTAGTGTGTTATATAGGTTTGTGACATCACTACGTAACACTTGAGCTTCTATTGGCTAGCGCTCCAACATGTTGTACGTGATAGGCTAAGGGGCGGGACATCTCTAAGCGGTTGGCCAATCACAACAGAGAGGGCCAGCAAACCAATCAGAGCAGACTGGGCTCTAGTTTCAGACGGAGGGTGAATCATAATGAAGGCAGCCATGCTGAAACTGACTAGGTTTTTGTAGTTTGTTCAATTTAAATCAATATTATATCAACTTTCAAACAAGAAACATGTTTTCTTAAATGTATAATCCCCAGGCTGTGCAGAAAACAAATGTTGGATTACCTTAATGTGTGTCTTTGGACTTAAATGAAAGCCTCATTCAACATGCTGCAATGTAAGCACTTAAACAGGACTGAATTTATGACAGGAAATGTAACAAATCTTTGGGGTCTTTTGGGCTTAAGGAAAGACATGAGCTTGATGATAGGGGGCCCCTTTAATTATAGACGTCCCTGAAATGTTGTGTGTGTGAGGGTCTGTCCTCCCCACAGAAAGTATGAATCATTGTGGTGAAAATGTGAACCTGGATTACAGGAAAATACATGTAAATGTCCAGTAAAAGCCAATATGTTCCTTAATGTTTCATACCGTCATTATCTCTCGCTCATTTTCACTCCAGCTGTGAATAGAAAAATGACTTCAGGAGCATTAGTTAGTGAGCTAGTGGAAAAGAGCAGTCATGGCGTTAGATCATCCCCACTGTTATGTCTGCATGAAATGTAGGGATTAAATATATTTTAATAAACTCTGCCACTAATCCACAAATGTAAAAAAGAAAATGGAAATATATATGTCAATACATAAGAGAGACGCAAGAGGGTGTTAATTATAGAGCAACAAGTGGATTTACTGGAGTTTTCTCATGTATACATGTAATACAATTGTTTTCTAGAAGTCAAGCAAAATCACGTTTTGTATAGTATTATCTTATATCATAACCATAGAGATCATAACACACATTTACACTCAAAATTAAACTTCGGCATGCCAGGAAAAATAGAAAAAAATATATAATATAGTCTACTAAATCCAGCATTATATTACAATCTTATATCTCGTGGCATAGTAGGAGAAGAGTAGAGAAGGGCTGATTTAATAAATGTGCATTTGTTCTTGCAAAAAAATGGATTTCATGCCAAGTTTTTATTCCCTTACTCCACCGCTGGTGACATCTATATTTTATGTGTGTTATATTAAACTTAATATGATGTAAACCAAGGCAAATTCCTTGTATGTGATAACCTACTTGGCAATCAACCTGATTCTGATATTTGTTATAATAAACGTATTATGAGGCAGCTGGAAATGATAAGAACAACTACAGTTAGTTTAGAAAACTAATACAATTGGCGTTATTTCTTGCCCAAAAAGTCACATTTCCCTACGTTTTTATTCCCCTACTCCCCCACTAGACCAAACGTATTTTATATTTGTGATTATAAACTTGTTATGGAGGCAGCTAAAGGTAATAAAACACTATTAAGTACATAAAACTAAGAAAATTGCATTATTTATTGCAAAAATAAAACATGTTCTTCCCAGTTTTCATTCCCCTACTCCACCACTAGTGACAACCATATATGTGTTCAAATAAACTTATATCACACCTATTATTGTTTGAATATAACATATTCTGTATACTGAATCCAGCATTATATTACAAGTCCATCCAGGGAGTAGCATAGTACAAGAAGTGTATGATAAATTGTAGGGCTGATTTAACTTAAAGGGTTACTTCTTGCAAAAAAAGACACGTTGTATTCCCCTACTCCACCAAAAGTGACAACCTTGAGACTTTATTTTATATTTGTTATATTAAACGTATTGGTTATGCAAAAAGTCATGTTATACCCCAATCCGCCACTAGTGACAACCTATTTTGTATTTGCTGGAGGTCTCACCTGGACGATGTGCCGGGGCTGCACGGACAGAGTGGGGAAGTTCCCGCGGCCGTGGATCGGGATGCTCTCCCCCAGGATGGAGTCCAACCGCCGCACCTGATCCCAGGACAGCACGCTGACCCTCGGATTCAGCTCCGGGGCATCACCGGAGGAATCACCGGAGGACATGGTACAGGAACGGGAGCTCCACAGAGTGTATAAACGAGAATAAAAGACAATCCCCCCTACTGATGATCCGGTGATGTGAGGATAAACTGCGCGTAAAGCTGGGAAATAAAAACTCCTCTTGTGTTTTCAAAGATCTCCAAAAGTGATGTGAGAGTTTTGTGGATTCTCGGACATCTCCAAACTTCCAGTGAGTTCCGTTGAGTTTGCAAGTGTGTGTGTCTGTGTGTGTCTGCACCCTCTGCACTGACTCTCTCTGTGAACACACACCGGCTTTTTACCCAGATCCGGATCCACAGGAGCCTTCCTATTGGCTGCTCATAGATTTATTGAAGGCTTCGAGAAGACTACAGTCAGCCAACACGCACACACATTCGAGCACACACACATTCTTCCCATGCGTCAGATGATAGGTTCAAGGAGTTTAGGAAATATGGTAATTACTAGTTAAGGGGTGCAGTTCTCTTTAACTATGTACTGAGGATGGTTGCATAGTCTAGTAGAGCTATTTAAAGTGTGTTTGTGTAAACACAGCAGGAGAGTTACGTCTGCTTTAACCTTTGTGTGGTGTTCGGGTCAAATTGACCCGATTTCCATTTTCAATGAATAAAAAAATATATAAGGATATTTTCGTTCAACCTGAAACTCAATGGCCGGGGCTTATTTATTGTGAAGGTTTTTTTTTCACTTATGCAAAAATGCCCACCCGCATTTATGTCCTTCATAAGAGGTTCGGGTCAATCTGACCCGGATACAATACCAGGACAGACAGACAGAGAAAAACACACAGAAACACACAAACTAAAGACACACAAACTAAAGACACGCACACACACAATTGTATGCATAGAGAAGCTGGTTGATCCTGTTTTCCCTTGATCTTTACCCTGTGTAGTGTGTACACAAAACTATCCTAGAACATTATAAACATTTTAGATCTTCCAGAAATGTATAAACATTTTACATTTTCTCGCACTGTCCCCCCTCGCACCTGCACGCCGGAGGAGGGACTAAACAGAGACATAACCTCAGTGTAGTAACAATGTAGTGCAGAAGAACTACAATTATCTACCAACAAAATGGCCAAAAGATATTCTGCTCAGAGCCTTGGAGTGGAACAGGAAGACATTTCTGAAGATGAGGATAATGTGGAGGTAAACTCAGAATTTGACAGCAAATTGGAAGATGAACTTGACTCATAGCCAGCTGCTGGAAGACCCCCACAGCCAGCTGTGAGGTCTGTGGACCCTCAAAGGACTCCAAGACACAGACTACATGCAGCAACTGCAACAAGTACATCTGTGCTATACACACGAAGAAGTTCTGTACATCATGTGTTTCCTAAACGGACTTGCCCATTGACTCACATGATGTTCTGCAGCGTCACTTCATCAATATATTTTTATATACGGATATACTGTATTTTATGAATAGTGACTGTTAATTGTTTTTATTTGCTTTGTGTTTATATCTGTTCGATGTCATTTATATGGATGTTTCATTCTCTCTATATTTCACAGCCAAATACTTTTGGATGTGTGGTTCTTGTGTTCCAATTGCTGATAAAATGCTTTATTTCCTTCAGGGCTTTGATTATTATATGACAGATTAAAAATAATAAACATTAATGAAAAAATGTTTCATTTACATGTGTCCTAGAAAAGCATGAGCAAAATGTAAACTTAGTTTTTGTTACAGTGTATTTTTTTTTAACATAAATTACATTTTTATCACAAAAAACGATGGACACTTCCATTGTTAAATTTGATCTAGCAAAGAGTATTTTCAAAAACGAATCATTTATTTCATTTATATTGTTGGGGAATGAGTTAAAGACAATATATAAGGAATTGTGCATGTTGAATTTAATTCTGTATTTTTTTTTTAACCCTGAAATATGTCCAGGGGCAATTTGACCTGAACATTACCAAAGGGTGCGAAATGTGAACATAACACAAGGGTTAAAATACTTGTACGTAGGCTACAAGTAGTCCATTCAGCCTATAACAAAAAAAATGTTTAACAAATTATAAATTCATTTCATTTTTTTATGTAAAATATATATTTGTTATATTATTTAATCAACACATTTAATAAACAAACAAAGGAGAGAAAAAAATAGCGACTAAAGTGAAACAAAATCCATTAAATATGGCATAAATTCAATTATTATATTAATTGCAGTAGCAACTTAAGTAAAATAAAAAAACTAAAATATTGCCTAAGTTTAATTTACAAATAAGAAGTCATAGCGACTAAATACATTATATGAATACATTTTAATAGAGACTAAAGAGAAATAAAATCCAATAAATATGGCATAAATAAAATTAATAAATTCATCGGTATAGCGACTTAAGTGAAATAACAATTTTTTTATATATTCCTATCACGCAATAGCAGAATTTACGTAATTTTTGACATATTCTGCTCAAAACTACTTGTTTGATGTGTCTGGGATGGTACTATGTACACTAGGCTAAAGGAGATAAGGGAGGAAGGTTGCATGGAAGCACATCTCCTAATTTGGTTCTAACTGCTTCCTGAACAAAAACAAGTTTGGTTTGAGCTGTTGTTTGGATAAGAGTACATGAACTGTTCCCACACATTTTAGCAAAAGGCCTTGGAGTTGCAAAAGGACTTTTGACTCCTGGACGAAGGATTGATTACAAAACGCTACAGAATAGTTGTTAGGTCTTAAAAATGCCACCTGGAAGTCGTTTTAATTTTAGAAAGGCCGTTCTTTTAGGTTTTTGCAACTTAGCTTATCATTAAGAGAACTCAAACCAACTCTTATCATGGATTAGCTCCTTCCAGGTCTTTTCAATCAGTCAGTTAATTCCTGCAGTGCAAAAAAGGCGAATAAACGGCATGGATATCTGTACGAAATGTCATGGCAGACTCATTCAACCAAACAAAGGACCAACATTGGTCAATAAAGAGCACGATTTCTTCTGTCAGCAGGTCAAATATGTCCCCAAAAAATGACCCTGACATCTGTTTCTACAATATGTCAAACCTCACTGATTTGGAAAGTCTTTTTTGGCTTTTGATTGATCTTTTGAGGGACTGTATTTTTCCGTCCAACCATCCAGGAAATCATAAGAAGTTCTTCATAGCATTTCAAAAACAGGTGTTTTTCCACAAGGGGTTAAATCGCTTTCATCTACTAAAGCTTTGAATCAGAACAGAAAATCAGAGGAGTAATGGAAGGAGCTTTGGAAGGCCTGATTAGTGTTTTTAAAGAGAAAAATAATGTAATGATAACTTAAAACAAAAGGTCCAAATGGAGCGACATTTATCCCTGGATGTCGTGTTTTACAGAAATATACCTGTTTTAAAGATATCCGGGATTATCTTCTGACCGCGGGGGAATGAGACTGCCTCATATGTCAGGCTGATCATATTATACTGCACCGTGCGTCATTGTTCAATTTAGAAAATAACATTGTGTTTCTTTTGTAAAGGTCATTGAGAGAAGCCTACTCTATTTAGGAAAGGAGTGGAGTGAGTCATGTGCAGAATAACAACCTGCAAAACAACAAAGATATGTTAATTATTTGCATTTTAAGTCGTGTGACGGTGACTTACCTGTCACATGGCGTACGGTGCGCAAAAAATAAATCAAAATATTCCCTACTGTGTCACAACATAAGTCCATACAAAATCAGGGTTCGTCAGTATGTCTCAATCTAAATATAGCTGTGTTCAACCCAGGTTGTTCTTTTATACAATTATTACAGTAATTTAAAAGGCTTGACTGCGTCTGAGGGAAAAACCTGTTTCATTATGTGGACTGTTCTAATATGAGAAGGAAGGGCACTTTTAAATTCAATTCAATTCAAAACCTTTATTTATCCAGGTAAAATCCCATTGAGATCAATGATCTCTTTTTCAAGGGAGACCTGCAGCAGTAGGTTCCACAAGAAGACATCAAAACATAAACAACAGAACAACAAAAGGACATCATACAGCAAAATGTACAGGGATTACAATTTACATATTTAACCACATGTACAGGTACCAACAGCATCTGACTGTGTAGCATCCAACCGAGCTTTAAAAACATGTAGTGGTACTAGCTTGGTAATTTTACATTCTTTTTGCAGACTGTTCCAAGTTAGTGGAGCTGCACATCTAAAAGCTTTCTTCCCTAAGACAGTCCTAGCACTTGGCACATTTAATAAAACCACAGCATGCGATCTCAGGCAATAAGTACTTTCAATTCGCAGAGAGATCAGGGAGCAGATATAAGATGGTAGTTTATCCAACAACTTTATGATTATGATATGTTGCAGACTGTGTGAAAGCGAAATATTGACCTAAACGTTATGCTTACTTTTACTGAGGAAGCAACAAGTGAAACCAGACCCTCTTGAGATTCAAAAAGAACACAGGAATTTAGCAAGAATGCACACGCCTCGGACCTTCACTTGCTAAATGTCACAACATAAGGCCATGACATATTCCTAATGTGTGTAGATTTCCGATTTTAGACTAGTGTGTGTGTAGCCAGAACATAACTCCTTGAAACATTATGGATGTATGGCAGGACCATTTTTAATTTAATAACACCTGAGAGGGGCATTTTTACTAGCAAGCTCATTTATTTCACACTGTATATCAGTGTTTCCCTCAGGAATTTATGAGGGTTTTATGGGGGACGGACCTCAGACCCTCTTGGGGGGTCCAGGGCCACGCTCCACCGGAAGAAAGTGTTGTACATTTGAAAGGTAAATGCATCAAGCTGGTGCACCTTGAGAGCAAAATTACGAAGCTACCTTTATGAAAAATGGTGCGCCCTTGTTAAAATGTGTAATTGTCAACACATTGGTTTTATAGGATAATGAAACAAGCACCGAGGGAAGCAACGAGGGGTTTCCGGAGCTCATATAATATAGGATTTGGTAACTCATTAAGCGTATCAATTATGAAACAACAAGCCGTTTTTGTTCCAAACTAGCTCAAATTAAACTATCAAAAAGTGTGGGGGGTGCAACAGCTCACGTCAGCTTGCTTTAAAGGGGACATATCACACATGTTCTGTTTCATACTCATATTATATGATAATATACAATCATTTTCCTCAATATTTGAATCCTCAGGCATTAAACAATTTCTCATGACGTTTAAAACGAGATGTTGTTGGAAGCTAAAGGGAGATAACGAACAGCGGGTAGCAAGAAAGTAGTGTCAGGTCTACAGCTCTCTTTATCATACAAGCTCTGCAGAGTGAGGAGACGAGCTTTAACATGATTGGATGCCTTGTCATTAAACAAATATATGTGATTGTACTTTGCCTTATCTCATTGGTATTTCTCCTGCAAAGCAACATGTTAATGACTCATATATCAGACAGGCTTTTTTATTTAAACAACCAGTACGAGAACCATGTGTTTTCAGGCGGTAATGTTTCCCATCATGCTCGTAGCACGACTCGTAATCACCTCCTTCAGTGTTTTGACATGAGGCTGATTTAGAGCCGTGGGGTAGGGAGGGAACGGGTCACAAATCCAACGCACATACGGTGCAATTTCCAGGAAACAGCAGCGACGAGAGTTAATGTAATATTTACAATGTGATCATATCAGTGGGGCTGCCCTATAGTTTCTATGCTGACATGCTCACAGACTGTAACGCACTGTAAGAGGGGTTGTAAATGTAAATAACAGAAGGTCAGTGACAGATAAGTGAGGGAAAGTCTTCGCTTTCAACTCTTAAACGATTAAGACCAGTTATGTTGGTGTGTGTGAAGAGAAGAGAGGGAGCTGTTAAATTCTTATGAGTTATTCTGGTAATGGACTCCTTATGATGGTAATTTTCTCAATAGTGCTGAAATCCTGTTTGGCAGGGCAGTGGAAATGAACTCGCTAATATAAATGTTACGTGGCAAATCAGACTGAATGTCAACGTCCTAAAGTTGGAACCAGCCTGACAAGATAAATAGATCTGATGCATCACATTTAACAAAAGGCGGGTTTGAAATGTCACAGTTTAACCTGTCAACAGTGCGTGCGTGCGTGCGTGCGTGTGTGTGTGTGTGTGTGTGTGTGTGTGTGTGTGTGTGTGTGTGTGTGTGTGTGTGTGTGTGTGTGTGTGTGTGTGTGTGTGTGTGTGTGTGTGTGTGTGTGTGTGTGTGTGTGTGTGTTTTCTCGAGACATTAACACCTTCTTTCTTTGCAAGGGAGACATCCAGTGTAAGTGATAAAAGAAAAGGCCCTGCATGCAGTTACATAAGAGTGACGCTCTAACTTCCTTTGTTGCCATTGTTAAAATGCTACAAAGAGATCTGTAAGCACGCACCTGTCATTGTGTCACATATTGTTTTAACAGCTGTGAACTGTGAATATTTTTGTAATCATAATGGCACATTAACTGCACCCAGATTACATATTTGTGGTATTGTTTTGGCGGTCACAGTGACTGCTGTGTACTAGTTGTGTTAACAACAAGTTAAAACAGGAACAACATGTGCCCTTCAAGTTATATCCGAAACGTATTGCTCTGTGTTCATTCGGTTTCGTTGGTTTATCTGATGGGATCAGATCAGTTTAAAATGTCAACATGTCAACATGCCAACGTTTACGCATATGCACATAACAGTAAACAGAGATATTACAAAAATACAGTATAGTTGTAGAAACGACAAAATGCATTATGCAACAAGTTAAATTAAGAGAATAAGCATACATACGACTGAGCCTTCTATTCCCATAGCACTCAGTAGTAATGATTTTATGTGCTTTTTTAACGATAAAATTGTTACTCTTAGAAACAAAATTAATGACCTCTTGCCTTTGACCAGTATAGTGTTATCAACAGCTCCCGGAAACGTAAGTTCTAATATTACACTAGATAGTAAACTAGAATGCTTTTCAGCCATAAACCTTGAACAATTACATTCAATGATTCTCTCTTCTAAACCATCAACGTGTATGTTAGACCCAATTCCAACTAAGCTGTTGAAGGAAGTTTTTCCATTAATTAGCACTTCTTTATTAAATATTATGAATATGTCTTTATTATCAGGCTATGTTCCACAATCATTCAAAGTAGCAGTGATAAAACCGCTTCTTAAAAAGCACAACCTCGATCCAGAGGTGTTAGCCAACTATAGACCTATTTCTAATCTTCCGTTCCTCTCAAAGATTCTTGAGACAGCGGTCGCAAAACAGTTGTGTGATTACTTAAAAAACAATGATTTATTTGAAGATTTTCAGTCTGGCTTTAGAACACATCATAGCACAGAGACAGCTCTGGTTAAAGTCACAAATGACATTCTAATAGTCTCAGACAAGGGACTTGTCTCTATTCTTGTTTTGCTCGATCTCAGTGCTGCATTTGATACTATCGACCATGATATCCTATTGCAAAGACTAGAGCACTTAGTTGGCATACAGGGAACTGCTTTAGGCTGGTTTAGGTCCTATCTATCTGAACGCTCTCAGTTTGTACGTGTCAACGATGAATCTTCCACGCAAACCAAAGTTAGCCATGGAGTGCCACAGGGCTCAGTGCTCGGACCTATTTTGTTCACATTATATATGCTTCCGTTAGGCAATATTATAAGGAATCATTCTGTAAACTTTCATTGTTATGCGGATGATACTCAACTATATTTATCAATCAAGCCTGATGAAATTAATCATCTAAATAAAATTCAAGACCGCCTTAAGGACTTAAAAACGTGGATGACCTTAAACTTTTTGATGTTAAACACGACCAAAACTGAAGTTATTGTACTTGGCCCGAAGAATCTACGAAACAAATTATCTAAAGATATACTAACTATGGATGGCATTAATTTGGCCTCCAGTGAGACTGTCAGGAATCTTGGTGTTATATTTGATCAGGATTTATCCTTTAACGCCCACATAAAATCCATCTTCCATCTACGTAACATTGCACAAATCAGGCATATCTTGCCTCAAAACGATGCAGAGAAACTAGTCCATGCATTTGTTACTTCTAGGCTGGATTATTGTAACTCTTTATTATCAAGGAGTACCAAGAAGTCAATCAAGTCGCTTCAGCTGATTCAAAATGCTGCGGCTCGTGTACTAACCAGAGTTAGGAAAAGGGACCACATTACTCCTGTTCTGGCTGCCTTACACTGGCTCCCTATAGAACACAGGATAGAATTTAAAATTCTTCTTCTCGCCTACAAAGCCCTTAATGGGCAGGCGCCATCTTACCTTAAAGAACTCATTATACCCTACTGTCCTACTAGGGCATTGCGTTCCAAGAATGCAGGGTTGTTGGTTGTTCCTAGAATCTCTAAAAGTACAATGGGAGCCAGAGCCTTTTCTTATCAAGCTCCACATTTGTGGAATCAGCTTCCAGTTTGTGTTCGGGCAGCAGACACCCTATCCGTTTTTAAGAGTGCGCTTAAGACCTTCCTTTTTGATAAAGCTTATAGTTAGGGCTGATTAGATTCAGCCCCTAGTTTTGCTGATATAGGCTTAGTTTGTCGGGGGACATCTTACTTCTTCCTTCTCTCTGTCTGTACCTGTGTACTCTCATGTTCCGATTAACCCAGCTTCCCCACATGTCTTTCTTTTTGGTGTCTATATACGCCGGTATCCGGAGTCATGGATGATCCTGCGGTCCTGTGTCCTGGATCGCGAGCGCTGGATCTTGAGTCATGACTGTGGTCCTGGATCATCGGTCCTGGATGGATATCCTCGTGGATTCATCTTCCTATTATACACACATGCATTTCCAAACATTTGGACTACCTATGTTGCAAATGTATTATCTTTTCAATTTACACACGGCATCTATTGCACGTCTGTCCGTCCTGGGAGAGGGATCCCTCCTCTGTTGCTCTCCCTGAGGTTTCTCCCATTTTTCCCTTTAAACTGTGGGTTTTCTCCGGAAGTTTTTCCTTGTACGATGTGAGGGTCTAAGGACAGAGGGTGTCGTATTGTCATACTGATATTCTGTACACACTGTGAAGACCACTGAGACAAATGTAACATTTGTGATATTGGGCTATATAAATAAACATTGATTGATTGATACATTACAGGGAGCAAACCTTCAACAATGATGTCTTTGAATGTAAATAAATGTGTTCCAACATGGAAAATAATACCAGAAAACATTGTCTGTTTCTTAATGTGGCCTTTGCAGCGTCAATGCAAACTAGATGTCTAATTATTTTCTAAATAGTATTTGTAACATATCAAGTCCGTTGATATGTTTCCATTCAGTTGTTCCTTACATCAAGTTTTAAACCAACAAAAATGTCCTGCTTACCATCAGTTCTTCACTTTTATGAGATCCACTGCTAGTCCTTAGTTACTAGATACTGCTCATCTCAATTTAAAAACCCACAATCCCATAAAGGATGTAGGTGGAAAGAAGCATACTTCTTCATGACAATTTTCTTTAGTTTTGGTTAGCATTTTATCCTGCCATGGAAACCTGGCTCATTTGGGAGTTCTGACTTTCAACTTGACTGCTTTAGTTCGCTTTCATCGCTCCAAATGTGTCATTTTTGGACAGACGTATACAAAAAAGTTGAACACTTATCTGCTTAAGAGCAATACTATTTTTTTGTAAGATAGTAGAGACCAAAAACAGAGCAAAAAATGTGTGATATTGGACCTGGTGTTCAATAAAAGACAGGGCATTTAGGAAGCACATTCAAGTACAAAAGAAACATTAAGTGCTTCACAAGAAACCTCCTCAAATCTTTCAGTCATTTGAGTTAAATGTAGATGTTAATCACAATCAACGTAATATCGATTGGGTTTAGAAACAATTCAAGATGGCAGAAGATGGTATCTTTTCAGCTTGAACTGTTAAAAGTTATGATTTTATGATTTGGTTTTACTGCAAAGAAGATACAGGCAAAAGAAAAGCTGGGTACATATTTTGCACTGGTGTTGTAATGCAACCAGGTTAGTGCATGTTTCATGGTGGTTTGCTCCAATTACGCAATTAAGCTTCAATTAAAAGAGAAGAAGAGTGGTGTTTATCCTCATCACGAATAGATTAAGTCATGCAAGAACCTTTTGAGGTAATTTCTTCTACTTTATTATACCCAGATCAAATTATATACCTACCAAAAGCAAACTGTATGGGGCGTCTGCGAATCTCATCACGCACGTATCAAGTAAATCACATTATTGCATTGCATTGCGCAAATATGAAATCAAATTAATTAAAAAAGTACCAACCCCCACTTCACTCCACATGATCAGTGGAGATCAAACCGTGCTTTATGAGGTGTAATAGCAGTTAAAACTAATGAACGCTCCATTGGGGGTTAAGACATTTCCATTAAGCAACCAATAGCTTTCGTCAAACGTAACGTCACGCCTGGAGTCTGATCCCTGCACATCTGCATCTGATCCTTTGAAGCAGCAGAAGCACCGCTGGTCCATCTCCAGGGGACGAGATGTGGCTTGTGTCGGGACTTTTTTAATACTCTATATAACATAAAAACACCTCCTATGGTTTGACATTGGATCCTCCTGTGGTGGTTATTGCAGCTCCTGGCCTTTGGGGACTTTCTATAAGATTACAATCTCCATTCACAGGGGCTTAGTTGTTCATATCGGCACGTGCAGCGATGTATTCATTACCAGGGTATGGATGCAATTACGATAGGACAGGATAACATTTTACTGTTAGATCAAGCGAGAAATTGCTCCTGAGTCACAGCAGTTCCATTTGCAACATTAAAGACAAGAAACAAGAAGCCTTTAACATAACATTGAAGACATTTTTGAGGACATATTTTGCTCATTCTCAGGTTCATATTTGTATTCAGTGTCTCTACTGGGACATGTCTCCATGCTTTAATGTTCAAAAAGCTCTTTATTTTTCTCATCCTGCCTGTGCTGCAGCACCTCTTTTCACCCTCTGTCTGAAACCAGAGCCCAGTCTGCTCTGATTGGTTAGCTGGCCGGCTCTGTGGTGATTTGTCAATCTGCTTAGACATGTCCCGCCCCTTAGCCGATCACGTACAATGTGTTGGAGCGCTAGCCACTAGAAGAGCGAGTGTTACATAATGATGTCACTATGTTCCAGATGTAAACAGCAGTAGGTTGAAGTCTTTGCGATGCGTTTAACTGAGAACCAAGAAGAAGGGAACACAGTAGTCTTGTTTTTGATGTTGGCTTGGTGTGACGGGGCCTTAAGACCCCCAGTTCAGCAGCATAGCCCTCCAATAATGTTTCCCATTAGCTGTGAGGCACATCCAGAGGCTTACCTGAGGCCCCCTACATGGCTCCCCCTCTCCTCGCGGGGAGAACAAAGGCCTTGTGATTCTCGTTACACACTGAAGATTAAGCGCAGATGTGAGGCAGTTTACGCTCGGCCCAAAAGCCTCTTTTACAACCACATAAATGTATCAGAGTCCATTCGTTTGATGTTCTCCGAGAGCCGTATATGTCACAAGGTTGACAAGGTGAGGGTCTTTGAAGTCTTGCTGTGATGATCCAGGTATTTTTAAAAGGCTATCGGATGAAATCACTGCCGCCGCACCTAGATAAAGTCTGTGCAAAACGTTTTTCTAGCTAGCAGTCCAGCTAACTTGGCCTGTTTTGAATCAGTTCTTCAATTAGGAGAAGCTGCAGCTAAACACACGTGTGCTCACATGTATGCCTGTGAGACATGATCTATGCATGTAATCAACCGTGGAAAATGCATTAACCCTGAAAATGTATAAATGTGTGCAATCAGACAGTCTGGAGACGAGCAGACGCATTATTGGTTTGATTAAACTTCACCTTGGGCAATAGCTACAACAATATCCCTTTGTGTAGTTTTACATATGGAAAGTAACTTAATGACATAGCAGGGGTGGTCTTCACATTGATTTAGTACACTCTCACAAACCTTGAAGGCAGATGATATGGACCACGGCTACACACTGTGTTCATGGTAGCGTGGAGAGCGAATGGAAAAAATGACGAGAAATCTGGAGTAAAGTCCTCCAGAAGTGACACGGGGTCCTTCTACAGGGTTGTGTAATGGAGAAAAACCTTTTGTTATGCTCTCGATTAAATTCCTTTTGAATCAAATTAGTAAATGTGGCCGTTTTTTCTCAGCATATCAAATTTGCGTTGAAAAAAAGTCTTGAAATATCACTTTTTTACCTTTTAGCTGAGGTGAGGATTTGGTGTCCCCAAGAGAGCAAATGTGGACACATTGAAACATGTTAAGAAAATAAATGTGACGTTAACTTTCACTGAGACCGCGTTTTCTCCACAAACGATGGTGGCAGATCAAAACTTCCTCAAATGACTGCAAGAAATGTCGTATTCCCATTCAGTGTCCTACTTTTTTTCAGAAGCCTGTGATTTTTCTGAATTGATCAGCAGCAGAAAAGGGAGTTTGAGTTAGAGGAATGACTACTTCCATTCTTGCAAGGATAAATGAATACATGTATTCTGATATTGAAACTCAGGCGACGAGTGAGATGTTTCTAACATACTCTTTATTTATATACTCTTTATTTATTTATACTATTTTTTCTATAAATGTCCGATGATTTGCAGTCATTTTACAGTTGAGACATTTTAAGTACAACTGTTGCTGGCTAAAGTTTTGGCGAGTTAAAAACTATATTTATGGTTGGGGCGCGGCTATGGTTATGCTCAGGAAACTAAAACAAGTTTGGCTAAGGTTAGGCCATGGCTTTGGTTATGGTGACACAACATAGCCTTTAGGTATGAATTTAAACTTGACTCACAGTGTGCTCTGGGTAAAAGTCATGAATTAAAGCACAATGCATCTTCCCACCCAACACAACACCCTTACTGTACTCTCTGCTTCCTCAGTGTTGGACTACTTCTTTTATTTTAGGAAACATTTTTAGTCAAATGCTTTCTTTTTTAAATTGTACAACATTTCTTCAGGTTGTTTTTGAAGTTTTGGTTTAAAATAATGTGCAATGAAAAACGTCCTTTCTTCTCCATTCCCACCAAACTGTGCAAATGTGATGAGCTTCGTTTTTAACAGAAAAGACCATTAAATGGAAATGAAAATAACCATTAGCTAATTCATTGATAACGCTTCTAAAAGCATGATTTCTTTTTTTTAATCTAGCTGTTCTCGTCCTGTTAAATAGCAGGATTTGAGAAGTTAAATGTGTTCATTATAATCGTGACCATTGTGTAAAGTTCCCCCTGCTTTTCTTCTGCTCGTATTGGCTTTTTCTACCTCATGTATTTCTTGACTTGAATGTAGCCAAATGTGGATAAGGAGCGGAGAGCCCTTTGATTATATTTTCCCACTGGGTTATTTCTACTCGCACAACACGGTTCATTGACAGCACTGCAGTCCTTTGCCGTATTATAGGCCTCTTATTTTCTGGTTTTCGGTTTGAAGCCTTCATGATGGCCAGCAACCTCCCAAGGTCAAAACCGCACTCAGCATTATGTCCGTCCTCCTCCAGAGTGCAATCATTTTCTGCACTCACGCCTCCAGAGCTCCAGGAGAAAAGCTCATGACCTCCGGAGATATCACAATAATTTGTCTACTTATATGAATTTCTGGAAAATGATACGAAATTGCTCCACACTACGAAGACACTCAAAAGACACTCAAAAGGACCACAACATCACTTCAAATGACCACAAAGAGAAACAACAACCATAAAAACCACCTGCAAGACTCACAGCTACTATAGAAGCTACACAAAATTACCAAAAAAGGACTCAAAAAGACCACAGAAGGACTCCAAATGACTACAAATGGATATGAAATCACTAAAAAAGACACAACGTGGCTTCAAAGCGTCACTAAATGACCACACAAGGGCATGAAATGACCACGAAGAGAAACAAAACCACAGAGAAATGCTCTTTATGACTACAAAGAATCAAAAAAACTCCAATGAGATTGAAAGCTACAATTTTAGATGCTGATATCGATATTATTAACTCAAGAAAATCGGTTATAGCCTGAGAAACAAACCCCTCATTACTATTCAATTGAACACATTTTCAGATAGAAATACTGAAGTGCTTTTAACTCAAGATGGTGATTATGTGCTGAAAGCTTCTTTTTTTATATGGTTCCAAGAAACTGCACAAGCATCCTCTCACATCTCAGCAGAAATCTATTAATGCTGTGAAAGTCGAGCGGCTCCATGTGATTTCTCACCGCAGGAAATAAAAGCTCCTTTCTCACCTGCAGCCGTCCATTCATTCTGCAGGGTTTCCCGTGGCGGACCCCACACAGTCGGTGGTGAGGAGGGTGAGGCCATGCCAGCCCTCGCTGTAAAAACTGCCCACAGTTTACACTAATTGTACCACAAAAAACCTGACACTGTAATTCTGTCACACTGCAAGAGGCCGGGTTTTAAAAGTCGGAGAAAAATAAGAGAAACGTTGCACCTGGACCTGAAATTCGAATTTAGAAACAGCCTTTTTCTCGCTCATCTATTACTTACAGTCACTTTAATAAATACTTTTGCAGCACTTTGGCTCGACCAAAAATCGTTTATAAATGTGCTATATAAATAAAACTTGATTTGATTTGATACTTTCTCCAGCTCAACACGTGGCCTCCAGGTGCTTCATCACAATTTACGTCAGACAGCTGGAGTCAGACAGCTTCTGAATATGAACCAGGGCAGAAAGCATAACGCGTATCGGCTTTTAAAAGAGGATAAAATCAAGGTGTAATGGAATAAATCAAGTAACCGAAATATGAATAACTCGAAATATTCTCCAGCATCTGAATGGAGTGGAGTCTGGATCATATAGCTACAGTGAAATACAAAATGTACTTAGGGAAGCATCTGTTAGAGGTGTTGACTGAAATACACAGTAATCAGAGTTGTCATGCTTGATTTAAAAGGTTATAGTTTAAACACCTGGTCAAACAGGAAGTGCTAAGGACTCTGCTGGGGTTTGACAGAGCAGACAGGAAGTGTCCTGCCAACATCAACAAAACCATTTACAATGTAATTGACTTTAATTTAAAAGGTGACTTCTGTATTCTGTCAACCTGACCCAATTTTCCCAATGTTTTTTACCATCTAATCATTTCCCTCGTCTCAAGCCAATGGTTTTTGAACATGTTCGTGGTTAAAGGCCTACAATAAGGTCTGTTCTTAGCACAAGCTGAAGAGATTTTAATATTTTGTTCTACGACATAAAATACATCAGAAAATACCCCACTGGTGACTTTAAAAACAGCGGTTACTAACAAGTGTCTAAATGAGACGACTAGACGTCATCACACCCAGCATTAGCCGCCTTTAGCTTAGCGGTGGTAACGTGAAGTCATGTGACCTGGATGTCGTTCCTTTATAGCCCAACATTAGCCTCCTTTAGCTTAGCGGTGGTGACCTGGAGTCATGTGACCTGGATGTCGTTCCTTTATAGCCCAACATTAGCCTCCTTTAGCTCAGCAGTGGTGACGTGAAGTCATGTGACCTGGATGTCGTTCCTTTATAGCCCAACATTAGCCTCCTTTAGCTTAGCGGTGGTGACCTGGAGTCATGTGACCTGGATGTCGTTCCTTTATAGCCCAACATTAGCCTCCTTTAGCTCAGCGGTGGTGACGTGAAGTCATGTGACCTGGATGTCGTTCCTTTATAGCCCAACATTAGCCTCCTTTAGCTCAGCGGTGGTAACGTGAAGTCATGTGACCGAGATGTTGTTCCTTTATAGCCCAACATTAGCCTCCTTTAGCTTAGCGGTGGTGACGTGAAGTCATGGAACCGTGCTGTAGTTCCTTTATAGCCCAACATTAGCCGCCTTTAGCTTAGCGGTGGTAACGTGAAGTCATGTGACCGAGATGTCGTTCCTTTATAGCCCAACATTAGCCTCCTTTACCTTAGCGGTGGTGACGTGAAGTCATGTGACCGTGCTGTAGTTCCTTTATAGCCCAACATTAGCTGCCTTTAGCTTAGCGGTGGTGACGTGAAATCATGTGACCGTGCTGTAGTTCCTTTATAGCCCAACATTAGCCTCCTTTAGCTTAGCGATGGTGACGTGAAGTCATGTGACCGAGATGTCGTTCCTTTATAGCCCAACATTAGCCTCCTTTATCTTAGCGGTGGTGAAGTGAAGTCATGTGCTGTAGTTAATTTATATCCTAAACATAAGCTTTTACTTCTACCAATTGCATTTACCCTTAAAAAATCACAAAGTGGTGTTAATATGTGGAGATTATCCTGCTGAGCACAACATGGTAAGTGTCATAAATGTGTTTTTTGCAATATACCAAAGTCCATTGGGGAAATCCCATTGCTTTTTGTCGGGGCATTCCTTGCAATGCTTACAAAAAATATGTCATCACTGCACCACTCTATGTCCACTAAGGGTTCTTGGTTTTTTGTTGCAAACAGTTATTATAAGTGACAATATAATGGGAAAGACCATACAGAGACTTACCTTTTGCATAATTCACTCGTGTGCTTGTTATTCTCTACCACAACTCATTTTAGACTGCAAGCTTTAATTGCAAGCCGACGAGGTGGAGAAGCATTCCTTAAGGCACGGAATTTAAAAGTGAAATGAGAAACCATATTTGTGATTTATTTTCCAAGTCTGTCAGTGTAAATGCACTCATCTAACCATCAGTTCTCTGAAGACGCAATTATTTAACAGGGTGCGACTTTTAGTGCAATTTGTTGTGAGTTCACATGGATTGCATAAAAAGGGGCCAATTTTTCCCCAAATGTCTGTATATCACATCAAATCTCACTCTTTACGTGTGCTTTGATAATAACAGGGTTTGTCTTTGTCTTATTTGTGCAGGTTTTACAGCCAATTGAAGCCATGTCATGTCGCCATACAGAGTTCTTCCAATGTGAGAAGTATTTTAAAACGCTGACATTGAAAAAAGCTTATATTTTGAGTGTCAAATACCTCAAACCAGTGGCCTGCCGAATGTCCATCCATCTATTTTGTTGTATTTTTTAAGTTTGGTGCCTTTAGGTTTAACATGAGCTCAGACGCCACTTATTCCAGAGCTTTCTGGGGCCAGGTGGGATGTAAGACCCTAAAGCATGTCCTGGCTCCACCCGGGAGATCTTTAATGTTGGATATGATGGAACACCTCTACAAGGATGCATTCAGTTGGCATCCGAATCAGATTCTTGAACCATCTCATCTGGCTTTCTACGTAAAGGAGCAGCAGGTTCCCTTTACTTTCATCCCAAAGGTGAGCCTGTCAAGAATGTAAAGCTGTTTGCATCAGCAGTTTCATTCCTTTGGTCACAACCCCAACCTCAAAAACATATAGTGCTGCAACATAACTCAACCTGTCTTTCTTTCTTATGAAGGAAGAACATTTTCACAGCGTCTTTTTAGAAAGGTTAGGCTGTTTCTCGATATTAGTGCATCTATACTTAAGGTCCTTACACACCAATCTGACACCAAAGAACACGTCCCGACGGACCCGACTGTCTCTGCGTCTTGGCCATCAGTCGCACTGGAACACACCGCAAAGACTTCAGCCGACGGCCAAGTAGTACATACGAACTGCGCATGCGTGAGTGGCAATAACTCTCCTTACCAGCAGGCGGCGGTAGTGTGTATTCGTCATTCAAAAGAGGTAACCGGAAGACAGACTGCGTGATACACCGAGAGAAGAAGAACAGACTGCGTGATATAAACAAACAACAAATAGCGTGTGCGTTCCATTTTCACTCTACAGCGAGAAGCTCATGGGGCTTTCCCGAACCTGTGTCGAGAGCTAAATGAAATCTCAGATTTGCCTTCTTAATCGTTTGTTTGGGTCCCTCACTTCCGTTTTGATTCTCATGCACTGATTCGCTAGCTGAACAGCCAATCAGAGTGATTTATTTTGCCGACGGCCTTTTACCGACAGCCTCCCGAAAAGACACGATGGGCCGGGACACACCAATCTGAGTGGGGCGACAGGACGCTCATCGACGGCCAGACATTTGTCGAAAATCGGCTTGGTGTGTAAGGACCTTTACATGTGCTATTGAGTGCACGTGTGTCCCGGTGTGAAGCATGGCATAATGCTCTTGAATCAAGTGTCAAGGCTTTTATTGTCATTCGTACATAGCTACAGTGGAGTTATGTCAATTAAAATCTTAGGTCACAGGCTCCTCCAATAGTGCAACACAATAAAACAGATAACAGTTTCAAAAGTTGAGGAATAACAGCTGGATACTTCTTACACTCAACTCATCCACCACCATATTGGCTACGTAATGGCGGCTATGCGACGAACCGCGATTGCATTTGCTCCGGGTAAACACAGCTTGTGTTAAAACCTTATTTCAGGCTGACAACCAAAATCACACTCAGGAATACTGACTGAGATGAGGGAACTGAAAGTGTTAAAATACTAAGTCATTTTAAGGTTTAAAGACTAATTTCTGCCCCACTATTGTATCGTATTGTGTTGTATTGTTGTTACGTACTCCCCCCCTTTTGTTGTCCTCTTTGTTCTCTCTGCTGTGCAGGTACACCTGGTTCCGCCTTCCTCAGGTGTTCCCAGTTGCCAATCAGCCCACGCATAAAAGAGGAGACTGAAGGAGAAGGAGGAGGCCGATGACTACTCCGGATGTCTCTGCTGTGGCAGAGCTCTTTTGCTTTTTGTTGGGTTTCCTGGAGGACGTGTTAGAGTTAGGTTTTCGCGGCTTTATTTCTCCCGTTAGGTTCTGTGTGATTTTGGGTAGCGGAGGAAGGCTCTGGATCCTACGGCCCGTGGTGTGGTTGGCCCAAGTCCCCTCCGTCTTTTTGTTTGTTTTACCTGTCCTCCAGCGTAATGTTTTATGATTATGGCAATAAATGTACGATCACAGTTTAGTGCCTACGTGTTGTGTATTTTTGTTTTATGTTGCGGACTGCCTCACGAGCCACTACTATTAAGTAGGGAGAAGGGTTGTAACAATTGTGTTGTATCATAATGTATCGTATTGTATTGTATTGTTATGAAGTAAAAAATATATACATGTCTATATGCAAGTGCAGGTTCAAGTCTTAGATACATACAGGAATATATGTACGATTTAAGCACAAATTAAGCAACAAATTCCCTCTAACCGTTGAACATGGAGCCTTTAAACCCATGTCAGCGGAACCTAAGCTAACACCAGTACTGCTGATATGATTAACTCTTATGTAAAAACTCAAATGTTCCCTTTGGCACTGTCTCCTCTAAATGAGAGTGAGGCACGGCGTCTGATGAGATGTTATCCGTGCCAAGAAGTGAATGCATAGTAAAGGGTGATGAAAATGTTTAACCTGAAGCCTGCGGCGCAGACAAAGATCCCACTCATTAACCGCGGGGGGGATCTCCCTGGAAACAGCCGTACACAGCAGACAGGGAAGGGGAGATCCATAAACGTTTACTTGTTCTTCCGAGGAACTCATTAAACATGGCAGACTCTCTCTGGCCCCGGGGCCACGCTAATTTGTCTTGGCATTCCTGAGAGCATATGGCGAGAGGAGAGCCCTGCTTTGCTCATGAGCTGCAAGCATGTAAGTCAGACTGGGAGAATGAAAAGTGTTTACTACAAACATGAGTTATACTGACACCTAATGAAGACATTTATAAAAACCTACAAATAAAATACAAAGAGAAGGAGGTCAAAGGGAAGGGGAAAGGGACAATAAATTACGTTTTTATTTTATCTTTAACCACAGTGGATACAGAGGTGGGAGAAGTACTCAGATATTGTACTTGAGTAAAAGGAGAAGTACTCAGATCATCTACTTGAGTAAAAGGAGAAGTATTCAGATCTTGAACTTCAGTAAAGTAGAAGTACTCAGATCATCTACTTGAGTAAAAGCAGAAGTATTCAGATCTTGGACTTGAGTAAAAGGAGAAGTACTCAGATCTTGGACTTGAGTAAAAGTAGAAGTACTCAGATCTTGTACTCGAGTGAGAGTAGAAGTACTCAGATCTTGGACTTGAGTAAAAGTAGAAGTACTCAGATCTTGTACTCGAGTGAGAGTAGAAGTACTCAGATCTGGTACTTGAGTAAAAGTAGAAATACTCAGATCTTGTACTGGAGTAAAAGTTGAAGTATTCAGATCATGTACTTGAGTAAAAGTATAATTACTCAGATCTTGTACTTGAGTAAAAGTAGAAGTACTCAGATATTGTACTTGAGTTAAAGTATTCAGATCACATGAGTAAAGTAGAAGTACCAGAGTGTAGGAATACTCTGTTACAGTAAAAGTTCTGCATTCAAAATGTTACTTAAGTGAAAGTAGAACAGTATTAGCATCAAAATATACTTGAAGTACTAAAAGTAAAAGTAGTCCTTCTGCAGATTGGTCCATTTGAAAATATATGACATGTTCTGCTTATAATTATTGATGCATTAAAGTGTTATCAAAGATGGTAAATACCCATCCCAAAAAAAAAGTAAGTACAAAATAAAAATCAATGCTACTACTTAAAATGCAAAGAGAACAACAGTGTTGCAACCTTCACACTGCAAATACTTCTGTAGCTACTAACCACATCTTCAGCAACACAGGAACCTGAGAAACAAGTTTAAGAAGATGCTAAAACAAAATAAAACTGCTTTACAAAATGTTAAATGTACATAGCGCGTTTGCATTCATTCAGAGCGTGTAAAAGCATGCCGGGTAATTGAGACAGGTGCAGTCAAGCAGGTATAATTAGGTAAATTCTAGCAGGACGTCATAAGGGTTTTTCACTATGCATCATAATACGCCATTTATTCAGGGTTCTTTAATAGAATAAAAACGTTTATATTCAGGGGTGCACATAACTGGTACGCATGTGCGGCAAACATCTGAAATGCGTACCGTCACTTGTCTCACTAAGCGCATTTGCGTACTGTTGGGCTGAAGTCGAATAGTCCATTTAGCTTAGGAACCTTCCTAAAGGAGTGAAATGACCCGGAAGTCCCTCAGTGGCAGCCATGATAAGTGCCGTTCGAATTCTCTAGAATGATGAGAATGAAAGGAAAGGAGGTTTCAAACTTCCTTTATAACCTCCTTTAGCTTAGGAACCACTGGATCTCCCTTGACGAGAGGAGAGGAGAAAATGCTGCCCCACAATGCATTGCAGCCGCAGCATTTGCCGTCACTCAACAGTCGGCCGTTCACGGAAACAACCGATTATGAGAAATGATATCATGAAAGTTACGGTGCTTATTAAGCATTTTAAAACGTATGTGGTAAGTTGCCAAAGTGCTTTGTTTTGAACGTTCATCAGTATTATAATCAAAAAGAGAAATATGAACGTTAGTTTTTACTGAAATGATCAAATAAAGTCAACATTTCACAGTCTTCACTGAGCTGTGTGGGGTTTGTTCAACTTTTAAAAGATGTTTGAATGGTGATATACACAGTGATAGATGTTAAGGACTAACGTTTATAATAAATACATTTGTATTGATTTTAAGATCTTTTCATAGTTCATACAATCTTTGGGATCATTAGTATTAATGTGGACTGGAGGGAGAGGGAGACGAGCAGAAGTTTCACTTTCCTTTTTTATTTCAATTCCAACTTTGGTCATGAAGAATATGTTTCTCTGTTGTCCACGTTCATAAAGCAACAGCATCAGAGCACGGTGCAGAGTCTCTAGATGAGTTCACAGTAGTCCCTCCTTCTTATTGAACATCCATGTTGTAGTCCGCTGTATAGAAAACTGTGGTTTCCATAGTTCCCCCACAGCAGCAGACGCACACAATGACGTCCGCTGGCGCATCATAAACACGTCGGATAGTGAAAGTGCATTCGGATTCTCTAAAGTACCGCAGTCTCTTCTCCTAAATCCTTTTGAATTCTCCTATCCACTATCCCTTAACCCCGTGACGTTTCACTCAGAGGTCAAGGAATAGACGATAGGGTTAGAACTTAGGAGCTGATTTTTAAACTATCCGACTGCAGCCCTGTTGGACTTGTGAAGCATTTCCCGAAGGCGCTTCGATCACTGGACGACAGAGACGGTCACCGTGCGCACAGACGGGGCTGCTGTTAACGTTGGTGTGTACGGAATTGTGCCACAACTTCCGGCGCGTGCTCCACTAGCGCCCACCTTCACCGCTCCCGTCGACGCTCAATGCCACAGAGAAGATCAAGTAAAAATGTGTTAAACTTATGTATATTATTTTCTTTTAATTTTGCATCAAACCCAAAACAAGGAGCTGTCTGATTAAAGATATTGATAAATGCTTATTGAAATCAATGCGGATACGTTTTAGCAGAATTGGAAAGTAAATAAGGTGCGATAACAACATTTGAGCTTCTTTTAAAACGAGGAAGTGAACTGCTGCCAGCATTTAGACAGCAATGAGGACACAGTTTTTCTCACCACTGAAGAACAAATGTTGACTTATCTTTGTTGTTAAAAGATCACAGCGCAGAAAGGAAACTATTTCCTTGAACAGCCTGAAGATAAGAAAGGTAACCCTGCCGTTCCTCATTCTTTCTAAAAAATGCAGGTTAGGGAAAGCCTGTGTTTACTGACTCACACGCGATACGTGATATGCAATAAATTACATGTCGACAGGAACCTGTTTAATAAAGCTGTCACCGAAACACACCTCAGCACCATCATGACCAAGTCACCTGGCCTTATCACCTGAGTCTCCTCCTAGACCTAGAGCATCAGTAGGCGCATTCACACTGCGGTACTTTTCCAACAAAGGTTCATGCGAACTTAGTTCATGATCGCGTTCACACCAAAAAGAGCCGGTACTAAAATCAGTTCATGCGAACCTTTTTACCCCCTCGAAAGTCCCTGCTAGAGAGCAGGGACTTTCGAGCGGCTCTTTTGTGAGAAAAGAGCTATATTTCTGATTGGCTGGGCGGATTGCAAACCACGCCCCGTAAAACACCCAAAAAGTGTTGTGAAGACGCCATTTTATTTTATCATCCTGGCATCAGCATTATTAGCATTAGCATTAGCCCAGCGCAGAAACGCTAACTTATGGCAAAACAAAATAAAACATGGGAGCGGTGGAGATGAGGAGGTGTCGGCGTTCTGGCGATTTACTGGCAGGCCGTGAAGTGGTTTGCGGCCTGCCAGTAAACCCAAAGCAGAAGAAGAAGAAGTGACGTCAGCGGCTTCATTTGCCTAATCCTCCCCCAGGGACTTTTTCCGGTGTGAACGCGATCTGTATTTAGTTCATGCGAACTAAAGAGTTCGCATGAACTAAGTTCGCATGAACCTTTGTGGGAAAAGTACCGCAGTGTGAACGCGCCAGTGTGTTCTTTTTAACCAAATCTCTCTCAGAGGGGCGTGGGGAGGGGCTCCTTATTTTCATCTAAAGTAACAGACAGAGAATCAGCACTTTTGAAACAGGGCTGAAACAGAGGGGATTATGGGTAATGCTGCAACGATCTGTTTGGTGTTTGGAGCCAAACACTTCAGAGACATGTTTGTATATATCTGAGAGCTATAATATATGGATGAAAAACAGTATAATAGGGGACCTTTAAAGAAGGAACAGGTTTTATTGTTTTTGTCTCACAACACAGCGTTTTACATTTGTGTTTTGTAATGCTTATTTACTCATGTTCAACAATATAAAATAACACATATTTCAGGGGCTTTAACAAAAGAAGTAAAGGGAGACAAAGTGAAGTAAAGTTACGTAATAAGAGAAGAGACAGAGTTAAAAAATGGCTGCACCTAAATGTTTCAGACTGCAGCGGCATGTGTATAGATCATTACTGACCTCTAGTGGGCTACTGCTGGAATAGATCTAACAACCTGGTCAATTGCAGAATAACAAATCAATCAAAGTGTATTTATATAGCCCGATATCACACATTTTACATTTGTCTCAGGTGGCTTTACAGTTTGTACAGAATGAATACGACACCTTAATATAAAATATAGACTTTTTGCAGTTCTTTTTATTTTGTATTTTATTATATATGTTGCATTGTTGGAGGAGCTCAGGTCAGAAGAATTTCATTGCCATTTCTACACTCACTGTAGCTTTGTGCATAAAACCTTTGAACGCTCTGTCCTTAGACCCTCACATCGGACAGGGAAAAACTCTCAAAGAAACCCCCCAGTTAATGGAGGGTCATGGAAGAAACCTCAAGGAGATCAACAGAGGAAGCACCCCTCTCTCAGGAAGGACTGACAATAGATATCGTGTGTAAATTAAAAAGACATACATTTACAACACAGGTAGTCCAAATGCATGTGTGTATACATAAGAAGACAATGAATCCAGGTAGATGTCAACAATCCTGTGGGTGCCATCAAAGAAGTGAGCAATGACTCACAACAACTGTTATTTTTTACAGTGATAAATAAAAACTGAGTCTCTTTATTTCACTGAACTTTATTTTTCTTTTCCTTTACAATGACAGGAGCATTTTCTTAAACAACCTTACAACGGCGTACAATACAAACATTGTGTTTCTCTTCATAGATGCATTGATCACATTCACTCACTGACATCCACTGCGTGTGTGTGTGTGTGTGTGTGTGTGTGTGTGTGTGTGTGTGTGTGTGTGTGTGTGTGTGTGTGTGTGTGTGTGTGTGTGTGTGTGTGTGTGTGTGTGTGTGGTGTGTGTGTGTGTGTGTGTGTGTGTGGTGTGTGTGTGTGTGTGTGTGTGTGTGTGTGTGTGTGTGTGTGTGTGTGTGTGTGTGTGTGTGTCAGAGAGAGAATGTGTCCGTGCGTGCGTGCGTGCGTGTGTGTGTGTGTGTGTGTGTGTGCGTGCGTGTGTGTGTGTGTGTGTGTGTGTGTGTGTGTGTGTGCTGTAGCATCACGGAGCCAATTGCCACCAGTTTCAATGATCAATGTCACAGAAAACTTGCATATTGAAAATCTAAACTACAGATTTCCACCTGAGAACAAACAGAACACCTATGGAAGCCTATGAGGGCCATTTTCAATGATGATGTAAACGTCGCTTTATGTCAATCCAATCTTGTTTTTTTAAACATTTTTGCAAGTTAAAGGTAGGGTAGGTAAGAATGGATAAACCAGCTCGAGTGCGCTAGAATTTGAAAGTACGCAGCCGAAACAAATCTGCCCCTTCCTTCAGACTTCCTTACAGAGCCCCTCCTCCAACACACACGAACGCGCACATGACCAATGAGGGCACGAGATAAGTGTGTGCCCAGATGGAAGGCTGACAGGCAGGTAGGCCATCCAGTTACTTTAGCCGGGCCGGCTCAGATGATTGGTCGTGCTTTTTACAGTGCCACGGCTTCCACAGATGACATTTGTTATGTATTGTCAAAGCATTTAATATATTCATTGCTATCGGGATGTTAAGAGCATTCCATGGAATATAACAAAAAGTGTTTCTGAAGTGAATTACCGACCCCACCTTTAATGTTCAAGTAAAAGCAAAAATATGCTCTAACAATTGGAAATAAATACCCAAATTACATTATAAAATATTTACCTGCCATGCATTGGAAAGTTTTAGTAGCCTACTTTACATCAATTTTGAAAATGTAAAATCCAATATAAACACTTTAATGTTATTTGCTTCAATGTAAGCATTATTTAAAACACAATTAAAATCTAAATGCAATTTTTCTAATCATTTAAAAATAAAAACAGAACTTGAGATTTTTCTTTTTTTAAGATAAAACCTGCTTAACAGTGGACAATTTAAATTGGAAATTGTAATTCAATGTAAACTATGCAACCTGATTTTCCATGTATGCAAGCAATATTAAAGTCACATTTCAAAATGTTTTTGCGTTTTGAAGTCTGATCTTCATTTCACTTGTCTGCTTTACAGTGGACAATATTCAAATGCAATAGCTAAACAGCGCCCCCTGTCTACTGCATTTACCATTACAATATTACCTTGTGGTGTCAAAATGAAAATGCTGTCATTTCTTTCACCACGATGGGTTTTCAGGTAGGAAATAGGAATCGTCTTCCCGGTTCGACTTTCTTTTTAAATTGTACAGTTTACATTTGAATAAAGTACCTTACGGGCTTCCATACACCCAACGTTCACATTCTTAGATTTGTCAAAGCACAGAAAGTAAAACAACTCTAAGGAGGAGAGAACCGGTATTGCTGTTTTCAGACACAAAGTGTGAGCAGGAAGTGAAATCTTTACATGATTGTGTGGTAACAAAATTAAAACATAAGTAGGCGGTGATGAAGCACAGACAAACACTTCTTTAGTTCAGGTGCACAAATCACAGCTTTCCTACAAAGAGTGGTTCAGGGTCTCTCAGGAGTATGAAGTGATCTTGGGAATAAGAAAAACTAAAATATGTGTTAAGTCATTATCATGCTGTTGCATTCACTGCCATCTAGGAAGCATACAAATCTGTACACATCAATACAACTGTGCTTTTTGTACAAAGATAAAGGGAAAACCACCTCAAAAACTGAATTCACATGTGCAGTTTTAACGTTTCGGATAGTTATTAAACAATGAAATGTGGGACAATACTTGTAGTTTGCCGGTCAAATGATAACTAAACTTGGACCTGTATACCTTTGTATGAAATAGAACAGATAGGCGACAAATCAATCTTGGATACATGTGTATTAAACCTAACAAGCTTAATGGGAATGATATGCTCAGTCACTGGAGCTTTTGGCAAGCGGTGTGTCGATCTGGTTTACCACAGCTGTGTGAAACCAAAATAAACACATTTGTAGAGGTTTTATTGCCACAAACGAGTCAAACGGATGCCAAATTAACTACATCATGATGCCAATTCGTAAAAAGTCTGAAGTTAAACTTTGTCGGGTCATTACATGAGACGACAAGCGACTTTTAAAATGTGTGTTTTCTGAATGGAGTTTGGAACAATCAGGGCTATGCTAAAATGGCAGCTGGTCCATCATCATGTCATCTTAAAAAGGAATTAAAACAGCCGCAATCTTACTGTTTATACGCAAAGATAACTACATACTTTGTTTCTTTAAAATAGGATGTAAACGTGAAGCATTTAAGATGGTAATGACCTCAATATTATTAGTAGCTTTCCCCTTCATTTCTGATTTATCAACATCAGGCCCTTAACACTGATTGGTTTAGCGTCACTTGCTTGGGCTGAAAACATTTAAACTTATGTGCAAATACTGCAGATGTGTTTAACTACCACGTTATTGTGTCTTTTGGGGAACCAGGGGCTAATTTATTGCGTCCATCGCGTTTTAAGATTGACTTTATATGTAATTGCACGGGAATAAAAAACATTCAGGTTTTCTCAGCCCAGTGTTGAAATGAATTTAATTTGTCACCCATCTGTATATGTAAGGGAAGTTTCGTCTGTGCATTACTCTCCTCATATCCTTGAAAACGCTCCAACGACTTGTTCCATTATCCACTGTCTCCGGGTGACCTCACCAGTACAGACTGTCTCTCTGCCGTTTAGCTTAAGCACAAAACTGGCTGAAGTTCAATGCTATAAATCGCACAATGTTATAGAAAAGTACACATGTGAATTCAGTTTTTCTCAAGGACTTTCCCACACAAAGCCTTTCAAGCTCAGTTTGTTCATCATAGCTACTATTTCACAACATGTGATGGATCTGACATGCTGGTAAAATTCATGTTAGACATGAGGATCATCAGAAAGGCATATGGCTCTACCAGTGCAGCTCCTCCATCTTACACATCTCCTCTTTTCATGTGCTTTTTGCATCCTTTACCGACAGACATCTTCCAATCTGCTCTAGTTTTTCTATTTCAACGATTAATAGAGTGATGCAGGATTGAGTCCTAACACCCGGAAATAAGTCAGCATTTTAGCACTTGAGATTCCCGTGTCTCGAAGTTACGTTTTTTTTAAGCTGTTAGATGCCTGAAATAAGGTCAGTGGTTAAAGGTGGGGTAGGTAAGTTTGAGAAACCGGCTCGAGATCGCTAGAATTTGAAAATACACAACCGGAGAAAATCTGCCACTTCCTTATAGAGCCCCTCCTCCAACACACACGAACGCGCACATGACCAATGAGGGCACGAGATAAGTTTGTGCCCCGATGGGAGGCTGACAGGCAGGTAGGCCATCGTACTTGTACTTTTTACAGTATTACGGCTTCTACAGATGACATTTTTTATGGATTTTTTGACAAAGCACTTCAGATATTCATTGCTATCGGGATGTTAAGAGCATTCCATGGAATATAACAAAAAGTGTATCTCGAGCCGGTTTCTGAAACTTACCTACCCCACACTTACCTACCCCACACAAGCTGAAGAGATTTTAACGTTTTGTTCTACGACATTAAACACGTCAGTAGTTACCCGACTGGTGAATTTAAAAACTGCGATTGTTAACAAGTGTCTAAATGAGACGACTTAACATCATCACGTCCAACATTAGCCACCTTTAGCTTAGCGATGGTGACGTGAAGTTATGTGACCGTGCTGTAGTTCCTTTATAGCCTAACATTCGTTTTTTACTTCTGCATTTACGCAGCAAAAATGTGGAGAACGTGGAGAACATGTGTTTGCCAAAGGTCCTAGTTTCTGCACCATTCCACAATCCAATGGAAAAATCCCATTGCTTTTTGTTTAGGGAGCTTGTGTGCTTTAATTGTCGTTTTACTTTTATGTATGGACCACGACACCTAGTCAAATTCCTCGTAAGTGTAAACCTACCTGATTCTGATTCTGATTGCAATGCTTACTTCCAGGTCTGCCTACAAAAATACGTCATCACCGCAGCACTCTATTGAACACACAAATGCATATCTTCCAGGGCTTTCAAAGAACTAACTAAACAACAACACAATTTGAACTCATAACACTTGTATCTGACTGTGATACAGCATGCAAGCTTCAAACAATGTGTGTAATCACTTGAAAAAAGCTGCCATTGCTTTCTTTCTTTTTGTGTCATTGCAAATGTGAAAAGCTGTCACCTTTGTGGCCCCTGGTTTTGGAGCTGGGGCCAGCGTCCGGAGAGGAGGGGGACACGGGGACGTCGAAGGAAGGGTTGGCTATTTGCAAAGCCGCTCGTTTGTTTTTCTTTGACCGAGTCTTAGTGTGGCGAGGCGTAGATGCCCGGCCTCGGGAGTGATGGACGTGTCGGGCACCGCTGCAACTCGTGGAGATCTCCGGCGAGGGGTCAAAGTTCACAGTGGGGTCAGTGGGAGGTTTCACCTGAGGACACGAGGTGGAGAGGAGCGGGGGGAGAGTGGCCGACTCCAGCAGACCTTTAGTTCCCTGTGTGCACTGAGGAAACAAGGAAAGAGACGAGAAGTGATGAGACGAGGAAGTGGTGTAACAGCTGGAGTATGAGACACAGAAAGCTCATTCAGGGCACCTTTCATAAATACATAAGAAGTATAAGATGAGGATCAATTAAAATAAAAAATAGATTCATTATAAGAAAGTTATTGTAAATATAAAATATATATATATATAAATGTTTATATTAACAGAAGATGTTAAAGTTAAAAGGTTGCAATAAAGTATTGAAATATATATATTTTAAGAAAGTTACTGTATATTCGCCGGAAAGGATAACAATTTTATTTTTTATTTTATTTTCCGACGCTGCGTGAGTTCCCCGACACACCGGGGACACATATTTATGAATAAAAGAGATAGGTCCCCTTTAAAGTAAAAATGGACAAAAAGGATGAAATAGAATAGAATAACATTAGTTAAGGTTAACCTACACAATAAAGGATAAATAGAATACAAATTGCAATATATAAACCTAGGAAGAAGTAAAAATGTTATGATTTTTGGGAAGAAGTGATGAGCCGAGGAAGAGGAGTAACAGCTGGAGGAAGCACACTCACAGGCAAGCTGCCCTGCAAGCAGATGTTTCATGAACTCACAGTTCTTTCTGATGTCGAGGTTCATCAGAACTCGCCACTCATATTTGAGAAGAGCTCAATTATCCTTCGAGAGTTTGGCCATTTGTCCAGTTAGAAGAATGTGGTACGACTTCTTTGACAAAACTGCTGCACCAATTAAAACTCTATGAACCAACCGACCCAGGTGTTTAAAGCTATAGATCAGGGGTGTCAAACTCAATTTCATCGCGGGCCACATCAGCATTATGGTTGCACTCAAAGGGCCGGTTGTAACTTTAAGACTATATAAAAAAAGACATATATAAATATTGAATATATATAAAATAATGTGTTATATTACATTATTGCCTCTGCATTGGATTATTATGGGATAGGGTAATAACTTCATAATTAACTACATATGAAAGCAGAAGTCTAGGGCAAATAATTGCAAGTCTCTTCAGTGAGAATGTCACAAAATGATTTAAAAAGAAAAGCCACATTCTGGAAAAACAAAACAAAAAAAGTAACATTTTGAAAACAAAATCTATTTATGAGAAAAAAAGGCATATTTTGCCAAAAGTCAAATTCTGAGAAAGTCAAATTTGAGATGCATTGTGGGACATGTAGTTTATGGGCAACGTGCTTCTGTAAAGTAGCATGTAAACATATTATATTCTTTGCAAGCTCTTATGGGGCCACAGAAAATGAAGTCGCAGGCCAGAATTGGCCCCCGGGCCTTGAGTTTGACACCCCTGCTATAGATCTTTCTAATGTCGATCAGCACTAGAAAAATAATATTTGAAAAAAACCTTGAAGAACATCCGAGAGTCAATTCTAAGTAAGATTGATTTTAGATCCTGATTAAAACACTGATGATTTGAGCAGATTTGTTCCACATAGAAATAAAGATTGTTAGTTTAAATGAACACGACCAGATCAGGTGTCAGGTGAGATGATACAATATAAGTGACGTGAAAGCGCCTGACAGGAAGGCAAGAGAGGAAGATGTCACGTTCACATTGAAATATTGAGATTTAGTCAGATTCCTACAGGACAAATGACTACAGAGTCTCCAGTCAGTTTCATTTGCCACCACCCCTATCGTCTTTCTCCTTTTTCACTCTTCTTGGTACAACATCTCCGACAAAACTCGCTTTACCAATCTGTAACTGTTGTAGGTCAACCCTTTGAGAAAAATGAACTTTAGGCCGATGTTTCATGCCATAGGTCTTTCTGATGTCCATGCACATCAGAACTGGAATCCTTTTAGATAAACAGCTGAAAAACCTCTGAATTTGCCCAATTAGACAGAACTTACATCGTATTGGACAAAACTGCTCCACCAATTAAAGAGTCTGCTGAACGGTTGTAGCGCAGCCCTTTGACAAACTATGTATAAAGCTACCATAGGCTTATGTTTCATACTGTAGAGCTTTCTGATGTTGACGCAGCTCAGAACTCGGGAATCATATTTGATTGGACATCTCGGACAACACTGCTCCATCAAATAAAGAATCTGCTCAAAGTGTGTGGCTCAACAAGATGAGAAACTCTATAACTGAAGCTACCATGGGCAGGTGTTTCATGCCATTGATCTCTCTGATGTTGATGCAGCACATCAGAAGTAGGAACAGAATATCTTCACATCAGAGCATTGTGAGTACGTGTTCCATCGAGCATGCACTGTATTGTGTTAAATGATGCACTGGACAGTGCGTATAACGTGGCAGCAGTGCGAGTAGAGCCGTGCAGGATTCAGCCGGCAGACAGCAGGGTGCTCGGACTCTGCGCTCTCTCCCTCTGAACAGGCTTTCCCTGCTCTAACAGAGGCTGCTCAGACAGCGCAGGACACTGCAAAGTCCACACTCCTTTTTGATTTATTATTAATCAGATTTATTGATTGGAGGAAAGGTTGGAGGTGAAAAGTGATCTGACACCCCCACACACACACACACGTCCATTCAAGTGCATTTTAACAGCATTACATTCACAAAATAAGTATTGCAGGGGGACATTCAGAGTGATATGTGAAATTTGAGTATTATACCATTCTCATCGACTGCCTATTCAATCACAGTGACATAACAGCCCGTGTGTGTGTGTGTGTGTGTGTGTGTGTGTGTGTGTGTGTGTGTGTGTGTGTGTGTGTGTGTGTGTGTGTGTGTGTGTGTGTGTGTGTGTGTGTGTGTGTGTGTGTGTGTGTGTGTGTGTGTGTGTGTGTGTGTGTGTGTGTGTGTGTGTGTGTGTGTGTGTGTTTACAAAGAAGCGTGACGGTGCTTTGTTCCCAGAAGCCCCCCCATGTTCCGCTGGGCTTTTCCATTTCCACGGTGACTTTCAGAACACCCACACACCCACATTCTCTCTCTCTCTGACACAGCCACACACACACACACACAGCCACACACAGCCACACACACACACTATGTGGGAGGGGTTTTCATCTTTGGAGCAATGTTGATTAAACCTTGAGTTGTAAAGCCAAGTGTCTTTTTTTCTCGGAATTTTGACCTTAAAATGTTGCAGAATGTTCAAGCTTCTAAATTTAGATTTTTTTTTTGTAAATCTAGCATTTCAATTTCAGAAAATATTTGAATTTATGACTTAACATCGGAGCATATTACATCTTTAAATGTGAGTTTTTTTCATTAATCTAGCACGTTAATTCTTAAGAATATCAACGTTCAATTTAAGTCTAGGAATTTACAAAAGTGTCCCCTTCCTTGTCTAATCTCTTTTTCACCTACAATGGACTCAACACGTCGATTAAAATCTTGAGGGTGGACAGACAATGAAATGAGTGACACAGATGATGAAATGCATGGATATAAAAATGCATGTTTTATTATTATTATTATTATACATGTCAGAAACTTACAAAACAGATGTATAAAAACAAGATGGACAAATCAAACAAAAACAGTGAAATGAAGATATGAAGGAAAGTATGAAATGATTTGGCACTTTGACTTTATATGCAAACAAGTAACACGTTAAATTAAAACTATAAAACAAACAGCTCACTCCCTCAACACACTTTGAGTCTACTCCGTACACACACATCGGTACAACCCTTTACAGCCGACTCTTTGGGTGTGAAGGAAAAGCAGCTTCTCTTTTCCACTTGATATGAGAACCGCAGATGTAAACAAAAGTTTCTATACAACTCTCCGCACACTTCATATCACTAACTTTCAGAAAGACAACCAGAGAGGGAAGAGGACACAGCCTCAGAGTCTTAATACAACTCCTCCTCCCTCTTAAAACACCCCACGTACTGCACATGACAAGATACTGAGGTGGAGATGTGTGATACAAAAGGTAACCACTAGTCATATAAAATATAGTGAACAGTATCCCTGTTGCTCAATTCAAAACTATTGTGTTCATTTCCATGAGGTATTTATATCAGCTGCCTGAAGCAGGTGTGTACACTCATCACAATAACAAGGCAACACAACAGAGTACTACATCTCAATTTAAAGGAATGTTTTGTTGCTTTTTTTTTACCCCGAGAGCAAGACGCTCAATCCTGTTTGCTAAATATGAAGCTACAGCCAGCAGCTGGTTAGCGTAGCATAGCACAAACACTTGAGATAAGAGACGAGTTAACCTAAGAGGGAAATATTAGATTACCGCTCCCGTCACTTCTCAATGTTGTGGTCAAAGTGACTTTAGCCCATACTGAAAAAAGATTGTAACAAAACCAAGTTCTGATCTTAGAGTTACATGTTAAGGCTTTTTGTTTTGCCAAAAAACTGGAAGGGGTGATGGGTGCAGCACAACATTGCCCATCAAAAAGTAAGATCAAATGCCTGACTCCTGATCCCGACTCCAATGCTGAACTTTGAAAAGTTGAACTCATTAGAAATAGCACTCAGTCCTGCACAACGTATGCTAGTAAGACCAGTAGCTTGTATGTTAGCAAAGCTACGAGGGCATACAGCTGCTTCAATGCCATATCTGAATCAGTTTAACTGTACTTGTGCTACTTCTACCCTTTTTTCCATTTCCCCATTACCACACATGACTAACTGCTGCTCAGCTCAAGCTAACAGGCTAGCTTTCACACGCAGACATTAGATGGATATTCATCTCACTCTCTGCAAAGTGACTCCTTAAAGTGACAGATTCCAGTGTTTGGCATACATGAAAGAAGCAAACAGTGTACTTTATTTACCAAGTCTATGAGCACTTGATGCATTTTAGCTTAGTCTTAACGCCTGCTTTTCAATTTCATTCCAGCTATTCTAAATCATGCCAGCGTTCACCGAATGTCACCCTATTGTTGCAGTGAGTAACGTCATAAATACTGGTTGAACTAATACAGTGTATGCAGGGATTAGCCCTTCAACAACAGGCAGCGGACAGATGTTGAGCTACAGCAGGCAACAAGGCTCCCGTCAGGCAGAGGAGGAGTTATTTTGGGAGGAGGGGGGTGCAGGGGAGGGGGGGGGCAGCTGTGAGGGTCCTCCTACCACGTTTATCTCGCTCTTATTGGCCAGATCGGGCAGCTCGATGTCAGCGCCGGTCGTCTGCACAGATTCATCCGCCGGCAGGAAGCCCCGCCTGTCGATCAGGCTGAGAAACAATAAAGATTTCAATCAGCAGGCGTGCTCTTAGTCTCAATATCTACAACTTTAGAGATATATGTTTCTGCAGAAGCAGCGCTCGGTTCTTAAGCTCCAAATATCTGGAGCAAACTCCCAGAAACCTGCGGGTCCGCTGCGACTCCGACTACTTTTAAATCCAGGCTGAAGACTTTGCTTTTGGCCGCTGCTTTTAATTGATATATTCATATCTTAAACTGCACTGTAACTTTTATTCATGTATTTTTTTTAATGTTTATTTTATTATCTTTGCTTTTTAATGTCTGTTTTTAAATGCAATTTTCTGAATGTCTTTCATTTTTGTAAAGCACTTAATTGCGTTGTGTTGAAAGGGGCTATATAAATAATCTTGCCGTGCCTTCTGTCACATCCTATTGGCAAGCACATTTTCTTTAAGTCAAACAAGACACTGGGATGGAGATCAGGGTTGCACCATTTGGGGGGAAAAAATATTTGTAATTATTTTTGACTCGTACTGATTGCGATATGATTTGCAATATACAAGGGAATGATCATTTGTTAAATATTATTCTAATTTACAGTGATATAGAAATAATAAAGAGGCCCTCTTATGCAATTTAGGGTTTTCTCTTTCCCGCAGTGTGTTCTATAGGAGTGTGTGTAAATGGTCTACAAAGGCTTATATCCAAAAAAGTCAGTCTTATTTTTTGGTTCTGTACCAAACAAGGTTTTTTAAAATTGGTTCTGCAGAATTCAGATTTTTTTCCCCACATATTTTACTTTTTTCAAGTATTGCACTTGCAATTTCACTTCTCCATTTTGCAATTTCTTTAACCCTTATGTTGTGTTCGGGTCTCCCGTGACAAGTTAAAATGATATAATAACTACGCACTAGTTTTTTATTTTAAATCGGAACAAGGCTTCATGAAATCCTCCACAACAGCTATATAAACACTACAAAACTGATTTTGACAATTTCAGCCAAGTCTGAAGGTCTCTTAAAAAAAAAAAGTGTATCATTTGGTGTTCGGGTCAGCATTGTTTTGGGTGACTCTGGGTCAAATTTGGCCCAATCAAAATTCATCTTGGACTTTAGACGCCCCTCCCCCGCCCCCTTCATCCACTGTAACAATAATTGTTCGCAACATGCACCTGGTCTCCCCTCCCTCTGCACCCCTCCCCCACGGGAACTCGACCTATCACAAAGAATATGTGCACTAACACTTGAACCTGAACTCACACATGCACGTGCGCAATACGTGGTGCAATGTGTTTTGGGGCCATTCAATAAGATTACAACAGGATTGTGCGGTTATGGATGCATTATAAGTTAGTTATGATGTAGTTAAAACAATATTGGATCATAGTCATTATTTTTTGTGAGTGTTTTGGACTGAGGTAAATCATGGGTCAAAATGTACCCGCGAACACCATGAACGGTAACAGCTTTCGAACACAACACAAGGGTTAAAGGTTAGAATAATTGTTCCGCTCTAGTGGAGAAGATAACCAAATGTAATATTTATTGTTAATGTCAGGGATTTCAAATTAAAGAGTCAAGGCTTAGAGCTCGACAGAAGATGTTCCAACAACAACTGATTTGTCAGGGAATCATTCTGTATACATGTTTACCTTTTGCCCTCCGACGCAGATGCCCAACCTTGGGCGGCCGCTATCTCCCTTAAGGACGGGCTGCCCTAGCATGCTGTTGTTGTTACCAGTTTATGACCGGGCAACTGTGGGTCAGAGATAGTTATTGTTGTGGGACACCTGGAACACATCCTTCTCGGGGTGGAGATGACCCCGAGCCATAAGCGACAACAAATGTGATTCAGTGTCCTCAGCTGTTTAGTGTATCTATTGAAGAATGTTGATTGTTACACTCTGAACTCGTTAAACCTTGAGCTACAGGAGGAGGGTTCTTCAGGATTGATTGTGGCATCTCAACCTTGTGGCACGTGACATTCTCCGGCCGAAGCTCCAAATAAACCGTCAGTGTTTGCCATCAAAGCTCCAGCTCTCCTCGTGTCTCTCTTTTGAGTCCTGACTCCTGTTGCTGCAGAGGTCTCGCCCCGCATGATTCATCATCAAAAATGCAGAATGCTAAATTGATTGTTGGATTTATGAGTCTCTGATTGAGGATGTGGTTTTTGCTCATTCCTAATTATGTACATGCATATGTGTTACTTCAATAAAACCAAGTTCCCACTGACCTGGGGGGCATGGGTCCACAGAGCACAGAGCAGCAATTCACAAAGATGTTTCTCTGACTGTAAGGGTTAGTCACATCTTCTCCACTCTTCCCCGACCACGAGCCTTTAATCTGGGACACACAGGATGAGAACACCTACTTATTACCAGCTTAATTCAACATCCACGTCATTAGATACTTGGTTAGTGTCCCAGGTGTTGGGTTGGATTTGGAACTTCTCATTAACCCTGTGAATACTAACAAAAGAGATTCTTCCATTTTCTATAAAACCGTTATATGTTGAGTGTTTAAGAATCTTTCTTGTTTAAAAATAATTCATTTGATTTGTTAAAAATATTTCTCATAAAATCCAGTTAATTAAATCTGATGAGATTTTAAAAGAGTTTGGTTTAGACCAGGGGGTCAAACTCAAATACACAGTGGGCCAAAATAAAAAAAATGGGTACTAGTCGAGGGCCGGACTGGTTCAATGTTTATTGCAAAACTTATTGAAATGAACTTATTGCACAAATTAAACCTGGAACTAACAAAGCTTAAATTATTGCCTATAAAAACAACATTAAATAATCAGTTGCATTAATTTCTTATGGCTCTATCTGCAGAGTAATTTCTTATGGATCTATCTGCAGCTTTCCCCCCCCCAGTCATTTCTTATGATTACATTTTTCCACAGGCCAACAACAGCTTCAAACAAACTATTTCCCTCAAAGAAACAAAGTGCAGAAGGAAACATCCATGTAAACTCAGTGTGCTGCTCTGTGATGCTAGCTCAAGCAGATACTTGGCATCTCATCTTGGGGTCAAGGTCATCAATGTTTGGGCTCAGGCTCTGAGCTGAGGAAACCCTCAGGATGGAGTGAAGGTGTGCGTGCAATATACCGGCGGGCCAGATCTAATAGTAATTAAAAATTATCCTGCGGGCCGAAATTAAATCCACCACGGGCCTGATTTGGCCCCCGAGCCTTGAGTTTGACACATGTGCTTTAGATAATTGATTTCATGTTTAAAATATATATTTCTGTGATTAGTCTGCCCAGTTTATTTGTAAAATATTCGTAAACAAGGCAGCAGTGTCAGTGTATTGTTTGCATGCTTTATTCATTTTAATGACTATTGCAAGTTGTCTAATGCATCTTTCTTGTCTTCAAAGGTTTTTCACCTAAAGACCCGTTAAGCAACCGAATGGACCTTTGGTTTTGAAGTAAACTACTGAAATAAAAAACTGAGAAAGTAGCAGTTGCCGTTTCATTGGAGTGGAATCCTGTTAAAAGTCCAGTAGATGTTTCAGGTCCCTTTCAAGTCGGGAAACTGCACCAAAAAACGGAGAGGACTTGACAATTACTGACAGTTAAAGGTAGGGTAGGTAAGAATGGAGAAACCAGCTCGAGTAAGCTAGAATTTGAAAGTACGCAGCCGGAAAAAATCTGCCCCTTCCTTCAGACTTCCTCACAGAGCCCCTCCTCCAACACACACGAACGCGCACATGACCAATGAGGGCACGAGATAAGTTTGTGCACAGATGGAAGGCTGACAGGCAGGTAGGCCATCCAGTTACTTTAGCCGGGCCGGCTCAGATGATTGGTCGTGCTTTTTACAGCGCCACGGCTTCCACAGATGACATATTTGTATATATTTATTGTCAAAGCATTTCATGTATTCATTGCTATCGGGATGTTAAGAGCATTCCATTGAATATACACAAAAAGTATTTCTGAAGTGAATTACCTACCCTACCTTTAACAAAAATAATAATTAATTTTAGGAATATCCCAAACTTTCTTGAGGTTGACCCACAACAAACCAAAAAAATCCCTTTCAAAGCTTCTCTGTTATTGCAGCGTACTCACGTCCTCATTGGTGGTCAGGTTGGAGGCTACCAGATATGTATGGAAGCCTGAGAGGCCCAAAATGGACCAGACGGAGAAGAAGCAGATGACCAGCTCCACTGCAGTGAGAGGCTGAGTCAAGGAGGTTTGTTAGAGCAGGGAGAAATGTGAATAATACATGTTCACTGAGAGAAACCTTATCAAAGCGCATTCATGACTAAAGGATATCTGCCGGGACTCTCCTGCAGAGCGAACACCAGGCCTTTCCCCCCCTGAGCTCCTGGAAGAGAGGAGGAATTACGAGATTAAAATAATTGTAAAATAATAATAAAATTGATTTCTAAGCGCTTTTTCAGGTGCTCAAAGATGCTTTACAGTGGTGATAAAAAGAAAATACAATAAAATATTAAAAGTTCAATTAAAATATTAAAACAGCAACACAACATTAAAATGAAAATAAAATATATGTTTTTAAAGTTTCTCAAGGTTTTTCAAAGTGTGGCATCACCCCTAAAAACATTTAACATCCTCAAACAATATTCTAAGTTTGATTAAAGTCATTTTGATGAAATGCGTTTGACTTTTATTTAAAGGTCACCTATCATGCTATTTTTAGGCAATAGCATAGGTCTCAGATATATAAAAAACATGTCTATGAAGTGTTTTGCTCAAAACACCAAACAGATCACCCGTTCTAGCCACGCCTCATATCCCTCTATTTCACTTCCTGTTTCAAAAGTTCTGATTCTGGGTATAAAGCTTTAAAAAACAAAACAATTGATAAATAAAAGAGGAGGGGTCTGAGCTCATGCGGGACCCGGCAGCTACTGTCTAAACTAAATACTGCCGTGATGAAACGCCATATCATGGATTATCAAGGATTATCTCTGAACAGGGTATATGCAGGAATCCTGAGGTCAAATTTAATACCTTTTAAGACCTTTTTTAAGACCCTTTCCATACATTTTAAGACCTCATCGCCACTTCGAGTTCTAACCGGTTACATTGGCGACACACTTGACCTCACATTTACTATATTGATTGTAAGATAGCACAACTGAACAGAGTGCAGACAGACAGACGACTGAAGCCTCCTCTCCACATGAACTTCAACCTCTCTGTGAAGGTCAGGTTTAAGGCAGCATGCTGCTTTGTTGCTTCTGTACTCTGTGCTCTTTCATTCCAGTAAAACTCCTCAGAAACCAGTAGAAACCAGTGTTTGACCAATAAACAAAACAATTGACAAAACTTTGAACTATGAAATATATTAAACTTTGGTGAGCTTCAGCGGGGTAATGCCATAGGAGCTCCCTCACAAATACACAGGGGTTAAATTGGGCTGGGGCTGTCCGGGGCTAAGCCCGGCACATAGGACGATGCTCTGACGTCATCACCCTCACACATTTGTCATATGTTTACAAAAACCGATATATATGTTAAGACTTTTCTCGTTCTTAATATAGACTATATTTAGGGTCGATATGTGTTGCCCTTACTTTAAAATATCAGATCTCTGTGACCGGATATAGTTTGGCTTAGACCCCGGCCCCACGAGGACGCATACAGTAAAACACATACGCAAACGCAAAAAAGTCTTCTGTTCACACGCATTCGATTCATTAACGTGTCCGTTCACACTAGACCGCTGGAAATGCTGGAAATGCTGGAAACGCTGTAGTACATATGCCAGGCCTGTAAGTGGCGCTGCTGCTGCCACAAAATACACCAAAAGCAGCGAAGAAGACCCCGGAGCATGGTTGTCCTTCTGTTAATTCTCCGCAGTGGACGGCGTGTTCTCCTGCTGTATATCTCTCAGGTAGTCCACCAGCAGATAAACCCCCCCCCCCCCACAGAGCGGCGGAGCAAGGCAGCGAAACTTAAAATAAGAAGCAGCATTTTATGGCACGAGATGCATGGGGCCACCTTGAGGGGGTTTCCCGACATGTTGTTTCAGTAAATTAAAGGGTGTTTCATGTTGTCGTTGCTGTGGACCTTCTTAATACCTTGGAAAATGCCGTTGAATACTTTTTAATAGCCTTAATTTTTGCTAAATTGATTTATCAACTTTTAATACTTTTTAAGACCCCGCGGACACCTTGCTGAAACAGTATGGAGCTCAAAGGCTTTCTCTCTTGCCGGTTACACCACAAGGTGAGTTCCTTTTTACTTCCTGCTTCTTCACACACATGCTCTCCAGTACAGGTTAGCTCTGAGTGTTAGCCATGCTAATGTAAACACCGACCATATTACGTCCAAAACAGTCGGGCATTGTTTCTGATAGCAACGTTTCTGATAGGGCCGTGGGTCCTCATTTCCGATATTACGTCATATCGGACGCAAATCTGGATCAGCTCCGTTGTTCCCCATTTTTAGAGATTTGGGTACGGAGGAAAAGAGAGAGGGTTTTATTTTCTGACGCTGCGTGAGTTCCCCCCGACACACCGGGGACACATATTTATGTATAAAAGACATCAAAAAGTGTATTTTGCATGATAGGTCCCCTTTAAATAACCAATAACTAATCCCAAACTGGCCACTTCTTCCATGTCTTTTCTCCAATTATTGTTTGGTATGAAAGTGGTGATGTATCTCCAAACAAATGCAGATACATATATACATTTTTTTTGTTACAACTTAAAGTTATTTACTATAAAAGTGTGGGAAACACAAGGAACTGTGTGCAACAAGTTGGAGAGAAAACCAGTTTGTGGTTGCAATAGAAATGCTGTCTTTGAAAAGCTTAACTCTAACACATATAGACTAAACCAAATATAAACTTTGTTGAAACATGATATGAATGTTTGAAGCACACGAGTCGATCCCACGCACCAACCACAGAAATGTAATCCTTTTTCTGTTGCTTTAGTCATTTCTTGAATGAATTTTCCCCTGTACATTTAAACTGAGTACCATACAAATCCCTTTATAAATAACATGTACTATTATTACTGAACCGTAAAATACAAATAATATAACTGTAGCCTAATCTTTATCAACGGTGCAGAAACAGGAATGAAGCTATTCAGAGCAGCAAATCAAATAACTGACTCAATTCCATCAAATAGAAAAAGTTCGAAGTTCCTAAAAACTGTTTTGGTTAATCTTCTTGATGTGGGAGCAGAGCACCAAGGTCACGCTCGCATATTCTGACTCTTATGTAAACTGGCTGTTGGATGAAATAACATTTGAATACTCTGTGAATGGTTAGTGGGACACAGACACCTTACACCTTCAAAAACAAAACATTGTGCTGTAAAAACTGTATATCTTTCTTATCAGATAGCTACCCTGCTCTGATGTGGTTAGCCCCGCCCACCAGAACACACACACACACACACACACACACACACACTTTTTAAACCATGAAACACCTGTGAACCGGAGCAAGGAAACACACGTACTCAGAGACAGATGTGTGGTCACGCAGCCGAAAATGAAGGCGGTGTGGAAGGAGAGCGACACGATGAAGGTGTAGAAGAAGCGGTAGTTGCGTTTTCCCACACAGTTCCCCACCCAGGGGCAGTGGTGGTCGAACCGCTCTGAAAAACAAACGCATGTTGATGAAAAGGGATGCACAATGAATTGATGAGTGGGAGAGAAATTCCTCTGGAGGGATAACGGGGATTTTAGCCTTTGAAGACCATTTACATGCACACAAACCTATTTAAAAAGGTCCCCTATTATACTGTTTTTCATCAATATATTATAGCTCTCAGATATATACAAAACATGTCTCTGAAGTGTTTGGCTCCGAACACCAAACAGATCATTGCAGCATTACCCACAATCCCCTCTGCTTCAGCCCTGTTTCCAAAGTGCTGATTTTCTGTCTGTTACTTTAGATGAAAACAAGGAGCCCCTCCCCACGCCCCTCTGAGAGACATTTGGTTACAAAGAACACAATGGTGCTCTAGAGGAGATTCAGGTGATAAGGTGTTTCCTGAAACTTTCAGAATCTCTTTACACAGAGGAGACATGAAGAAGAGGGGACATGTTGATGTCGAAGAGACATGAAGAAGAGGGGACACATGTCGATGTAGAAGAGACGTGAAGAAGAGGGGACACATGTCGATGTAGAAGAGACGTGAAGAAGAGGGGACACATGTTGATGTAGAAGAGACATGAAGAAGAGGGGACACATGTTGATGTAGAAGAGACATGAAGAAGAGGGGACACATGTTGATGTAGAGGAGACATGAAGAAGAGGGGACACATGTTGATGTAGAAGAGACATGAAGAAGAGGGGACACATGTTGATGTAGAAGAGACATGAAGAAGAGGGGACACATGTCGATGTAGAAGAGACGTGAAGAAGAGGGGACACATGTTGATGTAGAAGAGACGTGAAGAAGAGGGGACACATGTTGATGTAGAAGAGACATGAAGAAGAGGGGACACATGTTGATGTAGAAGAGACATGAAGAAGAGGGGACACATGTCGATGTAGAAGAGACGTGAAGAAGAGGGGACACATGTTGATGTAGAAGAGACGTGAAGAAGAGGGGACACATGTTGATGTAGAAGAGACGTGAAGAAGAGGGGACACATGTTGATGTATAAAAGACATGAAGAAGAGGATTTTGCATAATAGGTGACCTTTAATACAATATGAAAGGTAATGATCGTTTCAATCATAACGTTTTAAAAATAGTCGTTCCCTCCAATATTTGAAATGATAATTGCAACATCAGTCAAAATAGTCAATTATTAGTTATTTCATTCCTCATCAATCATCCCTCCCTATAAATGGACCCAGCCTGATCCCCGGCGATGGGATGATGTATTTATTATTCATGGTGTGTGAATGTCAGCTCACCCACACAGTTGTCACACAGGCTGCAGTGGGAGGTGCGGGGGGGCCGGAACATCTTGCAGGTGAAGCAGTACTTGAGCTTCACCACCTGCTGGTTGATCACCACCTCCTTAGTGCGGGGGGGCGGCCGATAGCTGGTGTTCCCCGTGTTGTCTGCACAGGGAGGGACAGAGAGACAATTCCATGTATTCACTGATCAAAGGAGAGATTTCTTCTTTTAAAATCCTTTATTTGGGGTGTAAGAAATCAAATCAATTTAATCAGTTCATATATATCGTAATTTAAATTAAATAGACTGTTTTAACTTAAAACTGTTTTATTCTGAAAACCGGATGTTCAGAAGATGACTTGCAATCAGCGCTAAATGCACTTTAACACAGGGGTATCTCCTCTTGCACTTTACATGTCGTTGCTGCTATATTGTATTACCATGTCATAAATACTTGTGTATGCTGCTCTTGCTCTTTTGCATATCATGTATTTTGTTTTTGCTATGTTTGTAAAATGTAAACTTCTTAAATGTTTTATGTGAGGGACTGCAGATGGAAATTAGCTCAAAGCTAAATCTGGCACTGCTACGCTTGACACATTTTAATGTTTTAAGTGTTCATTACTGTGCATTGTCCCCGCCAAATAAACGATTAAATGAAAAAAATCAAACAAACATTATTTCTTACCTGTAACGCTATTTATAATCTAATTATTGGATATCTGGATTGTTTCGGTGCGAGTTGCTGAGTCTTGGAGGTATTGGTCATATAGATATAGACTGCTCTCCAATATAATGGAACTATATGGTTTGTGGTGCTCAAAAATAAGTGCATTTAAAGCTCGAAAACGAAAAATGATGACAAGTTTACTTAAAAGTATCCATAGCTTCATTTAGGAACGACAAACAACGTAACACCACCTGCTTACCGTATCACTGTACTGTTCTTAGACTAGTATCACAGCTCTAGTTTGATTTTGAATATAAAGAAATGCGCTGCTTATTTGAACGTTATGCACTTTGATTGTACTTATTGTCCGTTATTGTCCGTCATGAAATGTAATGTAATGATTTCCAACATAAAGTGCTTTTTAAATGAACGTGTAATGGCATCAGTGATGAGATTAAGCCTAAGAGAATAAGAAGTCAAACTGAATATCCAAAGCTGTTTCTTTAAGATAGCCAGGTGGGTAAAGATGCAAGACTTATGTCGGAGCGTCTGTATTAAAAATATCAGGAGCAGCAGCAGTGCAGTTGTGCAATGTGAACGTCTTACATCATCGCTGCCCAAACTTTGGTCCTGAGTAGGAAGTAACAAGGTGCACAGAGCCAGCTTTAGACACGGTGGTCAATATATTGAGGTAATCCATATTTAAAGGAAAGGTATGTTGGCAGGACTTCAAACTGAGAGTGCATATAAGTGATGGACTGAACCCTGGTGAAAAAAGGAAACACTGAGGGACAGAAAATCCTCCGGTCCAAGTTACAGACACATTGATTTCACAAAAAATGCCCTAAAGCTGCCGATGAGACATACGTTACACAGGGTAAATACGTCTTTAAAGGAATCCTCATCGTTTAAAATAAAATGGCAACAGAAAAACTGATGTCTGTATTCCAGTAAAACAGCTAAAAGAACTATAGCCGCTTTCACGCCAAGTACTTTGCCGTACTTAGTTCCCAGCACTTAGTTCCCAGCACTTAGTTCCCCCATGGAACTAAAGAGCCGATCGCGTTCACACCGGAAAAAGTCCCTGAGGGTGGATTAGGCAAATGAAGCCGCTGACGTCACTTCTTCTGCTTTGGGTTTACTGGCAGGCCGCAAACAACTTCACGGCGTATACTGCCACCCGAAGTCCCCGGCCGGAAGTCCCCGGAGTTGGGGACTGGCTTCAGTAGAAGCTGCTGGGAGTCCCAGCAGCTTCTACTGAAGCCTTCAGAGTAAATCGCCAGAACGCCGACACCTCCTCATCTCCACCGCTCCCATGTTTTTTTTTGTGTTGCCATAAGTTATTCTCTCTCCGTTGGTGCGCGGGGCTAATGCTAATGCTAATAATGCTAATGCCAGCAAATACAATGGCGGCTTAAAAAAAAATTCGGAACTAAACGGGAAAAGCACGGGAAAAGTACTCCGCTGTGAAAGTGCTTAATGCCTTCATTCTCTACTGTGAGTTATGCTCTGAATATAAACAAACTGTGTGAAAGCTGTGACAAAAATGGAGTTTCATTGAAGTTTGACACACTTTATTGCCACTGAGCAGAGAGTAGTTTATAAAGAAATTAGTTGAGATCAAGCAGTTTGAGTTTAGGTATCACATTGTGCAAATGATGCTCGAAACCTGGGTCATAAATCGGCAGGAAAAACACCTTGCGGGGAAAAGAGACACTAAAAAGGCTTCTTTTTAATGATACTGGACGCAAAATAAGGGCTGGTTCTTACATTACTGTCAATCTGCAGATTATTTTCTAGACGGTTTGATACATTTTTTGTCTTTTAAAAAGGTCATAAAATACTTTAAAAGTCCATCATAGTCTCTTAAGGTCAAAAGTGATGTCTTTAAAAGTTTAAATGTCTTGTTTTATCAGTTTCACTCATTTAAAAATATAACATAAAACAGAGAGAATCCGTTTTCTGAGGGCCTGAAAACTGTATTTTCTGCATACTTTCATGAAAAAACATTTAGAACTCAAAACAGTTGGCGATACTTTGCTGCAGATTGATTTTTTTATGCAGCTGTAGTCAGAAGCACTTAAGACAACAATGTTTCTATGACTGGAGTTGGCTCTTACCGATCTGTTTTTCGATGTCTGCCGCCTCATCGGGCGTCGCTCGGGGCAAGATGCCGGGGTCCGTGAAGCTCGTCTGGAGCAACGTGATGACCACAAACACAAAGAGGAAGCCTCCAATCACAGGGATGCAGCTGGTCAGGTGTTTGACCAGGAAGGGACAGCTGTGAGGAGAGGAAGAGAGGGGATGGATTACTAAGACATGACAAACAAAGGGAAAGGATATAAAGAAATCCAAGTCTCATATAACTGAGGCTGCTATAGAGAGGCGAAGTCCCTCCCCTTCCTCCATTGGACCTTATTTCGGAAAAATTATATATTGAAGTCAATGGAGAGAGAAAGATTATCTTTCGATCCCATTTGAATTGTGCCACGAATTACACACATGATGTTTGTCAATTTAAAAGATAATTTTGCAAGTCAAATTTTTTTTAAATGTGTCGTAAAACTGTGAAGTAACACTTTTTTTGTGTGCATGCTCAATGAACTACATCTCCCATCCCGCACCACACACCAAAACGGCCATCACGTTGGTACATTTTACTTCTTTCTTTCAGAATGAGGCGGAAAGTATTAAACGAGGTGAAAATCACTCCAAGTCTGGGCACGTTGAGAGCTGTGCATACACACAAGGGGAGTTAGTCGGTTCCGTAAGAGCCAGCATGCGGGACCAGGACTCTGGGATTTGTAGTCTTTCTAGTTGCATATTTTTCATAGTCTTATATTTCAACAGTTTTAAGACAAACTGTGACTTCTTTTACATGGAAATAATTTTCTAAGACAAACATCATATGTGTAATTTGTGGCACAATTCAAACGGGATCGAAAGATAATCTTTCTCTCTCCATTGACTTCAATACATAATTTTTCCGAAATAAGGTCCAATGTTCTGACGTAGATGGGCGGGACTTTGTCTCTCTATTTCAAACCCACCAGGGGATCTAGTTTTAATTAACATGCAGTGCCTTTAATCAAAATCTCAGATCCATAGAGACACAGCATACATTTCACTACACTGTGATAACAAACATTTCATGAAGTATGTATTAGCAGTGATGGAAGAAATACTCATTATTTTATTAAAAAAAGCAATGCTACAGGGTAAAAATACTCAATTACTTAAAAGTGCTGCATTCAAAATGTAGTAGTACAAGTTAAAAAGTAGTTGCATCAACATATATATAAAGTGCCAAAAGTAAAAGCACTAATTTTGCAGAATGGGATATTTAAGAACCATATATTTTAGCATAGAGTTTCATTCTATACCAATCGGAAGCTAAACCTAATAATATATGATAATGTATTCTATTTATAATCTACATGTGCAAAGGGGAGTATAAAGTACCATAATGGGAAAAGACTCAAGGAAAGTACTTACATTTTTTACTCAAGTACAATACTTGAGGAAATGTACTTAGTTACCTTCCACCACTGTGTATAAGGACATTTTATGAATTAGTAGAACCTGGTTTACAGTTCAGCAAAGATCTTATTCATCAGATAAGATTTAACTCAACAAAATAATAATGTTCAATGCTAGTATGCTTCATATTGCTTTACTATAGTGGAAGCTGACATGTTTTGGTATTTCCACTGAACTCACAGGGGACATGACAGAACCGTGGACCTTAAAACAAACCCATACTCACTCAAAAATAAAGAATAATCCACTGGTGATGAGGATGAGGCCCAGGGTGAGGGGCAGCACGCCGCTCTGCCGGGCCACCATGATCCGCCCATCGCAGTAGAACCGGTTCTTTCCAGGGAACACGTGCCACTTCCTCCTGGGTTTCCCCTTCGGCTCCTCTGGTCTGTCACCAACCGGCCCGTGATGAGGGGTCGGGGTTGGAAGTGTCCGGGGATCAATTTGCTGATACTCGCAGTTGTTCATGATGTGGAGTAGGGACCCTTTAATGCACCAAAAAAGTCATCATCATTTAAAGTTAACTAGAAACAGAGAAACTGATGATGAAATCCCACCGAGAACAATGCCTTTAATCTCAACTGTGAGTTTTGCTGTGAAAATAAATAAAACAGTGTGAAAACTGGGACAAAAATAGTGTTTCATTGAAGTTTGATGTACTTTAAAGCCACTGAGCAGAAGGTAGTTTATAAAGAAATTAGATTAGGCAGTTTGTTGATAATGAAGGTTGTCATGGGTTTTGAGGGTAACTTCAAACATGTAATCCATTAAAATGACTAGTTACATGTCAACAAATGTAATCAAAGTAATCGGACTACTTTCTTTTAATTGTGTATTACCACAATATGAAAATGCAATTCAAATAAAATAAAAAACAATAAGATGTGTTGCAGGTTACAATTTAACCTCAGAAAGTTAGATATACGTTATGATATAAATGTAGTAACAGTAATAGATTACTAATGCTGTTAAAGCTTAACATTAAAATAAAGGAGAATTAAAGTAGCCTAAATATAAAGATAATTAATTCAGTACGTCTACCTATAATATATGGACCTTTATTTTAAAAATGTAGGGTATATAAATGTAATCTGATTATTATTTTCCTGTAATTGAATACAGTTACCTTTTTTTGTATTCCGTTTACGTAATCTCGTTACGTGTAATCTCGTTACTTCCCAAGACTGTTTATAATAACGAGATTTTAGTTCTTTATCCAAATTCTGAGAACATTTCACCAGCGGTTAACAGCATCACCGACGCCCGGGATTGAGGCACTGAAACGCCGCAGACGTCGTCATCTTTCTACGATGAAAACAAGCCAATCCTACACTATGGGTATCCAGGTGTAAATAACCCAAAGTGCTCGAAATCAAATCCCAGATACTCTCCATGTTTCTTCACTTATTCCTCTTGTTTTTCCAGAGAGCCATCGCAATAGAATCCAGCCGTTGACCAACTGGTAACCATTAGCTTGTTAGCTTTGCCATTTAAACCCTGGATGTTTAACCGTTGATTCTTCTTCTTATTATTATTTTGGTTTTACAGGCGGTTGGCATCCAGATGTTGCATTACTGCCCACTACTGGATACATAACAAAACGACCCTTTCCAAAAATAACTATTATACCGAACGGAAAATGCTAATATGGAAAAATAAATAAACATAATAAGCACCGTGTACCTTCGTTTCGATTATCATTCTTGCTCAAACCAGCAAACAAAAAGCTACTGCAAAAATGTTATGGCCAGAGGATCTCCCGGAAGTAGTTTCAAAATAAAAGCCCTCGTCTGGTAAACGCATGGCTGTATAAAATAGAACACACGACATTTAATGATCGATACCGATTTTAAGATATAATTGTTATTACAACAAAGAGGCCGTAGAGACAGTCTTTAATGCCCTCTTAGAGTCTATATTGATAAGACTAGCGTTGAGGGCTTTACATAGTTCGGTTTATTTTTGAAAGATATTGACGGTTCAAGGACTCAAATCCAAAACGCTCACAAAACACGAACAACGTCTCTTAACAACCATATGTTCGCTAGATGAGGAGTTCAACGTTATCAAAACAAGCCGAAAGACACCGTCACCGAGCTGCACAACTTATACCTAGTAATGGCGAGACGAAGCTGTGAAGCTTTCCAGCCAATTGGTTCTCAAAAGGGTTCATCTCATGAGGCTTCATCTGAACCCCCCTATTGGTCAAAGTAGGCAGACATCTCAACAGTCTGATCTTTCTGTGAGTTCCCAAGCAGGTAGCCTACATTAAAGCAAACAGAAGAAGACAACATCAATGTATCAACAAACAGCCGCAGTCCGGACATGTATGGATGTATAATAAGGGAAGGTAAAATAAATACTTTTTATTAAGTTATTTTCGTGTTGTGTAAATAATGGTGTAATGCTTTTGAAAGGCAAAGAATAATTAAAAAAGAGATGTATGTATATATGCTGAACAGCAAACACCAGTGTGATTTTGGTGAAAGTACGACTCTTGGACAGAGTTATAGTGGGGGTACCAAATCCGGGAGCACCAACACCTGATCTGCCAGATGTAGAACCCCCTGTTTAGTTTCTCACCTGCTCCCCTAGCATGTTTTGGACCTTACGAAATCCTGGGTACGGGCCTGTTTGCAGTAATCAAATTAGTAATCTAAGATACTCATAAAAGCACCTAAAGTATGAAGTGACAGCAGCACTGTTGTGAAGGGGTTTTTGCATGTAACCTTTGAGCAAAGCATTAAATCTCCATTATTAATCAATCAATGCTTTCTACTGATCTGTGAAGGTTTTCATGTCATTACCCATAACCCTAACCCTACCAAACTCGAAGTCTCTTCTGATTGAAATACATTCAGCTTCCACTCAAATTACCATAATTTAAATTGAGAGAATATTATTTGTGTGAAATACAATCCCTGACACACATATTAGAGTTTAGCATACAATCAATACAGGTCTTGCATAAAAGTTTGAATACATAAATGACGGCTTGGTAAATAAGACATCAAGAACCTCATTAAAAAGTTCACTTATCTACATTCACTTTTCAATAAAATACCTCAAAAGGTTTTCCTAAAAAGGCAGAAACAAGCAAAACAAATAACAACCAAGTTTCTGTATACATTCACATATTGGATGTTGTCTTCATCTTCATCAAGTTGATTACAAATAAAAAGTTACTCTTGTTTCAATCGACAATTTACCAGAGCATTGGGGACATTCATTTGAGAATGATATAGAAATATTTGAAGAAAGAGTTGTAATCAATTACATTTTTATTTCTATCTTCTCCTTATATTTTGGGAGAAAATAACTTGGAATATTGCAAGGATAAAGTCATAGTAGATAAGATCTTGTCAATAAAAGAAATTAAATAATTGGCTTTATTATTATAATATTATCTGAATTTTTATTTCGCAAATGGAAAAAACATCTCAGTGTTGTCTCGGGAGAATTCATTTGTTATTTTCATAAATATATAACTTAATAGTATGACAATAAAGTCAAAATAGATAGAAACTTTGACAAGATTTAAACTATTTTATTATCTTGTCAACTTGACAGGCCTTTCGGGGATATTTCCTATCTTGCACATACGTTATAATGTTTATTATATCAATAAATTATCTGTTTTTGAATTTTGGGAATAAAAGAAAGTTGATTTCTGTTGCTACCTTTTTGGATGAATTCACACTAAATCTGATTGTTTTATCCCAGAGCTAAGACACATATCCAGACATTAAAACTACCTTAAACTTCACATTTTATATCTCAATAAATAAACCCTGAGTTGTTCTATCTTTAAACATTGTTCCAGTTAAAAACCTCACAGTTTCTCTGAGTTTACAGAGGGTGGTGCTCCTCTTCCTCAGCTGTGGACTGATGTTGCTGCGCTCTGATTGGACAGCTGGACACCATGTGGTTCAGCCTCTGACAGATGTGGCACTTTTTGGGCTGAGGAGGCAGCTGACACGAAACAGGACAAAGGAAATGAAATGGGGGTTTTTTTGCCACAAATTCCGATTTGTTAGTTACCTTTTGGTTTTTGTGAAAACCGGTGATGAAAAAAATATTTTGCCATGATAATTTTCAGGAAAAAAAATATTTTAAATGTGTAAAATATATATATCGTTCTGACTATTTTCAGATGTATACTTTTTTTCTCAGAATTCTGACTTTAATTTCAGGACCATCCGAAAAAAACATTTATACAATATTACTTCTGACAGGTATTACATTTGATATCAATCTGTAAAGAAATCTAAAAGCTAAAATAAGTCTGACTGACTCCCACCATAAGATGGCAGCTTTAGTTCCAGCTTCCTGTCTCTCTTTAACAGATCTGTCACCATGCAGCCTCTGGTGCACTTTGAATGTTGAGGGCTAAGATTGATCTCCTCAGTCCCTCAGGGGGAAATATAAAGTACGCTTTGACAACCAAATCTAAAACTGGCTTAGTTTTACACCAATACAAAGTAAAGGGCTCAGCAGAGTGTCTATAGTCCCCCTACTGCCAGTGCTTGAATTTGGCCGGTACTCACCGGTACTTCTGATTTTTACCCATGTGGCACCGGCACTACTTACTGAGTACCGGTACTCAGCCGCCGCCGGCACGTAATGACGCATGACAACAAATATGCCCATTGACTGCACTAAAACATGTTGTGTTTTGTTGGTCCTGCATCTAGAAGATGTGTACTGGTATTAATAAATCAATGCTGCTAAAGATAATCAGTAGCTAAGTGAAATCCTGTTGGTGAATCCATCATGGTAGCATAATCAGGCAAATGCAGTGTGACACAAGACACTGGCCACTTAAATAGAGGTGAGATTTGAGTTGCTAACAAGTGTCTAAATGAGACGACTAAACGTCATCATGCCCAACATTAGCCACCTTTAGCTTAGCGGTGGTGAGGTTTAGTCATGTGACCCTGCTGTGGTTCCTTTATAGCCCAACATTAGCCACCTTTAGCTTAGCGGTGGTGACGTGAAGTCATGTGACCGTGCTGTGGTTCCTTTATAGCCCAACATTAGCCACCTTTAGCTTAGCGGTGGTGAGGTTTAGTCATGTGACCGTGCTGTAGTTCCTTTTATAGCCCAACATTAGCCTCCTTTAGCTTAGCGGTGGTGACGTGAAGTCATGTGACCGTGCTGTAGTTCCTTTATAGCCCAACATTAGCCGCCTTTAGCTTAGCGGTGGTGACGTGAAGTCATGTGACCACGCTGTAGTTGCTTTATAGCCAAACATTAGCTTTTTACTTCAGAAATCAGGAAGTGGTGTTAATATGTGGAGATTATCCTGCTTAACAAAAAGTGTAAGTATCATAAATGTGTGTTTGGCACAGAGGTTAAGTTCTGCAACAATCCAAAATCCCATGGAGAAATAACATTGGATTTTCAGAGTGTTACCTCCCCCCTCAGTATCGATCAGCTTGACCCTGAGATGGAGCTCCTTTGTTTCAATACAACTTTGACCTCTGACCCCTGACCTCAGCTCCCTCTCCCCTGCACCTCATTTGCACACCACATCCCATTGTTGCCATGGCTATCGGGCCTTCTAACCCCCCCCCCCTCTCTGGGGGGACTCCTTCCTTTTTCTGAACTCTGCGTTTATGTTGAATACATGTGAATGCAATCAGAGCTGCAGAGACTGGCATTATATTTCACGAACTCAAAACAAAAGGCATCATTAGTGGGCTGGAGAGGAGATGGTAAGTGGCCAAAGTTTGCAAAATCTTGAACATTACTAGTGCTAAGTGTGAGGGTCGTACGTCCTCATTCAGTCTCACCTGTCCCCTCTGGATCCCCGGGCTCCTCTTCGGCCTCCTCTCGCTGCCCAGACACGGGGCTCCGTTTGGGCCGGTGACCCGCACCGACTCCAGACCTCTGGAGGATTTCTTGAAGGTGAAATCAACAGCTTCTCCTTCTCTGAGGCTGCGGAAACCCTCCATGTGCAGTTTGCTCTGTTAACGAGAGGGTCAGGACTGCTTTTTATGGGCGTTTTGGCAAATTCATATCACATTTTCCCAGCAAACAAATCCATCCAACAAACAATAAAAGCAGTGTTTGTGTTCAGCTGCAAGCTAACCAGCATTAATGGTCATCATGTTGGTTATAATACATATTTGCTGACCAATGTGACCTCAGCTCTGATGACTGCACTTAAAATTAAGAGGAAAATAAGCTAACAGAAAATGCTCAGTTTTTGTTTGACACACACAGTAGGCTACAGTAAGCTCACGCACACTGTTTTGTGAACATATAGGTTCACCTCCTGAATTAAAAACAGAAGGAATGAACCAAAGAAAGTGAATATCATAAAGCAGATTCAGGCAGTAGACGTATTTCACACATAAAGTATTAGCCTACAGAACAGTTAAGCTTACAGAGAAGAGATAGAATCTGATCCAGACTAAATGTGAGACAAAGAGAGGATTTTGGAAAAAGTTGACATTTTAAAAATATTTGTATTTCGAAAAGACAAATATCAGAATTAGAGAAAAAGTGAGAATTTGCAAAATAAAAGTTAAAATTTGATGAAATCTGAAATCTATAAAAATCTGAAAAAAGTGAGCATTTTGAAAACAAGTGAGAATTTTGAAGTATTTTGATAATCTCTGAAATCTGAAAAAAGCTATAGTTTTGAAAAATAAATTCAGAATTTGAGAAAAAAGTCGGAATTTTGGAAAGAAGGTGATAAGTGCCAAATGTGAAACGCCAGTGCATAAGAACTTCTACTGCAGTACAGGATATGAATACTGCACCTGATGCACGAACACGTCCTGCTGCGGGACCCCGTCCCGGCTGCTCATGGCCAGGAAGCCGAACCCCAACCTCACATTGAACCACTTGCAGATGCCGCTGCCCAAATCCACTTCCTGTTTCTCCTCTTCATCGCCACATCCACTTCCTGCTGCACGAGAAGCAGGGAGAGGGGAGATGAGTCAACTTATTTAGAGTTTCATAAGTCGACATGTTTTATGAGGAATTTAAAAAATACGAGAGACGAATGAAAACATCCACTCAGAGTTTAGCTTATTAAACACTTTAATTTAGATATTATCAATTGTACATGTCTAAAAAAACATTTGAGTTGTAAATTCATCAAGTTTTAATGTCATACTCTATTACCAACAGGCCTTCCAAATAAAATGTTTCTTGCTTCTTCCCCGACAATATTAATGTGCATTAAAATCCACATTTTAAAGACAGCGAATCTTGCAATCCCCTTTTTCTGTTTCCTCAAATTATCTCAGATCAGGGGAGATTTTTGACAACGTGTGTTATCTGATATCTGTCATATCTTATTTATTACAATCAACACCATTTCAACGATCAAGATTTTCAACAACACTATCACATATTTTCCTAAGGGCAAAAAATATGTTATATTCTATTCACTTTACTGTAATAATTAAACACAGATCAGAGCACAGAAACACATAAATACCAGCAGTTATCAGTAAAACTCCAATAAAAACACATTTAATCAGTATGACATTTGTGATATCAAAATGGTAACTTAATATACATTTTTTGCAAACGTGTTTGTGCACAGTGTAAATGCCCAAAGCACAAAAACAAGTACTTTGGAGACATTATTGTAAAGATAAGAACCTAGTTTAAAAAAAAAGAAATATAACGTAAGTGGAATCAAATCAAACACTCCCTTTTTGCTTTTCTATTCAACCACCTTTTTTGGGGAGTAAAATCTGCAGAAAAGCTAAACCTTCTGCCATGCTGGGAACTCCCCTCAGTCGTCTGCAGAACATTCTCACAATTTCAGATGAAAACTGTGAAATGCATCCTTAACATCCTTACAATACAAGCGTGTGTGTGTGTGTGTGTGTGTGTGTGTGTGTGTGTGTGTGTGTGTGTGTGTGTGTGTGTGTGTGTGTGTGTGTGTGTGTGTGTCTGTCTGTCTGTCTGTCTGTCTGTCTGTCTGTCTGTCTGGTCACTGTGATTAAATAGGCAGTATGAGAATGGTATAAAACTCAAAATGCACATATCACTCTGAATATCCCCCCTGCAATATTTATGTTTGCTGTTAAAATGCACTTGAATGAACGTGTGTGTGTGCAATCCTGCAGGAGATATAATACCTTCTGCCTGCTTCCTGCTCTCTTCTTACACAATATGCAGAAGCCCTCTTGACCCTCCCACCTCTGGTAACCCCCATCTCGGGCTGTGGCTCAGTGGATAGTGCACTGCACTTCGAATCAGGGGGTAGCACGTTCGAGTCCCACTGCAGTCAGCATGTCGTTGTGTCCCTGATACACTTCACCCCAAATTGCTCCTGTGGGGATTGTCCACAGTACTGAATGTATGTAAGTCGCTTTGGATAAAAGCGTCGAACAAGTGACATGTAATGTAATCTCACACACACATTTTCCACATGACTGAAAGTGTTATGTAAGGGCTAAAAATTGTGCTAGTAAAATGCAGGAATAATTCAATGTAAAATATTGTACATTGGAATACAACACAAAAATATGAATATGTGAACTTATCTGATATCTAAAGTGAAATAAAGAGTGAGACATACCTTTGGTCATCTTAGAGGAAACTCCTGTTCTGCAGTGTCTGCATGAGCAGTCAATAACTGGAGCTGTATTTATAAAGTCCATGATGATTCAATAAATAAGTGACATTTATACATCAGATGGTTTCTTCTTCCTCTTCTTGTGTGTGTGTGTGTGTGTGTGTGTGTGTGTGTGTGTGTGTGTGTGTGTGTGTGTGTGTGTGTGTGTGTGTGTGTGTGTGTGTGTGTGTGTGTGTGTGTGTGTGTGTGTGTGTGTGTGTGTGTGTGTGTGTGTGTGTGTGTGTGTGTGTGTGTGTGTGTGTGTGTGTGTGTGTGTGTGTGTGTGTGTGTGTGTGTGAGGGATGTCAGATCACCTTTCCTCCAGAGGGACATCAATCAATAAATCTGATCAATAGTAAATCAAAAAGATGCCATGTTGTGACAGATCTCCTCCTCACACACACACACACACACACACACACACACACACACACACACACACACACACATATACACACGCAACACATACACACGCAACAAGCCTCCAGGTGGCAAATGACAGACTGAAGATGTTTTATCTGTTAAAGAACAATAACAAGATTTGGGGGGTTGTTTAACAAAGCTGCACATTTACCTATTGCTATTAAAAATATGTATGTCCTAAATAAATGTCATGCATATGATTCAGTATATCAAAAAAATGAGTTAGTGTTGCATGACGTAGTGGAAAACTCTCTTAAAATATTGACCATTAACCTCCAACCAATTAAAAGCATGCAAATAATACATGCACTATGTTCCCTCTCCCACTAGATGTCACCTTAAGCCTTTACTCTCTGAAAACACCCCAATCATGGACGGTTCTAGGGGGGGCCAGGGGGGGGCAGTGCCCCCCTAACACTGACCTCTGACCCCCCTGTGGCCCCCCTAACAATGAAAAGTGTTTTTTTTTTTAAATGTATATTTTCTGGTACTCGGTTTGCCAAAAGCCGCAGGATTGTGTTGCTGTAATGTGAGATTGTGCAGACACCCTTATGTAAAGTAGAGATGTAACTGTTCATTGCCTTTATTTTTATATAAATATGGTGTTAGTGCAAACATTGCAGCTAACAGTAATAACTATAAGATCTATCTGAAATAAATAAGTGTACTGAAACAAATACCAATAACTGTATTGCATTGTTTTCTTATGCGCAATTACTTCATACTGTCTAGTTCTCTTTTTCGTCCTGCATTTATTGTGCCCCCCTCAGAAAATAACTGGTCCCCCAGTGGCCCCCCCAGTCAAATTGGTCTAGAACCGCCACTGACCCCAATACTGCACTTCCATAACAACACTGCACATATTTGGTTTGATTTGATTATTTCAAGTACTTTGCAACGGTATACTGCACGTAGTTCTTTAGTATTTCCAGATTTCATGTAAATAATCTTCTATATCTTAACGTAGATACCATTTTATTTTGTGGTTGTTTTTTCTTACTTTTTATCGTCTTTAGGAATGTGTCTTGGTGGTACCTATAAACACATTATGCACGTACCACCAAGACACATTCCTCGTATGTTAAGCCCTACTGTATTTGGCAATAAACCTGTTTCTGATTCTGAATAATGTCACACTGACTGGTGCACAAAAACCATGGTTACGATTGAATTTGGACATAAAAAACCCCACATTCAATATACAGTATACGGTTTTTTTTTAATTGTGCAACACTGGGATTTGTTTCCTTGTTACATTTTACAGATGATTGATTTTTATTGAGGATAAATCATATATATTTAATTTAAGATTTACTAAGAGTGTTTCAATACACACATAAAGTACGGAAGAGGATTGGTGCCACATGTGATTTAAAAAAAATGGAGATCTTCAATGCAAAATAATTGCATTTATTGTCTATTTAAGTCAGAATAATCATTTAAAAAAATCACATGTTTCCCTAATCCTCACCCTAAGTGTGATTGCTTCTATACATGACAACACATTACTATACATATCTGTCACAACACACATAAATTATTCTTCATATATCTCAGCTCCACCTCCTGCCTTTCTTCTGGCACTAATCACCCCTCATACTTGCATTTCCGGTTGGGGGTTAATCCCACCCTCTCCTCCTGCACAAACAAATGTTTCATTCTCTCCTGAAGCGTCAAAAGAAAAGAAAACCTTTCTGTGCTGCAGGGATGGATTTAGGAAGCAGATGTGACCCCTGGACATATGAGGATGGGGTGACCGGAAGAGGAGCATTGCACGGGTAAACTAAACATATTAAAGCTCCTGTAGAGACATGAGGGAACAGCTGACAGGTGACATAGATGTTGGAGGAAAATATGGAGGGGAATAAAAGGCGAAGTGCGCAGCGCGGATATGCGGAGGAGCGGATTTATTATTTGTATTTCACTGCAGGATGGAGGTGAAATAACATGCATGTTTTACAGTCCCCGTCGCACTAAATCAACGCGTTTTATTTCCTGCTGTAAAACGAAGAGAGGAGCGCTTGTTTTACTGTCTGCAGCAGCCTGATCCTGCAGGGTATCTCGGGGATGATGGAAGTGAAAGAATACTCATGTTTTACAGTCTCCATTACGCTCCAGCTGCACTGACTGATTTCATCTCGCCAGTTGAAAACAATCAAAAAAGGAGCGCTTGTTTTCCTGTCTTCAGCACCAGGGACAGCGACCATGTGTGCAGAGGGGGGGGGTTACTGAAGCCTGAGATCTCCGGGTGGAGGGGAAATAACATGCATGTTTCACAGTCTCCATTGCACTGACTGAAAGACGACCAGAGGAGCGCTTGTTTTCGGTCTTCAGCACCGCGGACAGCCACCATGACGCGGCTCCGCAGGAAGGCTTTAGTTTCTCTCTTCCTCTTCACCCTCTTCATCTTCGGGGCCATGATGGGGCTCCGGACCCTGAAGCCCAGCGACGGCTTCTCGGACCTGGCCCCGGGAATGGGCTTCATCCGGGAGAGAGAGAGGGACCGGAGGTGGCTGGATGCAGAGGTGGGGAGTAACTAAGTACCTTTAGTCAAGTACTTAAGTAAAATGTGTATTGTACTTGTACTTTATTGGAGTATTTGAATGTTATGTTACTTGTCTTCTCCACTACACGACCGAGGTAAGTCACAGAGATACATGTTGTTCTTTTGCTCCACTACATGTATTTAATCCCTTTAGTTACTTCACAGATCTGGATGAATGATGTGAGATATAATCAAGTGTTGAATCAGACTTTAGTTCCACCTGGAGTAAATCCACAAGCTACCCTGCAGTCTACAAAGTACTTCAGACTAGCTGCACCTTCACCAGCTTTGAGAACACTTTCATGATCAATCATTATAAAACATATCATATATATTATTCTGAAATGGACCAATCTGCACAATGACTACTTTTACTGTCGCTACTCTAACTATATTTAGATGATAATACTTTTCTACTTTTACTTGAGTAACATTTGAATGCAGGACTTTTACTTGTAACAGAGTATTCCTACACTCTGGTACTTCTACTTTTACTCAAGTACCAGATCTAAGTACTTCTACTTTTACTCAAGTACCAGATCTAAGTACTTCTCCCGGCTCTGTATTTATGATGCATTGTTGGTGGAGCCTGGGACTGAAGAACTTAATCGTATAACACTGTAGCCTTTCATATGACAATAAAGCCTTTGAACTAAGTATGATTTTGAATGCAGGACTTTTAATTGTAATTAAGCATTTAGCCCATAATGTATTGGTACTTTTACTAGAGCATCTGAACTCTTCTCCCCCCTCTGTCTGGACCTGCAGGATGTGGTGGTGTCTCCGGGTCAGGTTCACGGCGGCAGCATCAGCAGCGACACTAAGGTGGTTTTCACTAAATCTGACCGGGAATACAGCATCTTTTACGACGTGCACATCTTCTACTACCTGTGGTACGGGGACCCGGCCACCGACAACAAGTACATCCACTGGGACCATGTGCTGGTGCCGCACTGGGACCCTAAGATCGCAGCCAGCCACGCCCAGGGGAGACACACGCCTCCGGAGGACATAGCCTCCAGTTTCTACCCGGAGCTCGGCCCCTACAGCTCCAGAGACCCCAAGGTGCTGGAGTCCCACATGGCGCAGATAGAGGAGGCTGCAGCAGGTAAACAGACATATCAATTATACAACTGCCCAAATATTGAACAACTAATTAATAATTTTATCATTTATAAAAATAATAATCATATAATAGTTTAAATATAATCTGCTTCAAATAACTCAACAAAATTGAGTGCAATATTGAGATGATGATTAAAAAATATATATTTTGTGCAGCCCTGGTGTAAATAAAGTTACCACAGGTTTATTGATTATTAACCAATCAGTGCTTTAACCTCCACCCTCAATGTATTACTCACATGTGGTTCTGTCCTGGGATATCAATTATAAAACTTCCCAAATAAAAAAACAAACATTATAATTTATAAAAATAATAATAATGTAACAGTACACATTTCTACTGATAATCTAAATAACTCAACAAAATTGAGTGCAAGAGATGATCAAATCAAATCAAGTTTTATTTATATAGCACATTTATAAACGATTTTTGGTCGAGCCAAAGTGCTGTACATATAATAAAAATAGCCTACAGTAGAGACACTTTACAGCAAATACAACAACACAGATTGTTCAGAATATCAGTATGAGAAAAACGACACCCTCTATCCTTAGACCCTCTGTCCTTAGACCCTCTGTCCTCAGACCCTCACATCGTACAAGGAAAAACTTCCAGAGAAAACCCACAGTTTAAGGGGGAAAAATGGGAGAATGATTAAAAAAATATATGTTGTGCAGCCCTGGTGTAAATAAAGTTACCACAGGTTTGTTAAGCAGTATTTACATTGTTACTCTATGTTTCTATAAAGTGAAGATTTGTTTACCTACTTTTGATCCATGCTCTGAGAGAATAACTGTTGGAAACACCCAATAAAAGTGCCCACAGCTTTTATTGATTATTAACCAATCATTGCTTTAACCTCCACCTTCATTCATTGAACTCCCACTCTCTGCCTCTCTGTGGTGTGTTAGGGGTGCTGGTTCTGTCCTGGTACCCCCCCGGCGTGGCAGACGACCACGGGGAGCCGAGCGAGGATCTGGTTCCCGCCGTGATGGACGCCGCCCACAGGCACAGCATCAAGGTAACTGGTGAGACAACCGGTATGTTTTCTACTTCCTGGCGATTTACTCAACGTGACAGTTTAACGTTAAAGCGGAGTCACGATGTTCCGTTTAATCATGTGTGAGTAGTAAGTAATCCTGTGCATGTAAGATTAAGAACATGCAATACTTTTGGGATGCAAAGGTCCTAAGGCTTTATTGTTGTACGCACAATAGCTAAATGCAGTTTAGACTCAGGCTCCTCCAACAATAACACAACACAATATACTTAAAGTTAAAGAGGCTTGATCCCTTAACGGTTTTTACTGATTTACTGAATGATAATGACTTTACAGCAACAAACGTCTCAATATTATTATTTGTATGATAGTGTTTGACAAGTTATTATCTTGTGCATATAGGTTTAAATGTTAGTATTATTAGCTATTGAACAAAAGGATCTGTTGTTCTTGTTTTTCGATGGCAGTTGTTGTTATACCTCTACATGTCTTGCAGCTGCAATGCATTGTGGTCCACTGAGGCTCTTACAGTGAATAAAAGTGAGAGTGCCAAGCGAGTGGGACCCGGCGGCATCTTCAATTTAAAATCTCTGATCTCAAAACCTGACATTTACCGTGATATGGAGGAAGCAGAGAGATGTTGCCTTTCTCTCTCTGAGCACATCGTTTTGCCTCCGTGTATTTATCTACTTCAGTGCAGCGCTCCTTCCAACAGTCAGATCCACTTCAGCACAGAAGGGTCTTAAAGCCACAACATGCTGAAGATGCATGAGAGACAAAACACACACACACACACACACACACACACACACACACACACACACACACTGAAGCATCAGCGTTAAGACGACTGATGCTTCTTATATGGAGGTCACACTGAGGTGTGTGTGCGTGCGTGCGTGCGAGGAGGAGATCTGTCACAACATGGCATCTTTTTGATTTACTATTGATCAGATGTATTGATTGATGTCCCTCTGGAGGAAAGGTGAAAGGTGATCTGACACACACACACGCACGCACGCACGCACGCACGCACGCACGCACACACACACAGGTTAGGATAAGTCTCCAGGAAATGCATGTAAGTCAATGTAATGTCCCCTGAAGTGATGTGTGTGTGTGTGTGTGTGTGTGTGTGTGTGTGTGTGTGTGTGTGTGTGTGTGTGTGTGTGTGTGTGTGTGTGTGTGTGTGTGTGTGTGTGTGTGTGTGTGTGTGTGTGTGTGTGTGTGTGTGTGTGTGTGTGTGTGTGTGTGTGTGTGTGTGTGTGTGTGTGTGTGTGTGTGTCAGGGTTTCCGTTAGCCGGTAATTACCGGTTTTTAGCTGGTAAAATTTATAAAAAACCGGTAAATTCAAAACCTGACGGTCAAAATGTCTGGTAATAATTAGGGAGGCTCCGATCGATCGGCCGCCGGTCATTATCGGCCGATATTCACTCTTAATAGTCTGATCGGTGCTCTCTATAAAGGCCGATGAGGAGAGCTGGATCTGATCCATATGGACATGAACGCGAGTGAAGTGTAAGCGGAGCGAGAGAGAGATCAGATCAGCTGCTGAGTCTGACCGAGACACGCAGCTCTGCCTGAGCACTTGGAGTGGAGTGCACCAGATGGGCGTAAAAAAGTAGGGCTTAACTCTAACGTCGGGCTTAGCTACGTCCGACGTAGTGATTCGAATTTACACCGAGTGCACCAAGCCTGACTAGTCTCGGGCGTAGCTGCGCCTGGTCTTAAGATGCGCGTCCACGTGAATACACGCCAAACAGTAATTGTTGCCAAGCAACGCCATTTTACAGACTCAGAGGACCGCAGAGAAGAGGGAATTCCCATTTGTACACAGCATGTTTCATGAGGGACACAAATAGCGTTGCACCTGGTCAGGTAGAGCAGCTGGATAATCCGAAACAAAGCAGACTTCCTGTTGGAGGGTTTGGCAACTTCCTGTTAAAGTTGTAATTACTTGTAGCGTTAATTGACTTCCTGTTGGATGTGTAATAACTTCTTGTTGAGACAATAAGGCAGACTCATTCCTGCATCACTCCATATCAGGTTATTCTGGGAACACTTTCTGCCATTTTCAGACCTCTTGAGTATTTTGGCGTTTTGCACTTTTGAATTCATCCGTTGAGTTATCTGATTGAATGCAGTGTACGACAACGTAATGATGCAACATGAGTTCAGGTTGGTGTTTGTCATCATCTGAAGAGTAAATGCAAACAGCTCAGGGTAAATATGATCTGAGCACACACACAAACACACTCTTCATCCGCAGATTGAGCGACGTTTTACCTTGGCGTAACACAGCCGCGTCACCATAGCAACTGTTTAGAAAAGATCTTGCTGTCTCTTTGAAAGATGCGTGGGCGTCGGGTGTTTGTGTCTCCACAGCTCAGTCAAAGCTGGGCTGCAACCCTGATATCATGTGCCTTTATATGTGCAAATAAGCGATGTGTCAATAAATATAGCAGTTATAATGTTGCGGAGTATGCGAGTAGAGTAATCTCTCCTGGAGATGAGCTCTCATTCCCTGAGGAGGAATGGATCTATAAACATATTATTTTATTGTTCCTAAAAATATGCTAAACAGAGACCTGAGACACTTGGGTCAGTGGATTAGATCCTGGGTGTTTCTCAATGTCAAGTACGCTTGCTTGGTGGCACATGTCATCCGACCGTCTTCCTTCAGAAGCGAGGTAAGAATACTTCCTGGCTTTCGGAAAACAAAGAGTGGAACAGGCTAGCAAGTGTGCAGGTTTTAAACAGGTTTTTAAACAATCAAAAATGTGAACACTATTAACTGTGATATTTCATCTGTTTGCATGTTTGTTTGTTCCTCTCTATTGTTGTACTGCTATTTATTTATTGTTGTACTGATGTTGTCTGCTGTACTCTATTTAATTATGTTTTTATTTTCTAGTCGTGTTGTGGTCATTTAACATCTTGCCAAGGACAACAGTTGAAAATTAGCCTGCTGGCTAATACTGGCTAATAGTGTGCGTCATATGAGAGGCCCCGCCTTACATTTTCCACCACAGATTTGGGGAAATTGGTCCGTGCGCAAAGCATTGTGGGGATTTTAAGACCGCGGAGTCTACACATGTGCAGCCTCGAAATGTCTCCAAACGAAGTACGCCGGGCTCGGTAGATTTCCAAGTATGCTGGACATTGGAACAGTCCTTCGGCGGCACTCAATGACGTAGCATGCTTGAAATAGTGGCTCTGGAGCAGCTTTACTCGAGATTGAGAAAAGCCGCCGTGTGTGAAGAAGCAGGAAATAAATCTCCTCCTCCTCCTCCTCCTCCTCCTCCTCCTCCTCCTCCTCCTCCTCCTCCTCCTCCTCCTCCTCCCCTCCCCTCTCCTCTAGAAATCCTCAGGGTCCTGCAGGCTAAACTTGGCTTCTGTCCTCAGGTCTTAACACGAGACGAGAGAACACCTTTAATTAGGAACATTTTAAACCAAAAAGGAGAGAAATACACGTTTCAGATTCTCTCCGTGTTTGATTACCATCAAGGGTTATGATTAGCAGAGGTTCACACTCCTCAATGCATATGCACTTAAAAAAGTAAATAATAAGAGGCAAAAACATCTGTAATTGTATTCCATAACAAAGTAGATTTCAACACGACATTCTATATTAGAAACAATACATGTTCAACAGCGGCGTTTAGACCAAATGCATTTAATGAAATGTTTCGAATCTAAGCATATCTGTACATATTATATTTCTTGTTTTTTATATTTTATGTCTGCACCATGACATCAAGTCAAATTCCTAGTATGTGCGAACCTACCTGGCAATAAACCTGTTTCCGATTCTGATTCTGACATATTTATACATTTCTAGTACTGATATATATTTACTGGGTATTTTTAACTTTTAACTATGCCTGATAACCTGCTGCTGCAAAATGCCAATGATTAATAAAGTTAATATATCTATGGATCACATCTTAAGAAGGGAAAGGCAAAAGAACTGCAATGTACAAGGATATATATGTAAGGATACTCAAAGCCCCTTTCTGATCATCCTTTTTGGACCACACCAACACATAACTGAACAATTAACACAGTGACGCATATTTAAAGACATAACATGTGTTTGTAACAGCTTGTGTTCAAGCACTTATCTGTTTTTAACGATTGAAAGTAATTCGTTTTTTGCTTTTCAGTGTTTTTACTGTGCTGACGTTAGATATTATAGCTGGCACACAGCTCGTATATAATAAAAGGTCAAATGAGTCAATCCTGCAGCATTCACACTCCACTGAGCAGCAGGAGAAATCGGTTTCACTCAACCATAGAAGGTTATTTTCTTTTTCCTGCAGGTATACAATCTTTATAAATAGAAATCCAGAGGCATGTCAGACGTTTCCTTTGCCAATCATCCAGAGGCACACACACATCCACAAACTCTTTGTATCTGCACAAAAGAATGTAAAAAGCATCGGCACATTGGTATCTTTTCCATTTATTCCACAAGGACATGATTGACAGCATTTGAATCACTGTTTGTAGTCGAAGAGATGTCAATCATGTGGTTGAAATGTTGTTAATAAAACCTACGCAGAGTAAAAAGAAGATTCAGGAACGAGATAGCAATGTGCTGTTTCATTTATACAAGAAACGCAAGGCCACTAAACTGAACAAGCAGGATGTTTTATGCAAAATTCAAGGTGACCATCTGGGGCATGTTCTAAAATAGGGACACTTGAGAAAGGCTACTTCGTGTTAAACTCATTTTTACAGACCTTATTTTCAGAGATTGTCACTATATGGGTATATGTTCAACCTCCAGGCCACTAATATATTTATATTTATGAATTGTATATGCTACCTTTTCTCGTGAACTCAATATTTTAAAGACAACTGGAGGGAATTGTTTTTAAAAAGGCACAAACCCTTTACTTGGACTAAAAAAATATCAAAGGTTATGGGATCTCTAACACGTTTTTGGCCTTTACGCAATAATATGGTAATATTGACCGTTTTTTACTTGTGGTTTCACTACAGCCCTAATTTTGCAATTGTAGGCTATTCTTAACATTAAGGTCACATTATCCGTAGCGTTCACTGCAAACTTTAGTCAAAAAAGTCCCTTAATATAACTTTATTTGTTAGAGGCAGAAGGCAGCGAACTACTAAAATAACACAAATAAACTGTACAATAGCTGAACAACATTGGATTATTTTATATTTCTATAGAATATAAGGATTGTTTTTGTTTCTGTCTGGAAAACAGGGCCTAAATTGCTTTATCAGCTAACATCACAACACCAAATCCATACAACAAAGCTCAGTGAGCTAGCTTGCTAACCTTATCTTGCTTGCTAATATGTTGGAAGGCTAGCTTGCAAATTACTTAACCAGCCAATGTGACGGCTAACTGATGATGACCAACAGTGTTTGTTTAAGCCAACATAAATAATGTACAAGGAAAAGTGTCAACTAAGAAATTAGCCAATTGCAATGCAAGGCAGTGGCTGCTAACTAGCTAACCACAAGCTAAGTTAGCAGCTAGCTAGTTAGCAGCCACCTATGCTAAACTAGATTCGCCAGTTAGTTGTAACTAATGGTTCTGCCAATGTTTGCTAAATGTGAGCTGATAAAGCAAAGTGCAAACAGTAAGCTAGTAAAGTTAGCCAAAAGTCCAAATATAATATAGTAATATAACAGATTATAACATGATATATTTCCCGTCATTGCAGAAATGCAATATACATTCATGTTATTAAGTGTAAAGCTGCAGCTGCATTTAAAAAACATTGCGCAGAAAGCTCCTCGTTAAAACTTTGCGGTTAAACCTTTGATTGTTTCCCGCTGACTGGCATTATATTAGCTTTGATTGGTCATTAAAATGAATCTGGTGTTGAGTAGTTTGATATTTGAGTGTGCACACAAAAGCATTCAAACACAGTGGTACAAGCACCTCCAGAACATAATGACACTCCAATCAACACTGTGACTCACAGGCAGCGCGGCCAGATCATTAGCGAGGTTGCACTAATTGAAGGTTGCTTATACTGGCTGTCCATCAAAATAAATTATATGCTGAAATAATAAGAGCTCTGTTTGACAATGAAATTCATTGCATAACCCCTTGTTTTTTAGGGTTTTGTGCATTTATGTTGTTCTTTTTCATGATCTTTTTCTCAATGTGTTTTCACAGGTGGCCTTTCACATACAGCCGTACAAAGGACGGACGGACCAGAGCATGCATGACAACATCAAATACATTATTGACAAGTAAGTTGTTCGGCTTTGTTTTCACTTTCCTTTGTCCCAGACGTGTTTCCTTTCACAACGGGATCTCTGATTTCAATATCTGATGTGTGAAGTCTAGAGGTGTGGTGAATCATGAAGTTTGAGAAGGGAATAGAGGAACTTTTTGTTACATATAGATGTCTCCCCTGTGATCCTGCTGTTATAGATCAGGAGGTAGCTTTTGCTTTGACTTTTACCAGTCTGACTGTCAGAAAATCCCAATCCTCTTCCCTAACTCAAGCAACATGTAAAGTGTGTCTTTAACAGACATGTTAAAAGGCTGTGTGAAGCTGACCGTTGAAAGGCCCGACCAAGCAAGGAGGCAGAGGCAGAGAGTTCAAATATAACCCGGTGTGGGCATTTATTACTCCTTGTGGTACATGACACAGCCTCAATCTTACTGTCTCGTGTGAACACAGTCACCAGCCACAAGGATCTCACACACACTACCTGTCCTGTCAGGGAAAACAGAGCCTAAATACACACTAATCAGGCCAATAAGACACAGGTGGGGGGGGAGGAGACAACACAATCACCAGCCACAGACAAAACGGGAGGGGGAACACTTTCAAACTAAACCACATGTGCAATATTACAAGGCCCGAAGCCATCAGTCCACAGTGACGAAGTTACCATCGTCACAGGCTGTATGGGTATCAGATAGAGTTTCACCTCATAGAATATTCACTAGCAGTCTGATAGAAGCCCATGATCTCACACTGTGACTAGGCGCTATGATAAGGCGCTTTCACACCGGAGTACTTATCCCGTTTCGTTAGTGCCTGGAATTTTGCGTTCCACCAAAAAGAGAACTGAGTTCAGAGAACTTTTACTCCCATTTGTAGTGCCTGCTAGAGAGCGAGTGGTGGGACTATGAAAAAAGTACCAATTTCTATTGGCTGGGCGAATTGCAAACCACGCCCCGTAAAACTCCGCCATTGTATTTGCTGGCATTAGCATTATTAGCATTAGCCCAGCGCACCAACGGAGAGAGACTAACTTATGGCAACACAAAAAAGACATGGGAGCGGTGGAGTGATCAGGAGGTGTCGGCGTTCTGGCGATTTACTCGGAAGGCTTCAGTAGAAGCTGCTGGGAGTCCCAGCAGCTTCTACTGAAGCCAGTCCCCAACTCCGGGGACTTCGGGTGGCAGTATATGCCGTAAAGTTGTTTGCGGCCTGCCAGTAAACCAAAAGCAGAAGAAGAAGAAGTGACGTCAGCGGCTTCATTTGCGATTCCGGTGTGAACGCGGTCGGCTCTTAGTTCCATGGGGGTACTAAGTGCTGGGAGCTAAGTACGGCAAAGTACTTGGTGTGAACGCGGCTATTGACTCTCAGCAGCAGCACATTTACAATGTTCATATAAATACTGGAGTAAATTCAAAGCAAAGGTTAGAGGGCGTCCCATTTTTGCTCTTTATATTCCTGCCAATATTTTTCAGAAACCCACTGTGCTGGCCATCTGTATAAAATGAAAGAAAATTGGAGGGCCAGAAAAAGAGATGATGGTTTTCAGTAAAGCATACATATTTTCTCAGTGTCTGAAAGCCTGTAAAACCTCTTGTTATAAAATGTGCTACATGTGGCATTTAAGCATACTTTTATTTGAATATACTAGTATAAAATAAATCAAACAAGACTACAAAGAAGAAGATTGGTCGCTCAGGCATCTGACCGACTGATACCGATGCAATTTAACTTTATGTCCATCATCCTACATCGTACATGCAAGTGACTCGCATTGTTGTCATTTAAAAAGAGAACATGTCCGGAGGCTGCAGTCTTTTTACTGCAGTGACTATATGATAAGCCGGAGAGCCTCAGCCCTTAAAGCTTCACAACTCAATACTTTTTACATTTTAAAGAACTTGAAGGAATTGGTAACTTTATGACTTTGGCTACCCCCAGTTGTAGAAAAAAACACCCTTTACCAGCCCACAAAAGAACAATGCAAGCCACTAAATATTAATTTTACTTAATTTTAGCCTGCAATTGAAAAAGACATTAAAGCGACTATTTTCAAAATGTTTTTCCATGGATATTGCAACAGCTTGAAATTCCGCCTCTCTTGTTTTCCTCAGGTATGGAAAGCATGGCGCCTTCTACAGATTCAGGTCCAGCACGGGGCGAGTCCTGCCTCTGTTTTACGTCTACGACTCCTACCTGATGCCAGCCGAGTCCTGGGCCGATCTCCTCAGCCCTAAAGGTTCCCACAGTATCCGAGGCACACCTTACGACGGTGTCTTCCTCGCCCTTATCGTGGAGGAGCGACACAAACACGACATCCTAGCTAGCGGCTTTGACGGCATCTACACCTACTTCGCCTCCAACGGATTCTCCTTTGGCTCGTCCCACCAGAACTGGAAAGCCATCAAGAACTTCTGCGATGGGAACAATCTGCTCTTTATTCCCAGCGTTGGTCCGGGGTACGTGGACACGGCTGTTCGCCCGTGGAACAACCACAACACGAGGAACCGCGTTAACGGACGATACTACGACACTTCCTTGCAGGCGGCTTTGTCTGTAAGGCCGGAAATCGTCACCATTACGTCCTTTAACCAATGGCATGAAGGCACGCAGATAGAGAAGGCTGTACCCAAGAAAACAGTGACGCGTTTGTACCTGGATTACCAACCCAATCAGCCGGACCACTACTTAGTGCTCACTCGCCAATGGGCAGAGAACTACAACAAGGAGAAGGACACATGGCTGATGTGAACTTAATTTCCCTAGTGAATCAGACCAAAACAAAAAGTCAGCTCCTACTCCTTTATGTCCATTTCAATACCAGTTTTTCTGCTTCGACAGCATCTACACCTACTTTGAATCTAATGGCTTCTCTTTGGCTTGTACTACCAGAACTGGAAAGCCATTAAGAACTTCTGCAATGCCAACAATCTGCTCTTTTGGTCCAGTGTTGGCTGTTCGCTCGTAGCACAACCATGGAACGAGAAAGCATGTTAACGGACGATATTAGGACACATCTTTTCAGGCCAGAAATCTTGACCATTAAGTCCTTTTACCAATGTCAGGAATGGACGCAGATAGAGAAGGCTGTACACAAGAAAACTGTGAGGTGTTGTACCTGGACTGCCAACCCAATTAGCTAGACTACATAGTGCTTACAGGCCAGTGGGTCGAGAGCTCAAGGAGAAGGACATGTGACTGATTCGACAAGAAAAGACATCTCCAAACCTTTATATCTATCCCCCTAACTGTTTTATGTCCGACTCTGAGCACTACTTTGACGGCATCTTCACCTACTTTGCCTCCAACGGCTTTCCTTTGGTTCGTTCAACTATGACTAGAAAGAAAGAACTTCTGCAAAGCCAACAATCTGCTCTTTATTCCCAGCGTTGGTCCGAGTTACTTGGGAAGGGCTGTTCAACCGTGGAAACGTCTTTGCAAGCGTCACCATTAAGTCCTTGAACCGATGGAAGGGACGCAGATAGAAATGGCTCTTCCCAAGTTTGTAACTGGACTACAAACCCAATCAGACGGACTATCACTTAGTGTTTACTCTTCAATGGCCGGAGAACTTCAACAAGGAAAACGACACATGGTTGAACTTTATTACCTGGTAGATCAGACCAGAAAATACATGAAATCAGCTCCTTTATCTCCATCTCCTAGCACTTCTGATAAGATTTTCTCTAAATGTTCAATCTACATTTACTGTTTTTAATCCGTTTTTTTGTACAGCTTATAAATGTCACCTGGTATGTTGAAGCTATGAAGGACAAATAATCATTGTTTCCTGATAATTCAGTATCTGTGTGCGGCTTATATGCAGTAACTCTGCCCTGTAGAGACGTTTTTCTTATTTTCTTATGATGAGAGACTGTTCTTTCCTGTATTTCTCTGAAGTGAAAATTAAAATGTGTGTCTGGTTACTGTCGGTGAGTCATTGAAAAAGAACATCCGAGAAAGATTACAAATAGTTAAAGAAGTGTGGGTTGCAGGAATATGGTTTTCAGAGTCTAGGGTTTATATTTGTTTGCAGATGGTTGAATAATTAGCGTGTGCAGAAAACCAAAAACAAGACAGAAGCTTGTGCTGCAGCTGCTCGAAATTATTGGTTTTGATGAAGTGCCTGGGTTAGAGTCCTTTGTCACATTTTTTTTAAATTGGTTAATTTGACCACGCTGTGAAATTAAAAGCTGTTAAGGGTGCAAAAAAAGAATAACACAGACTCTCAAGTACTTGTTTGTGCAGTAGTTGGCCAAAGAGAAGCAGAAGCATTGGAAAATGTAATTTATTACAACTGGGCTTATTTTTTCCTCTGTTTTTGGTATTAGTTGCTATTAATTATGGTTTTTGGTGATACAACCTTAATTGAGTACAACAAACATTTCCATAATTATTATTTTTCCCAACCAATTTAAAACGGGGCTGCATTATCCTTTGTCTTTTAATTTTCTTTATTAATTAAGATTTGTTTAGGGACATTAGAAAACATTGTTGTACATGTGTTTAAGGTTACTTCATCTGTAATCCCTGGCCAGACATGTCAGAGACACATTAGCATGAGTTATGATATTTAAAAAGTGTAGAAGACGTTACAGAGAACATGGACAATCATCATCCTAAAAATAAAATGATATTGTTCTATTGCAATTATTTCTGGGACAATATCCTGAGACAGGATATTGTCCCAGAAATAATTGCAATTGAACAATATCATTTTATTCCTGTCTAATAAATGAAGTTATTTCAAAAGGCCTATCGGACAGAGGAAATTAAATTAGAGCAAGGCTCAGCGTGCAGTCTTGTTTAAGCTTTAATGAGTTTATCTCATTATAATCCAACAAACAAAAAAACACGAGGCACCTAAATGTATATTCAGACTGCTTTGTCATTGCTTGGTTCGGTAAATTAGGCTGTTAAAGCTATATTTTTACAATAAAACCTGTGTTTTTGGGTTGATCCTACGGTGGCCGACCGGTGCAAACGAGCTACAACGTATCAAAACTCTTCCATTAAGAGAAACGCGCTGCAGCTTCAGACACGATACAAATATATAAACACAAATGTACCAAATCACATGCAGATGAAGAAACATCTTCCGCACATTGACAACACATGCAGCATTTAAAAAACATTGATCAACTGGAGGAAACCCGAGCGGCGCTTTCTAAAAGTGCTGCGGAAACCAAACGCTGCAAATACAAAAAGGCGGCAAGAAGCTCGAAACACAACGGAAACCAGGGGATACTAAAAGGTTTCGCACACAGATGGGACCGGAGCGCTCGGTGACGTTCAGGATTATAAAGATGGACATCTGTCTCTGTTGAAACGGCAGTGCGATTATCCTTATGGAAATGTTTTGGCCGTTGTAATGCGTTTGCACCTTTCAGCCACCGCTGGTTCCAGCTGTTGATTCCAATTATGTTCCCAATCATGCATTCCCTAAATGAAAAGAGTGGCTTGTACAGAATTCATGTTTATTTTTTTCATTCAAAGCTTCTATTGAGGCTATTTGAATGTTTTTCATTACATTTCATGACTTAATCACCTAAAGAGTATGGGGTTCAAGTACATTTTTGTTTGTTTTATAAATTGTATTTATACTTTTGATAGATTGCTGTTATTACGCGCATTAGAGCAAACAGTCATTTAACCGCGGTAAAAATGGTTATTTTTGAAAATGAAACGCTATGAATGCTGCTGCAAACTATGCGGGACAGCAATAAAAAAGGACTAAGTTCTATATTGTATGGAAAGTAATTCAATGAAACTAACGAAAAGAGAAGGAAAGGTTCAAAAGTGTAAACCCCCGGAATGCGCTCGATGGTACATCCCGCTGACATTTAGTCATTTTTAGAGCACTCCTAGTCAGACGGTATCTCATTATATTCCCAAGCCTCTGGAGTAGCAGCTCTCAGTGGGCAGACCTGACTTTAGGTGTACGACAATGGTTGTTGGCGTGCTGCTGTGTGATTCAGAAGTGGAGCCTGAGTAAGTGGAGCACATCGTGTGAAAGAGGAGTCAGTGGAGCAGCTGATCCCTCAGGACTCTCTAGTGCCACGCTGTAATGCTCCTGCTCGAGCCCACAAAGTGACATGTCCGAATCAGGCTGCTGTCAGCGCAGCCTAACTGAGTGTCTTTTTGCTTTCCCACTGGTGCTCACAAAGGGAGGCGTGCAGCTGTGTTAGTGAGGCATAATAACAGCAACCGAAAAGGACAGCAAATGGCCTTTATACAACCAACAAAACCTGTATTTTTTCCAAAATATTTGTCAAGAAATATGAGGACATTGAAGTAAGTAAGTATCATTTATTTATAAAGCGCTTTTCACAGACATAGTCAAGTGCTTGACACAATAAACAATAAAAACATGCAATAAAAATAGAATACGAAAACAGAAGTTACCCAAACAGGAATGTCTTTAAATTACATTTAAAACAATCTCAGCGGACTGTAGGTGAGCGTTCCATAATTTAGGAGCTAAGTGTTCTTTAGAAAACTGGAAAAGGAGCTTTGAATGTAAAAAAAAAAACGAAAATAAAACTGAGATGAAAACCTTAGAGCAGCTAATCGATGCTAATATGCAGTGTGGAATTTGAAAACTGTTTCTCTCATTTTTTTTCACATTTAAGATGTTATTTAGGTGCAAATTAAGAGACATCTTCACCAACTTGACAATACATGCAGAAAAAAAGAATAGAGTTGATATGCTTACAGAATTACAGCCATGGCAATTCAGGAATATTTATTTTTAAATCACAATATCATGTTTTTCCTAAATTAGAGGACATGTTTTATAATTGTTTTATAATTCTTCATGTAACATTTTAGGGAGGATAAGTTATTTTAATACAAATTAGAAAGTTTAAATCAAATATAAAAGCTGATATGTTTGTGTGTTGACCGAATGATCAGTCTCTAAGATTTCCACCACGACATCACGGTAAAGCAGTACCCTCTGCAGGCTGTCACGTAAACTGAAGACTGCTTTTGATAATGATATTTAAAATGTTGAAAATATGCTAACAATGACTAAAGGGGGGCGAAGAGAACAGCCTTTTAAGTTCTTGGACAAAAAAGACACTTCCTTTTATTGGATTTTGTTCTTTTACTATTTTGTACGAATACACAGGAAAGAAGAAAAAACGTAAACCTAAAGCTCACCTATCATGCTATTTTAGGCAATAGCATAGGTCTCAGATATATACAAATATATAAAGAACATGTCTATGAAGTGTTTTGCTCAAAATACCAAACAGATCACCCATTCTAGCCATGCCTCATATCCCTCTATTTCACTTCCTGTTTCAAAAGTGCTGATTTGGGCTTAAAAAAAGAATTGATAAAAAAAGGAGGCGTCTGAGCTCATGCGGGACCCGGCAGCTACTGTCTAAACTAAATGCTGCCGTGATGAAACGCCATATCATGGATTATCAAGGATTCTCTCTGAAGCAGTCTGGAGCTCAAAGGCTTTCTCTCTTGCCGGTTATACCACAAGGTGAGTTCCTTTTTATTTCCTGCTTCTTCACACACATGCTCTCCAGTAGGCTACAGGTTAGCTCTGAGTGTTAGCCATGCTAACGTAAACATGCACCGACCATATTACGTCGAAAACAGTCGGGCATTGTTTCTGATGGCAACGTTTCTGATAGGGCCGTGGGTCCACATTTCAGATATGACATCATATCGGACGCAAATCTGGATCAGCTCCGTTGTAGCCCCGTTTTTAGAGATTTGGGTACGGAGGAAAAGAGAGAGGGTTTAATTTTCTGACGCTGCGTGAGTTCCCCGACACACATCTTTATGTATACAAGACATCAAAAAGTGCATTCTGCATGATAGGTCCCCTTTAAATTATCTTACTGATTTTGGTAAAGTCAATTAATGATATATCGGTAATCAAAAAGCTGTACTTGCTAGTATTTTGTTACTAAAACGTATGACAAACTGATCCCTGACTCAAGAGCCATGATGAAGAATGGGAGATAAACCCGTTCAATCAAAGTTGCAAAGATTAAAACATAAGCCACTTAAAACAAAAAAGAAATAAGGTCCAACGAGAAAAGAGAGGGTCCCCTTCTGCTCAGGTGTATATCAGTATGTAGTGTCTCTACTTTAAAGAGTCATCTCCTGCTGATGTTCAGGTGTATATCAGTATGTAGTGTCTCTACTTTAAAGAGTCCTCTCCTGCTGATGTTCAGGTGTATATCAGTATGTAGTGTCTCTACTTTAAAGAGTCCTCTCCTGCTGATGTTCAGGTGTATATCAGTATGTAGTGTCTCTACTTTAAAAAGAGTCCTCTCCTGCTGATGTTCAGGTGTATATCAGTATGTAGTGTCTCTACTTTAAAGAGTCCTCTCCTGCTGATGATCAGGTGTATATCAGTATGTAGTGTCTCTACTTTAAAGAGTCCTCTCCTGCTGATGTTCAGGTGTATATCAGTATGTAGTGTCTCTACTTTAAAGAGTCCTCTCCTGCTGATGTTCAGGTGTATATCAGTATGTAGTGTCTCTACTGGGACATGTCTCCATGCTTTAATGTTCAAAAAGCTCTTTATTTCTCTCATACTGTCTGTGCTGCAGCACCTGTTTTCACCCTCTGTCTGAAACCAGAGACCGGTCTGCTCTGATTGGTTAGCTGGCCGGCTCAGAGGAACATTAACAAACAGAGATGAAGACAAAACTCACTGTGACAAAAGTTTATTATAGTGATCGATGGTCCCCACATTAGAAAGTTGTCAAAGGGGGTGGAGACTGTAAAACAACATTTCTACTTACAAATAAAAAGAAACATGGCTGATAAAAAATATAGCAAATCTTAGAGGACGATCGTTGGATGGTTTTTTCTTTATTGTGCGTCTACAGCAGACCCTGCCTCTTCAGATCCTCGTACGTCTTCTTGTTCACCACGTTACCGCTGGAGTCCTCGTACTCCTCCTGAAACACAGACAGGGACGCCAGGGTTACAAATATAACTAGGACTTCAATTAATGATCAATCTGAATATATTTTTCTATAAATGTGCTGGTATTTATAAGTTGATCCTTACTTTGATATCTACGTAAAATAATTTAGGTGATAGAGAATATGTGATGGTGGAGCCTGGTAGATGAATGTGTTACTTAGTGTGGAAATGAGCTAATAGCTACATCTGGCTTAAACCATCTCCTCTCTTTTGAATATAATATGTTTATGCATGGTTCAATAATGAATTATGTCTAATAATAATTAAGAATTTGGAATAAAATGTAAGAAAATAGAGAAAAGTATTATATTTTTTAAATGTCTTGTTCTTTCAGGCAAAACATTTCACATATATTCAGTTTAACCGGGGGTGTCAAACTCAAGGCCCGGGGGCCAAATCCGGCCCGCCACTTCATTTTATGTGGCCAACAAGAGCTTGCAAAGAATATAATAAGTTTATTAAAATGTTACGTGCCGCTTTACAGGAGAACATTGCCCATAAACTACATGTCCCACAATGCATCTCACCAGGTGCATGCATGGATGTATAATAAGAACTGGATACAGCGTGGGAGGCGGGGCCTCGTTCATTCCTATGAGAGTTGCTCATTGGCGCATGAAGACAAAATGGCCCAACTTTTGAGAGAGCGAAACGTCACGAAAGTATTCATATAATCCATTCTTATAGTGCATCCATGGGTAAAGGTAAAACTGTCTTAAGTCAAAGATGAATCTTGATTGGGCCAAATTTGACCTCGAGTCACCCAAAACAATTCCGCTGGGTCTCCCCAGACCCGAACACCAAATTATACACCCAAGACCTTCAGACTTGGCTAAAATTGTCAAAATCTGTTTGGTAGTGTTTATATATCTGTTGTGGAGGATATCATGAAGTCTGGTTCCAACACAAAAAACTAGAGTGTAGTTATTATATAACTTGAAACGGGTCACGGGACACCCGAACACAACACAAGGGTTAAAAACTAAGAAACGAAGCAGTAAATATCCATATTAAGGAAGCTAAAGACAGCATTTTCTCAAACGTTGACGATACTTAAAACACCATTATAACAAAAGAAATGTAAAACACCATTATAACAATTGTGATGATATTGTGAGATTGACCACTGAAGCTTTCACACTGTAATAATCATCAGTAATGTCCGGTTCTTTACTGCAACGCTGCCTTTAAAACCAGAACAGAAGATCTCTACTCTCTTATTACGATACAGATGTCATTTTGTTTTATTTCCAAAGTCCTGAATAAATAACCAGAATATATGCAGATCATTTTCCTCACCTCTGTGTCCGGCTGCCACCTCTCCAACGCCTTCTGGGACTTCAGCTTCGCCCACACTGAGAAACAAACAAACCATTCATAAAAAAAAACTTTTCAAATCCTTTAAAAAAAAAATCCAACAAGCTAACGAGACTCAATCTCTTACGGGACACGGCGTCCTCGATCTGTGTGACGTTGGCGAAGTGAGCCGTGTTGGGGATTCCCAGGCAGCGCATCCCGTGAGCATGCCTCCATTCCTACAACACAAAAAGTATTTAGTTATTTGACTTTTTCTAACAATGACAGTGCAGATTGTCAGGCTCTCTGTCACATCCACGTACGGCAAAGTGCCTCTGGAAGGCTTTGGGCCCTCGGTAGGTGTAGTTCCCGCAGATCTCACAGTTGTAGTTGATGTTCAGACCGTGGAGTTTATACAGCCAGTACGGGATCGGCTGCACGGAGGAAAACAAGAGGGGAGGAACACGTTAAAGAAACAAGCAGCACGTCGAGGTAGAGCATTTCAAATACACAAATGGCATCTTGTGTTTTCATGTGCAATGTTCGTATGAAATGTATTTATTGTTAAAAATGCAACGTTGAGTATCTAGTGAAGCACTTTTTCAAAGGAGATGGGTTTTCCACAGGTATCTCTGTTGGAAGACATTGCAGCTTATTTGCAATGTGCTCTATTGCGTAACAAGTAGGGTTGCTAGAAACTGACCATGATCAAAATCGATTATTCGGCAGCCCTGGCGAATAATAATCGATTAGGTGTGTGTGTGTGTGTGTGTATTAGGTGCATGTATTAGGTGTGTGTATTAGGTGCATGTATTAGGTGTGTGTATTAGGTGCAGGTGTGTGTGTGTATTAAGTGCGTGTATTAGGTGTGTGTGTGTGTGTGTGTGTGTGTGTGTGTGTGTGTGTGTGTGTGTGTCCTCACCTTGCCGTCCCAGCCCAGCGGCAGGTTCTTGGGGTTGTAGATGATCTCGTTGTCTTCGTCCTCGCTCTCGCTGTCGCTGAGCTGCTCCTCCTCTTCCTCCTCGCGCTCCTCTCCGGTACGAGCCTGCTTCCTCTGGACGTTCTCGTGAGTCAGCTGCCTCTGCTCCTGTGACCGGAAACAATCATACAAACGGTCAGGGTTTATTCTAGAAGAAACACACAAGACACCTCTGATGAAATGTTGGATCCGGCCCCTTTATTCAGCTTTATTAACCCTCTAATCCACATTACCCAATCAGAGCAGCCTGGGCTCTGGTTTCACACAGAGGGTGAAAAGAGGGGCTGCAGCACAGGCAGTATGGAAATTAAAGCATGGAGACATGTCACAGTAGAGACACTACATCAGAGTTCCCGTTAGCTGGAAATTACCGGACTATGACCGGTAAAGCATGCTGAAGACCGGCAAATCTAAATCTCTCCGGTCAAAATAATCCTTTGCGCATCACCGCATCAGTTGCGCCACTTATGTGACAGACAAGAAGAATCAATTCTAATGTCTAACACTTAATGTGGAGAAAGAGATGTCCTGTGTGGGTTGATTGTGCGTTGATCTGTTGGTAATGCCTCGGGGTTCTGGTGGGCATCTACTTTGCGGCCTCACCCGGTTGCATAGCGACGCTTATTGTTAAGCTGTCTTTTAATAAGCAGGTAGTCCTATCATTAGCTAGAACTAGCTGGATCTGATCGATATGGACATAAACGCGAGTGAAGTCTAATCTGACGGGAGAGAGAGATCAGCTGCTGCTGACGAGTCGACACACAGCTCTGCATGATCATATGCAGCGGTGAGCGGAGCTACACACACACTTCAGGTTAGAATATCACACGTAGCTATTTTAATTACCTCTCAAACTACCTGAACTAGTTATATATATATATGTTTAGTTTTACTGTCGGGTCACTCATTACTGATCCACGAGCTGCATGATGCTGATAGGCTGTCAGGAGAGGGAGAGCGCTCCGTTTATTATTCCCGTGTTATTGTAATTACTGTTCACTTTTGAATAGTGTAGTTAATCTACTATAATATCTCTTCTCTGGCCTGGGAGCGCCTTGGGATCCCCCAGTCAGAAAAGGAAGTTTGGGGCTCTCTGCTGGAACTGCTACCCCCGAGACCCGACCACGGATAAGCGGGAGAAGATGGATCAATTTGTTTTAAAGCTCAATAAATAACAAAGAAGACCTATGACCGGCACTTTTCTCATTTTGTCCGGAAGATTTAAACTTTAACGGACATGTTGAGCAGCACTACATACTAATAACTTAAATAAATACAAATGTATATTTTACTCACCCCGAGGATCTCGATGTAATCATAGACCTGAGCCTCCAGGAAGCCGATCTCTTTGTTCCTCTCTGTGTCTCTGCAGGAGTGGAGGATGGAAATGATCATTAATGATATAAGAAACCGTATGATAAGAAACCGTCTGCATGAGATGTATAGCTTTACACCAACTTACTTCTTGGGGCCTTTAGCTTTGGGGTTTTTGGCGAACAGAGACGGGTCCAGTGATTCCAGAGATTTACCTTTGGTGCTGAACAGCCTCTGAGCTCGCTCCTCCAGAGTCCTGCAACACACACACACACACCACCAGTTTGTACAGAAAACCAATTTGCAGTTTGTTTTCCAGGTGTACCACAGCCAGAAGAAGTTAAGTAATTAAGTTAAACGTAATTTTTGTTCAGCATGCAAACGTCTTTCTCACCCTCCACACTTCAGCCCCAACGCCATGAGAGCAGACTTCAATCTGTCCAGACCCAAAGAGGCCAACTCCTGTGGAAGAAAACAACCAGCAAAAGCACATCAGTGGAAGCTAGGGTTGTATGTCAAATACAAATAGACAGTTATCATACTGTGTAAACAAGAGGGCTTTACATACTATGCACACATGTACATTCACTGTAATATTGTATGAGAATTCACCATGAACATCATATACATAAATAAGCACGCCTCTGTAAACAGTAACTCTTTAAAATATGAGTGTTTTATATTTTTACCTCCCAGGAAGAAAAGGCAGAGAGGTCCAGATGAGCTCCGGAGTGAGTCAGAGCACTACTCGTCTCTTTCTGGAAATAAAAACAGGTCAGATTAGATGAGTCACCATATCTCATAGCAGAACAATTGTTATTTATTTATATTGTACTTTCATTTGCTATTATGGTCCAATGAGACAAGAATCACACTTCACAGATTTTCAATTTAGAACATCCTCCTGGGTCAAATGTTCTCATATGAAGGCCTGTACTCAACCCTTGGTCTTTAAAACAGGACATGTAACCGTGGTTTCTTAAAAACAGCTTCATAAATGTTAGGGATGCTCCGATCGATGGGGAAGCAGAAAACCTGCAGCTCCACCCGCTGTGACGGATCGGTGAGCGGAGCAACACACACACACACACACACACACACACACACACACACACACACACACACACACACACACACACACACACACACACACACCACACACACACACACCACACACACACACACACACACACACACACACACACACACACACACACACACACACACACACCACACACACACTAAGAGTTAGGCCTAACACATTTCGCCATTTTATCTACCTCTGGAACAAGCTAAACTAGTTATACATATATTTATTCTTCACTGTCGGGTCACTCAGTACTGGATCAGTGAGCTGCATGAGATACTGACAGGCTGTCAGGGGAGAGAGAGAGAGAGAGAGAGAGAGAGAGAGAGAGAGAGAGAGAGAGAGAGAGAGAGAGAGAGAGAGAGAGAGAGAGAGAGAGAGAGAGACTCCCGTCATTTCTCCCGTGTTCTTATCCAAAGTTAATGTAAACTTGAATAATGAACTTCATTTGAATGTAATAATTATGTTGGTTGTTGTTTGTGGAAGCGCGAGTGAATGAGCCCCATTAACTGAGTTTTAAACATCACTTTAAATGGAAGATCCCCATAGGCCCCGCCCACTCGATCCGACAATCGGCCGATTCCAGCCGCAAAATTGGCGACCGGAGCATCCGTGATAAATGTATTATATTGGACGTTTTTACAGGAGCATTTGTGTATCCGTTGGGCAATATGTTCTGCGGCTGATTTGTGAGTACTTCATTTGGCATGGACTCAAGAGGTCACTCTAAATATCTTCAGGTATCTCTCTGTAATGAAATGAGAAACAAGAACTCACGGGCCAGCCTGGGAACGTCCCGTTCTCCCACTTCTTCTCGAACTCCCCCAGCACCTTCCCGTAGAGCTCGTTCTGATCCAGCAGAGGTTTGACCCGTTCTGTGTAATCCTGCAGATACTCCAGCAGCATCTCCAGGTACCTGCACACAGACATTATTCATAGAAGGAAAGAAGTTCAATATGAGTTCCTTGTATATGTAAGGCATATTTATCAGCTTTACAGTCTCATTCATCCATTTAAATGTCTTTTTAAATAATAAATATACAGAATTAGCTTTTAATTTGTGCATTTTTAACAGCATATAGAATAAAGATAAGGGCTAGACGTGCGGTGCTCTTCAGACTGAATCAACATAACTTCTAATTGGGAGACTTTATTCTTAGGGAAATGACCAGAAGTGGGAAAGATTCAATTTTGGGGCCGATCGCCAGACCGAGTGGGCGGGGCCTATGGGGATCTTCCATTTAAAGTGATGTTTAAAACTCAGTTAATGGGGCTCATTCACTGGCGCTTCCACAAACAACAACCAACATAATTATTACATTCAAATGAAGTTCATTATTCAAGTTCTCTCTCCCTCAATCTCCTGACAGCCTGTCAGTATCGTCTCATGCAGCTCACTGATCCAGTAATGACTGAGTGACCCGACAGTGAAGAATAAATATATGTATAACTAGTTTAGTTTGTTCCAGAGGTAGATAAAATAGCTGTGTGTGTGTGTTCCGCTCACCGGTCCGTCACAGCGGGTGGCGCTGCAGGATTTCTGCTTCACACACGTCGCATACCGCTAATTTATTGTCATTTTCGGACACCTTCAAATCCTGCCAGACTGGTGAAGCCATTTTGGCGAGCTTGTTTTGCCGCGCACAGAGAAAAGTGTGATGTATTTTACATCATAATTTTACGTCATGTGATCGGCATTTTTAGAGATCACTGATCGATCGGCAGAGAGTGAGAATCGGCCGATATCAATCGGAGCATCCCTACATGTCATCCCGTCTTTCTCCCCCTAACAACTCTGTACATTTATCTACAATTAAAACGGCATCAATTGCCCAAAAAATACCGTAGAAAGCTGTAAATTGCTCTCAGTGTTGAAATCTGTCAAAAATGATGGACGGCCTTAACTTTGGTGGAAGAAATGTCGGTGCCTGCTCAGTTAGTGCAACCCGGGTTCTGATGGTAATAAATCAGGTGGACCTACTTTTTGTACTCTGCGTTCTTCCTGTCTTTGGGGATGTCAAACAGCTGGTCGAATGAAGACAGGAAGGAGATGTACTCCAGTTTCTGAGGAGGAAGAGTAAAGGTGGTGGTTACAAATAAATGTGACTTATGTTTGGAGTAAGTCTGAGTAATGTGGACGTTAAAAAGATCCTCACCTCGGCTCCCTTCAGGTTGATGAACTTCAGGTAGCAGTCGTGGAGGTCGAGGTAACGGCCGTATCCTTCCTCATCAGAGAACTCCACCAGGTCTGAGGAAGGTGAATCAAATCAGAGCCGAGTGTTACAGAAAACGTCTTCTATTTAATACCCGTTTAATTCCCTTTGAGCAGGTTTTTATTCATATTATCTTGGCTCTTTAACGACTGTTTCCTTTAATGAAATGCCATTCTATAATGTGTTTCTTCTGCACCTATGACATGCTTTGGATTTCAAGTCTATCCCAATTTGACATGTACCGTTTTAGTTGTGCAAAAGATAGCCTTGATTAAATCCTGTTGTGAGATGGAGCCTAAAATAAAAATATTAGATCTGGATTGAGACTAGGGCTGCACAATATATCGTGTCGTGACGATAATCAATACTTTTTTTTTTGGGGACGTGCGATATGAAGTATGCAAATGAACTCAAACACGTCATGTTACAATTATTTTGCTGCTTGCTACAAAAGAAAAAACTTGCGCGGCTCTCATGTCAGGGGTACTTGAGTGAGTGACAGCAAACCACCAATCACAATAAAATCTCCAAAGCAAACGGACACGGTGATTAAAGGTAAAAACACTGAATAAAGTAGTTTCATGTGTTTCTCCAGGGTAGTTCGGCGCTGCTAACCGAGCTAGCTCAGCTTGTTGCTCTGATAACTTAAGATCCAGACGTCCGTGACTAAAATCCTTCATCCGGTTAAACAGTTAGAAAAATACCAATTGTATAGCATTAAAGTTCAAGAAAGGATGGTTTGCGGACATAAAAAACTGTCTTTTCTTCAATTCCTGTATTTTTTTCATATCGCAAGGGGGAGAAATCGCAATGTCAGTTTTTTCCTATATCGTGCAGCCCTAATTGAGACATACTTTGCTCCTCCTCGGTGGGATTATCTCTGGCCTTCATCAGCTCATCAAACTCTGCAGACATGGGGATGGAAATCTATGGAAACACATGAAAACAGTATTGTTATTATCCCATAGTACAGCTAGTCTAATTTACAAGTACGTAGACGTTAACTACCTCATTGGGGTGTTTTCTGTGGAACTCCTTTATCTGTTTCAGTCTGTTGTAGAACTCTGCAAACTCATTTGGTCCTGAGATCGCAGCCAGTTCGTCCTTTCTCATTCTGTAACAAGAAAAAGAATACACATGTTACTACCTGTGTGTTACTTTAGAGAATACGGTTCCAACAACACCTGTAATGTAGAGAAGAGCCGTTTTACCACATGTCATTTAGTCACTTACCCGTCTTTGTCTTCATATGAGTCTCTGACAGTTAAGCTGACGTCCATATACCTCTGTGAAAAGATAAAAGCACTGTCAGACTGTCTTTGTTTTTACATTTCATTTAGCTGACATTTATCAGAAGCACGGAGCAACGATAAATATCAAGAATACTGCAAGTACATCATCTTTTAATAAGCCAAACAATTTAAAAGGGCTACTGCTGCATTGCCTAAATGCTTCATACAGAAGTGAGAACGTTTTTGGGGGATAGCCCACAGTATTGAGTATGAGTATGAGTAAGTGACATGTAATGTAACGCATGTCTAGCATTATAGCCACGGTTTAATGTACTGGATTCAGAAAGATTGGAGGGAATTTGACCCTGAAACATCAGTACTTACTATACATCAATATTTACCAGAAAAAGCACGTTTCTGCATATGACACAATATGTGTGTGTGGATCATTACAGCTGCAATGGCCTTACACATATTGAATGCTATGTTTAGTTAGTTGGACATCGATTTTTCTTTTTAATAATCAGAAATGGGCCTTAAGTAAAAACAAAGATTAAGAACTTTACATACTGATATTTACACTTTAAATTAGCAGTAATTTGTCCCTTCATATGTTTATTTGTCAGATAGTCTACAGATGTATATCTTTCACGATCAACATGAATATATTTTATGTTTGTTTATGTTCTACTCTTTTTATTTCCACATTATTCGCAATGCCTTGTTTACATGCTGCTGTAACGAAAAAGTCTCCCAATTTGGGATCAATAAAGTAAATCTGATCATATGTTGAGATGTAACTCACTTTCTTTTTTTACCCTAAAGCGTTCTAAGTAAGAATGCAGGCATATTTAATCATTTGAATAGACATTAGGCTGATAGATTTTAAGTGTGTGGATTATTTGTCACTATATCCTCTATGAACATGTAACTCTGAAAACAAGTAATGTAAACAACAGTAAATCTTAGCTATCTTAGCTAACCGGTGCTAACGTTGGGAGTTTATTAACAAATAAAAGCTTTAACTTACATCCAACATCGCTCTTGTTCTGTGGTCCGAGTTAATCTGTTCCCGCAGCTGTTCGAAAAATAAACACAATGTGAAAACACAAGTTAATTTACACAGGTTTCCCATCCTAGCATATAAAGCTAATGCTAAGCTAATGCTAACAGAAGAGCTAGTTTACCGTTGATTTCTTGTGTAGCATTTCTTTAGTTTTAGTATCCATTAGCCTCTCCTTCTCTTCGTGGTAGCGACGCTGTTGCTCTAAAATCGTCTCCATGGTTTATTAATGTGTTTTCCGTTTATAAAAAGAAGAGATAATGCTACTAACTAGTTAGCATTAAAATGAACCAACAGCCGTTTAAGAGACGTTTGTTTTCAATGGCGCATGTTGAGGAGGGAAGGTCGGTCGCTGAACTCGGTACAGTGAAACATGGAAATAAAAGGTTCCGGGTGACAGAAAACCATGGACAATTGTGTGTATACGTTTCCAATTAATTAGTTTAAAAGATAAATGTTATAACGATATTCTAATAATACCACACTGGAACAAATAGCGCTACTTAAGTAAACAAATATATAGTACATTACAGTGGCGAGCCATGACTTTTATACCTAGGCCCTCCCTTCCCACGAACAAAAAAAAAGAAGAGTAAAACGCATAAATGATAGCGACCCTCTACCACACAAAGCAACACCATTTATATAAACACCTATCATGACAGGGCACCCACAGCCAAGTAACAATTAAAATGAATTAAGTCAGCACGGCGGCCCACATTGAAAATGATTCAGGCCTACCTTTGATGATCAAATAAATTAAATACAAAGTCCATCCTCCTGTCCTTTTGGATGAAGCACTTGATGGCGGGTCATGCAGCTGATCCTTTGCCACTCCAATTTATCATTGTAACTCAATCTTGAAAATGACTTGGTTAATAATTTCGCAACGATGTCATCACTATCACTGACATGAGCCATCATGAACGAATGTATGCTAATCATAAATCTATCGATTCGATTTATGATTCGAAAATTATAAAAGTAGAGTAGACATGTGGATATTATCCGGCTGAACAAAACGTGCATTTATCTAACACGTTCATTTTACACAGACCTTATTTCGAGCTATTTTCCAAAATCCTATGGAGAAATCCCATTGCTTTTTTGTTGAGGGAACCCATGCAATTGTAATGTCATTTGACATTAGTGTCTCGTTGAGTTACTATAGCGGGCCCTCTGTGAATTTACAGCAGGACCACCAATCAGCTCCGATCTTCACCTCGCAGAGACGAGCTTCTTTCATTTAACCCTTCACATTCAAACAGAAACTGAACAGGCAGATTCGAAGGATTTATTTCCTTGGAAATGTTATTTTAAATACAATTAAAGCAAGTTATGTTGGTAAAACTAATGAAAAAATATAACTAACAAAATATTTTTTTTTAAATATTTTTTTTAATGTTTTCAAATATTATTTTTTAGAATATCATAGGACCTCAGAGAGGGCCTAGAGGAGGGCCCTGACCGCTCGCCACTGGTACATTAAGTTATTTAGATGATATTTAAAGATTAGATAAAGAGATAAGGTGTTTTTAAAGCTGTTCATGGATTATAGTGTTTATTTATTTCTAAGAAGTTAAATTCAGAAGGAAAATATAATTCAGATATTTAAAAAATACGTGCACTGGAGAAAACAGTACTTCAATTATCAATGTATAACATATGATAAGATATACTTTATTGATCTCAATTTGGGAATTGTTTTCGATACAGCAGCATGTAAACAAGGCATTGCACATAATGTGAAAATAAAGGAGTACAAAATAAACAGACATAAACAACTAAAAACATTTCAAAATAGAATATAAAAACAGACATTTTAAGTAAAAAAATATGTAATGATTGGTCAATTAAGTTATTTAGATTATATTTTGGTGAGATAAAGACCTGAGTTGTTTTTAAAGCTCTGTCTGTTCAATACAACAAATTGAGCCTGTATGAACAGTGAATGGACCATAAATAATTAACATCTCAGAAATCAGATGTGAAATTCTGTTGCAGGCTTTTGTTCTAAAGCAGGATGGATTGGCAGCCTTTAGTGTATATATTCCTGTGTTTTGTACTTCCTTTGTAGTCTCTCTCTCTCCACACACACTATCATCAAAGCTGCCATAACGCTCCACAGAGCACACCGTCTGCGTGCACACGCGTGGGAGCGCGCACGGAGGCGGTCTGATTCGTCAAGCTGCAGGAAACAAAAGACATCATCGGAAATGAGGAAACTGTGCAAAAACATAGAAGATTAAACAGGCGCTTTATTAAAATACACCCAGGGCCGTTTCTAGCTTGTTGGGGGCCCTATATGCAGGATGCTAGTTTTTACAGTTTTTTTACAATGGGGGGATTCCGAAGCCTTTAAGATGATCTGTGGAGATGCATCAATCTGTTACACTTTAAGAGGAAAACAGGCTAATTTCACGAAAACCAAGCAATTGAAACTTACAAACAATTATATTAAAAAGGTAAACATTAAGGCTCCTCTACCTCAATAAATGCAAGAGAAAAGCAGCATTTTCTCAACAATGTTTAAGTTACATTTTTCTTCTTCCTCAGACGTCATTCATTGGGTGACAGCTCAACTATGATTTGGACTTTATTACCCCACAAACACAAGCCACAGCTTTGCTATCATTGCAGTTTATATCCTACATTTGATTTTCAAGCATATAATGCTTCACCGAACATACAGGAGGAGGCTTGGCTGTCTACATTAGATGTTACTTGTTAGACGCTTTTATCCAAAGCGACTTACATACTCAATACTGTGGGCAATCCCCGCAGGAGCAATTTGGGGTGAAGAGTCTCAGGGACACAACGACATGCTGACTGCAGTGGGGTTTGAACCTGTGCTCCCCCTGATCCGAACACCAACGCTCTAATCCACTGCGCCACAGCAATGCATAAATAAATGTTAAGGTAAAATAAGATATGAATGAACAACACAAATAAAATAAGTTACATGAATTTGTTATTGGCTATGGTAGGATATTGGTTCACATACTTATTTGATTACATCCACTTGTCTAAGATGACAACAGAGACTTTCGACCCAAAACCAGCTGTTGACTTGTGGCAAGCAGCTAATCGCAGACTCAACCAAAGAGGAAGAAGTAGGCCTACATCATCAGCTACCATGTCTGACAGAGAGGAAGACAGTGAGGAGAACAGTCAGGAGGGTAGTGATGACAGCTTGTATTACTGGTCGTGCTAATGTTGTCTTGTGTTCACCTCTGCATGTGTGTTCTGTGTTCACCTCTGCATGTGTGTTCTGTGTTCACCTCTGCACGTGTGTTCAGTGCCGTGTGTCTGGCAAATAAATTCAAGACCCCCTCAAAAGTTACGGTTTATTTCATTTTAAGGATGAGCACCAAGCAACATCTCCAGGTGCTCCTTTGAGAACCAGGGCAAAAAAGTTATGTGCACCCCTGCCCATAGCGTGTGATTGTGAGCAAAAAAATGACATTGTTTGTAGGCTATATATTTTTCATGGTCTATTTTTATTTTTGAAAAACAGATTGTGCAAGTTGTACAACCGACTACAATTGTGTCACTGTCATTTATAAGCAAATAAAAAAAACCTAAAAGAACAACAGAGGTATCAAATTAAAGACTAAAATATATATATATATTATAGGCTACGATTATTAAAGGTCCCACGTCATGCTTTTCTGGTTATTACCCGTCCCCTTGTGTGTTATGAAGGTTGTTATGCATGTAAACGGTCTGCAAAGTCACAAACCTTCAAAGTACTCACCCTTAAAAACTCTAACACAGAAAATACCTGTCCCAGAACGCCTCGTTGGAGATTTTATTTTTCCATTTCTTTCTTCCGGGAACCAATTGACGTAACGACGACCGAATTGATCAATTGGTCAAATGGACCAATCCGCGGAGCTCCTCTCACACACACACACACACACACACACACACACACACACACACACACACACACACACACACACACACACACACACACACACACACTCAGCCAGCCTTTATTTTTCTCAGCTGCAGCTCCGCGGATTTCTCAGCCTGGACTCAGCCTGAGACAGCGGGACACGGCGAGTATCCGCTCATTGTATTCCCGTTTTTAAAAGATTTGGGTACGGAGGAAAAGAGAAAGGGTTTTATTTTCTGACGCTGACTTCCCCGGCGCACCGGGCACACATAGGCCTATTTATGTATAAAAGACATCAAAAAGTGCATTTTGCATGATAGGTCCCAGGGGCGGCGCTAGGGGGTGGCTACTTGGGCTCAAGCCCCGGATGTTTTCTGAAAAGCCCCGGATGTTTCACTTAAAAAAAAAAAATGTAAACTTTTTTTTTTATTTTTTTAAATGTCTCTGGAGTAATGTGCAGCACCGGAGTCCACCAGAGAGGCAGCCGCTGCGAGACATTAGCCTGCGTACTGCGTAGCCTTCCCTGCCCTGAAGAACAAGTGACCCTTCCTAGTCCCTGACGAGTTTTAAGCTAATAGCCTATAAAGTTATGGATATTAGAAAGTTATTATTAGCCGGCGCCACAAGCTGTTGCTGCTGCAGCAGCAGCAGCAGTATCAGCAGCTGACAACAATGTCATCACCAGCAGTGAATAAATGGATGATGTTTGAGGTTTGTGAATCTAATGGTGATATCTGCACTCTGGCTGACTGAGTAACAAGTGAAAAAGAGTGATGTAACGTTAATCTTATAGCTAGTAAACATGGAGTAACCAAGGCAAGGCAAGTTTATTTATATAGCACCTTTCAACACAAGGCAATTCAAGGTGCTTTACAAAAATGAAAGACATTCAGACAAAGGCATTTAAAAACAGTAAAAGATAATAAAAGAAACATTAAAAGAAAAAATACATGAATACAAAGTTACAGTGCAGTTTAAGATATGAATAGTTCACACAGAAGTACCACTTTACTGATGAACACAACAGCTCAGTTTAAATTAAAAGCAACGACAAAAAGATAAACCACACTAAGTCAATACTCTTATATGTTAGTATGTTTACAGAACATGACTAAAAATTATTCTAAGATGTAACATTAACCCTTCATACCTCAGTCTACTTTTAAGACACTAAAATAACATATTCCAATTTGTATTTTCTTTTCGCGCGTGGAATTATACCGGCTCTCGTTTCAGTACACATAACAACGGAACCATAGCAACGGAACTGACAGGCGACACTCTGAATCCGATTGGCTGTGACTGCATCCACTCAGAGTGCCCGATTCAGAAACGTGACTCTTACACTCTTTACGTCACAAACAAAGATGGTGGATGAGAATAGATCTATAAAACGATAAGCAATGCGCAGTGGATCGGAAGAGGACGGTGTGTCGGCGTTGTTCGATAGCGGTGCGGTATGCTAATGGGAACACACGCCAAACATGCTAAATCACATCAGAAGGTATCACCCAGATGTGCCAATCACCGGAGCCCGGCAAAAGACAACAGCAGTTCAGCAGCTGATCCCCGCTGTTTTTAAGAAGCCAAGAGACATGAAAGCCGAGAGACCAAAATAAATAACTGAAGCTTTTGGCATATGTTTTCAACGACTTTGCGCTCTTGAAACACTTTCTTATTATTTATGATGTCATATTTTCAAGACATTCTTTTTAGTTTTACAGCTTGATGAAACCTTTTTGTTTGACATCAACCATTATAGATAATATGGCCATCTGAGTGTCTGTGGTTTGTTTTTAACTGTTTAATACAGTTAATTATTCAAAATGTCAGAGTTCCTTATTTTTAAACTGAAACTTGCACTACTGTTCAAAAATAAATAACAGCAAACCTGGAATTATGCATTTGGGACTTTTTTTTGCTTTTTCTTGTTGTACCGAACCGTGACCCCCAAACCGAGGTATGAACCGAACCGTGACTTCTGTGAACCGTTACACCCCTAGTCCCCGGTGTTCCAGGGAACTCACCAAGTGTCAGAAAACACAACCCTCTCTCTTTTCCTCCATACCCAAATCTCTAAAAACGGGGCTGCAACGGATCTGATACAGACTGATCTTGAATTATTTTCTACGTCACAGAAGTGGTGCTCCGCTTATTGGTCAATTCTCCACCAATCAGGGGAATGTGGGGTTGGGCCACGGCCGGCCATTGCGCTGGAGACGCTGTAGTACATATGCCAGGCCTGTAAGTGGCGCTGTAGTCTGCCACAAAAGCAGCGAAGAAGACTTCCCGCGCATGGTTGCCATGGTTGCCATGGTTGCCCTTCTGTTTATACTCCGCTCTGGCTCTTTTTCTCCCTCCCCGAGGCAAGCGTTTGCTCCCGCTGCTGTAATTCAATGCAATCCCTCCCTCGCTGTAATTCTCTCCGGTAGTCCACCAGCAGATGACAAACACCCTCCTCTCCGGCTCTTCCAAGGGACGAGGGGACCGGGCGGCAGAGTTTCGCCGGTCAACATGTCCGTTAAAGTTTAAATCTTCCGGACAAAATTAGAAAAGTGCCGGTCAGAGGTCTTCTTTGTTATTTATTGAGCTTTAAAACAAATGAATAACGACTCTATATAATAATATAAGAATAAAACACGGAGGACGGAGATCTCTTTTTCTCCCCCTCTTCTCCCAGCTGCAGCCCAGCAGCTGATCTCAGAGCACGCTCCCCTCTCCTGCAGGGGGGCGTGGTGCAGCTCACAGAATCAGCCCCCTGCAAAAACAGGGCTGGAAAGAGCAAATAGAGCGAAATGAGGCATGGCTAAAATGCAGGATCTGTTTGGTATTTTGAAAGAAAAACAATTTATATACTTTATATAGGTATGGCCCTACAATATATTGTTCAAATATAGCATATGTCCCCTTTAAGGTATTATTGAGGTAGGGTTAATGTTGCTCTCAAAGTGCACCAGATTGATGCTTTTAACTTCAATATTAAAAAAAAATCTTCCCGGGGAGCATGCCCCCGGACACCCTAAAGGATGTTTGGTCCACCCCCCACTTGTAATAAAATAGCACTTTACCCCTGCACCTCCCCCAACAACTCCTGGGCTAAGCCCTGGATCTCCTACAATCCTAAATCCGCCTCTGATAGGTCCCCTTTAACAGACAGTATAGTTAAACCACTGGTAACTATGATTTAAAATGATGTGTTTTTTGGTGATCTGACCATCTGTTCATCAAACAGCATATATTTTATAAAAGGATAATAAAATATGCAACGTTATTGGTCCGAGGAGCGGACATTCTCAAAAAATTAAGAAAATTGCATTTAAAGGCTTTAAAATAGTACCAGAAAAATGCAAATGTTTTGTTAAATGTCTTGGTATATAGGCTACTTAATTGTTTTTAATTTTGCAAAGAAGGTGTCCTTGGATGCTTTGTTAAATACTGTATGTATGCGTATGTGTTTAATTTCCTTTATTTGACACTGTACACATTATAAATAGCTGTGCAAACATGTATATGCTGAAGTACAGGAAGGTCAAAGTAAGAAAAAACTCCCTATTTATGCAGTCACATTTTTCTATGCAATGTATCACCTCACCTCATTCTTTTATTTTGAAACCAGGAAACCGGAAGCTCTTCGTGTAACCTCGCGGTAACCTGACGGTTGGCGGTTTGGCACATTCTCTCGCAGTCAGTCAAAGCAGCGGACACCCAGCGGTACGGATTACGGAATAAACAGTGGACATTTTCACACATTTCCCCCGCATAGGTGCGTCCAGCCTGCGTATAAAGGTGAGCCGACCGTATTCTCAACTCTACAGATAGATATTTAAGGATTTATTAGGTTATTTTGCAGAGGGAGGGGGCGGCGGTGGCGGCGGGGGCATCCATTCTGCCTTTTGTGCTGTGGAGCATATTTGGCAGAGGTCAGTATATTGGCTCTGGTGTTACACTTCGAATAAGTGTGTTGTTATGGTTTATGGAAGTTTAGCTCAGTCGGGTGAACAGGCGAACAATGTCCAGAGACGGTCGGAACTCGGCTCGAAACCATACTGAACCGAGCTCGAATCCCACCTCTGGTTCCCCATTTAGAGTTTACATTAAAGGCACTGGTTGCTCACATTTAAAAAATAACTGTTGTCGAGCTTAATATCTATTTATTAGTTTATTCCACTCATGGCAATTATTATACAACAAAACATGTACACAAGACAAGAAAGTCTTATTTTACCTGCCCCTTATTAAAAAAAGAGGAAAGAAATCGATGGTCTGTCAGCTACAGTTGTTTACACATACTTACAGTAACATGAAACCAACATCAAGTCAACACAACAATCTACCATCAGCAACACATCTCGATGTCTCACAGAGAGGCTGTCTTGCTGTGTTTAACTCCCCGCAGAGAGCCACCAAAGTCCGGGGATTCATCCTCATTATCTCCTTCCCGAACTCCGTCCGGAAAATCCATAATTTAACACATAATCCTCTCAAACCGTGTAAATAAAGTCCTCGAGGATGCCGTAAAAGACATTAAAAAACTGCTGACATCCACTGTTTCATCCGGTGTACACCCACTGCACCAAAAAACCCTTTAAATTCAGTTAAATCTAACTTATTTTATCCAAATAGAGTAAAAACCGTCAAATAAGCCTGACAACATATGTGCATTTATTTAGAAAACGTTTTAAGTTAATTGCAATACAACAACGTGTTTACCAACAAGCAAAGCAGCATTAAGCTATTTTTAGTGAATTTGACATGTTGGTCTTTTCAATTAATTAAGGACCATTGTTTCATTCCGTGTACACACTGCACCAAACAGCCATTTAAATCCAATACAATCTTACTATTTTAATACAAAAGAGCCCTACAACTAACAATTGTTATTTTCAAAATACTTGCATCCATAAATTGTTAAAAGTCAAATACATACAACAATGTGTTGCATGTGTATAAGAAAGCAAAGCTGTATTCAGTTATCTATTATTAGCTGCCAAATGTTTGTAGTGAAGTGTATTGGGACTTATTTTAAAAAGGTATAGCTTAATTTGTCATTAGTTTTATTGGTTTTCTTGAAACTTAAAGACTAAATATTATCAGTATATTACTTAAAAGCAGTAAACAATTAATTGTCTGGGCTTTAAAATAAGCAAAGTAAACGGGTATAAATCTGTTTTTAAGTTTGCTATTTAGACATTTTTTAAAGCAGGATGTCACTGGCCACACTTAGCAGGTACACCTTTGTGGAAGCTACCTTGAAAATAACAAACCCAAACACCCCTTAATCCAAGTCTAAAGTAAAATAAATATGATATCTACATGTGGTTTCTCTTTGCAGTGTGGTTTTCTGCAGGCCTGCTCAGTAACACACACTTCTGGAAGCTTCCCCTCGTGTTGATGGTTACATTTCAGCTGACAGTTTGACACCTGAAGGGCTCTGCTGTGTCAGCATCTTTTACTTCCCCTGTGTTTATTCTAAACTGGAAATGCACCATAACAACAACAACAACAACAACAGCAGCAGCAGCAGCAGCAGCAGCTGATACCCTGAGGATTCCAGCATATGCATGTTTTAACCTTTTGAAATCACACCGCTCTGTGTCATCCTATAACCCGTTTAATCCCCCAATTATCTCCCATATCAGCTGCTCATCTAATTGCATCAGATTTCCTGTGAGCAGCGGCTGTTAGTCAAATGTCAGGATCCGAGTCCTCCGTCGTGTTTATTGAACAATCTGTCCTTACCTGTGTCCGATTTGATATTAATTTCAGCTCGGCAGCAGAAAGGCTCTAGCAGCCAGTCATCTGTGTCATACATTTTTCATAGCGGGACCCGGGAATGTAAATAGAAGCATTCACCTTGACATTCACACACACACACACACACACACACACACACACACACACACACACACACACACACACACACACACACACACACACACACACACACACACACACACACACACACACACACACACACACACACACACACACACACACACACACACACACACACACACACACACACACACACACACACACACACACACACACACACACACACACACACACACACACACACACTGACAGATGGATGAGCTGGATTCAGCGAACATGACCTTGTGTTGTAGGTGTCTTTCATTATTGAGGCTTGTGAGCAGCAGACATTCTGAGATATAACAAATCTGTACAAGATGCAAACGTATTATTGTCAAATGTAGTTTCGGCAATAACAATCTGAAGTCTCAGGTCCTGCACTATTTGCATACATAAGATGTGAAAAAGATCAAGAAATAAAACAGTGCAAGTTAAATGCAGGAATAAAGACAATATATACAAGAAAAATAGAATGAGATTGCAGAATGTAAAATGAAATACTTCGATCAGATAGACCCTTGTCAAACCGTGCAGTCCTGATAACCCTGTGTGTGTGTGTGTGTGTGTGTGTGTGTGTGTGTGTGTGTGTGTGTGTGTGTGTGTGTGTGTCGGTGTGTCGGTGTGTCGGTGTGTCGGTGTGTCTGTGTGTGTGTATAGAGTCAGCATGTCCAGTGAGGTGCAGCCGAGGCCGGACAACAGCCCCAACACCAGCGGGGGAAGCTCGGACGCGGAGCAGAGGGAGGCGGCCCCCCAGGAGCAGGCGGGCCCCGAGCAGCGGGACCAGACCCCCCCCAAGAAGAAGGAGGCCAAGATCTCCAGCAAGACGGCCGCCAAGCTGTCCACCAGCGCCAAGAGGTAGGTCTGCTCTCCTGGGACATGTCTCCATGCTTTAATGTTCAACAAGTGTTCTCATCCTGCCTGTGCTGCAGCACCTCTTTTCACGCTCTGTCTGAAACCAGAGCCCAGTCTGCTCTGATTGGTTAGCTGGCTGGCTCTGTTGCGATTGGTCAAACCCTTAGAGATATCTCAGCCGATATATCACGTACAATGTGTTGTGCGCTAATTTTTTCTACTACAGCAGGCGATAAAGACACCTCTTTAGGTCCTTTTTAAGCTATTATTAAGAAAACAGTGAAAGTGATGGTTTAAATAGGTTATCATTAAATCAAAAACTTCTTCATGTGTTGACAGCTGTCTGGAAGTCGGTTGTTTTTACACACCTCACTGCTTTGTTGGGTTTTTCCACAAGCATATCAACTTCATATCCACACAGGTCTTCAAGGCTGCTTGGCCCTGGGGGATGAAGCACATAAATCCATCGAGAAGGAGCCAACGCCAGAGTTTTTTATTATACTTGAAACACCCTCTTAGTAGTTGCCAGCTCATAGAGTCCTATTGTGCAGCCAGAAACGTTGAGTAACAGCACATAGAAACTGCCGGAAGATAACATGTTGGGCAATTTCCACAATTACCATTAGAGTGTGGACAATAGTAACAAAATGGCTTGGCTTGGAGGGGTTTTCAGGGTTATCGAGGATGCTCATTCCATTTCTGACATTTCAGTATAAAAAAATGACAGTTTTAACAATCAAGTGGCCATATTTGTACTCTCTGTGGGCTGATTTTGATGAATTGTGGGTCTATTTGGAAGATTTAGGGAACTCTGGATAATTTGGATTGTTTATTTATTTAATCGTTTATTTGGCAGGGACAATGCACAGTAATGAACACTTAAAACATTCAAATGTATCAAGCGTAACAGTGCCAGATTTAGCTTTGAGCTCATTTCCATCCGCAGTCCCTCACAATGGATCTGATTGGACAGATTGGCCTATTTATTTGAAAACAAATAGTCCACAGCAGAGATAATAATTTCCATCTTGTGCTCTCTATATCCAATGGATGCAACACTACTCATGGTAGTCAACATCAGCCCACAGAGAGCACACATATGGCCACTTTCTGATTAAAACGGCTATTTCTGATCCTGAAAATGTCAGAAATAGATTCAGCAATAACAAAAACAAAACACTCCAAATGTTCCGGTTTCACTTTGCTGGCAACTAGACTATCTGGAGTTGTAGACATAGAATATAATGGGAGGGATGAAACCCTCTTTAATGGTCACACATGCAGAGCACACAGTGACATTTGGCCTCTGCATTTAACGCATCCTAGTACCAGGAGCAGTGGGCAGCTATTGTACAGCGCCCGGGGAGCAATGGGAGTGAGGGGGGAAGGGGGGTGTCCGGTGCCTTGCTCAAGGGCACCACGGCAGGGCAGGAGGTGAACTGGGACCTCTCCAAGTAGCAGTCCACACTCCATATTTTAGGTCTGATCGGGGACTTGAACCGGCGACCCGACAGCTCCCAGTCCAAGCCCCTACTGACTGAGCCACTGCCGGACATGTGACCTGATGTGACAGCACTGATTCAGTTTAGAGCCAGGTCATGCAGGTTGGCATCATGTGGTGATCAGTAGTGCTGGGGGGGAAACGATTATTTCGAAAACGATTATTTCGAAAACGATTAATCGGGCGATTATTTGATCGATTAGTCGATTAATCTAACGATTATTTTTCTGTTGTTCAATTCATAAAAAACGTAATGTAAACATTTTTTTTTTTACGATACTGTGTCTCAGGGGATCTTAATATTTAAGAACCTAGTAATGTGTTATACCAGATTAACGGAAATAATCTCAGCTAACTGACGATACAAACCATGTTTACCAAAACAAAACACAAGTCTCATAAGAAGCATCTAAATGACCCATGAGCGAAAAATGACAAACGGACATTGGCACAGAACTCAAGATAAAAGTACCCTTATTACTTATCGTAGCTGCACATACAAGATATCCGATTAAAGCTGAGACTCCACAGATTATGTAGGTATATAGTATTATCACTGAGTCATCCGGACTCGCGACAGGGGAAGCAAATACAGTCATCACAACACGTACCTTTACAGAGCTTCTAGGGAGATCGTCTCACCACCGTAGCTGTCAATCTGATCAAAAGACGTGTTCAATGGCATTAAAATGAGAAAAAACGCGGCTGAATCGGTTAATCCATAGGTTTTTAACGTCTATGTATAAAAAAATGATTGAATTTATAATCCATAATTCCATTTTTATGTAAAAATCGGAGAGCAAATGCTAGCTGCTAATGGTAGCCACCACAGCTAGCTGCCGCTTTAAATGTTCCAACATAGCCGTTGTGCTTGTGTGATATGCCAACTCCATTTGGCAAAGACTGCAAAGGACAATATCTTTGCGTTTTGGACTAACTTTAAAATATTCCCATGCTTTTGAAGACCTAGGGCGAGATGTTTTCGTTTGAGGGCTTCGTGCGCAATCCTGTGAGGAGGAGGTGGTAACCGTTTCAGTCTCCATTGTGTTTGAAGTGCGATTGCGAACTGCTTGTTGCTTTGTTTACACACCCACGTGTGTGTAGCGACGCGTCGACGCGGAAATATGTCGTCGACGATATTTTGAAGTCGACGCGTCGCTACAGCACTAGTGATCAGGCAGTTGTTATCTGATCGGGCAACAAGCAGCAGAGCCAGGTGAGCTCTGAGTTGATGCTGATACCAGACAGACAGACAGACAGACAGACAGACAGACAGACAGACAGATATAGACAGACAGACAGACAGACAGACAGACAGACAGACAGATACAGACAGACAGACAGACAGACAGACAGACAGACAGACAGACAGACAGACAGACAGACAGATAGACAGACAGACAGACATAGACAGACAGACAGACAGATATAGACAGACAGACAGACAGACAGACAGACAGACAGACAGATACAGACAGACAGACAGACAGACAGACAGATATAGACAGACAGACAGACAGACAGACAGACAGACGGATATAGACAGACAGACAGACAGACAGACAGACAGACAGACAGACAGACAGACAGATATAGAGACAGATATAGACAGACAGACAGACAGATATAGACAGACAGACAGACAGATATAGACAGACAGATAGACAGACAGACAGACAGACAGACAGACAGACAGACAGATTAGTACTTTATTGATCCCAATTTGGGAAATGTTTGTTTTGCGTTGCAGCAGCATAAAAAACAAGGCAATGTACATAAGAGAAATGAAGACACTAGAAATAAATTCCAAAATATTCCTGAAATAATAGCGTTAAAAAGTAAAAAAAAATATATACATGAAATACAAATTTCCAGTAACAAATATAATGCAGGATATTATTGTGCAAGACATGGATTATTCAATATTAAATTGAATATAAATGTAAAATGTACAGTGAGAGTCTAAGTCCATAAGTAGCATCGCAAGAGTGCTTACGACAAAAAGCCAATGAGATGTCTTCCATTCAAGTGTCAGTCTCAGACCTGGAAGCATTCCACATAGAAAAGGGTTTAACAAACAGAGTGTAGAGAGGTCAGATTTCTGGTTGAAGATTAATTCCATGTCTGTGTTGGGGATTTTCCAACAAGCATCCAGTAGCCAGGTTTACTCTACAAGCACTCAGCTTTAAAACACACCACCTACAAGGGCGGTGGTGGCGAAGTCCATAGGAACTTGGTTTGGCAACTGGAAGGTCACCAGTTCAAGCCCCGGAAAGACCAAGTGCTACCGAGGTGTCCCTGAGCAAGGCACTGTTCCCCACACTGCTCCCCGGGCGCCGTACATAATGGCAGCCCACTGCTCCTAACACTAGGATGGGTCAAATGCAGAGAAACCGTTTCGTTACATAGTACCTGTACTACGTAATGACAATAAGTTGAATCTATCTATCTATCTACACACACCTCATTGACACACTATTGATGCAGCAACTCTGTTTCAGACCATGGACGTGATGGATCTATATTTCCATGCTTTTTCAACAGACATTATTTATCAATCTACATGCCACTTATTGATCTACAAATGTCAGAAAATACGAACAAATATCCGTCCCAGTTTCCCAATGTCTTCAAATGTTGCTTACTTCCAAACTACAATCAGTTTAAAACAAAGAAAAGCAGGCCATCTCCATATCTGAAAGGTTTAAGATGCATTTTCTGTCCAAATCTACATATTGGAGCGGCCGAAAACAGCTTTTCCTGACGTTAATGAGATGTATTACTTCCTCCTTGTAGAGACTTTGGTTCTTGAGGTTGTAAATCTGTATTTGAAAACTGTGCAGACCCTGTCTTCTCATAAGCAGCGGAGGACTTGCAGTGGGATGTAAATGAGCCTCTCATTGCTGTGCAGGGTGAATATTGCTCACGTCGATGCTAAAACAGTCCATCACTTCACCATCGACTGCTTGTCCTTCTCCTGCAATAACAAATTATTATTATGTCCCGTCTAACAAACAGCTGAGCGAACAGACGGCGTGATCAATAAGAGTCGTCAATTATTCTGTTGTTATGACATGCATGAGCATTTTGAGTTATGGCAGGGAAAACAAGATGCAAGGGGAATATAGTATGGCAACAAATATACTTTATTTAGTTTCTCTGTACAGAAGATATGCTGTGTTTGAATGCGTGTCTTTGGGAGTTTAAACTTTAATTCAGGAGTGTAGACTTGTAAGAATGTGGGGACGCAATGCACTTTTCAAACTCTTTGCAAGACACACCATCTATCTATCTATCTATTTATCTATCTGACACACTACCTACCTACCTACCTACCTACCTACCTACCTACCTACCTACCTACCTACCTACCTACCTACCTACCTACCTACCTACCTACCTACCTACCTACCTACCTACCTACCTACCTACCTACCTACCTACCTACCTACCTACCTACCTACCTACCTACCTACCTACCTACCTAGGAGGCCAATTACAACACTTCCTTATAGAAAAAGGCTCCTTAAATGATGTCTAAATCCTAGGTGAGTTGATGATACATAACTTGGAGTATCCAAGAGAGGGTTTTCCTTTTTTAAAGGAAGCGTCTGCACACTCCTCACTCGAGGAAGGAGGAAAAAGAGACATATATTTGCAAAGGAGCCTGAAATACGATCTCCTCGGTTATGGAGTCGTTCTCAGCTCGAGTGCATGCTGTGTAATTTTATCCGCAGTATTTCCTGAGGAGGCACATTCTGACGTCTGGAGCAGGGGAACAGTTAGAGGGAGTGGTGCAATGAACAAGGCCGTGGGAATCCTAAAGGGGGGGGGACACTGATTATACTGCCGGCTCCTCATGCTTCTGCACGGCCTCTTTAACCAAACACTCGCCCTCTGATGCTCCACAGCTCATTGATAATCCCCCGAGGCACTAAACGGTTACTCTCTGCGTCCCCGACGAATGCAAATATCAGCAGCTTTTTATGATGGAAAACACCAGCGCCTGTGCGTGTGGAGCAAACGGTGATTTATCACAGAGACCAGCAGCTGAATAACACTGTGCCTGTCAACGTTAAGATACAAGTGTAACCCTCAAGGTTCTGGTTTTACGTTGGAGCCATCCTGATAGGAACGCTGTGTTTATATCAACCTGTCTGCCGTGGACTCTGGGTGTTTTCACCAGGAAGTGTCAGGGGCAGAGGCTTTTATTGAAGAGGTCCTATTCTGCTCTTTAGGGTTTCCCTCTCCTGTAGTGTGTGCTATAGGTTTTAGTGCATGTAAATGGTCCGCTAAGGCTAATATCCCTGTTTTCCTTACAAAGTGAGTTTCTCTATCGACCCGTCAGCTCACTGCTGTGTTCAATCAGGAGCTCATTAGAAAGTCAGTGAGGTATTCAGAGTATGGACATATTGACTTTGACCTGCAGGATTTATATACCTGTCTATGTTTGTATGTGTGATCATAACACATATCTGTCTCTTGTTTCCAGCCTCTGAAATATTAGGGTTGCCAGAAACTGACCATGATCAAAATCGATTATTCGGCAGCCCTGGCGAATAATAAGAGAGGAAAAAAAATACTCAGACAAAAGGAAATCCGTTGTTTTCTTTACTGGAAAACATGTTTAACAGTACAAACAGCAAACAAGCATGTCATCACAACGACGTGGCCTTGAAGTGAAGTTGGTAATGGCCGGCTGCTGCGTCTTTCTCTGTAACCTCTGTGGCGTGCTTCGCACTCAAATGCCAACGCATTGTTGAGCTGTGATAGACCAACGTCTTTTCGCAGAGCTTGCATTTAACATCCTTTGGACTTGTAAGTTCGAAGTAGTTCCACGAGGAGGAACTCTTTTTACCTGCCGCTTTGTTCATCTTTAGTCGCACCACGTGTGAGGGAGAGGGGGGTGGGGGCGGGGTCGGGGGCGGTGTGTAGCGTGCTGCAGCAGCAGTCTGCTCTGCACGCAGGCTTCCTCCAAGTTTACAGTAAAACAAACTGGTGGTGTGACCAATGGCCATTTACAATTATTAATACTATTACTATTATTAGCATATATATATTTATATATATTTTGGTTGAAACTAAGCCAGAAAAAGAAAAAAAATACATAAATAATAAAAAAATATATATATAAATAAAATCGATTTTTAAAAATAATATTCGATTATGGAGACTGAATAATCGAATAATCGCTGGCATCCCTATTAAATATATATATGAATTGCTTTTTGTTAGGGATGCACGATAATGGTTTTTTGAAACCGATACCGATAACTTCCTGCTTCTCAAGACCGATAACCGATAATAATATAATATATTAAATGTACCTGTAGTTTTTGCACACCTGGTGGTAAAAAAAAGCCTAGTAGTGAGCAAATGACATGAGCATTACTACTATGAACAAAACAAAGCCAAGAACAGTTTTGACTCTTCAAAGTGACCATATTTATTTTCCCAAATAAAGTTCTTGCCTTTTTCAAAAGCCTCGTCGATAGGTAAAAGCCCCGGTGCCTTTGCAGCTGGCTTTGGATTTGCCGCTAGTTTAGCAGCGCGGGCGTCTTCGTACGCTTTTAACACACCATCGTAGCGATGGCGATGTTTCAGGTGACTACTCAGGTTGGAAGTATTATCGCTCGTTGCCTTTTTCCTCCTCGTGGAACTTCTGCATTTGTTAATACAAATAGCAAGCGAACTATCTAACTCTGAAACGTTGAAATAGTCCCATACTACCGACGACATGTTTGTTTACTGTCCTGGCTTCACGGCCGCACACCATTTACGTCACAGCCAGGCATGAGTTGGGGAGCGCTGGACGTCATAATTCCTAATATCGGACCGATAATTATCGGACCAATAATTATCGTGCACCACTACTTTTTGTATATCACATACAGTACGTTTGGTTTTGGGACTGACGAAACAAGACTTCTTACAGGGGTCGGCAGGTGTGCTCCACTCTGGCTGCCTTGAGCTTAGACAAAAATAAGAAGGAAATAAAATAAAAGTATTTGTAGGATTATTTATATTTTGTTGCACGGTTGAAAATGTTTCGTATCTTGTATTTTGAGGTGATACCGTGACACATAAAAAAAAAACGGTTTTAATTAGGTCAACTGAAATATGCGTCACATCCTGCTACGGTCCCGCACCAGCGCCTTTTCTTTCAGGCGAATAACCTGACCCCCGGCTCGATGAGCGAACTATGGATAAATCAAAGAAAATAAAAGTATCTGAGGAACACAGAGGGTTTCATTCTGCGCGGGTAGAGTTATCTGCTTTCACAGCAAACGATGCTGGCTTACCGGTATGTTTGATATGTGGAGAGAAGTTGTCAAAGGTCCTGCAGCCTTTACGTATCGAGGAACAACACGGGAGAGGAGGACAGCTGACGATCTTCAGTCATAATTCAATCACCTAACTATTTTTAGGGTGTAGCTATATGTTGTATTTATTTCAAAGTGGGCCCATTTTAATTATATTCTTTTTCTTCAAATGTGTAGAGGACTCCCCAAGTGCTGTGTTTAATTCATTTTAAAGTAGGCCTGTGTGTTTTTATTATTAGAGGTAAACAGTTTTCTATAATGTAATAAATAATAAATGCAAAACAACTGTAGTTTTTGTCTATGATATAACAATATATACAACTTTATAAGCTATCAAATATGTTTTGCGGCTCCAGACAAAAGAAATTGGTGGAAAAGGGGTTAAAATTGCTCTTTTGGTCAGAGAGGTTGCAGACCCCTGGACTAAGACGTCACCTTGGAGTTTGTAAACTGGGAGGGACATTTTTCACTATTTTCTCACATAAGTCCAAGTTATTAATTATTGAATCTATAATTTATTACTTTCTAATTAAAGTAATTCTTAGTTGCAGCCTCAGTGCAAACACAAATATCAGAAATGTGTTTTTTACCTCTCAAATATAAATAAGTCCTCCTTTTCTCCGTTTCAAACCAAATGTGTTTTGGTGTTAGACAAAACAAGACATGCGAGATGGAACGTGTTGATTGACTATTTTCTGACATAAATAATTGCCACATAAATTGCTAAACAATGTCATTGTTAGTTGCATAGATAACAAGAAATGCAAATAAGGTGGAACAGCATCTCCATGTTTTACAGACAATTTGCGAACAGATTACTTTTTCATAATGTGGTTTTTCTGTGTTTGTGAGGAGAAAAAGTTGAATAATGTGTGTTCGAAATACATGTTTTGTATGTCATTTATTGTTTAACATGCAGGATGTATACAACTGTTTTGTTTTTAAGTGTGATTAAAACACATATCCTCCTCTCGTTTCAGAATCCAGAAGGAGCTAGCAGAGATCACTCTGGACCCGCCGCCAAACTGCAGGTAGGAGCCTGCGGATGGGATTCAAAGGCACTTGTGTTTGTGAATGGATGAGTCACGTGATTATCCTGTTGTTTGCTCGGGCTGCAGCGTAATGAATGGACCGTGTTAGCAGGCATGGATCTCACGCTGAATAAATAAATGTGTGTGCCAGTGACCCGATTGGCAGCGAGGATCTCTGTAGCAACAGTGTTGTGTTTGCTCACTCTCCCTGAGGCTGGGAACTCTGCTGCGGCTCCACTGGTCCCCGCGGTGAAAGACAGTAATAAGCTCCTGCCAGTCAACATCTGAGTCACAGCGCTCATTGTGTGGGGGATTTTCATTGAGTCAGCGTTTGGGATTCTTCTCAAACTGATGGCTTTTTGGGCGAAGGTGGCGGTGTGGGCAGCGAGTCGCTGAAGTCAAGGCATTTCCTGAGAAAGCAGAGGAACTCAGTGATGCATGGACGCTCTTAGGGTTTGGAGGGAAATGTTGGCCACAGCTGCCCGGGGGTTAGTCACTCCAAGTTTTTTTGCCAGAAGCAAAAAGTAAGGAAGCACTAATCCAATGTTTTCAATAGCAATCCTAATAATAATCCCAACTCAGTGGTCTTTTTCCCTTAAAAAAGTCTAATGGCGCATTTCCACTGCAGCACGTAGCACGGTTTAAGCGTGCCGTGCCAAACACGGCCCGTTTGTTTTTGCTTTTCCACTAGGGGTAGTTCCGGCTCAGGGCTACTTTTTCACCTTTTTTCTGGCCCTCCAAAATCGAGGTGCTTACCGGGCCAACAACCGGGCTGAATATGCTAAACTAGGGACGTAAACGCTCGACTGTTGATTGGTCAGAGAGAATCGCTGGCAAGGGGGCTACAACTACAACAAGATGAACATATTTGACCGTGATTTAATTGTAATACACGTTTCAAAATGATGCCGAAGTAACAACATACTGATACCGGTTAGTAAAAACCATGAATTAATGCTTTGACAAGTCAGCAGACAGACGGCAGGCGAAAACCCTTTTTAAAATGCGTGTTTTCTAAATGGAGCTTGGCTAAGCTAACGTTGTATATGCTCCGACCGTCCACACTCACAACAACGGCCTACAGACATAAATAAACCAGCGACTGTATTCGCCATGACACAGGCAGTCTGTGGTTTGTACTTGTTTAACTTTTGTCTAGTTTCTGAACAGATATGAGGAGCGGTGAGCTGTGAGTGCTAACAGCTAACGGCTGACGTTTTGGTTTTGTAGTTCGCATTGAAGATGACGTCACGGCTCCGCCTACACTGCGTTACTATAGTTACTGCCCTAGCTACTAAACTGTAATGGAAACGCAGCATAAAGTGAGCCTGGCCTACCAAGGCCTAACTATACCGTACTAAGCCGTGCGAGGCCCTGCAGTGGAAATGCGCCATTAGTTGTATCTCAATTCCCATACGTCTGTCCTTACATGTGCTATTTTGAGTGCAGGAGATGTTTCGGCAACTGTAGTAAGGTCCACATAAAAAATGATTTATAGTTAATATTACTTAAGGATGATGGCAACAATTAAAAGCTTCATTTTTGGATGATTTTAAGAAAATATCTCTCAGGGGAACCGCTGCATCCATTGTTTTCTCGCGGATTATCTGAAGATTTTCCGGTTTTCTTTATTCTTTGACGGATGCTTGATGTTCAGCACCTGCTGGCTCACTGTGTTAACTCATACGGTGTTACATCTTCAAACTCTTAAAAAAAAAAGAAAAGCTGTTATCCTTAAAGTTCAAATATGCAGACAGAAATGCAGCCTCTCACCTGTCACAGTACACATTCTCTTGCACGCTGCCTGCAGGTTTAATGCACCACGGTGTTTTATATCAAGGTATCTGTCACAGTGGTATCTGTCACAGTCTGTCTCCTCGGCACGTCGCAATCTGTTTGTCGGCTCTCGGGTCTCAAAGCAGAGGCTAATCTGGCTGAAGGATACCATTATGTTTCCTCACAAAGGGCCGAAAAGGGAGACATTTCATGGGCCGACGTTTGAATAGAAAATGACATTTCTGTGCAAAGAAAATGCACGCTTCCCTTGAAGAGTGAAAGGAGGAGGAGAGACGAGTAGATGGAGCGGTCGGGAGCCCTCAGTCGTATGTGGAACATTTGAGTGTAGGTAGAGTAGGCAGGTAGAGATACTTGAAATGTAGATTCCTGTATTCAGAGACCCCTCGGGGGTGTTTCACACTAACAGCTCCCCATTCCCACACACTGGTGTTTGATTTACACGGGGGGCGGGGAGGGTTACGCTCAAAATGTATTCCTTCGCATCAGGGGTGTCAAACTCAAGGCCCGGCCCGCCACTTCATTTTATGTGGCCCCGCAGGAGCTTGCAAAGAATATAATCCGTTTTTTATAATGTTACATGCCACTTTACAGGAGAACATTGCCCATAAAATGCATCTCATTTTGTGACATGCACACTGAAGAGACTTGCAATTATTTTCCCTAGACTTCTGCTTTCAGACGTAGTTAATTATGAAGTTATTACCCTATCTGATAATAATCCAATGCAGAGGGAATAGTGTAAAATAATACATTATTTTATATTTATCTATGTATATTTATATAGTCTTAAAGTTACCACCGGCCCTTTTGAGTGCAACCATAATTCTAATGTGGCCCGCGATGAAATTGAGTTTGACACCCCTGCTTTACACGGAGTTGTTACCTGTACATTTTTTTTAATCAAATCTGACTATCAAAATATAAATGTAACCTAATTACTTTTTGGGGGCGAATTTTAACCTTTGCCGACCATTTACATCAGGGGTGGGGAACCTCCGGGCCGTATACGGCCGCGAGACCATTTGGTGTGGCCCTCGAGGTAATTTATAAACACACGCAAAAAAGAAAAAAATTAAAGAAATCTAGACCGCAAAATAATTAAACGAGTGAGCGCCTGTTTTTCCTGGCCAAGGTTAGGGTCCTTGAACACAACACGAGCCTAACGTGTCATCACGTGGTATATGTCTCGTCTGACAGGGATGCAGTTCTGACCATGGTTCTGACGCAGAGCACCAGAACGCCGCTCCGCTCCGGCACTTCCAAAAATGGCAGTACCCATAAGGAGCCGTACACATGCTGCAGTTTTTACGTGGCTGTGTCTTTAGTTGTAAACCCAGTGGCGATCCGACATACTGATCATACAGTCAATAACTTTGTTATTATTAGCATCTGGTTAGCTAGCTATGCTAACGAATATAAGAAGCTTTTTCTCCAACCAGTGAGGTAAAGGCACATCTTTATATGATCATTATAGTTATAAAAAAATAAGAGAATAAAGTAAACAGGTATAAAATACCATATGACAGTAAAGAAAAAGTTGTTATTAATAAACAAGATCACAGTTTGAAAGGGGAGTGATTTGTAAAATGCGTCATGGAAAGATATCTGGATTAAGAGGTTGCTTTTTCTTTGCACAGCATGAAAGAAAAGTGAAATGAGTGGGCTGTGATTTTAGTATTTTTAAGCAGAGGTCAATCATTTGTACGGCCCTCGGAGGATGTTGAAAACATCGAAATGGCCCTTGAGAGGAAAAAGGTTCCCCACCCCTGATTTACATGCACAGAAACCTATAGAACAAACCACAGGGAAAGAAAACCTAAGCAGGAAAACCCCCAAAAGCACGATACAATAGGATCTCTTTAAAGACAAATCTGCCTTTCATGAAGCATATTCAGGCAGCATCCTATGAAGTCTTCAGAGCCCTTTGTTCACCTGCTAATTGATCTGACAGCATTAATAAAAGACATCAGATGTGAGGGGTTATGAAGGGACGCTGTGATGCCTCTCATTACCCCACAAGCTTCTATCTTTTTTCTCCCCGCTAAAATAAAACCCTTCTCGGGTTACAGGACTGTAATTCCTCCTGGGAATGAAATTGAAACACCTTTGCCTCGTTTGAGAGATCATTTAAAAAGGATTTTGTTGGAGCCGTTACATGAGGAATATTTTCATCCTTCTATTTAATCATCTTTGTCACCATGCCAGAGAGTAATTAATTGAATGTGACAAGCACTCAGGAACGGTATGTAAATAGCCCCCCCCCACACACACACACACACACACACACACACACACACACACACACACACACACACACACACACACACACACACACACACACACACACACACACACACACACACACACACACACACACACACACACACACACACACACACACACACACACACACACCAGACACATTATATTAGCCCGTCCTGTGCTCGGCCTTCCTGGATCGGTGTGTGTGTGTGTTTTCCGTAATTACCATATCCTTTCATGATAGTCCTGGTGGGGCGTTATGATAAGAATCCCCCATCGGCGGAGGGGAAACAATGTGAAGGGGGAATTGGCCATGCTCTCTTGCTCTTTTTTCGCCTTCTTAATCCCAGCAGGACTTTGTGTGTGTCAGAGGGATATCAGCGGAGATTTTAGGAAATGAAAGCAATAAGGCACGAGAAAGTGTCGCTGCAGAATGATCTCCTGAATGAGAGGAACGGAAATCCATCCGTGACTATCAGCTTGTCGAGATGATTGACTCGGCTTTTATTGTCTGACAGGAAGAAAGGGTTTGGTTTCTCAAAGGATGGTGTCCAAAAATGTATTGTGAAATGTTGTAATATAGGGCTTTAACTGATGTAAGCTCACGGAAATTATTAATCTACATTTTGGCTTGGGGGGGGGGGGGCGCCAAAGACCGCAGGGGGGGGGGCGCCAGGCCTCAGACAGATGTTTGAGGCCAAATATCATATTTAGACTTTTTTTTTTTTTTTTAACGTATAATTGTAACGCAATACATGATTGTCACTAAAAGCCTTGTCTCTACATTACAATAACAAATAATTGATTAATTAATTTTTAATAAAAATTCAAGTTATTAAAGGCATAAAAAGACAGAAATGTATAATTTTTTCTTTGATAGAAATGTTTCTTCTGCCTGTAAAGTGTCCAAACCAGGCTTTTCTGGATAAGCGCATTTTTAAAACATAGTCATTGTCCATGCCGGTTTCAGTTGGATTATTTGTCACAGTTGCTCCGATCAGATCGGTCTCCTCCATTTTGTAGATTATTCACGACTTTTGAATCCACATAAACACATCGGCAAAATCCGGCTCACTTTGAGCATGTGTTTTAAATAGGGATCGACCGATATGGCTTTTTCAAGGCCGATACCGATTATTAGTAATCAAGGAGACCGATAACCGATATTTGGAACCGATATACATTTGCAGTAAAATCAGAAAATCTTGGTGTCAAAATGTAGAATAACACAAACTCCAACACAACTTCTTTGAAATGCATTTAAGCACAGCCTATATTATGTTTAATGAACTTTTAAACATCTTACAACTGGTTTCCTCTCTGTGCCCTTTTCTTTAGTGCAGCCATCTGCAATGAGTTAGAGAGAGACAAGAAGTGGGGCAGCAGGCTGACATGCTTAACTAACAATAATGCTTAATTTATTATGTCAAACCAATGCCTGTCTATCTAGCATAAAATCCCAATAAGCTGCTAGCAACTGCAAAACACTAGTGCTAGCTAATGTTTTGCAAACTATTAAAAGTGAGGCTATTACAGTAGACCTAACGTTAGACTAGTAGCCTCACTTCTAATATTTTGCTAAACATTTGCTAAATACATGTTGATTAGCTAATGAGCTTCACATATCAACCTGAAAAACTGCGAGGCTTCACTCCGCACCACAGTTCCGCTGCGAGACGCTGCACGCTGACTGACTTCCCGCGTCCCTGTGTAACTGGGAAGCCGATAGAATTGGATCAATAGATCGTGCTGTTTTTGCAACTTCAGCATAGGGGATTGGGATGTTTATTGAACTTCGGCTTTCAACTGATTTACCTTCAAAACACATGTATGGCTCTGCCGCTCAGCGCTGCTGCTTGCCTCTGTCTGCGTTCTTCGCACCTGCCTGTAATCTGAGAAGGTCCCGCCTCTATGGCTGGCTCCCGCCCGGAAAATCTTCAGTGTTGATTGACACTTCAGTAATAGCCTATCAGATAGCGCTGTGGGCGGGACATTGCTCGTGTACAGAGAGTGGTGACTGCAGACAGAGAAACGGCCGCATCAGAGCCAAAGTGTTATCGATACCGATAATCGGTCAAATGATGAATATCGGCCCCGATAATTGGCCTGGCCGATAATCGGTCGACCCCTAGTTTTAAACAGTTTAATCCCTTTGTGAATTGTTTCCACTTGCGCCGTCCTTTAATTTCTTCATACAGCGGGAATCCAAATGAATTAATCCTGAGTCCAATAACCATCACTTCAATAGTGCTCCTTAATTTCGCTTTCATCCTCCTTTAACAACATACTTCACATTCATCCAGTTTGTGACAGTAGTTGTAGCATTTTGAGACTTTGAAACTTTAATTACCGCAGTTGCGCATCTTCCAACAGTAGTCATTTGGGGGGGCTCTTGGGAAAAAAGGTTGGGAACCCCTGGTCTAATGGATAGTGAGGTGGGCTGCTGATCGGTAAGGTTGCGAGTTCAAATCCTTCCTGGAACACCACTACTAGTGTGCCCTTGAGTAAGGCACTTAGCCCTCAGTTACTCCAGGGAGAATGTCCCTGTAATTGGTCGCTTTGGAATAAGTCGTCTGCTAAATGCCTAAATTGTAAATTATATTTTTGGGAGAATAAACCCCACAGATCCTCAACTCCGGTGTGTCTCACTCATTAACAACGCGACACAGAGCAACAAGAACATTGTCAGCTACTGTAGCTATGAACTTGCATGTATTTTCTCATTTGAGGGGGGGTGGATGCGTGGGTGCATTTATAATATATGGTCTGCAAAGGCTAAAATGTTCTTTTGTTAAAAGTAAATCCACATTTTTAGATGAAAACACCACCAAAATAATCTTAAATGTTTGGAAGGAGACGTGGATAAAATCATTTCCCATTGCTTCTGTTTTGGCACTTTTATATTTATCCCATCGTAGTAAAAGCACGATTTTATATTTATTTTATATTTATTACGTCAGGAAAGGCGCTGGCAGGCCCAGGAGTGAATAACATCGGGCATTAATTCCTCATCTGTCCATCACTCAGAGAAAACTGAAGCCTTGTAATTCATATCGCCTATTTTTACTGACGTCTTAAAATCTCGTGGCAGCAATGGGACGCTTGAGCGGAGTAGAAATATATTTTGATATGATATTTATGACTTTGATGTATTACAGCTCTCATAAAAGCTGCTGAGAGACAGATTCTTCTCACAAACATGAATAAGGTGTTTGAGTGCTGGGAACCTCATCCATAAAACATGATTTCTGACTAAAAGAAAAGTCTGTAAATCCTGGGGAAACGCAGACATATACTTTCCACAAACAAGAAGCAGTAGAACAGAGGAGGAATTCTCTGCCAGCGCTGCAGGTGTTGTGCACATGACAATAAAGCTTCTGAGTCTTTGAACTCGACTGTTTGAATCAGCAGAGAAGCTTTTTTTTTTCTAACTAATGGACAATTTTCGATTTAAACCTCGATTTTTCTGTTTTTTTCTAAACAAACCAGACCAAGGCAACATTTCAATACATATTTTCTTTATTAACACAATAAAAATAAATGAGATTACCAAGTAGTCTAGGCCTATGTGAACAAATTAGTTCAAGAATAAAAAAAATAAAATAAAAACAGCACCACGGCACTTGGCTGTCATTAATGTGCAAAGATTTTTTTTAAATCAAACTGGGAAAAAAATCTCTTGTAGGCCATCCCTGAAAAAACTTGTAAAATGAAATGCAACAAATAATAAATAATGATAATGAAATGAATAATAAAAAAATAGCCTCAAACAAAATAACATCCCTTTAACTTTCTAGGAAGTTGTCTTTCCACAGACCTTACACAGAACAGTTGTTTGTTCTATGTATGACCGCTTGTACCCGAAACACTTCATACAACTGAAGTAGCATTACATTACATTGCATTTAGCTGACGCTTTTATCCAAAGCGACTTACAATAAGTACATTCGACCAGGAAGACACAACCTTGAGGAAAACAGAATCATATAAGAACATTAGGTTTCATAGAGCCAATCAGTTCAAGTGCTACTCAACTGGCTATAGATAAGCCAGTCCTTTATTAGTATATAAGTGCTCTGTTAGCAGTTCTTTGTTAGTAATTCTATCGCTCTAAGTGGAGTCGAAAGAGATGAGTTTTCAGTCTGCGCCGGAAGGTGTGTAAGCTTTCTGCTGTCCTGATGTCAATGGGGAGCTCATTCCACCATTTTGGAGCCAGGATAGCAAACCCACGTGTTTCTGCTGATGGGAACTTGGGTCCCCCTCGCAGTGAGGGTGCAGCGAGTCATTTGGCTGATGCAGAGCGAAGTGCACGCGCTGGGGTGTACAGTTTAACCATGTGCTGGATGTAGGAAGGGCCAGATCCATTCGCAGCATGGTACGCAAGTACCAGTGTCTTGAAGTGGATTCTAGCAGTTATCGGAAGCCAGTGGAGGGAGCGGAGGAGCGGAGTGGTGTGGGAAAATTTAGGAAGGTTGAAGACCAGACGAGCCGCTGCATTCTGGATGAGCTGCAGAGGTCGGATGGCACATGCAGGTAGACCAGCCAGGAGGGAGTAGCACCTTTTTTAGGAATGAGTTCTTCATCTGTGGACATTTTTATGGTACGTCTGTCGGTGAAGCGGTGAATGTGATTGTAGTAGGCTATGTGACTACCCGATCTGCAGCTCTGCACATGCGCACAGTGTTATAAATTAAAATCAATGTTTTTGATGGCATAAAGTACCTTAAACATACCGTCAGTTTAAATGCTGTTTTATACTGAAAAACCAGAAGTTCTCGTGCGCAGTTGTTAAGCTTTTATTCTGAAAATCCTTCATCTCCGGTTAGCATTTAGCATGTGGCTAATATACCATTTACTATAGAGGTGAATTTAGTAGCGATATGACACGGAGTGTTGCACACCGAAACCTACTGATTTCAACACTACAACTACTGTATAGACGTCGAGATATTATTATTGCTGAATATTAAATGAAGGTACAGTTTATTTGGATACGTTTGTTTACAGACGTGGGTAGCATGAGACAACATCCGGAACTACCAGAAATGAAACCAGCCGTGAAGTTTTTCCTGTATTGAGTATTGATTACAGTGTTCAAAACCATATTAAATGAAAAGTCATGAAAGAGATAAGGAGGAGAAAAGGCGTGTTTAGTTATATATGTAATGTACAATGTCTGAGTCCTCTGTTATGCTCAACAACGAACAACGAACACAGCATAACAACAGCAGATCGGGCAGAGCTGCAGATCGGGGAGTCACAGGCAATGTGGCTGAGTTTTGGGCGTTCTGGAAAGTGAGAGAGTAAGCTACTACGGAGTCCCTTAAAGCAAAACAAATCTGCGGAGTCTAGAAATGTTTTAAAATCGCGATTTTTCGGTTCAGCCATTTCACAAACCGTAGGAAAGTAAAAATGCAAATTAATCGTGAAAACCGAAAAAATCGCCCAGCCCTACCAAGACGTATTCACAGCAACGTTTGTTGTTTCTGGTGCTATAATCTGTCTGGGACTATTTGTTTTATTACTCTTATTTTGTATGATGCTTTCAGATTCAAGTAGTACAGTGAGGAAGAGTGTGAGTAAAATATGTACAAGGAGAACCCACACACTCCAGTCTTATATAGCCTTTAGCTAATGAAGAAATCATTGTATTCATATATTAGTCAACCCCTCTGTGTGTGTGTGTGTGTGTGTGTGTGTGTGTGTGTGTGTGTGTGTGTGTGTGTGTGTGTGTGTGTGTGTGTGTGTGTGTGTGTGTGTGTGTGTGTGTGTGTGTGTGTGTGTGTGTGTGTGTGTGTGTGTGTGTGTGTGTGTGTGTGTGTGTGTGTGTGTGTGTGTGTGTGTGTGTGTGTGTGTGTGTGTGTGTGTGTGTATCTGCAGACTGAACAGCTGCTGTGCCCACGGGCCGGCTGTCTCTCGACGGGATGTTTCCTAATAACAAACCAGACCTCCTCCCATTTATCTGACAAGACCACTGCAGCTACAGGAACTGACACACACACACACACACACACACACACACACACACACACACACACACACACACACACACACACACACACACACACACACACACACACACACACACACACACACACACTCCCAACATTGAGAAACATTGCTTCCCGGTATTGTGTGTCTTCAAATGAATAAGGCCCTATTCTGCTTTTGTGTTTCCCCCCCCTTAAATGAATGATCAGACTGTTGCTATGTCATGTAGCTGATATCATAAATAAAACATCACCTCAGAAGAGGACAACATGTCTGCCTCTTTAATAAAACACTGATTACAGCAACATGTATCAGTTCAGTCTAATGGGAAATGCTCCGGAAGTCACCGTGTGTTTCTGTGTATCTGACATGAATGAAGTTTCCTCTTTAAGCCTACGAGAGGAAGTGGTACATTTATGTGTTCGTGTTTCTGTTTGAGTGTCTGTGTGTGTGTGTCTGTGTGTCTATAGACAGAATCTGTAACTGCCTGCATGGCGCAGTGGAGGATACTGACTGCATGTTCAGTGAGAGGCTAATCATTCATCCGACACACAGACATGATATGCATACACACACACTGATGATGACATTCACACACAACACAAACACACACACACCATTGCAGAGACAGGCTTAGTCAACGAGAGATGAGAGGAAATCAAGAGGATGGAGGAGCAGAGAGGGAATTTGTTTTAGCAAAAACCGCCGGAGGAAAACATTTTTGGGTGATTCATCTAGATGCATGGACATGATCAGAATACACATTTTAAAGCTATTAGATCCACCCTCAATCCCCCCGTGGATTAAACGTGATGAAATCTAATTGTAAAATATCCTAATCAGGTTTATTGCCAAGTAGGTTTACACAAGTTGCCTCTAGTGTAGAATGGTTCATAAGAGGAATTATATGGAACAATAGCAAATATAGAACATGGAGAATAACATGGATAATAATAAGTATACATATATATAGAATATTTCAATATCTATTTCCTCTCTGAAGCGGATGGGTATGTCTCTTTCTGTCTCTCAGTTCTCATTTTTATTGCGATGTTTCTCCTCAAACAGTGTGAGCTTAAACGGATATTCTACTTATTTTTTCTGTGCAAATCCCCGGGGGATTCTATCCGTGCAGCTGCAAACAACTGCAGTGATTTGACAGATCATGCTATCTGAAGCTTGTTGAAATGTTTTACAGCAGAACAAAGTGGTTTACTGTAGGAAATGTGCACCACATAATACTCCCCGATTCACTGGAATGATAGTCCTACTGATGTTCAGGTGTATATCAGTATTTAGTGTCTCTACTGTGACATCTCTCCATGCTTTAATGTTCAATAAGCTCTTTATTTTTCTCAAACTGCCTGCTGCAGCACCTCTTTTCACCCTCTGTCTGAAACCAGAGCTCAGTCTGGAGGGAACACAGGGATTTTAGCCTTTGCAGACCATTTACATGCACACAAACCTATAGAACACACTACAGGGAATATTAAACTATTTAAATAATATGAAAATTGGAGTTTGACCCACATCCTTTTACGCGACCCAACTAAATTCTTCTTCTCTTGTTAGTCCCGTTTTCCTGGTAATAAACATCTTTACTTGTTGTAGTAGGAAAAGGACAGATGTTACTAATACACAATGTCATTTCGAGTCACTACATTTGATACTCAACTTGCCGGCATTACACACAAAACCCATGCACCCAGTTAAGCCCGCGTCACACTGTCCCGAAATTGACACCAGATGGACACACGAATATGGAATTGTGAATTCCGCACGAAGATGGCCCCGAACTTGGTCAACAGCCAAGCAACAGCCGAAGCAAGTACGATGCCTACAGAAGGCCACACGATGGCACCCGAACCATACACTCCGTCATGTTGTTTCTGTGAGGGAATAATTCTCCTTTACTCCTAAGATATTTAACCCTTTCTGTGTGTTGACATTTACGACCAAGCCTGGCTCTGTTATCTCTCTTAAGGAATGGGAGGCTCCAGCTATCTTGATGAACCAGTTCAACTCTCGGTCACAAAATGGTTTACGGCTGTGGGAACACTGGCTTTCTAAGCTCCACAGATGTTTACGCCTACCCCAATATGCTCATTAACTCTGCAAACTAGTTAAAAGGACTATCGAGAGATAGGCTGGGCAGAATTGACATGACAACCCACCCGTGCAGTCAGAACCTTTTGCTGCTGTGACTTGTGATATGAATTCTCCGGCCGTATCCTTGCAATAAACTATCATTGTTTGACATCAAAGCTCCAACTCTCCTCGTGTCTCTCTGAGTCCTGACTCTCCATTGCTGCAGAAGTTTCCCTTACAGTTTCCATAGCAACAACAACTTCCTGTCAACATCGTAAACTCGCCTTCAAAATAAAAGCATCTAAATAAAACGGGAAGTTAACCTAAATTACATTTAAGACATACAACTGAAACGAAAGTAACAAAAACAATGTAATATCCTTTTCAGTTTCACAGAACACAAATTGTACTATAATACGATGGCTACACAACGGCATTGCGAGGGCTTCATGTAGTCGTGTTGCCTTCCTAAGACAATCGGCCAGCTTCTTGTTTCCTTCGTATTGTCTTCGTGAGGCGAAAAATGCCCAATGGCACCAATGATCACACGAAGTAAAGACGAAGATGACACGATTTGACAAGATGCCCTCAAGATGGCCTTACGAAGGGCAAAATGGACACACAAATTCAACACGAAAATGAACCTTCGCAAGGTCTTTCGGCAATTTTTTGTCATACCAAAGTTTTTGCCACCGCTCACGAAGTTGCTGCCGGAGCCTGAGAAACTCCACCGGCGGTCATACGATGGCTTAAGATGCCCTCACGAATGGCCCGATGTTGCTACGATCAGAGCCGAATTTGAACATTTCCTTTATCGTGTGTCCATCTGGTGTCAATTTCGGGACAGTATGGCAGGGGCTTTATTCCTTACACATTAAAGGTCTCATAAAAACGTTTTTTTTCTTTAAATCTTCAATGCTTTCACCTTGCATGACGCTGTGTTTGCAATCTACTAAAAGAAACTCTGAAAGCGGCTCTCTCTGACCTGACAAAGCTCCCACAGAGCCTCAGTATTCATTACACACATGTTTTAATAGGCTGAATTAAACTCTAAATGAATAGTAAATCATCTGCAGAATGTTTGCAAGTCTTTAAAACCACAGCGTGACATAAAAGAAGTTCAGATTAAAACAATGATTTTCTCTGTCTCACACAGTTCTTGCACTTTAACCATGAGTGTGTTTTCTGAAACGGCTCCCACTTTCCTCTGTTTATTTTCCTTTTCTCATTCGCAGCCAACTCTCCTTTAAACTTCAGAGCTGCTGAATCAATAGAGCGCTGAGAGCCAGGCTGCACTGTAGCACACACTTCCAATACTGTTACATCACATTACATTTCATTTTGCTTTTACCCAAAGCTGTATCCGATGGAGGAGAAGAGTTTATCTGCCTCTGCTTTACCTGCACACCGCTCAGAGGCTAATCAATTGGGAGAAAGAAGGATTTAAAATAGCAATGCCTCATACTCACTTATAGTCTTTCGCCGCAACATGTTTTTTAGTCTTTTCTTGTGTGAGTGTTTAGATATGCGAGTATACTCTCCTCGTTTAATTACCTAAATAAATCACACTTAAGATCACCGGCCTGTCAAAATGCAGTCAGAAATATCACATTTTTCTCAAGTTAGTTTCTGAAATCTAATCTATTTGAATCGACAATATCGATCTCTGCTGGTGCTAACTACCTAGCTCTTTTTACATGTAATCTAAAAAGACCTTTGTTGCTGCTGCATGAAATCACGCAATCAATCACAAACCTGCATCCACATGTCGTCCTCTCTCTCTGTCTGGGTCTGTCGGGCGTGAGAACGTTTCCCTTTTTATCACTCGAGGGTAGAGCTCCAAATCATCCCCTCTCCTTGCTCTGATCCCTCTATCTGAAAGTATCTTATCTTACTGGAGAGTGTCTTTATTCACGCTGTGGCCTCGGTGCACTCACGTCTGCCATACGTTTAATTAAGTGCTCAGCACAACCATACTGAGAGTTTCAAGGTAGTTTGACTGCAGAAAGCCGACTGTAGGTCACCTGAGCTCCAGATGCAGCGCGATGGAGCCTCAGGGAGCCGTCACAGTGATGGAAAGTATGTGAGTAAAAGCACTTATCTCGTAAATCTGCTCATAGAGTGTAGGTCAACACTGTAAGACACTTCCTACCGTAACAACATATTGAGACTGGCCAACAACATATTTGACCCCCCACCATGTCCTCAATATGACTTGTTTCCGAGGTACAGGGTCCCACAATTTAATAAAGTTCGACTGAAGCGTTCTGTTGTGCACCAGTCAATCCTCGAATGAAATACAGAGTTAAATCCCAGGTAAAATATACGTTGGAGCAGGCGTGTCAAACTCAATTTCATCACGGGCCACGTAGGAATTATGGTTGCACTCAAAGGGCCGGTTGTAACTTTAAGACTATATCAAAATACATATATATTTACTATATATAAAATAATGCATTATGTTACATGATTGCCTCCGCATTGGATTATTATCTGACATGGTAATACATTCATAATTAACTACGTCTGAAAGCAGAAGTCTAGGGCAAGTAATCGCAAGTCTCTTCAGTGAGAATGTCACAAAATGATTTAAAAAGAAAAGCCAAATTCTGGCGAAAAAAAGTAAAAAATAAAGTGACATTTAGAACAATTCTGAGAAAAGGGAAATTCAAATTGGAGATGCATTGTGGGACCTGTAGTTTATGGGCAACGTGCTTCTGTAAATCACCATGTAACCGTATAATGAACATATCATATTCTTTCAGAGCTCTTGTGGGGCCACAGAAAATGAAGTCGCGGGCCGGATTTGGCCCCCGGGCCTTGAGTTTGACACCCCTGCGTTAGAGGGTCTTGAGCATGTTGTCTTCAGTGAATGTCATGTTTTGTTAAATAATAATAATAATACATTTATTTTGGGGGGCGCCTTTCAAAACACCCAAGGACACCTTACAGGGTTACAGATTTACAATTTACATTTACAATTTTACCTTACAAATTAAAACAGTGGATTTAGTGAAGTATCAGCCGGGGTAAGACAAGACAAACAACAGGACATTGACTACAAAAGGACACAGAAGGACACAGAAGGACACAGAAGGACACAGGGTACAGATTATAGAGAAAATGCCAGTTTGAACAGGTGGGTTTTGAGTTGGGTTTTGAATGTTGTTATGGAATCAGACTGTCGATGCGTCGTGGCAGGGTGTTCCAGAGTCTGGGAGCCGAGCAGCTGAAAGCTCGAGCACCCATGGTTTTGAGGCGATAGCTTGGGACTGTGAGAAGTCCTACGAGGTCAGAGATGTAGATGGGGGCAAGGTTATGGACAGCTTTGTATATGAGTAGAATGTTTTTGTAGTCAATAAATGTTTGTTCCCTTGTATTGTGTCTTAATATTTGTCCTTATTTGATGTTGCAAATGGAGCTGCTGTGATGCAAGAACGATGTCAGACTCGATGTGATAATAAGATATTATGGTGTGGTATCGTTGGTTACTTTGCATCACTGCTGGCTCTGTTCATCTCAGAGTGAGTTCCACAGATTGGCCGGATCTTTTCGTCCTGCAGTAAATCTCGGGTTAATTGTCTCCGTGCCTCGGTTGGTTTTCCAGCTGATGTGGCTGCTGAATTGTTAATGTGACCTTTTAGTGGTTCAGCTTTCAACAGCTATCACCTTCAAAGTGTCTCTTAAAAAGGGGGGGTCACCTCTTTTATTTTCAAGGGGGAAAATCCTCATGTGTGGGTAAATCTTAGCAGCGGAAGAACAAGTGTACACACACACACACACACACACACACACAGGATCAGCTTCCTGTCGGGGCTTTCATTACATTCAGGTGACAAATCCCCAGCAGCTAGCACCGTGGGGCGGCGGCAGGACGATGGGTACCCTTACAGCCTGATCTCATTCACTGTCACACACCTGCTTTCACCGAGGCCACGGGTCTGCAACCTTTTTGACCAAAAGAGCCATTTTGCTCCTTTTTCCAAAACATTTTTTTGTCTGGAGCCGCAAAACATATTTCATAGTTTTGTATCGTTATATCAGACAAAAACTACAGTTTTTTTTGCATTTATTAGGCTATTTATTACATGATATAAAACTGTTAACCTCTAATAAGAAACAAAGAACTCTTATAAGGAGAATTAAAAATAATACACAGGACTACTTTAAAATAAATTAAACACAGCCCTTGGGGAGTCCTCTGCACATTTGAAGGAAAAAAAACATTATTAAAATGGGCCCACTTTGAAAGAAATAAAACATATAGCTGCACCCTAAAAAGAGTTAAAGGTCGGGTGGGTAAGAATGGAGAAACCAGCTCGAGTGCGCTAGAATTTGAAAATACACAACCGGAAAAAATCTGCCTCTTCCTTCAGACTTTCTCACAGAGCCCCTCCTCTAACACACACGAACGCGCACATGACCAATGATGGCACGAGATAAGTTTGTGCACAGATGAGATAAGATGAACCTTTATTAATCCCCGAGGGGAAATTCAGTTGTACAAAGCAGCAACAGGGTAAGCGTGAAAAAAGAAGAAGCTTACTCTGTCCCTTCCTGAAGAGAGCATCGGTGTTGTCTATTCAATAAAAGCATGAGCAATCATCTCTCTCACGCACAATGGACTTTATTAGAGGGTCTCAAGAAACCCTTTGCCAATCTACTTCACAGATGATTGGCCAAATGGCGCTACATTTCATTTAGTCTAATAACTTGGCCATTTTTTAAATAGCACATCGAATTGCGCTCTTGATCATGTACTGTCAGACATTGCAACATGTTTGGTGTTTTAACATTTTGTTTATTTAATTATATTTTAATCTTCAAGTTAGTTTATTGAACTAGTTAGTCTATTGCACTATTTCATGTCTTATACTATCTACACATGTCCACCAAATATGGTTGTTATAGCGCAAAACATTAAGGAGATGTCGTGAAAGTCCAGAGCGTTTCAGCAAACATTGAGGGCCAGCTACAGCAAAACTTATTTGGATTGGTCCAAATATCGGGTACCAAAATTGGAGATGATTGGTCAAAATGTGCAGGAGACGTAACAGGAAGAACAGATTTGGGCGAAATACAAAACGGTAGGAACTCCATCAAGGGTAAAATTGGCATTGATTACATGAATGAATTTGTCTCGAACCACAGAATCCAGTAAAAGAAAATGTTTCTTTTTTCAAATGTGGTGTCGATTGGTCAAAATGTGTCTGAAAAATAACCAAAATCCGCTTTGGATATATTTCAAACGGCGTAAAATGTATTCAGATACAAATTGCCATGGCTTCGTTTTGTTGGAACCGACAGAATCCAAGAATGTGATTCTGTTTCTGAGCCTTTCAAAAATGACAAACACAATCTGGCCAAATTGCACTATATTCAACACGGCACTGCCTTTAATCCACGGAAAACCCCCGCCAAGCGTGAAGTAGATCGGACGAACGGTTCTCAAGACATGTGAAGGACAATGGGAGGACACACACACGCAGATCCCTATCTTTATAGTTATATTTACAGAAGGGAGACCTGTGTGTGAAAGCCTAACAGCTATTACTTTCCCACACAGATGAAGCCAGCAATGTGACAAATTGCATATCTGAGAAACTCGCTTTCCACTCTGATTTTCTGCGAGGAAAGTCTTTTTTTATTCCACGCACAGATTATCCGTGCAGGAGAGGGAGTGAATTATAGATGTACTGAGCGTTTCTGGCTGTGAATGATTGCAGTGTATGGGAGCCCATCTCAATAGAGCAGAGACATAAAATCAATGTGCAGAGTGCAACCTAATCAATGCTGCCATGATGACGACACAGGGGGGGCGCTGAGACACTTTTATTCAGTTAGCCCGGGGAGGTCGCCCTGCGTTTCCTCGCCACTGTGATTTATTACACTAAATGTAATGGTGCTGCAATTTTTGACAGCGCAGTGTTTTTTCTCACACCCTTTTTTCTCACAGCAACTTGGCAATTTTTCCCAGTCATTTAATTTAAGTCCCCCTTAAGAGGAGAATGTGTTCGTTTTAGCGAAAGTGGCCTCTGCATATTGGCTAACGAGAAGGACATTCACTCACAATAGGAGCTGAGTCGGCAGGTGACCTTGGTGTGTGTGTGTGTGTGTGTGTGTGTGTGTGTGTGTGTGTGTGTGTGTGTGTGTGTGTGTGTGTGTGTGTGTGTGTGTGTGTGTGTGTGTGTGTGTGTGTGTGTGTGTGTGTGTGTGTGTGTGTGTGTGTGTGTGTGTGTGTGTGTGTGTGTGTGTGTCTCTCTTTGTGCCTCTTGAGGACCGTGTAATGGCACAGCCGGGTCTTGTAGAAGGGCCGGAGAAAGAGACTGATGTATTATTGAAACGCTATTTGACTTCATCTGGTATAGATAATAATAGCCACACTTTACTTGAAGTAGTGCTTACAAGAAATCTGAAGTATATCACGGTATGTGCATTGAGTATTAATGAAATAAAAGGACCGTATACAGCACTGAATATCGAAAAGATGAGGTTGGGTCACAGAGGGGGAGTAGTGTTTCAATTGAGTATGTTAGCTTTAGTTAGTTTAGTTTTCACCTCAACTTTTTTTTTTTAACTCTTTAAAGCGGACATTTTCTGCTCATGATCAGGTTCATATTAGTATGTAGTGTCTCTACTGTGACATGCCTCCATTCTTTAATGTACAAAAAGCTCTTTATTTCTCTCATACTGCCTGTGCTGCAGCACCTCTTTTCACCCTCTGTCTGAAACCAGAGCCCAGTCTGCTCTGATTGGTTAGCTGACCAGCTCTGTTTTGATTAAACAACCGCTGTCCTGCCCCTTAGCCCATCACGTACAATGTGTTAGAGCGCTAGCCAATAGCAGCGTGAGGGTTTCATAGTGACGTCACAAGGTTATTTTGAAAACCTCAATAGAAACAATAGGTCGCGTTAACCGAATATTTTCCGCCAATGACGGATTTTTTTTAACAATGACGGACAAATCTGAAAGCAGTCCGTCATTTTGACAGATTAGAACAAACTCGGAACAGCGCCAAGGTTTCCCCGCAGCGAGGCTCCGGTGTTATGCATGCCCTCCAAAAAGGAAATGATACCGTTTCCAAACCTCACTGTGCCGTACAAATCATTGAAATGTCTGTGAGTTTTGGCTTTACGCTGTGCACGCTCCCGCGAGGTGCAGCAGCCATGCATAACACGGCGCATGTGACCCCCCCCCTTTGACAGTTCACGAGCATGCTTCCTCCCCCCCCCCGCAGAGTTGTGTAAAGGCCAACGGGTAATTCTGGATTTTGACGGAAGTTTTACGATCCTGTCCGTCAAAATGGCGGGCAGCGAAAAAGTCTAGCGCAACCTCTGCTTTGGATGTATATAAATGAAATCCTTTACCGCCCTAATATCAGGGTGATGTTCTGAATCTAAGTTTAGGACTACATCATATGTGTTGGGTTGACAGAGAGATTTCTTTCTGCAAATATCACATTGAAAACCAAAACATTGGCTTTTTGTGGAGGGAACCAGGGAGATGCTACCTTCAGGGACCAACACAGAAATTCAACATCACTCCATACTATAACACCTGGTAGACGTTTATGGTGCAAGAATAGATCTAATGGCATGACATCAAACAGAGACCACACTTTTTTATTATGATATGGTTGGAAAGTAATCTTTTTATCGACACACGCTCAGATTCGCCGGACACAATACTCCGCCTCAGTGTCGGATATATTTTTGTCTTTAGACAAAGAAACGAGTGTTCAGTCGGTTTCCTGTCACTCCTCCAGAATTATTCAAAGTGCAAGCGCTGTCTCAGCACCTTCCATTAAAGTCAAATGTGTTTTGCTTGAAGAGCGTGTAAGATGGAGGAAATTCATTCTCCACAGACGCTTCACCTCTCTCACACACACACACACACACACACACACACACACACACACACACACACACACACACACACACACACACACAGCCTCGCTCTTTCCACTGGGGAATTTTATACTCAGTTTTTTTGAAAAAATATGAAAGCACTTTGATTTTAAGACGTTTTGCTAAAGATGAAAGTATAACAGCCCGTCCACACTACAGCTTCGACAGCTTCAAAAACGGTTTCCAACGTGCCTGCCCATTCACTTTGAATGGGGTGACGTCACTTTTCGCCGAACTGCATTGTGGGAAGCAGAGCGAAGCTTTCCTGGCATTTCAGGATGCAACAGTTGAGCAATGTTCAACTTTTGAAGCTTCTGAAGCTTTCGGTGGAAGCGTCAGCCAATCAAATCATATGCCAGTACAAGCTCTAGCCAATCAAACCGCTGCTTGTGTGTCAGGGGCGGGAGATTCATGTGATTGGTTGTTGGTCGAGCTTCAGACACGCCCAGCTCCAAGCTTTTTTTTGAAGCTGTAGTGTGGACGGGCCGTAAGAGTGTTTTCTCTGGGAAAGGAAACATCACACTGCTCTGAGTTTCTGAAACTGAAGCGATGAGGAGTTTGAGTGACCTCAAATTATCTTAGAACTGACTTTTGTGGATTTCGTGAGAGGGCAGCAAATCACAGCAGGGTTGCTCTATGAAGACATTTTGTCCAATTCTCCCCTGAACTGCTGTAGTGCAGTACAAGTGATAACAAACGTATTATTTACCACAGAGGTAACATACTGGACAAAAGACAGCAGCATATTCTGACAAATTAACTTGTTTTATCTTTTAAAACAATGTCGTTTGTTTGACCTCTGTGGCTATTAAATCTAATAGATCTAACTCACTTTTAACATTTGGCTTGTTCTTATACAAAGTACCTATTTAAACAATCGTATATCTTGTTTCATTTTTTGTTATATTGCAAATTGGTTGGGGGTATGTGTGAGAGAAACTTCCTCTTGAGGGAACACAGGGATTTGAGCCTTTGCAGACCATTTACATGCACAGAAATCTATAGAACACACTACAGGAAAGGGAAAACCCAAAAAGCAGAATAGGGCCTCTTTAATTTACTATTGCCAAATATTTAGTTTGGACAGACCCAAATAATAACGGATCATTTATTGCCCAAAAACCACGATCCAACCCTTAAAAAAAAGGACAGAAAGTTCATTTATGAAATATGTTTTACTCTGAAACCTTGTAATGTCTGAGTAGTCAGACTTTCCTTTCATCGGAAAAAGGCATAAAAGCTCTTCTTCTGCAAGGCCGAACACACCCACAGATTTCCAGCCTCTCGGCGCAGTTTCAATGAGATTGGTGTATCAGAGAAATGGCTAGCCACTCAGTGAAAAAGACCTAATACCAAACTCTATTTTCTTTATGTTGTTTTCTCCTTCTTCTCTTTCATCTTATTTCCCTCTCTCTCTGCTTTATTGTCTGTACTTTCCGCCCAGCGAAAGGCCCAGAGTTAATGAATTACCGTTTCTGCAGCGCGATGGGAGCCATTACTGGCTGCAGACACAGTGAAGGTTATCATAAACACATTTGCCTCCCTTTAGTGGCTGAATGTGAGAGAAGATGAGGGAGAAAATGACTCGCATTCAACATTATCATTTACTTAAATCATCACTGTGGATGCAGCGTAATGGGCTGCATGGGAACATACGCCAAGTGGTAACTGAGAACGCTTCGGGATTCATGAAGCTAACACAGAGATGGCGTTTGTTAAAGGAAAACTGTTTTGTTTTATACACGGCACAAGATTATGTTTATTACAGGATACTTGTTTTTTTGGGTATAAGGGGAACTAATGGAAAAGCGTCCGTTTCACCAAATACAGAAAGTTAATCTGGTCGGATTTGTGTTTTGTTTTCTTGTTTTTTTATTCAGATAGTTCCTTATTGCTAGGGATGCTCCGATCGCCAATTTTGGGGTCAATCGATACCGATCGCCGATCCGATCGAGTGGGCGGGGCCTATGGGGATCTTCCATTTAAAGTGATGTTTAATTTTAAGTTAATGGGGCTCATTCACTGGCGCTTCCACAAACAACAACCAACATAATTATTACATTAAAATGAAGTACATTATTCAAGTTTACATTAACTTTGGATAATCCAGTGCTGAGTGACCCGACAGTGAAGAATAAATATATGTATAACTAGTTTAGCTAGTTCCAGAGGTAGATCAAATAGCTAAGTGTGTTAGGTCTAACTCTTAGTGTGTGTTTCGCTCCGCTCACCGGTCCGTCACAGCGGGCGGAGCTGCAGGATTTCTGCTTCACACACGTTGCATACCGCTATTTTACTGTCTTTTTCGGACACCTTCAAATCCTGCCAGACTGGTGAAGCCATTTTAGCGAGCTTGTTTTGCCGCGCACAGAGAAAGTATCATGTATTTTACGTCATCATTTTACGTCATCATTTTACGTCATGCGATCGGCTCTCGCGATCGGCATTTATAGAGAGCACCGATCGATCGGCAGAGAGTAAGTATCGGCCGATCGGAGCATCCCTACTTATTATCCTTAATTATGCAAAGTTCTCGTGCAGCTGCTTGAGTTTACACAATGTTTAACATCTGAGACTTTATGTTCATACAAAATCTTGACTTAAGGTCCTCTTACTAACCTTTTCAGAAGCTGAAAAGTGTTGAATAGTTGTTAAAAAGCTTCTGAAAAAGTAAGTGGAGCCCAAGTTTAGCTTTTTTCAATAATTTTTAATAATAAAAAAATGTGTTGTCAGTACTAAGTTGTTGCTTTTATTGGCACATTGTCAGTCAATCAGAAACTTGATTCCTTTCCCTTTGTATCTGATCCTTTACTTAATAAGCATCTAGTCAAGTGTTGTGTGGTACCAAGTAAGCAATAACCAAACTACCTCCTCTTAAAGACCCATCAGTGTGTTATCCAAAGATAAGACGTGAGAGTTGAGGATGATGCACTTAGTGCCCGCCATCAAAGCAAATCATCCACAAAGCCTAAATGGCCTAATTCATTTCCAACTGCTCCGTATCGATGCATATCTCTTTCTCTCATTACAACGGCAGTGTATTAGATTTGATGTCTGCCTGTGAGCTGTCACTAACATGCAGGACGTTATCTGCGTCTTGATTCCTTTCATGTGATCTGGTTAATTTAATATTTGTTGATTTGTCCCTGGAGGAACTACTTGGAGATTATGCGTCATGAACAAAAGTGAATTGTTTAATTGGACTCTTTTCAATCCATTAACTCACCTAAAAACAGTTGTTTCTGTTTTATGAAAATCGTATCTTAAGGTAACCATTTCAGAAGCTTTTAACAACATCTCAGCAACTAATGAATGTGTTAAAGATGTGTTTAAATATAGCTCGAGTTGTTTCAACAAGGGCGACTAAAATATGTTAATTTGTCAGTAAAAGTAGTTCAAATCTTGACTTAAGATCTTCTTATTTGCATTTTAGAAAGGGAAAATGGTTGAATATGTTTAGGGATGTCTACAAAGAATCTGAAAAACCTAGTAAATGGTAAATGGACTGTATTTATAAAGGGCTTTATCCAGTCTTTGCTTCATCATTCACCAATTCACACCTCATTCATACAGAGAAAGTAAGCTAACATTCACACACCTTCACACACCTTTCACCAATGGGGAAATGACATCGCTGTTTGTCAAGGGAGCTTCCAATGCTAACTTACACAAATATATCATCAATGCACTAATCTGCAGATACAGTCTGATTGTATTGCCGTTTCCATGGAAGTTCCTCTCGTTGCACACACACACGCACGCACACGCACACACACCCCGGTTTACTGCAGGGATGTAATGTTGCTAGGCGACATGTTCAAGACAATGGTGGTGTTGGTGGTGCAATTGGTTTAGTGCTGATTTAATGGTCAGAGGCTGTTGGAGTTTCTCCAATCAGCCGTCTGTCGCCTGCTCTTGTCTTCTCTGCTCCCGGTGAACTGGAGCATTGTGGTTATAAAGCAGAACCAGGTGAAGAGGGACAAAAGCCAGTGCGAGCCAGCCAACACTTAGTCCTTTTAGCGAGAGCAACAAAGGAATCAAAAGAGCTTTTATCTCAAGGGGGCCTTAAGCAGTTCACCTCTCTCTCCAGCCCGGATCATTCCCAGAGACCTTGAGCTTACCCTTCGTTAAAAGCGTGACGTGGTGACGCTGGTTAGTGTTTGCTAATGAGGCTTTAAAATCCTGCTAAGCTGCAAGGAACGGCCTCCAGAGGTTTATGGTTTGATAACGCCGCTATAACCAGTTGATGGTTGTACCAGCGTCCTGCTGAGGTTTTATTAATTAGGTTTGGCAGGTTTTTCTCAGAGTCGTGGGTGACGGAGTTAGTGCTTTGTAGGTAATTCGTCATTAATAAATGCATTTGTTTCGGGTTATTACACTGTAGCCCAATTAAGGTTGGGGTTCAGTAATGAAAAGTTAGATTTAAAAGGGTCGATGCTTTTGAAATAACTAGGGTTGTACCAGATTTTGTAAAAAGGAAAATCATTCAAAAGGTATCACGCTGGCCATCCCATCCATCGCAAAGTACTCTTTCTATTGCCTCTTCTAGTTCTTTCTCAAAGGCAATCATACAATTTCTGTAAAAACAGTGTTCACTTGTTGGAAACTCTCCAAGTTCCAAAGTTCCCTGAAGTCGGACATAAATGGGGAAAGGGCTAACACATCTAAATTCCATCATTGGATCATTTTGATGGTGAACAATCATCTTTGAATCCATTTTTAAGCCAAAATGGAATTAAATCTTTTGATTTAGTTTTAATCTGACGGGGAAATATTGGGTAAAATATCCAGTTCTAGAGATAGAGTCGTCTGCGAAGCAAAGGATGATTTTAAAAGATAATTGCCTCTACTTTTTACAGATAGGGTTCTGTGAGCAAATAGTTGTTTCTAAAGATAAAGGGATCAAGCCTCAATCAAATGGGATTGTTCACACATGATCAAACAAATCCACTATGGGAATATACAGAGTAGTTCAAACACCAGTAAAGTCTACACTTCCTACTCCCTGGCAGTGTTTCTTTCTCCTGCCTCTCTCTCTCTCTCTCTCTCTCTCTCTCTCTCTCTGTGTGTGTGTGTTTCTTTATTTCCCTGTGTAATAGATTGTCTGTTGTAGCCTCTCTGTTCACTCCCCGGTGAGTCACTGACATTTGCGCAGTGCCCTTAAGCGTCGAAACATAGCTGAAGCGCTTCAGCAATAATAACAGTGTGTTGGTGGGCTGGATATTGAGCAGATAATGCCATCAAATAACCTGTAAGCAAACGCACCCCGAGGAATCAACGGTGTTTTGGGAATTCTGGTGCATGCAACATTGAGACTTAAATCAAGACTTAGGTTTTGGTAAAAGGAAACTTGAGTTAGTTGTTACCAATAGTGCTGATTCTCTGTCTGTTACTTTAGATGAAAATAAGGAGCCCCTCCCCACGCCCCTCTGAGAGAGATTTGGTTAAAAAGAACACAATGGAGCTCTAGGAGGAGATTCAGGTGATAAGGTGGGGGGGGGTTACCTTGGTTGGTGATTGGCTCATGGTCACACAAGACAACACATCGTTATGACATCATAAAGTGGCCAAAATCTGATCAGCTCATTTTCAGACAGGTTTTTATAGAAATGGATCAGGACAAAAAGTGAGCGAATCTTTTTTCCTGAAACTTTCAGAGTCTCTTTCCACAGAGGGGACACATGTTGATGTAGAAGAGACATGAAGAAGAGGGGACACATGTTGATGTAGAAGAGACATGAAGAAGAGGAGACACATGTTGATGTAGAAGAGACATGAAGAAGAGGGGACACATGTTGATGTAGAAGAGACATGAAGAAGAGGGGACACATGTTGATGTAGAAGAGACATGAACAAGTGGATTTTGCATAATAGGTGACCTTAAATGCCAAAAACCAAAAAGGGTGAACAAGTGCAACTCGCCATAATAACGCTTTTCTTTTCATCCTGGACGTGTGTTTATTGGGTTTGAGGCATGAAGAAATCGTTTGTAACTTAGATCAACATTTCACACGAGTCACAGCACTGTTTTTACTGATTAAAACAGCTTTCCATAGACATTGAATAAGGTTTTGTAGATATCTGTCTGCAGCCATCAATAAACGCCTCCCTACCTCGAGCTTTAAACTGTGAGTGAATGTGACTTGAGAGAGATGGTTGGTGGTCCTCTTTGTCACCTGCCCTCATTAGCTGAATTGATTAGCTAAAGCAATCATTGACACACCCACAGGGGGAAATGATAAATGATGCCGCTCAGAGGTCACTGAGCCGCTGCTTCCTCCAGAGATCTAAGCCGAAATTAAGTCAGACTGTGGATAAAAAGGGCTGTTTTATTACGATGTATAAGCTTTCCGAATATTCGTTCGTTGGAGTACTATTCGGGTTTCAATTTCGTTATTCGGATATTCGTTTTTTTTTTTTTTCTCATTTTTTATTGAAATCTCCAATATCAACATAAGAATTTCTGCCTCTTCGGGGGGTGCTAACACTTAACCATAAACGTTATCGTTTACTTTCTCCGTCTTTATATGTAGATATGACTTTTCTCCGTTAATCTCCGGCACGTTGTTTCCATAGCAACAGCAACTTCCTGTCAACTGCGTTAACTCTCCTTCAAAATAAAAGCATGTTCATAAAAAATAGAAAGCCAAGCCAAATTACACTTAAGACATATACAACTGCAACAAAAGTAACGGCCCGTCCACACAGCGGCGTGCGTTGACGCTTGCCGGCGGGCGTGTCTGACACTCGACCAACAACCAATCACATGAATCTCCCGCCCCAGACACACAAGCACGCGGTTTGATTGGCTAGAGCTTGTACTGGCATATGATTCGATTGGCTAACGCCTCCATCGAGGCGTCAAAAGTTGAACATTGCTCAACTTTTGAAGCGAGCAACGCCAGCAACTCTCCACGTCGCTTCCCAAAATGCAGTTCGGCTAAAAGTGACGTCACCCCATTCAAAGTGAATGGGCAGAAGCGTTGGAAGCTTCAACGCACGCCGCTGTGTGGACGGGCCGTGACAAAACAATGCGATATCCTTTTCAATTTCAAAGAACACAAATTGGGTTATATACATAAACAAATAACCATAAAACAACAATACTGTAGAACAGGGGTATTCAACTAAAATTCGACGAGGTCCAATTAGAGAAAATCTCCCCATGCAAAGGTCCGGAGATTCAAAATGTTTAACTTGCTTTATGAATTAGTGTGATATATATTGAAGTAGCCTGTAGCTTTATCAACGTCTGCATGTAATCAACAACTGACTGCCAAATAAAGAAAGTACAATTCATAAATAACAATATTTATATATATTTTGTCAATTAACATTGAACTACACAGATATACAGTAAATACTGTGGATAGGTGTAATGTTCCTCTCGGGCTGCATTTAAACATGAAATAGAGAAAATAAATAAAATAGCTTTTTGAAAATGTGTGCATCTTAAAAGTGCTTAATTTTAGATAAATAAAATAAAGTGTAGCAACAGCTTGAGTTTCCCTTTTTCTTTGTTAACCATTTCACATCATGACTTAACAGTTTCAGACGATTATAGAACAATATCAGTCTTTACACATCATAACAAATTAACAGTTTTAAAGTTTCTCTTTCTTTCCCTCTTATATTGCAGTCCCTTACTCACTTTGTGCTGTTCAGTGCGAGAATTGAGCTCGAGCTTGTCCTGCCAGGAGTTTAAATCTGGGCTGAAATGGTGTCAGGGCCATTCTCATACACACATGCAGGTGCTCATTGGTTAGCCTCGGTTAGCCTGCCCTGGAACGATATTTATTTTTTGTGACCTCAGTTCTGACTTGAGAGGGAATGTTTGGTCAAACACTTTGTGTTTTGTCTCATCGTGGCGTTTTGGCACTTTTAATGAGCGCCACGGTCTCTGAACAAATGAGACACACTGGCTCTGTGCTCCCAGTGGGCAGGATGGACATGAATGAGTCCACTCAGGGTTAAAAGCTCTGTTCTCACTGTCCACGTTCCTCTTCTTGGAGAGCGCCATGTGTAATTATTTGTCTCTCCCTGTCTGCCGATAATGCGCCTGTTCACTCTCCTCTCCGCTTCTCTCCCTGTATCGCTAATTATTCTCTTCACACTTTCCTCTCCGCTTCTCTCTGCCGCGCTCTCGTCTCTTCTTCTGTGTTTCTCTCCCTGTATCGCTCACTTGTCTCTTCTTCTTTGTTTCTCTCCCTGTATCGCTCACTCATCTCTTCTTCTTTGTTTCTCTCCCTGTATCGCTCACTCGTCTCTTCTTCTGTGTTTCTCTCCCTGTATCGCTCACTCGTCTCTTCTTCTGTGTTTCTCTCCCTGTATCGCTCACTCGTCTCTTTCGCTCCCTGTCGGCGGCGGTTAAAATAGAATCGCCCCGTCAAAATTGAAATCCCCTATTAATGTATTGATTATATGTCCGGGTCCGTAGAGGTCGGCGCCTGGGTCCGGATCCGGGCCGCGGTCCGCCTGTTGCCGACCCCTGCTGTCGAATAACAACATGAAAGCCGTGAATAAACCGAAATACACGTGTTGAAGCGGTTCGCTGCTGATTACTACGCACCGGCCACCGTAGATATCTGACTCTAATCGTGTTGCAATAGAGAACCGCAGTGACGCGTCCTAAAACCCGGAAGTAAACTTCTTCCGGTTCCTTCGTGAAAAACGCAAATTCTCCATAGGATTTTGGAAAATAGCTCGAAATAAGGTCTGTGGTTGACACACATTTAAGAGAGGGATCACGTTTTGTTCAGCCGGATAATCTCCACATGTCTACCCTACTTTTATAATTTTTGAATCATAAATCTAGTCGCCAAAAGCTAAATGCTAACGTTATGCTATAAACGAACTACAAGCCAGTACAGCAGCAGGGTCGCACGACTTCAACGTCACGCCAACTTAAGATCGTTTCAACTGACTTGCACTGAAACTGCACTTTGAACACTTTAAATATATTAACATTTTAAACTGTATACCCCGTTTATCTAGGCCCTTTTTGTTTTGTTTTATGTATACCACTTTTATCTAGTCCCTTTTTGTTTTGTTTTATGTATACATGTCACACTGTGGTAAACAATATTTCTGGATGTATAACACATGTAGAATTTTTTACAATAAAGCTGACTTTGACTTCCGCGTGCTTGCATATTTTAACAAAGCTTTTAATTTTAGCCACACTGAATTTAACTAGAAGTCATGGCTGTGTCAATTACCAGTCTGATATCGTTTTACAAAGATGACAAGAAGAATGGAGATAGAGGAGAGAACCACTACAAGTCAGGACACGGGCAGCCTAGATGAAGGTGTGCTTACCGGTGTTGTCAGGGCTAGCATGAGGGACAAGGTTTATAGAGTGTCGGTGAGTAGTTATAGCAAGAGTACCGTTAACCTAGAGTTCATTTATTCACATTAATTCCCATCAACAAATCCATTTTATGTGTCACATGAAATCTTTATTAGGCAAGGTTTATTTATATAGCACTTTTCAACACATGGCAATTCAAAGTGCTTTACAAAAAAAGAAAGACATTAAGAAAATGGCATTTAAAATCAGTCATTAAAAAGAAAAGCTAATAAAATAAACATTAAAAGAAAAAATACATGGATAAAAGTTACAGTGCAGTGTAAGATGTGAATAGTTCAATTAAAAGCAGCGACAAAAAGAAAAGTCTTCTTTCTTGATTTAAAAGTAGTCAGAGTTGCAGCGGACCTGCAGGTTTCTGGGAGTTTGTTCCAGATATTTGGAGCATAATAACGGAACGCTGCTTCTCCGTGTTTAGTTCTGACTCTGGGGACAGAAAGCTGACCAGTCCCTGAAGACCTGAGAGATCTGGATGGTTCATAATTTAGCAGGAGGTCAGAAATGTATTTTGGGCCTAAACCATTCAAAGCTTTATAAACCAGCAGCAGTATTTTGAAATCTATTCTTTGACACACAGGAAGCCAGGGTAAAGACTTCAGAACAGGAGTGATGTGATCCACTTTCTTAGTGTTAGTGAGGACTCGAGCAGCGGCGTTCTGAATCAGCTGCAGCTTCCTAATAGATGTTTTAGGCTGCGGCCCCACGAGGACGAAAACGGCTAAACGCATAGGATTAACGCAAACGCAATCGCAAACGGCTTCCGTCCACATGCAATAATTATCCGGATAGTGTCTGCCCACACGAGACCGCTCCGTTTAGCTCCAACCACTGGAGAAGCTGCAGTACATATGCAGGAGCCTCTACGTGGCGCTGTAACTTCCTCCACAAAAGCAGCGAAGAAGCATGGTTGTCATGGTTGCCCTTCTGTTTATTCTCCGCGGTGGGGGCCAAGGGAACCGGGCAGAGTTTTTCGCCAGTCAGCGTGTATTAAAGTTGAAATCTTCTGGACAAAATTATAAAATCAGTGACCCGGCCGACTGTAAAAATAAACATATTTATAACTAGTTTAGGGAGTTTGAGAGGTAATTAAAATAGCTAAGGGTGATGATCTGACTTGAAGTGTGTGTTTTGCTGCAGCGGGAGAAGCTGCAGGTGAGCAGAGCTGCGTGTCTCCGTCCTGTCAGATTAGACTTCACTCGCGAGAGAAAGATAAATAATCTGAATTCAGGGTGCAGTTTACTTTGACGTGGGGGTGAGCAGCAGAGGTGGGGAGAGGCGGGGCTATTGCCTCATCATTATTGCTGTAGATGTTGCACAAACAACTGTAGCATGGTCAATAGCGTCCGGAGCACGATAGCAACTCTGCGATCCGCCATTGTTGTTGTTGTTGGTGGCGAAACACTTCAGCACTGGCGCGGGGTAAGCGGAGGTGAGCAGAAGAGGTGGGGAGAGGCGGGGTTATTGCGCAATCACTATCAGTGATCTGAAAATGTCCGTATAGGGCGCACACACGGAGCTGTTTGACCCCCCAGAGAGTGGCGTATGCATTTCTATCCACCTTGGGACCCGTTGTCGTTTAGTGCCATATTCGGTCGTCCTCGTGTGGCCGAACGGTCTATATGACACTAAACAGTAACGCAAACGACCGAATTCGTCCTCGTGGGGCCGCAGCCTTAGTGAGACCTGTGAAAACACCATTGCAGTAGTCCAGTCTACTGAAGATAAAAGCATGGACAAGTTTCTCCAAATCCTGCTCTGACATTAGTCTTTTAATCCTAGATATATTCTTTAGGTGATAGTAGGCTGATTTAGTAACTGTTTTAATGTGACTGTTGAAACTCAGGTCAGAGTCCATGACTACACCTAGATTTCTGGCTTTATCTGTTGGTTTGAACATTGCAGACTGAAGCTCAGCGCTCACTTTTATACGTTCTGCCTTGGCTCCAAAGACCATTACCTCAGTTTTATCTTTGTTTAATTGGAGAAAGTTCTGACACATCCAGTCATTGATTTGTTCAATGCACTTACTCAGTGTTTGAATTGGAGCATAGTCTCCTGGTGAAATGGTTACGTAAATGTGTGTGTCATCCGCATAGCTATGGTAACTTATTTTTGTTGTTCTTCATTATCTGAGCGAGTGGTAGCATGTAGACGTTAAAGAGAAGAGGCCCCAGGATTACAAATATTACACACCAGAAAACACAGAAATATCCATGAAATAAACATACAGTAGGCTATAAACAATTAAAGGGATAATTGCGAAGGCATTACAAATGTAAATATATTTTAAATAATAAAACAATCCCACCACCACAGGTATCTACAGGAGAAGAGGGAATTCTCTCCACAGAATGTGAATGCCCATGTGGAGAATGGAAATGCAGTCATGCGGCTGCATTAGCCATCTTTGCCATCCACAATTTCAGCTGCACTGGCTTCCTGTGTGTCAAAGAATATATTCATATATTATATATTAGTCATAAAGTGCTATATAAATAAACTTGCCTTGCCTTGCACTGACACCCCCCGTCAGTGGAAGAAGCCAACGGCAGCTAAACGTACGCATCCAGTGGAGGAGCTATTTCCTCCAACCAATAAATCATTCAACCCGCTGACAAGAGAGCCCACCTCCGAAGATCGTGACTGGCTGAGGGACAGACTCGGGGGCAGGTTCTCAGGAATGTCTTGGCTTCTCTCCCCCGAGCCAGAAGAGGAACACTACAGCTTGGAAACACTTACTGTTCCTGAAATTCTCAAATCTGTTGGGCATCAGGCACCTGAGGCAATTGTGGCAAGCATGGCATTGTCTGAGGAGCAACAGAGGGCAATTCAGGTGGCTACCACTGGTCAGCGAACCAACCCAAACTGGCATTAGTTCAGGAAAGGAAGGTTGACTGCCAGCAACTTTGGAGCTGTCCTGAGGTCAAAGCGTGTGACTGCTTCCCTTATTGCCAGGGTGCTGGGGCAACAACAGGCCCTTGATGGTGTTTTGTCTGTACAGTGGGGGACTATGAATGAAAGTGAGGGTGTCAGGGCATTCACCACTGCAACCCAGATGCAGGTCCATGAGTCAGGTTTGTGGCTCTCCCAATCAGGAGTGTTGGGGGCATCTCCAGATGGTCTGGTAGGGTCTCCAGATGGTCTGGTAGGGTCTCCAGATGGTCTGGAGGTAAATTGTCCCTACGGAGCCAGGGAAATGACAATTAGTGAAGCATTGCAAATCAAGGGCTTCTGTGTCAGTAAGGAGGGAGACACATTCAGCCTGCGTGAGGAGCATCCTTACTGGCACCAAGTGCAAGGTCAGCTTCACCTCACTGCAAGAAAGAAGAAGAAATTAAAAAATTGTGAATCGTTTTTAATTTACATTTACTCGCCTTTGCAATGTTGTGGTTGTTAGAGTGTTAGGCTTCCTGTCAGCTCGTCTGTTAGGAAGATATAACATATTAGTTTCATGGAAGTCACACCGTCACATATAAGAGCATTAAGACATACAGTACATAAGCTAAAACAAAACATCTAAAGATATGACCTTGCATTTTGTCTCGTGAACATTTTCACTATTTTGACATTTTTATAGATGAAAATTGAACTAAAGAAATAAATGGTAGATTAATCCATATTGAAAATAGGTGTCAGCTGCTACACTAATTATAATAGTTATATTTCTTAATTAATTAATTAAAATAAGATATTACTGTATTGATCGCAATTTGGGAAATGTTTGTGTTGCAGCAGGATAACAAGAAAAACAAAATATAAGTTATTATATATACAAAAGTATGTGAAGAATGGAATATTAAATTGAATATAAATGTAAAATGTACATGTGATTTGACGTCCAAGAGAAGCTACGGAGCAGAGAGTTCTCTGCCAGCCAGAGGTGATTTGTTATTAGTTCAATACGTCAAACTGATTTCCCTGACTACAATCTTTAGTTACATGGTGAAACGTTATGCTGCTTGTACTAATTAGACTTATCATATAAGCCACACAGGTTTTAATTCCGTGTTATCTGTGCTACTTGTGCCAGTCATCAAGGATAAAGCAGATTAATGGCATTGATGATTACAGACCCTTTGCTTTAGATAGCATTCTCTCCAAAGTCACTCCTTTTACCACCTCAGGAACATCGCCAAACTCCGCCCCACACTCACTCTGTCTGATGCCGAAAAGCTGGTCCACGCCTTTGTCTCCTCCAGGCTGGATTACTGCAATGCACTCCTCATCGGGATCCCTAACAAAAGCATCCAGAAGCTCCAATACATCCAGAACAGCGCTGCTAGGATCCTGATGAGGGTGCGCAAATATGATCACATCACCCCTATCCTTAAAGCACTACACTGGCTACCCGTGGAACTGAGGATCGAATTCAAGGTCTCCGTCCTCACCCACCAGTGTGTCCATGGAACTGCCCCTCCCTACCTCAAGGAACTCCTCACCCCCCTTACCTCCTTGCGGACCACCCGTTCCAGCAACTCCAATTTCCTCAAACCCCCCAGGACTAAGCTCCGTACTATGGGAGACCGGGCCTTCTGCTCGGCTGCTCCCAGCCTGTGGAATGCTGTCCCCGACCAAATGAGAGCACCACAGACCGTGGAGGCTTTTAAAAAAGGCCTCAAAACCCATCTCTTCAAAAGAGCCTTTGCCTAGAGATTTTTATCACCCTTTTATTTTTATTTTTATTTATTTTTATTTTATTTTTTTTATTGCTTTTTAATTAATTCTACCGTGTTGTGTAATGTTTATTTATACTGTTCATGCTCACTACTTGTAGCACTTCGGGATTTGCATTCAAATATGAAGTGCTTTATAAATGGAACTCATTATTATTATTATTATTAAAGTGTTGGAAACAATTCTGTTGGATCGGCTGGAAAGGTATATTACCACAGCTGACAACCAGTTCGGTTTTAAAAGAAAACACGGCACAGATATGTGTATTTTTGCTTTAAAAGACATTATAGCAAAATATAGAAGCCATTATTCCACCATGTGTCTGTGTTGTATTGAAGCTTCCAAGGCATTTGATCGACTGAATCATTACAAATTATTTGACCAAATGTGCCAGAGAGGGGAACCCAAGTACATAATAAGGATCTTAGCCTTTTGGTATGCACATCAGACTATGCAGGTGAAGTGGGGCAATACTGTGTCTGAACATTTGTATGTTGGTAATGGGGTCAAGCAAGGTGGGATTTGATCTCCTTTGTTGTTTAATCTGTACCTGGATGATCCGTCGAGGAAACTGAACTTGTGTAAAACTGGCTGTGTCATCGGAGCTACTGTTGTCAACCACCTTATGTACGCAGATGATTTAATCATCTTCTCCCCATGCAGTGCTGGCTTACAACAGCTTCTGAGCCAGTATGGCATTGATTTTAATATTAAGTATAACGCCAAGAAGAGTAGCATCATGATTGTGAGAAGTAAAGAGGATAAAAAGGCTGTATTTCCTCATTTTATTCTCAGTAGCAACATTCTACTTGTGTGCAGTGAGATGAAGTACCTTGGTCATTATATCTCTGATGATCTCACAGATGACAAAGACATCCATAGACAACGCTGCAAACTGTAAGCCCAGGCACACATATTAATGCGTACGTTTCACAAGTGCTCTGTAGATGTCATGGTATCACTTTTTAAAGCTTTCTGTACACCATTGTACACGGCTCACCTGTGGAGTAACTACAAGGCTAGAAGCATGCAAAAATTAAAACAACGATGCTTTACGGTTGCTGCTGAGGGTACCGAGATGGCACAGTGCCAGCCAGCTGTTTGTTAACTTGGGGGTACCTACTTGTCAAGCCCTTTTAAGAAAGTTAATGTACAAATTCATGTGTCGCCTGGAAGACTCGGACAATCATGTTATCTCGATTTTAATTAACCCTCTGAAGAGTTCTACCCGGTTCTCTTCCATGATTTGGAGACATTGGCGCAGCAGCCTCTACAGACGGTGAGCATGTGAGGCTCGCTGTGATTGGACTGATTTTATGTTTTTATCTGTTTGTTTTTATCTGTTTTGTGTTTAGCTTTTTATCTTATTTATTGATGTGTGTTTTGTCTTTCTGTGATATGGACCTTGAGTCTGAAATAAAGATTGGTAATAGGATGTATTCATTATCTTTACTTATGTTGCGGTCTTTTCAGAAGCGCCATCTCTAAAACGGCGATACAGTCACTACCCATCATTTACATTTCACCGTGACATGGACAAAAATGTAACGTCAGCTTACCTCATGGCACGAATCCAGACTCTCCTTTGGAAAACATTGGCCGGGAAACGATAGAACGAGCACGTTTCATGCGAAGACCTGTGGCTGCAACCCGGAGCAAAGCAACAACCCGTTGCGTAGCTAACTAGTAGCGCTAGCTTTAGCTAACGTTAGCTAACGAAACGAACTGCCGAGTCAAATTGGAAAACACTGGTAATTAATTATTCTATAATTTGTAAAACTACGGTGTTAAAAACGACAATTTCAAAAATACAGATTCTAATGGTCAGATATAGATATACAGATACTACAGATAGGCTACTAAAGATAGGCAGGTACTTGCTTTCAAGTAGAACACAGGGGGAAACAAACTTAGCAGGAGTGTTTACGTGTTCGGTGTAATGACGTACAACGGCCTCGACAATTTCTGTAGTCCTATTCAGCCACTCGGTAACAACCATCGTTTTTCAGACACGTAAACTCTTCAAAAATCACCAGTGGGGTCACTGCTGATGTATCTACTGTCGTAGAACAAAACGTGATTTATCTCTTAAATGTGTCTCAACCACAGACCTTATTCCGAGCTATTTTCCAAAACCCTATGGAGAAAATGCATTGCTTTTTTTTGACGAAGGAACCGGAAGTGCTAAAAATGCTAACTTACTTCCAGGTTTTACGACGCGTCACTGCGGTTCTCTATTGTAAAACTATATTTCAATATGAAAGGTAGAGGTAAATTAGACTGTATTGACTAACATGTTATACCATTCCATTTATTCATTTTTCACCAAACCTGTGTTCTCTTCAACTTAAACTCTCGTCAATAACAAAGCGATGAAGATGAGCAGAAAGTGTATCTTTTGAAGATGATGAGCTGTCGTCACCCTTTTCTGTCCGGTTTCTCACGTTGACTCCGTCCTGTTTCGGGCTGATGTGACGATTGAAGCTGAACACACTCTGCTGACAGTTTGTCTTTCAGCTCCTGTGTGTTTGAGCGCTGTGTTTGAAGTGCAAACGCTCTTATTTGAGCTGCCCCCTCCTCGCTGTGTGTGTTTAAGTTTAATAGGAATGTGGCTCCGCTGGTCTCGACATGGCACAGAGATTTAGAAAGCGTGTTTATTATTATTGCGGCTTCAGAGAGCTGGAGTGTTTCCCAGAGCAGGACTTTCTTTTTCTCTGTAGCAGGGATTTTATTCAGGTGTTAATAATAGTTACGGATGTAAGGTAGCTTTATCTTTACTCTTATACTCTGTTCATTTGAACAGGCTTCTACGCTAAGAAATACAACGTTATCAGAACAAAATGTAAAGCTCCTCCATGAAATGTCACGATGTGCTAAATGTTTCACTAGCAGCCGATCATTCCTCATGCTGTGTTTGAATGTGTAACTGCGTTGAGATGATACCTGTTGGTGGCGGCCAACATGACCAACAATATCAAAGACTTAAAATACTCGATTTGTTCAGAATGAAAACCACAAGGTTCCTGAGAAAATCTTCGAGTGTTACACGTGTTAAGGTGCAAATAAATAGCATCCTGATATTTATCAAAATATAAAGCAATATATAGACAAATGTGTTTCCTTTTAGAGTATGCAATAAGACAACCAGAGTTATTCTTCGTCTGACTCACAGCATGCTCTTGGCTATTTAGTCAATCTGCATACATTTCCCTCTCTTTTGGCATCAGATAATCTACCTTTCTGCCGTTGATCTGGTACATCTTGGCCTCAACATCTTCAGTTTATTTCCATCCAGACATGATTTTTGCTCAATGGCATTAAAACGATAAAAACGCTGCTGAAGGTTAATCCAATGTGTCTGTGTCACTTTGAAATGATTACTGATCATCATTCCATTGTTATGTCAATAACGGAGAATTCCTATTAGCTGCTACGAGAGTGTATGACAGCTTCATTCACCAATGGGTACTGTTTAGATGGATTTTAGAAACTTCCCCTCGATTTAATTGGCTCTAACGGAGTACCGTTAAAAGACCGGACCGATAAGCGGTATCGATAAAAGTAGTAGTACCGTTAAAACCTTACTGATACCCATCCCTACTCGGGGCTCAACTGGTTAAATCCTCATCGTTGTTTTTTTCAGTGGTCACGTCGAGGCTGTATAAAGAGCTCACAGGACGGAGGAGGGAGAAACATCCTCGTGTCAATTATAGCGCTCCTCTGCTGCTGCAGGGTCTTTATTAATGGCTTATGGTGTGGAAATTGACACGGTGTGAAATAGCCGGGTGCCATCATCGTCATTTAGCCTTCATTACGAACACCTCTCCTCTTCCTCGCTGTATCTGCAGCAGCAGCAGCCTCTTAAATACAACTCCTCACTCAGACCTCAGGTGATTCTGCTGATCCTCCGTCAGTCTGACAGCACGAGGGCAGCTGCTGGAATACAGACGCTGGAGTGCCCATTATCAAAAATACATAGTTCACAGGCCGGCGCCGCTTCCTCCAAATACCTTTAACGAAGAACATGTAGTCATTGATGGATAGGGATGGGTATCGTTTGAAATGTATCGATTCCGGTTCTGCTTATCGATTCCCCGTTTCGATTCCAAAATTGTAAAAGAAAGAGGTCAAACGTTTAGTTAACAAAAATATCTTTATTCGTTTAAGCTTTAACTGACATTTTTACAAATAAAAAATATACATGCAATACAAATGTATTGCACAATAGCTGTGCTTTATTTTAACTGAGCTATGCCTGTGGCAAGCTATTAACAGGCATTACACTGTGCCTTGTCTTTTTCTTTCTTAGTGTAGTGGAGCCTCACTTCAGAGCGTTTACCGCGACCCATCGTAGGTGTTATGAAGTGACTGAGCTCGTGAACTGTCTACGGGAGGGCGGGGGAGCCTCGCTGCGGGGCAACTGTGGATCTCTGTCGCCTGTCAGCGCAACTTACATGATGCCGTTTAAAAAAATGAAGGGCGGTGCCGGCCGTCAGCGTACCAAGCCCGCTGACGACCGGCCGTTCTGTGATTCTCCAGAACACCCTGACCCTGTATTTCCACCGGGTCACAGCGGCGCAAACGGACCCGCTGGAATACAGGGTCTACCACGTTTAGGAACCGTTAAGCAGAACCAAAATTGTGTATTTTGTATGGGCACCCGGTACCCGGCATTTTCTTATCGGTTCTCATCTGGAACCGAGTTTCGGTTCCCAACCCTATTGGTGGGTCTTGAGGGTTTTCTTCATGTTAATTCCATTTATCTCTTGGCGGTCAACTACCGACTTTCTACACTTTTTACTCAATATAATAAGTACTATTACTCTCAGGCGTGCATCCTCTTGGTCCTGTGTACTAGAGTCTGCTTTACGGCATGAAACTAGGTCGTACTCAATAGTAAACAGAAACCTAACGCAGTACATACAAAACTATAGAAACGGTATTGTTTTTATTCTTTGTTATTCAATTCATTCAAATAAAATGCACAACTTTCTTTCCAACATAAACATTTATAGAAATACGCCTAAATGTCTCTTAAAGATACTTCTCTACCAGATCTAAAATCCTGTCGGAGCAGCGTTCAATCTGCAGGAACAGGAACATTTCCAGATGCTGCACTGAGCTGTGGGAACGCAGCGAGAGAGAAATCTGTGTCTGTGAACGTTTAGAAGCCCGCAGCGTGATTTTAAAGACAACCTGGCTGCTATAGGGTTCGACTAAAAATCACGTGTGATTTGACACAGTTGTGTGTCATGTATGAGTTATGTCCTCCTGGATGGATGCAAATAGCCGAGAAATAAAATCACTCTGCTGCTCAGCATGAGGCGGTGGCCTGACCTGTGTGTGTGTGTGTGTGTGTGTGTGTGTGTGTGTGTGTTGTGTGTGTGTGTGTGTGTGTGTGTGTGTGTGTGTGTGTGTGTGTGTGTGTGTGTGTGTGTGTGTGTGTGTGTGTGTGTGTGTGTGTGTGTGTGTGTGTGTGTGTGTGTGTGTGTGTGTGTGTGTGTGTGTGTGTGTGTGTGTGTGTGTGTGTGTGTGTGTGTGTGTGTGTGTGTGTGTGTGTGTGTGTGTGTGTGTGATACAAGAAACCGACAGGGGCATCTGGCCTAATTCCAACAGAAGATGGAATTGGATTAGTGCCTCCCTCCTCGCAGCTGTGTGTGTTTTTTCCGGTGTGTGTTATTGTCGAGAATCAAGGCAGCAATGGAGCTCAGCAGCCGGTGAACAGTGAGGACACCAATGCTGCTCAACACTTACTGTGTAAGTGTGTGTGTTTCCCGCTCGCCTGGCTGCAGACAGATCAGTCATCCACATGACATTGATCACACTCCTCATTTCTCCGGCTCTCAGACACTCGTTGTTATCCTCTCTGCTGTAAAGCACAATCATCTGATGACAGGAAGTTGAAACAGCGGCTCAGTGCGGCTGATTTAACAGATGATTATCACGCAAACAGACACTTTATTTTATTTCATTTGCTGCAGCTGAGAATCAGTAATTACAGGATAAGAGCCTGACCCAGTTTATTAGAATCTGGCTTTAACAATTACATGTTTGACAAAAAAGACTAAATACAATCAAAACGAATTGCAACACTTAACATATTAGATAAAGACTCTCACATGTCTAGTTTAATTTTCAAAAAGGGCTCAGTTACCTACATGAATAGCACATGGTTTTGTTTAAAGCGGGTAACCAGGGCGATGCTTCGGCGTGTGCCCTCATACCAAAATGCAGATTTTTCCCGTAAAATGCAAAGAATACAATATTTCTGTTCTTCAAAAACGATTTAACGACTCCAAAAATATGAACATTGACTGCAGAGACATTTTAGTTTTTACGGAGCTCTGACATCACGTTGTTGTTGACGTCCGTGGCGCCATCTTGTATAAGGGCGCCATGTTCTCGCCAGAATTGATATATATCATATATATGCAAGATCAGCGCCACAGTATCGCCCTCATACTATATTTTTGAGGGACTATTTTCCACGGCGGATGAATCCTCTCCTTTGCTGCTGCAGAGAACATGTGAAGTGTAGTTTCTCTAAACACTAAAATGTCCTCCTTTTTTCTCTTCCAGTGCTGGTCCTAAAGGGGACAACATCTACGAGTGGAGGTCCACCATCCTCGGCCCCCCCGGCTCCGTGTACGAGGGGGGGGTGTTCTTCCTCGACATCGCCTTCACACCAGACTACCCCTTCAAACCTCCAAAGGTGAGCGATACACTGCACACACACACACACACACACACACACACACACACACACACACACACACACAGTCTAATGTTCGTTACAAAATAATGGAGACAGCCGCACTGAAGATAAATGATGGGACCTTATTTTCTTTTAAAATACACTGTATGACATATACAGAAGAAGTTAGAACACACTGTCATTGTCAATAAAGGAAGATGTCAACACGGAGGCTCAACGATGTAATCTCACAATGGAGCTCTGTGGTAAAGAGGAAGCATATATCAGGCTACACACACACACACGCACACACACACGCACACACACACACACACACACACATAGTAAAGACATGGGATTTGCTGAAATAGAATATCACAAGACTTAGCCGTTTCTTGTTATTGTTTCCTCGTCTGATATCCGTTCAGCAGCATTTGGCTTCCCTCCAGTGTGTGTATGAGTGTGTATGACCAGTGTGTGTATGAGTGTGTGTTCTGCTGATGCAACTGTGTGTCAGTAATTACACGCGGTTGCATCCTCCCTCGGTTTGAGCCGCGCTTACAGCGGGGTTTTTGGTTTCTGAGTGTGATAATTCTCTCTCTCTCTCTCTCTCTCTCTCTCAGCTATTTAAAGACACGTGTTGCAAAAATAAACAGGAAAAGTATTTCAGGATGTCTGCCGTGTTTACCCTGCTTCAATATGGACCATTCAGTAAGGAGAGGCGTGATGTTGGATTAAGGTTTAAAAGTGTTTTTTAAGAGTCATATTGACACGTACAGCTAAATAAACCGTGCTGTAGGAAGCATGTATATCTAAGGTAATTTTAGCCACTCTGTTTGCTTTTGATATTTAGATGGAGAAGTGTTCTCTCCTAAACTGTACTGACCCAGAATCAGCGCTGTTTAGCTAACAAGTGAGGAGGTTGTTGCTGAAGAGGAATCTGTAAAACAGGGAGAGGTAAAAAAAGACTGTTGTTGCGGGGAGGCAGCATCAGTATCTGTTAGCATCAACAAGCTGTTAATGAAACCACACTGGCTGCTTTAGCATGCTAACGCTAACCTGGACACGAAACCTGCCCTCGACCATCCATGCCATATTTCTTGTAACAAAACCCTGAAATGAGTAAGCACTTATCGCTTCCTTTCCCCTCTTCAATGGTGTTCTGAATGTGTTTTTGGTTGTTAGCACAAGCTGAAGAGATGTTGTTTCTACTACATCAAATACGTCAGTAAATACAACACTGGTGAACAACCTTTATAGACAAAGTATCACAAACGGTGAGATTATAAAAGCCAGTGGAAATATCACGGTGGCTTTTTGTGGAGGCAACCAGGAAGATGCTGCCTTCAGGGTCGATTATGACGGTTGAAAACAGGAATACAAGCCAGAACAAGCAGACCGTTTGCTTCTCATGTGAGTGCGAGAGGGCTGGCGGCTGTTTGTCTCTCATAACGAGGAGATGTGAAGGGAGGAACGTGGAGTTAATGAGGATGAAAGGGGGAGGAAAGGGGGGAGGCATGCCTGGTCAGCAGCTCAGAGGTCAGAGGTCAATCCTTAATGATGTAGTGCTGATGTGAGGCTCTTCACTCTGCAGAGACACCATCAATGCTCCTCTGTATCGAGCTGTGCATTCACCGTGGAGCTGCCATAATGTTTACACTGCATTGGTGTATTGGCAGACATCCATTAAAGGCTTGTTTGGAAATCAATCAGTGTATGATTGTATTTCTACAGCTGGATGTGTCCCGGCAGGCAGCACGTAGGATGTGAATAGTGATTTTACAAGGCTGTTTATCTCCTTTCTGAATTTAATTATTAAGTGATACATAAATGATTACTATTTAAATATGGTGATGTTGAGAGGGTCGAAGATTTAAATCCACATGTATTGACCTTGTGATTCTGTAGCCTTAACGTGAGAATACATAGTTATGGGTAATGTTAGTTTGTAGCAGATATATCCAAATAAACAATGGCAAAGTCTTGGTCATTATTTATGACCAATCACGACAGAGCCGGCCGGCTAACCAATCAGAGCAGACTGGGCTCTGGTTTCAGGCGGAGGGTGAAAAGAGGTGCTGCAGCACAGACAGTATGAGAACAATAAAGAGATTAAAGATTAAAGCATGGAGACATGTAGAGGCACTACATACTGATATACAGCTGAACATCAGCAGGAGAGGACTCTTTAAAGTAGAGACACTACATACTGATATACACCTGAACATCAGCAGGAGAGGACTCTTTAAAGTAGAGACACTACATACTGATATACACCTGAACATCAGCAGGAGAGGACTCTTTAAAGTAGAGACACTACATACTGATATACACCTGAACATCAGCAGGAGAGGACTCTTTAAAGTAGAGACACTACATACTGATATACACCTGAACATTAGCAGGAGAGGACTCTTTAAAGTAGAGACACTACATACTGATATACACCTGAACATCAGCAGGAGAGGACTCTTTAAAGTAGAGGCACTACATACTGATATACACCTGAACATCAGCAGGAGAGGACTCTTTAAAGTAGAGACACTACATACTGATATACAGCTGAACATCAGCAGGAGAGGACTCTTTAAAGTAGAGACACTACATACTGATATACACCTGAACATCAGCAGGAGAGGACTCTTTAAAGTAGAGACACTGCATACTGATATACACCTGAACATCAGCAGGAGAGGACTCTTTAAAGTAGAGACACTACATACTGATATACACCTGAACATCAGCAGGAGAGGACTCTTTAAAGTAGAGACACTACATACTGATATACACCTGAACATCAGCAGGAGAGCACTCTTTAAAGTAGAGACACTACATACTGATATACACCTGAACATCAGCAGGAGAGGACTCTTTAAAGTAGAGACACTACATACTGATATACACCTGAACATCAGCAGGAGAGGACTCTTTAAAGTAGAGACACTACATACTGATATACACCTGAACATCAGCAGGAGAGGACTCTTTAAAGTAGAGACACTACATACTGATATACACCTGAACATCAGCAGGAGAGGACTCTTTAAAGTAGAGACACTACATACTGATATACACCTGAACATCAGCAGGAGAGGACTCTTTAAAGTAGAGACACTACATACTGATATACACCTGAACATCAGCAGGAGAGGACTCTTTAAAGTAGAGACACTACATACTGATATACACCTGGACATCAGCAGGAGAGGACTCTTTAAAGTAGAGACACTACATACTGATATACACTTGAACATCAGCAGCATCTGCCCTCTATAGGCGCTTTCACACCGAGTACTTTTCCCAGTATAGTTCCGATATAGTTCTGAAAAAGTGCGTTCACACCAAAGAAATCCGGAACTAGAACTTAGTTCATGAGAACCTTTTCACCCCCTTTTCCGTCCCTGCTAGAGAGCAGGTACTTTCATGGGAGAAAAAGGTTCCTGTGTCTGATTGGCTGGGCGGATTGCAAACCACGCCCCGTAAAACTCCCAAAAAGTTTTGTGAAGCCGCCATTTTATTATCCTTGCATTAGCATTATTAGCATTAGCCCAGCGCACAAACGGAGAGAGACTAATTTATGGCAACACAAAAGAAAGCATGGGAGCGGTGGAGATGAGGAGGTGTCGGCGTTCTGGCGATTTACTCGGAAGGCTTCAGTAGAAGCTGCTGGGACTCCCAGCAGCTTCTACTGAAGCCAGTCCCTATCTCCGGGGACTTCCGGCCGGGGACTTTGGGCGGCAGTAAGTTGTTTGCGGCCTGCCAGTAAACCCAAAGCAGAAGAAGAAGAAGTGACGTCAGCGGCTTCATTTGCCTAATCCTCCCTCAGGGAACTTATTCCGGTGTGAACGCGATCTGTTCTTTAGTTCATCAGAACTCTTTAGTTCAGAACCAAGTACTGGGAACTAAGTACGGCAAAGTATTTGGTGTGAAAGTGCCTTATAAGAGTCGGGTTTTATTCTAGTTTACAGGAAACTCATATGTTGTGTCTGTGTGTGTGTAGGTGACTTTCCGCACCAGGATCTACCACTGCAACATCAACAGTCAGGGTGTGATCTGTCTGGACATCCTGAAGGACAACTGGAGTCCTGCTCTCACCATCTCCAAGGTGCTGCTGTCCATCTGCTCCCTGCTGACTGACTGCAACCCTGGTGAGAGACACACACACACACACACACACACACACACACACACACACACACACACACACACACACACACACACACACACACACACACTTCTCCTCATATCTCCTTCCATGTTAAGCTGTGGCAGGTTGACTGACAGGTCCTGTCTGTGTGGGTAATGTAAACGGACGCGTGTCACTTTGATGACAGACTGCAGGTGTGTGTAACACAGCTCCTGCACACAGATACATTTATATTCTTTATAGAATAATCATATTTGCAAATCAGCTACTCAGTGTTTACCGTAATCCTATTAATGTTTTTGTTACTCACATCTCTTCATCCTTATATCCTTATGTGAACTCCTACCTGTCCTTTTTTCTGTGTTTTACTATAATTGCTCCCCCACCTTTATTTTATCTGTACGGTGTCTTATCTAATCTCATTTAATTGTATCTTAATCTTATCTTTAAGTTAACATTACTTAGATTTCAGAAGAGCGTCTCCATTACGTAATATTCTGTAATGGTTTTATCGAAGCATAAATGATTACTAATTAAATACGGTGATGATAAGAGGGCGGACGATTTAAATCCACATGCACCGACCTTGAGATTCATTAGCCTTCGAAATCTTAAATAAATCATCTGGGTCGAAATACTTCATATAATTGTAGCAGATATATCCAAATATATGAAGTCTTTTATATAAATAAGGTAAATGTGCAATTGTTGGCATTCAAAGTAGAACAAATACATGACATTATTTTCATAGCGCTTGCATTCATCCTCTTATGATATTGTTCCATAAACCATTAGCCTGGGCAGTGAAATAAACACAGCCCTGTAAACACCTGAAACATCAAGGACAAGACGTCAACTCGCTTGACGCTAATGACATCCATCAGGCTCTGGTGAAGAAGCAGAGGAGGATCTTATGGACCAGTTAAACCAGTACGACTGTTCCTCAGCTGCCAGGAATGAATGTCGAGCAGAGGGCAAAAAGCAGAACAGAAGTCGCAGGTTGAGCATGAAATAATGAATAGGATAAGAATCATTGAGCGGTGCAGAGTAATGACATGTGGATAACGGGGAACAAGATGGTAAGGGACAGGAAATGGTGAGGGGGGGGGGGTCTGATAGTCCTGATGGTGAAGACCTCTCTGCGGGGATCGCTGTTTGATAACTAAGCCGCGCAGATTCTTCCTCTCTGTGGGTGAAAATGAGAAAGAAAATCATCTCCTCCTCCTCCTCCTCCTCCTCCTCCTCCTCCTCCTCCTCCTCCTCCTCCTCCTCCTCCTCCTCCTCCTCCTCAGAGATCAAATGATTCCTTTAAACTATTACACAAAAGAGATTTGATCGACACCCCGTCCCCACTATGAAAAGAGAGACTTTCCTTATCTCTTTCTGCCTCTTGCCTCATCAAAGTCTGTCTTTTAAACCCTGCCTCAAGAGCACAATGATCTCACTTTTACTTTTCCCACCATTTTGAACAAAGTGTTCTCTTCCTGTCTACAGTCTGTTCAAAATTGACCAATCAGCATCGAGTATTCAACTATGCCGTTTAGTTGAAATTATTACATTTTTATTAACGTCCATACCTTCAAAAGCTGTGCCATTTATACTTATTTCAACCCAAACTGAGGCTTTACTGAACTAAAGCAGGTTTTTCTGCTGCATGTTTGTTTTACTTTACAGCTATGTGCCAAGAATATGTGTCTCTCAAAACGTGATTGAGTATGAAGAGCGTTCTGCTGGATGAAAGTCCTGGATATCCAAGCATATTTTTCTAAATCTGATTAACATTGAATCCCCAGATTCCTCCAAATTCTTTACAGTTGTTCCAAACGACCACTTGTAGGCTCCTGAACAATGGAGGGTGTTGTGTGAAGGATAAAAATGCCTCAAGTGCTGAATGTCTAAAGAGAAAACGCTAAAAATATCCCTACTCCGCCTTCAGTCAGAAGCTTTCCTCCCACGCAGGGAGAGGAGATCTTTGGCATGTAGCTCATTAAAGTGGGGGAGGCGGATTGAATGACAGTTAATCGACCCGTCGCTCATCACGTCCCGAAATCACATCTCTACCCAGGGGTGTAAAGTACATTTACTCAGGTTCAAGGTTCAAGGTTCTTTATTGTCAAACTAACATAGCTACAGAGTAATGATGTCGTTGAACATCTTAGGTCACAGGCTTCTCCAACAATGCAACACAATAATACAGATAAGCAGACAATATTAAAACAATATTAAAATATACTATATTAAAAGTAATACAAAAAGAAAAATGTTTTTTTTTTAAACTGAGAGAAAAAAAAGTGCAATACGAGTCTATATACACGTTTTTGGAATGATATATTAGATAAATAATTACTAAGTAGCAGATGAATGTTATGAAATTGTTTCAGCAGTTGTTTAACAGTCTTATTGCCTGCGCGATGAAGCTGTCACTGAGTCTGGTTGTTCTTGTCAGTACTGTACTTAAGTGAAAATGTAAGGTACATGTACTTCACTTGAGTATTTTTCAGGCTGTGCTACTTTATACTTTTACTTTCCTACATTTTGGTAGCAATGTTTTTATTTTTTACTCTTTTCCCTCCTTTTGCAACCACCAAAAAGCAATGTAAGATTTTTAACAAAGCCGCAGGGATTCCTCCTGCAGGGCCGGATCATATTTCAGGCCGGTGGTGATATTCAGGCCGGTCTTTTATAATAAAGGTGTCTGCGTTATCCCCTCTGTAGCTGCAGGGCTGTCAGTGTGTCAGAGCTGTAATAACACTCGCTCCGCCTCAGAGGATCAAATCTTCAATCTGGATCAAAACTGTTAATGGACTCGGCTGGTGAAGCTCCTTCTGAAGGGGCTGGAGATATGTAGTTAGGTGTTTGAATCTACATTAACCCAGTGTAATGTCGTCTTTTAAATGCACCGTTTTCCAATGGTTCCTTTTTTAATAGTTCCTTAAAGGCGGGGTAGGTAATTCACTTCAGAAAGACTTTGTTATATTCCATGGAATGCTCTTAACATCTCGATAGCAATGAATATATTAAATGCTTTGACAATAAATACATACAATACTACCTGCCTGTCAGCCTTCCATCGAGGCACAAACTGATCTCATGCCCTCATTGGTCATGTGCGCGTTCGTGTGTGTTGGAGGAGGGGCTCTGTGAGGAAGTCTGAAGGAAGGGGCAGATTTTTTGCGGTACTTTCAAATTCTAGCGCACTCGAGCTGGTTTCTCCATTCTTACCTACCCTACCTTTACTCAGTATTGCAATAATTAGATCATTTGTACACATTCATACTGCAGAAAGTGGTCAGGAACAATGCAGTTATGAGGCTTGTTTACATTGTGCCGTAAAGAGAAATCGGAGTGTGGTGTTGTTGTTATTTTCTCTACTCACAGTATTGTTACTTACTTGAGGACAAATACAGAAAGACATTTTTTATTTTAGATTTTAAATTGTGTTAATTTGTAGGTGTATATCATGTAGTTTCTCTACTGGGACATGTCTCCATACTTTAATGTTCAAAAAGCTCTTTATTTTTCTCATAATGGTGAAAAGCACCTCTTTTCACCCTCTGTCTGAAACCAGAGCCCAGTCTGCTCTGATTGGTTAGCTGGCCGGCTCTGTTGTGATTGGTCAACCTCTTACGGCCCCTACACACGGCGGCGTGCGTTGAAGCTTCAACGATTCTGCCCATTCACTTTGAATGTGGTGACGTCACACTTTGCCGAACTGCATTGTGGTTCCGTCGCTTCGCGTTGCTCGCTTCAAAAGTTGAGCAATGTTCTACTTTTGAAGCTTCGACGGAAGCGTCAGCCAATCGAATCATATGCCAGTACAAGCTCTAACCAATCAAACCGCGTGCTTGTGTGTCCGGGGCGGGAGATTCATTGGTTGTTGGTCGAGCTTCAGACACGCCCACCGGCAAGCTTCAACGCACGCCGCCGTGTGTAGGGGCCGTTAGAGATGTCCGCTTAATGATGAAAAAATCCAACGAAAAGCAGAACAGAGCCCGTTAAGACAAAGATATAGGAAATATTAGAATAAGAATTAAATCTGAATACTGAGTTTATTAAAGTGGAAAAGTGGATCACATTTGCACCATTGGTTTCCTCTCCCACGAACTGCCTGAAAACGCCTCCACTGGACTCCTTTGTTTACTTCTGGGCCCCTTTGAAACGTGGCCCTGTTGTTTTAACCTTTTACACCAAAATAAGGATACTGTGACACTTGTATTGGTTGTTTGTATTGGTTGTTTGTATTGGTTGTTTGTATTGGTTGTTCGTATTGGTTGTTTGTATTGGTTGTTTCAATTCTCACTGAGTTGTTCTCTTGTGTTCTCAGCCGACCCTCTGGTGGGAAGCATCGCCACACAGTACCTGACCAACAGAGCGGAGCACGACAGGATAGCCAAACAGTGGACCAAACGCTACGCCACATAGACACACACACACACACACTCACACACACCTCCCAAATCTATGGAAGCCCCCCCCCCCCAAAACCTGGAAAATGAACTCTTATTTGTTCCATGCTGACTTGAAAAGCTTCTTTTTTATACAAAGAGTCTATTGGGATTCCAATACACTGAATGTTGATATGGTCATGAAAAGCTTTAATACTGTTATTGTATCGTTGTAATGTTGTTGCATTGTTTATAACATGGTCGCTCCTCTTATCTTTATTATTCCCATTCCATGTGATGGTTTCTGTAAACGGATCATTCTGAGTGAGTGCTTTTACTTTCTCTCCCAGTGCTTTTGGTGGATATTAGTGCATGGCCTCAGGATGTGTGTGTTCATGCAGCGGACGTGTTCGTAGTGTTGTTATTATTTCTTTTATTTGTCTGGCATGGAGGGAGCCCATCACCATGATAGTGCTATAAGTCTGCTGTACATTTAATGCATAAACATATTCGATTAAACACTGGCTGTAACGTGTCACAGCGAGTCTCTGTCTCTTTACTGTGTGTGTGTGTGTGTGTGTGTGTGTGTGTGTGTGTGTGTGTGTGTGTGTGTGTGTGTGTGTGTGTGTGTGTGTGTGTGTGTGTGTGTGTGTGTGTGTGTGTGTGTGTGTGTGTGTGTGTGTGTGTGTGTGTGTGTGTGTGTGTGTGTGTGTGTGTGTGTGTGTGTGTGTGTGTGTGTGTGTGTGTCCGACCACTTCCTGTTAGACATGAGTCTTCACAGCTTCACCACAGAGAGCAGCGGTTAGATGGTGAAAGGAAACCATTTATAATTTCAGGTCATTGATTTAGTGAAAGTAAAAAATACAGTGCTAATATTTTGACGATTACTTTTTGACAAATTAGGCGTATTAATATGTTTAAAAAGCTGGGGGATATGGTGTATATTATCAGAAAACAACAAAAGTGGTTCAAACTAACGGAATAATATCACACATTTAAGAAGAAACACTGAAAATAAAATTGTACTTTTATCTTAGGGAAATTGTTTGTGTTGTTTTTTCTTGCAAATGTACTACCTTTTAAACTTTAGACTCCTTGCGCATACCAGATCATGGCATCACATCACCCCAGTCCTCTATGAGTTTCTATGAGTATAGGCGCCGCCCTCTAAGGCTATCGCTATTGGGTACTCCCACTGCACGTGTGCAGCACTGACAGACTTATTCCACGCCCACCTATGACGTGGGCCCCACCTCCGGCCTCACTTCCGTATAAATAGGAAGTAGGCCCTACAATCCACTCCAACAGCTTTTCTTCAGCTATTCGCGGAGCCAGTGGGGCCCGAACCTTAGAGGGCTGCGCCTATACTCATAGAAACTGGGTTACAGTACGTAACCCCAGTCATATATCGTATAAGGCTTCGCCCTCTAAGGCTAGCGCTATTGGGTTAAGGGCGAAGCAGGATGTAGTCCACGCCCCACTGGTTCCGTCCGTTACCAGAAGCACCAAACACACCTCCTCAGTTAATAACGCATCACATTCCCAGGGAATATAGCATTAAAAAATGAATATTCTCCATCAGGGAACAAAGGTAGGCTTACTCGGGCTACCTGTCGTTTATAAAAAGTAGAGATCGAGTCTCACTTGTTAAAAACGATCAAGAGAGGGGAACAAAAGGCCGCTCTCTAAGTGCCGACAGGCAGGAGAGACGGCATGCAATTGAAAAACCCCGACATTACTCATTCTGGCAGACTATTCAGTACTGAATGTGTCAGAGAGGAATGGGAGACATCCCTCAAATACAAACGAATAAAAGAACAGGGGGAAGACCAAGATGCAGCAGTGCAAATGTCTTTCACTGTCATTCCTCCGTGCAACGCCGTAAAGGAGGTGAGGAGGAGGAAAGAAGCCATCCAAATGTATCACTCTCGATCTAAAACGAGCTTGTGATAACCTTTGGCATAAAAACCGGGTTAGGGCGCAAAACAGCTAAGCTGCCATCTCCTTGGATCCGGAGACATGACGGAGCCACCGAGAGAGCAGACCAATCACTCACCCTTTTAGCTGAAGCCAGAGCCAAGAGCAGAGCTGACAAAAACTTCAGGGGAACCTGATCTAAAGGTTCAAATGGAGCTTTACTCAGTGCGCGTAACACTAAAGCCAAAACCCATTGAGGCGCCAAAGCGCGTGACACAGGTCTGAGTCTCTGTGCTCCCCGTGGAAAACGTTTTGTCAGAGGGTGACTACACACCGTGCTGACACCAATCTACGTGGCAAGATGAAATGGCAGCAGCATATGTTTCGACCGTGCTATAAGCCAATTCCTGTCCAGCAGGAGGAACGACAGCACGAGGCAGGGGGCCAACGGGGTCCAGGCTTTTCCCTACACACCAAACAGAACATTGTCCATTTGGCTGTGTAGGATGTGTGTTCAGCAGCTGCGCTGATCGAATACCTCCCTGGCGATTTATGTAGGCCGCCGCTGTCTGTTGTCTGTTCGAATCAACACATGTTGATTGTACAGCAACAGGCCGAAGTGCTGGATTACTTTCCATATAGTAATTCCAGCACGTTTATATGGAGAGACATGTGACCCGGCCACTGTCCCCCCACTGCCTGCGACATGCACGTTCCTCAGCCTGCGAGAGATGCGTCTGTGAACACTGCGGTGTGTGACGTCACTCTGCTCAGGGGCACCCCCACTGACGTGGAGATTTTTCCAGTAGGTTAAATCCTCCCAACCCACGGAAGGAGGAATATACGTCTCCTCTGACGCACGGGGTCGATACGCAGGCAAATAAACCACCTCTGGAGTCTCCTCACTATGAAGGAGACCCAGGGGAATCACCACGTGACCAGCTGATATCATGCCTAACAGCTGCATCACGGAGAGGGCTGTCACCGCCCCGCGGGGTGTGACGCGCCGGAGGAGAGCTGTCCGAGCTGCTTAAAAACCAACAGGTTTTTAAAGACAGCCGGTTTATGCAGCGAGCCATGCTGCCTATAACCGACAGGTCAGGGGCCGGTGAGCCTGGCTGCTTATTATCCATCTGTCCATCGAACACGCGCGTCGCCACTCTGAGTAATACTCTGAGAGCGAGCGACTTGCTCTGGATGTGCTGTGGTTGTCATGGTGACGAGCCACGTCAGAGCCCTCGCCGCCGTTGCCCGTGAAGCAACCCAAGAGGGGCCCGGTCCGAAAAGGCTGCGAGGAGGCCTCCACACGCTGCATCTCACACCGGCTCTCATCCTGTCTCTGTTTCGGAGAAGGCTCGTAAACTGGACATTGAGGCGCGTTCACGCTCAAACCGCTGAGGAATGAGCGGAGGTGTGTGCAGTGCTATTCACACAGTGCATAATAACAGCCCTGGGCTCATTACGGTGTGTAGTATAGGCACATCTGGGACAGAGGAAAAACCGTGCTGCCTGCTAACCGACAGGTTAACAGCTGCACCGGAGGAGAGCTGTCACTTTCTCCATTCTCTGCTGTGAGAGTCGCGCTCTCATGCGGGCTGAGTTCAATTCCACTCCCAGTTAAATGTCTGGGAGGGAAGAGGACAGCTCTTCTTCCAGTTGATAATGAAACCCAGGTTTGACAGATGAGATACGAGCTGTATCGTCTGTACGCCGCTTCCTCCCTGGAGCGAACCAGCTACAGCCGGTCGTCCAGGCAAAATAACCCTCATCCCCATTCTGAGTAGCTGCTCCAACTGTCTCCACCCACTTTGAAAAAAGTGTGTGGAGTCAGGAATGAGAAACGCAGGAATTTGCTGTGTTTCGGGATTATGGTTACGTGGAGGTAAGCATCCTTCAGGACTATGGATGTGCACCTCCCTGCTGAACACACTGCAGCACCTGTTTGATCGTCAGCATGGGAAAAGGCCATTCCCTTGTTGGACACTGACAGATCGAGGATGGGTCTCATTCCCCCCACCCCGTCTCCTTCGGGACCAGAAAATAGCGGGAGTAAAAACCCCTGATTTTCTTCCCTTTGAGGAACCCCGGGAAAAGGCTTTCTTTAACCAGAGTTCCTGCCGCTCTGCACGGAGTGCGAGACACTGTTCCTGGGATGACAGGACTTCCTGTATCCCGTAGAACTGCGGGGGGAGAGGCGAATTGCAGAGACTACCCTCTGCCCATCCACCTGCTCATCCATCTGTCCATCAGACACACTCGCCGCCACCCTGAGTACCATACAGTACTCTGATAGCGCCGGGTGTACATTCTCTGGATGTGCTGTGGTTGGTGACAAACCATGCCAGAGCCCTCCACACGCTGCATTTCACACAGGCTCTCAATATGTCGTCGTTTAGGAGAATACTCGGAAACTGCGCGTTCACGCTCAACACCACTAAGGGATGAGCGGAGGTGTGTGCAGTGCTGTCCACACGAGGCGTAATAATGGCCCTCCGTGGGCTTATTACGACCGTGGGTAGGAGGTGTCTGAGGCAGAGGAAAAATCCATGCTGCCGAAACCCAAAAAGTTTACGGTAGACGGATTTGAATAGCAAGCCCAGCTGTTTTATTAACCGATAAGTTAAAAAACCCAGCCGGCTTAGGCAGCGAGCCATGCTGCCAAGTAACCAATAGGCTATTGGCAGCTGGCTTAACCGGGGAGCCTTGCTGCATATTACCTTCCCTCTGTCCATCTAACCCACGCGCCGTCACTCAAGGCGCGAACCTGCTCTGGATGTGCTGTGGTTGTCATGGTGACGAGCCACGCCAGAGCCCTCCAGACGTTGCATTTCACACAGGCTCTCCTTATGTCGCGTTTAGGAGAAGGCTCGTAAACCGGACATTTAAGGTGCGTTTACGCTCAACACCCCTAAGGGATGAGCGGAGGTGTGTGCAGTGCTGTCCACACTGTAATAATGGCACTCGTGGCTCATTACGACCGTGTGTAGGAGGTAGGTTTGGGACAGAGGAAAAAAATCCGAGCTGTCTTTAACAGGTTACAGCCGGCAGGTTACAGGTTACAGCCGGCTCAAACGGCGAGCCCTGCTGTCTATTAACCGTACAGGTAACAAACAGCTGGCTTATGCACCTCCACACGCTGTATTACACAGCGGCTCTCCTCATGTCGCCGTTTAGGAGAAAACTCGTAAAACAGACATTGAGGTTCACGCTCAAACCTGCTTGAGGAATGAGCGGAGGTGTGGATAGGAGGCACATCTGTGACATAGGAAACAAACCCGGGCTGTCTAATTAACCGACAGGTTTTAAAGACAGCTGGTTTGAGCCGTAAGCTTTGCTGCCTAACAACCGACAGGCTGTGAGGCAGCCGCTTATGCAGCTTTTTTTATGTCATCCGGAGGAGAGCTCTCCTGAACCGGGGGAACGGGGAGATCTCATTAGGCGGCTGCCTTTCCGATGATCTCCGGGAGTTCCTGGAGAATACCGCCTATCGACGGCAGAGCCGTGATGGCGGATAGAGGGACCCGTTGACCCGTCGTCAGCCCGGCAGCCGAACCTAGGCTCGGCTACCGGGCTGACCCCCGCCCCGTCTCCCCCGCCGGAGGACCACATGGTGATCCGTGAATGGAGGGGAAGGAGTCGCCTGACTGCTGCCCGCCACTCGGATCTAATAAATAAAGGGCTTGGTCCACAGAGTAAAACTCCTGGACTAGCCAATCATCCTCGGCCGCAGCAGCGAGAGCGTCCGCTCTCCACTGCCTGTGGACCAGAGGGAGACGGACACAATGAGTGCACGACACCTGGGGAGTGAGAGCCGCGTTTGCGTGCTCTAATCCCCGGCAAAACTCACACCGTGAACTCCGGTCGTAACTCATATGTCGGGTTGACACTGGGCCCCAACCCTGTTTCCCCCGTCCGGAGGAGAGGGAGGATGGGCCCAGGGGAACCAGGAATGTTTACTTTTTAGTAAGTAGCTCTTAAAAGAACTTGTTTTGCCTGTCAATGCTTCTGCAACGGAGTGCTGAAGAAAAGTAGGAGTGGATTGTAGGGCCTACTTCCTATTTATACGGAAGTGAGCCCGGAGGTGGGGCCCACGTCATAGGTGGGCATGGAATAAGTCTGTCAGTGCTGCACACGTGCAGTGGGATTACCCAATAGCGATAGCCTTAGAGGGCGCAACCTTATACGATATAGAACTTCACTGGCTTCCTGTCTCCCATCGCATCAACTACAACATTCTGGTCCTCACCTACAAAGCACTCCACCATCTCAGGCGGGGCCTCGCATTTGACGCACACCTGCCCATCTGTTCGCCTGTTTTCCGAGGCTAGGAAGGATTCTTGCCTCGCTTCTGAAGGACCTGACTCGAAGGGACTTGTCCTACCATGGAAGCGTCCTCGACATTGAGAAACACCCTCTGAGTCCCTCACAGTCTTTCAGTTCCGCCTCAAAACCCATCTCTTCAACTTTGTCTACCCATAAGCTCCGCCCCCCCCCTCTCAATCAACTTCCTCTTGACTGCCTTTTCTGTTTGTCTTTGTCTCATACTGTAAAACGTCTTTGAGTTGTAGAAAAGCGCTATATAAATATAATGTATTATTATTATTACCTTAATAATCATGGGAAATGTTGAATCTTAGACATTTGTTATTTTTATCCATTTCATTTTGTTATGTTTCTTTAAATTCCTTTTTTAATCTCAACAAAATGCTAGTTATTTTTTGTAAAATGTCACTTTTTGATTTGGGAATATTTGAATTTAATCGAGCATTTTAAATGTTCATATTGAATTTACGCTCAACTGGTGAATTAAAAAATGTGATTTTGTGTTTATTATATGAATGTAAAAGGCTGTAATTCATCGTGTTGAAAAAAACAGAGTGAGGTAAGTTAATGGACCGTTTTCTGATAATGCCCATGTTTATATTTAATGTAATATTTCTCTAGTTTGCTTTTATTATTACATCCTTATCTCTCTCACCCTTTGCAACTCAATATTTTTAATATAAAGATGAATGTAGATGTCAGTCTGTCTGCTTCTGGACCCTCACTTCCGGTGAGAAGCGGCACGCGTCCAGCGGCACGCGGCAAGTTCACGTCTTTGTTCACGAAAAACCCGGAAATGAGACAATTCATATCCTTCAAAATAAAAGCAGCAGATTTAACTCACATCTCAAGCAATTTACAATTATATATACTATTTGTAACATGGTTTTTTCAAGGGCAATGCCAATCTTTTTTTAGACCAAATTAATATAAGCATTTTATAATTGATTGATTCTTTAGATTCAAGACTTTTAGAATAGAATCAGGATGAAACCCTGAAATTGAATGGTCACACATGCAGAGCCCACAGCACACACAGTGAAATGTGTTCCCTGCTTTTAACCCATCCTAGTACCAGGAGTCTAGTACTAGGAGCAGTGGGCAGCTATTGTACAGCGCCTGGGGAGCATTGGGAGTGGGGGGGAAGGGGGATGTCCGGTGCCTTGCTCAAGGGCACCACGGCAGGGCAGGAGGTGAACTGGGACCTCTCCAAGTAGAAGTCCACACTCCATATTCAGGTCTGGTCGGGGACTTGAACCGGCAACCCTACGGCTCACAGTCCAAGCCCCTATACTGACTGAGCCACTGCCGGTCACTATTGTCATTCGTAGGCTTATTAAAGAAAATATATATATTTTCAATCATTTCAATATGTTCCACCATAATAGCAATTCATGATCGTACAAACATTGAAATAACATTTAATTGATGATGTTATGTTATGTCATAATACACTTTTATTCTTGTATTTCCTTAACTTTGCGGTTATATATTAAAGGGGACCTATCATGCAAAATGCACTTTTTGATGTCTTTTATACATAAATGTGTGTCCCCGGTGCATCTGGGAACTCACGCAGCGTCAGAAAATATAACCCTCTCTCTTTTCCTCCGTACCCAAACCTTTTAAAAACGGGGGTACAACGGAGCTGATCCAGATTTGCCGCCGATATGACGTCAAATCGGCGGCGGACCCACAGAAAGTTACTATCAAAAACAATGCCTGATGTGTTTTGGACGTTATCTCGTCTTTGTTTACATTAGCAAGCCTCGCTAACACTCAGAGCTAACCTGTACTGGAGAGAGCACATGTGTTTAAAAAGCAGGAAATAAAAACAAGAACTCACCTTGTGATAAACCCGCAAGAGAAAAAGCATTTGAGCTCCATACTGTTTCAGAAATAATCCTTGACGTGGTTTAGAACAGGATGGCGTTTTATCACAGCAGAATTTTACTTTATCTCCGGTAGAATGCTGATCAGGCATTAGCTCCGCCTCCTCCTTTTTTTTTTTTTTTTAAACTAAGGACCCAAAATCCGCGTTTCTCTAACAGGGCTGCAAAAGAGGGGTATGAGCAGTATGAGGCATGGCTACAATGGGTGATCTGTTTGGTATTTAAAGAGAGGCGAAGTCCTTCCCCTTCCGGGGGAGCTCCATGGGACCATATTTCAGAAAAATTATGTATTGAAGTCAATGGAGAGAAAGATTATCTTTCGGTCCCGTTTGAATAGTGCCACGGATTACACATATGATGTTTGTCAATTTAAAAGATAATTTTGCCAGTCAAAAAAAAAAAAAGTGTTGTAAACTGTGAAGTAACACATTTTTTTGTGTGAAATGGTCAATGAACTACATCTCTGGTCTTGCAGAACAACACACGTCACCAAGATGGCCGTCACTACTGTCTTGCCAAACAAGGGATTGACTACCCTCACTATCAACATGTCCAGAAGAATGTCATGGAAAGCTGCCTGCCTGTCTTTGATTCTCTCTGAACTGCCTGATATTTTTTATGTTTAATGTCAACCATTTGTGCAGATAGCATGAAGTAGAAAAGATTGCCGATGCTAATTTAGCATTAGCATTTCTCCCCCGGGCTTAAATGGTGTATTATATAGAATGATCACACCGGTGTGACAGTACTCTTCAAAGGGTTCACGAAATATGACTACTACTCTTACTGTTTAACATTTTGGGTTACTTGATGTTACTTGATGTTAAGGCTAATAAAAATGACAAGGCGAAGACTGTAATGCTAACTAACGTGCTTGCTACTAGCTAGGTAGCTAACTTGATCCAGCCAGACACTCCTGCCTTTCATCAGACGGGATGCAAAAGAACGAGCAAGACCCATTGCTGGTATGATTACAGCCTGGTACTAAGCACACAGCCATGTTGTTAAAGTTATCTTATCTTAGCTATCTCTTATATTTAGCGGAGGAAAACAATTGTGACATCAGTTATGACATCACTTACGCGACTCTGGGATTTGTAGTCTTTCTACACTGAACAAAAATATAAATGCAACACTTTTGTTTTTGCTCCCATTTCATGAGATGAACTCAAAGATCTAAAAGATGGGACCTTATTTCGGAAAAAGTATGTATTGAAGTCAATGGAGAGAGAAAGATTATCTTTTGATCCCGTTTGAATTGTGCAAAGAATTACACATATGATGTTTGTCAATTTAAAAGATAATAATAATTCAAAATGTTTTAAATGTACCGTAAAACTGTGAAGTAACAAATGTTTTTGTGTGAAGTGCTCAATGAACAACAACTCTGGTCTTGCATACGTCACCAACACCAAGATGGCCGTCACGTTACATTTCACCTCTTTCTTTCAGAATGAAGCGAAAAGTATTAAAAGAGGTGAAAATCACTACAAGTCTGGCCATGTTGACAACTGTACATACACAAAAGGGGAGTTAGTCGGTTCCAGCATGCGGGACCGGCTTTACAAGGTTTCGGTGAGTAACATGTCTGCTAGCTAAATTCACCTACGCGACTCTGGGATTTGTAGTCTTTCTAGTTGCGTATTTTTCATAGTCTTATATTTCAACAGTTTTAAGACAAACTGTGACTTTTTTGACATGGAAATAATTTTCTAAGATTGACAAACATCATATGTGTAATTCGTGGCACAATTCAAACGGGATCGAAAGATAATCTTTCTCTCCCCATTGACTTCAATACATACGTTTTCAGAAATAAGGTCCCATGGGGCGGAAGTAGATGGGCGTGACTTCGCCGTTTAAATTGTGCCACGAATTACACATATGATGTTTGTCAATCTTAAAAAATAATTTCCATGTCAAAAAAGTCACAGTTTGTCGTAAAACTGTTGAAATATAAGACTATGAAAAATACGCAACTACACTGAACAAAAATATAAATGCAACACTTTTGTTTTTGCTCCCATTTTTCGTGAGATGAACTCAAAGATCTAAAACATTTTCTACACAAAATAACCATTTCTCTCAAATATTGTTCACAAATCTGAAAAAATCTGTGATAGTGAGCACTTCTCCTTTGCCGAGATAATCCATCCCACCTCACAGGTGTGGCATATCAAGATGCTGATTAGACAGCATGATTATTGCACAGGTGTGCCTTAGGCTGGCCACAATAAAAGGCCACTCTGAAACGTGCAGTTTTGCTTTATTGGGGGGGTCTGGGGGGGTCTCGAGGGGTCCGAAAACCAGTCAGTGTCTGGTGTGACCACCATTTGCCTCATGCAGTGCAACACATCTCCTTCGCATAGAGTTGATCAGGTTGTTGATTGTGGCCTGTGGAATGTTGGTCCGCTCCTCTTCAATGGCTGTGCGAAGTTGCTGGATATTGGCAGGAACTGGAACACGCTGTCGTATATGCCGATCCAGAGCATCCCAAACATGCTCAATGGGTGACATGTCCGGTGAGTATGCTGGCCATGCAAGAACTGGGATGTTTTCAGCCTCCAGGAATTGTGTACAGAACCTTGCAACATGGGGCCGTGCATTATCATGCTGCACATGAGGTGATGGTCGTGGATGAATGGCACAACAATGGGCCTCTGGATCTCGTCACGGTATCTCCGTGCATTCACAATGCCATCAATAAAATGCACCTGTGTTCGTCATCCATAACATATGCCTGCCCATACCATAACCCCACCACCACCATGGGCCACTCGATTCACAACATTGACATCAGAAAACCGCTCACCCACACGACGCCACACACACTGTCTGCCATCTGCCCTGAACAGTGAAAACCGGGATTCATCCGTGAAGAGAACACCTCTCCAACGTGCCAGACGCCATCGAATGTGAGCATTTGCCCACTCAAGTCGGTTACGACGACAAATCGGAGTCAGGTCGAGACCCCGATGAGGACGACGAGCATGCAGATGAGCTTCCCTGAGACGGTTTCTGACAGTTTGTGCAGAAATTCTTTGGTTATGCAAACCGATTGTTGCAGCAGCTGTCCGAGTGGCTGGTCTCAGACGATCTTGGAGGTGAACATGCCTTGCGACATCTGTGGCATTGTGCTGTGTGATAAAACTGAACATTTTTAGAGTGGGCTTTTATTGTGGCCAGCCTAAGGCACACCTGTGCAATAATCATGCTGTCTAATCAGCATCTTGATATGCCACACCTGTGAGGTGGGATGGATTATCTCGGCAAAGGAGAAGTGCTCACTATCACAGATTTTTTCAGATTTGTGAACAATATTTGAGAGAAATGGTTATTTTGTGTAGAAAATGTTTTAGATCTTTGAGTTCATCTCACGAAAAATGGGAGCAAAAACAAAAGTGTTGCATTTATATTTTTGTTCAGTGTAGTTGCGTATTTTTCATAGTCTTATATTTCAACAGTTTTACGACAAACTGTGACTTTTTTGACATGGAAATTATTTTTTAAGATTGACAAACATCATATGTGTAATTCGTGGCACAATTTAAACGGCGAAGTCACGCCCATCTACTTCCGCCCCATGGGACCTTATTTCTGAAAACTTATGTATTGAAGTCAATGGGGAGAGAAAGATTATCTTTCGATCCCGTTTGAATTGTGCCACGAATTACACATATGATGTTTGTCAATCTTAAAAAATAATTTCCATGTCAAAAAAGTCACAGTTTGTCTTAAAACTGTTGAAATATAAGACTATGAACAATACGCAACTAGAAAGACTACAAATCTGAATTTAGCTGAATTTAGCTAGCTGACATTAACTTACACATTACACTCGTGTTACTCACCGAAACCTTGTAAAGCCGGTCCCGCATGCTGGAACCTAACTCCCCTTTTGTGTATGTACAGTTGTCATCACTTGTAGTGATTTTCACCTCTTTTAATACTTTTCGCTTCATTCTGAAAGAAAGAGGTGAAATGTAACGTGACGGCCATCTTGGTGTTGGTGACGTATGCAAGACCAGAGTTGTTGTTCATTGAGCACTTCACACAAAAACCTTTGTTACTTCACAGTTTTACGGTACATTTAAAAAATGTTGACTTTCAAAATTATCTTTTAAATTGACAAACATCATATGTGTAATTCGTTGCACAATTCAAACGGGATCAAAAGATAACCTTTCTCTCTCCATTGACTTCAATACATACTTTTTCCGAAATAAGGTCCCATGGAGGTCCACCGGAAGAGGAGGGACTTCGCCACCCACTGGCCCTACAATATATGTTTCAAATATAGCATAATACGTCCACTTTAAGCTGTTATTATACCTTGTGTTTCTTTTGGTGCCCTTTTATGTTCTTGAATGCACTAATAAACTTGATCTTATCTTATCAATATATCATTAATACCTTCTCAGTTTCCGTAGGCTTTTATTTTCTCAAACGATGACCGGAAGTGTGTTTTCTATCCACCGTTGGCGCTTTGACACTCGTGCGTTCAGGCGTCGGAGACACACACACATAAGCTGTGCACACACAAAGAAAGGTATAAAATACTAACCATTTGTATTGCAGGGCAGCATATTGTTAGCATTGGATGTAATGTGTGTTTTCTGCAGGATTCTGGGGCTCCACACGTTTCCGGGTTGCCTTTAAAATGAGGATTTAAGAGTCGGTGCATCCTGTGACTCTGAGATCAGCTGCATGTCGACGGATATAGCTTTTTAAAAATGCAAGGAGAGGAAACCCTTAAGTGCACGGCGTGGTGTGTTTTGGTTTTAAAGGGTTAGAAACAGGCTGTCAGGGCTGCAGTAGCATTTAGATTTCAGCAGGTAAAAGTTTCTTTAAAAGGTGTAAAATGTGCACGCTGCGACATCGATGCATGTTTCCATCCCCGACCTATTTGACTCCATACACAGCCTCCTGTTGTGTGTCTGTGTGTGTGGTCTGTGGTGTCTTTCAGAAGTAGGCCTGTAGCCCAACTAATCATCATATTATTTCCCTTTGTGGCAGGTTAAAAAAAGAACCGCAGAGTGCAAACAGAAAAAAACAGCACAGCCGATACATTCCTCATTAGCATTTATAATGTGTCGCATTTAAATTGATGTGTCAAATTAACTCGGGTCAACCTTAAATCGAGGTATTTTTGTTAAATTAACGTAAAACTCAACGGAGTTTCTGATTCTTAGTGACGTTCTATTGGCGCGCGAGGTTCTATTTACGTGTGTGGAAAACAACGTGCCAGATTCCATTCAAAAAATCTTAGATGTAAAAGTGTTTGCCCTTATTTGCGGCTGTGTTTAGGTAATACAACTAAATAAAGATTGAAGAAGACTTGTAAGGACCTTCTGTTAAATTCGGCATTACAGGTATACCTTTTTAATACAATCTAAATGTCATTTAGTTAAAAAGAAAACCTAAATTTTTAACGTTTTCAGAATCAGAATACCTTTATCATTCACACCATGGGGAAATGTAAAGCGAAAGTAAAGAGGCAAAATATTGAATAAGAGGCATAAATAAAATATTAGAGACATAATTTACAAAACACCCATTTAGGTGGACAACAATATAAGTACAATTACAGTATTTAAATTAATAAGTGTAGCATGTAGAAGTAGTGTGATATTAATAATAATATATTTATTTAGTTAGCGCTTTTACAGGTGCTCAAAGACGCTTTACAGATATAAATTATAGTTAAAGTCAAATAATACAAAAACAATCGCACATTAAAAGCGAGATTGAAGAGGTGAGTTTTTTTGCGATATTAGTGTGCTTATTTACGGCTGTTTCTAGTTAGAAATGTTGGAGGACACTTTTAAGGGTCCTCTGTTAACTTCAGCATTACTGGTTCATATTTCAAAACAACAATTTGGTTAACACAACCTGCCTTTTAGTCCAGAAAGACGGTAAAAGTACACTTTAATTGAAGTATTATTGTATTGGAGATATGCCAAAATTCTTGAGTGCCACTTCACCTGAAGTGTTGGTCAAGCTTTAGTCATTACCCCTTAAGCACGGCTTTAAAGTGAGATGCCAGGTTTTTTTTAATGGGGGTTGGGGCAAAGGTGGTTTGTCTTTTTCTACATCTCGTGTTTGTGCTTGTTCCCCAGGCTCGTTATGTCTGATGAAGATTCGCGTTCCAGCACCAACTCTTCCTCCTCTTCATCATCAACACATCATCAGGACTCAAACACACCGAAGAAACGAGAAAGCAAAGCCAGCATGAACAAGTCCTCCAAACTCCTCTGCACCAGTGCCAAGAGGTGGGCTGTTTTTCAGGAGGAGCACACGTTTGGATATTCTGCCACTTATTTCCAGGCTTGATTTTCAGTCTTTTAGGGTTTTTTAAAGAGACCCTATTCTGATTTTGGAGGGTTTCCCTTTCCTGTATTCTGTTAAATAGGTTTGAGTGCAAGTAAACAGTCTGCAAAGGCTACAGCACAGGCAGTATGAGAAAAAAAAGGGCTTTTTGAACATTTTAGCATGGAGACATGGAGTGAGCATTTGTAGGCGTGTTTGTACTAGATCACAGAGAAGCAAAACGTTTTATTTTCTTTAACATTCAGTACATCAGTTGCAAAGCATCCTTTTCCCATATTTCATTCACAGCATTTGTTAAGAGTTTAGCATTTAATGCATGCGTTTTATTTTGCAGAATCCAGAAGGAGTTGGCTGACATTACATTGGATCCACCACCAAACTGCAGGTGAGTGTGTGTGTGTGTTTCAGTGTGTGTGTGTTTCAGTGTGTGTGTGTTTCAGTGTGTGTGTGTGTTTTTGTTTCAGTGTGTGTGTGTTTCAATGTGTGTGTGTTTCAATGTGTGTGTGTTTCAGTGTCCGTGTGTGTGTTAGGGCTGCATGATTTTGGGAAAAAATCTAATTGCGATTTTCCTGACAAATATTGCGATTCGATTTGCGATATTTGTTTTTAAGCGACCCAACGGAAGTTTATTGTAAAATGCAGAGGTCCTACATGTGCAAGTCATGAGCAAGTGTCAAGTCTTGATCTACAAGTATCAAGCAAGTCCCAAGTCACTGTGATGAGAGTCAAGCAAGTCAAGTCATTGCTTAGGTCAAGCAAGTCAAGTCATTCGACATTCTGATGAATAAGCCCAGTTTCCGCATTTAAATCAGTTAAAAGACAGTGGTTATGAAAATGGATTCAACCCACACTATGATCTTCATTACATACACAGTTAATCATTTGAAATCTAATTTAGACCGATGACAATCATATTAGATTCATATTAACCCGAGAACTGCAGACAATATAGCTACGACTCAAAAAGTCTGTTCAAAAAGGCAGAATTCCAGGTAAGAAAATCATATATTGCATTTGCCATTACACATATTTAATTTAAATTTCTGTTAACACTAGAACCGCCAACAGCGTCAGCACCTACATAGATATCATTTTCAAATCATTTTACTTGTTCCTCTTCATAATTTCCTTATAAACTTAAGTAGGACGATATTTAAAACTCACTTAATTGGGTTAATTTAGAAATTGCTTCAGTTTATCATCATAATAATAATAATGCATTTTATTTATATAGCGCTTTTCACAACTCAAAGATGCTTTACAGTATGGGGGAGGGTAGACAAACAAGGACAGGCAAACAAGTAAGTATAGTAAAATAAATAAAAAGGCAGTCAAGAGGAAGTTGATTGAGAGGGGGGGGGCTTATGGGTAGACAGAGTTGAAAAGATGTGTTTTGAGGCGGGACTGAAAGACTGTGAGCGACTCAGAGTCACGGAGATCTTGGGGGAGGGAAGTCCAGAGCCTAGGAGCTGCCGCTGAGAAGGCTCTGTCCCCAAAGCTGCAGAGTGTGGATGATCATAACAGATCAAAGAGTTCAGATTCATTTTACAATAAATCAAAGAATGATGCACTTCTACAAACAAAAACAACATAATTAAAACATTTAAAGAAACTACTAAAAGTAGATGAACTACATTATTCAAAAGTTTACAGTAACTTCTGATAATAACACAGGGGAAATAAACGAGGCATCTCTCTCTCTCTCTCTCTCTCTCTCTCTCCCCCCCCCCCTCCTGACAGCCCGTCAGTATCAGGGTTAGTAAAAATGAATCCCTTGGAGGTTCTCGTGTTCATTTACCGTTGTCTGCTCTTTGCAATGCTTATTCGATTTGAAACCATGTGTAATGTAGCTTAAACTTAACGTTAGCATTCTAGCTAACAACACATGCACGCACCTTTCTCTGTGTTTTTTTTGTAGTGACGAATGAAGTTGGATGTTGTGGTGGTCGTGTCACTGATCTTTATGCTGCAGACCCTGCATACCGCTGTTCTCTTCTTATTACCGGCATCGACAAAATAATCCTTGAATCCAAACTTCACTATTTTTGGAGTAACGCGAGCCGCTGCCATGTTACCTGAGACTCCTGCCTTCTAGTGGGTTGCCAGGTCTGCGCGCACGGCGCTATAATCACGTTTTTCGAAAAAACTAAACGTAATATCTCACTACAAAAACAAACGCAAATATTTAATTTTAAACCGTCAAGTCCTTTCAAGTCATCTATCCCAAGCTTAAGTCAAGTCTCAAGTCATGAATACCAAGTCAAAGTCAAGTCAAGTCTTTTATCAATGTTAGTCAAGTCTCAAGTCAAAAAATATGCGACTCAAGTCATGTGACTCGAGTCAAGTCATGTGACTCGAGTCCCCACCTCTGGTAAAATGCGGCCATATCTCCGGCTAGGAAGGTCGTATCAACGTGCTCCCGTCTCTAGCACCCCCGCAGCCCGAGCTACGAGTGAAAGAACTAAACTTACATGAAACTTCCGTTGGGTTGCTTTAAAGTCGAGCTTCAGTTTAAGATTCACCCTGTGATAGAAACATGTGATGGAGCGTCACTAACCTGACTCAGATGGTTTGTTTCACCAGACCATCTGAAGCTCCATTGGAAGCCATTTGGAAAGGGCCGGCACTTTCAAAAGCACTTGGCAGGTGATTGGATCAATCTGTCTATCACCTTCTATCAGGGGCCACTTCTGATTGGTTAACAATGGCTGGTACATGTGGAGCACAGCACTTCTGAATGGAGTGAATGACTGACACACAAGAAAAAAAAGAATGTTAAAAAAAATCTTTGAAAAGGCTTTCAAATCGCGATTTCGATTTAAAATCGATTAATCGTTCAGCCCTAGTGTGTGTGTTTCAGTGTCCGTGTGGTGGTTTCTTTTGAACCCTTATGTTGTGTTCGGGTCTCTCTGGTTTCAGACAGAGGGTGAAAAGAGGTGCTGCAGCACAGGCAGTATGATAAAAATAAAGAGCTTTTTGAACATTAAAGCATGGAAACACGTCAGAGTAGAGACACTACATACTGATACACACCTGAACATCAGCAGGAGAGGACTCTTTAAAGTAGAGACACTAAATACTGATACACACCTGAACATCAGCAAGAGAGGACTCTTTAAAGTAGAGACACTACATACTGATATACACCTGAACATCAGCAGGAGAGGACTCTTTAAAGTAGAGACACTACATACTGATACACACCTGAACATCAGCAGGAGAGGACTCTTTAAAGTAGAGACACTACATACTGATATACACCTGAACATCAGCAGGAGAGGACTCTTTAAAGTAGAGACACTACATACTGATATACACCTGAACATCAGCAGGAGAGGACTCTTTAATATCTATTGGTTCTCCTCTGCTGCTCGGGGAGTCAGATTTGGTAAAGCTCTGTGTCCCTGTTTGAAAGGTTAAAGCTCAGTAAAAATGAAACCGCTGAAATGTCAGCGCTCTACTGTGTGTGTGTGTGTGTGTGTGTGTGTGTGTGTGTGTGTGTGTGTGTGTGTGTGTGTGTGTGTGTGTGTGGTGTGTGTGTGTGTGTGTGTGTGTGTGTGTGTGTGTGTGTGTGTGTGTGTGTGTGTGTGTGTGTGTGTGTGTGTGTGTGTGTGTGTGTGTGTGTGTGTGTGTGTGTGTGTGTGTGTGTGTGTGTGTGTGTGTGTGTGTGTGTGTGTGTGTGTGTGTGTGTGTGTGTGTGTGTGTGTGTGTGTGTGCCTCAGATACTGAAGTGAATGAGACGGAGATAAATGTCGTCTGAATGTCAGTCAGAGGAGCATCAGTCTGATGGATTTAGTGGGTATAAAATATATTCTTAGTGCAGGAATTCTGATTTAATATAAAGGGATGTGTTATATTTTTAAAGCACATCAGTTAATTTCCATCTTGTTTCGGCCACTATTGAAACAAAGTCCACTTGTCCCTGCCTGGCATTTGGCTTAGTGAAACCCCGACAGTCTGTCCGGTGTACAAGTGAGGATTTACTTCAGTGTGAAGCGTTAATTAGGGATAAGGTGCAGATTCAGACCGTTTGTTTGAGAGATTACGTCCTGACATTTCCTCCTTCTGTTACAAACCACACACAGAAACCACTGATCACAGAAGCGCTGTGCAGAATAACTGAATAATAGATTGTCTCCTTATTTATGTAAACACACTGCTGTACACTGTGTTTTGCTTGTGCAATTCAGTCTTTGTTTGTATCTGAATAAGAGTCCTGCTTATCATTTAAATTGAAACTGCAAAGTGAAGTTTGGAGCGCTTCAACGAGCAGGACATTATGTGAGAATATCTCTAGTGTTAGCAGAAGCTGGTGTTGACTCTGTTCAGTTTTATCTCTTAATGATCTTTTCTTTTATCACCCTTACCGTGCTCACATAATGACTCACACGGGCGATTGCTTTTTATTGTTTTTAATGAATTACCAATATGACTTGGACTGGAGTTTCGACTGCAACACATTAGAAAGATGGTGCTGATGGGGTCATTTAGCAGATTGAGAGCTGAACCACAATAAGCCTCAGTATGTGGAGGATAAACGGAAAATAACACGATAATTAAAATCTGGTTCGGCTCCTCGGGCTGAGGGGGTTCAGCCAGGAGGTGGAGGCTGAGTGTGAAATATGGGTTGGAATATGATTGCACAACGAATTGGAGTGTAGAATAATGATGCCATCAGCATTTAGTTCCTCGTCTTGCTTTAAAGAGTCCTCTCCTGCTGATGTTCAGGTGCATATCAGTATGTAGTGTCTCTACTTTAAAGAGTCCTCTCCTGCTGATGTTCAGGTGCATATCAGTATGTAGTGTCTCTACTTTAAAGAGTCCTCTCCTGCTGATGTTCAGGTGTATATCTGTATGTAGTGTCTCTACTTTAAAGAGTCCTCTCCTGCTGATGTTCAGGTGTATATCAGTATGTAGTGTCTCTACTTTAAAGAGTCCTCTCCTGCTGATGTTCCGGTGTATATCAGTATGTAGTGTCTCTACTTTAAAGAGTCCTCTCCTGCTGATGTTCAGGTGTATATCAGTATGCGGTGCCTCTACTTTAAAGAGTCCTCTCCTGCTGGTGTTCAGGTTCATATCAGTATGTAGCATCTCTACTTTAAAGAGTCCTCTCCTGCTGATGTTCAGGTTCATATCAGTATGTAGAGTCTCTACTTTAAAGAGTCCTCTCCTGCTGATGTTCAGGTTCATATCAGTATGTAGAGTCTCTACTTTAAAGAGTCCTCTCCTTCTGATGTTCAGGTTCATATCAGTATGTAGTGTCTACTTTAAAGAGTCCTCTCCTGCTGATGTTCAGGTGTATATCAGTATGTAGTGTCTCTACTTTAAAGAGTCCTCTCCTGCTGATGTTCAGGTGTATATCAGTATGCGGTGACTCTACTGCACATGTGTCAAACTCGAGGCCCGGGGGCCAAATCAGGCCCGTGGTGGATTTAATTTCGGTCCGCAGGATAATTTGTAATTACTATTAGATCTGGCCCGCCGGTATATTGCACGCACACCTTCACTCCATCCTGAGGGTCTCCTCAGCTCAGAGCCTGAGCCCACACATTGATGACCTTGCACCCAAGATGAGTATCTGCTTGAGCTAGCATCACAGAGCAGCACACTGAGTTTACATGGATGTTTCCTTCTGCGCTTTCTCTCTCACGACAACAGGGCATGTTTGGTTTGTTCTTTGAGGGAAATAGTTTTTTGAAGCTGTTGTTGGCCTGTGGAAAAATGTAATCATAAGAAATGACTCTGGAAAAGCTGCAGATAGAGCCATAAGAAATTACTCTGCAGATAGAGCCATAAGAAATGAATGCAACTGATTATTTAATGTTGTTTTTATAGGCAATAATTTAAGCTTTGTTAGTTCCAGGTTTAATTTGTGCAATAAGTTCATTTCAATACGTTTTGCATTAAACATTGAACCAGTCCGGCCCTCGACTAGTACTCGTTTTTTATTTTGGCCCTCTGTGTATTTGAGTTTGACACCCCTGTCTATTGGGACATACGCTAGCCAATAGGAGCGTGAGTTTTACATAGTGATGTCATCACATTCCAGAACTTGGGGATTTGAGCCTTTGCAGATCGTTTACATGCACTAAAACGAACAGAAAGGGGAAACCCTCCAAAAAGCAGAGCCTCTTTGAAAGCCCTAATGTTCCCTGTTTCCTGACAGTGCTGGTCCTAAAGGAGACAACATCTACGAGTGGAGGTCCACCATCCTCGGCCCCCCCGGCTCCGCGTACGAGGGGGGGGTGTTCTTCCTCGACATCGCCTTCACACCAGACTACCCCTTCAAACCTCCCAAGGTGAGAGCAGAAGTATTGTTGGCTTGCAGCGAAAGCATTTTGACAGATGTCTCTATTCCAGAGGTGTCACTTTCATACTTCATATTCTCCACTAGAGGGCAGCAATGCACTTTGAAATGTAAGGCCAATCAGCAGTTTGTAATGGATCGTCTTTATTCCCTGGGTTCCTCTGTTATATTATATAATTCTATTAATTTAAATGGATTTAGGCATACGATAAAGCACGTTCCTTTTTGTTTTATTCATGCTGTATGGATTTGTTTTTCTATGTTGTAAAAATCCCAAAACAAATTCTTCTTTTTGACACAACCAAACCTCACAATTTGACTTTGACTTCCCACATATCCAAACTTAAACACCTCGTAAAATCTGACCTGAAAGCTTTTCTTAATCACCGGCCAATCTTCTTAAATTCAGTATATATTTAATTTATTTAATAACTACATGTCTATAAGTGCATTTGTGAAGGACGTGTCAGAAATAAATTACATTTGAGCTTCAATGTTTTTGATATACATTTAAATTTGACTGGAATGACAAAGTTTACAATGCAACTGTCATTAGAGTTTGAGTTTAGCTTAAGAGAGTGGTGTGTGTGTGTGTGTGTGTGTGTGTGTGTGTGTGTGTGTGTGTGTGTGTGTGTGTGTGTGTGTGTGTGTGTGTGTGTGTGTGTGTGTGTGTGTGTGTGTGTGTGTGTGTGTGTGTGTGTGTGTGTGTGTGTGTGTGTGTGTGTGTGTGTGTGTGTGTGTGTTATTTTTTGTTGTGTGTGTGTAGGTGACTTTCCGCACCAGGATCTACCACTGCAACATCAACAGTCAGGGTGTGATCTGTCTGGACATCCTGAAGGACAACTGGAGTCCTGCTCTCACCATCTCCAAGGTGCTGCTGTCCATCTGCTCCCTGCTGACTGACTGCAACCCTGGTGAGACACACACACACACACACACACACACACACACACACACACACACACACACACACACACACACACACACACACACACACACACACACACACACACACTGCTGACTGACTGCAACCCTGGTGAGACAAACACACTCTCACATACACACACTGCTCACTGACTGCATCATTGGTGACACACACACACACACACTCTCCATTCTACTACATTACTCTTACTACTTTTAAATCCAGGCTGAAGACTTTTCTTTTTGTCGCTGCTTTTAATTGAACTATTCATATCTTAGATTGCACTGTAACTTTTATCCATGTATTTTTTCTTTTAATGTTTATTTTATTATCTTTTCTTTTTAATGACTGATTTTAAATGCCATTTTCTTAATGTCTTTCGTTTTTTGTAAAGCACTTTGAATTGCCTTGTGTTGAAAAGTGCTATATAAATAAACTTGCCTTGCCTTACATTTAAAGCAGCCCCTCACACACACATTGTTACTTCCTGTTTATAATGGTGAGGTGTTGTCTGTGTTCTCAGCCGACCCTCTGGTGGGAAGCATCGCCACACAGTTCACCACCAACAGAGTGGAGCACGACCGGATAGCCAAACAGTGGACCAAACGCTACGCCACATAATGAACCACAGCAGGGGGGGGATTTTTATCTCTGAAATGAAAATCTTAATCCTGACGTTTTTGTTGTTTATTGTATTTTTATTATAAGTTATCTCCGACCCAGTTATTCCCAAACCTGGAAATAATGTGTTTTTTGTCTGTGCTTGAAGATGGATGCTAATGCTAATATGCTAACTGTCACAGCATGAATCCCAGTTCCAATTATATCAGTGTAACATATTCACACGTGTTAAATTCTCCCTGTTTTTGGAAAAGGTGTTAAGATACGGATGGTTGTGATTTGTGTTCTCTTCCGATGACTAGCTTGTTCGGTTTCTCTTCAGTATTAAACATTACCAACTGCCTTTGTTTCAATCAGGAGAGACTTATTTTTTTGAGTAAACGCAAAACACAATATCAACACACCGACTGGGGGCCAAGCAAGGCATCCAAACTGAGTACAACCAATCGTATGGAAGGAACACACGTTAGACATGTCTGTTTAAGGCGTCTAGGTGGCTTGGATAGAAAGCAAGGAAGGAAGCCGTGACGTATGTCGAGGAAGAACTCGTTCAATTTGAATCTGGTGTGTAAATAAATTACCACTGCATGTTAGTTGTTCATTTTCTTTGTTATTGGGGTACATTTTTTACGAGTGGGTTATAGTCGTTACAATGGTGGGGCCAGTGAAATAGAAACATAATAATTAGAATTCTGAGGGGAAAGAAATCTATTTTGTTCTAAAAAAAAAAAAACGATATTTCTGATTTTAACATCTGGGCCCAGGAGTTCAAAACTTTTAATCTCAACAATATTTTGAAATCCCTTTTTTTTGTGATCCAGGATTCGACAACTCGGACAGATTTTGTCCCAGTATTTCAAAGCCATTCAGGATAGGATGACCCTTATCCAGATTCAGACTTTTCTAGATCCTGAATATCAGTGCTTTAATCCTACCGATCGTCATCTAGTGGACATGAAAATTAATACAAGGAAGACAAGAGACCACATTGCAGAGACTTCTGTAGTCCGCAATTACTTTTGAAAGGTGATGACAGATGATGGACTTTTTTTTGGTTGAAGATATATTTTCTTTAATCTAAATTACATTTATGAGCATAAACATTTGTCATCAACATTTTGTTGAAAACAAAATTGGCCACCACAAACGTGAGCAAAAATAAAATACATTTCCCATGAAGGCTAAAAATGGTGTATTATTTCAGTTAACAAACGTTGCCATGTTATTTATATTGAAACATATTTTTAAATAAATTGTACAGTACATTTTGCTCTGGAAATCCACCCCTCTGGTGGGATCAAGATAATCCAGGTTTTCGGGATCAAATTGATCCCAATCCTGTGTTGTCGGTTTGAAGATTTGATCCAGATTAAAGCTTGGATTTGATTTCCTGATCTGATCAGATATCAAAGTGATCCTAATCCTGTTTTTTGGTTTTGAACTCCCCAAAATCCAAATCTGATCTGATTTGATAAGGATTAATAGTTTTTGAACTACTGGGCCCAAATTATTATTTTCTTGAAATTCTGATTTTAATCTCAAAAGTCAGAGAAAAGTCACAATTTCAAGATCAAATTCTAAATTGAGGCAAAAAGCAGAATCTTAAGAATAAAAAATGACCGACTGACTTTGTTTCATCATCTGTAGTTTGTAAAAACACACACACAGGGTTTAATACGAGGCTACATTTTATTCAGTGCATCTTATTAGAATAATGCACGCCCTCGGTTCTACTAGCAGCACATTCATTATTACTTTAAGGAAACACAAAGAGAAACAGCGCAGATCATCCTTCACATTGATTCATCATTTTTTCAAAACAAGTCGAGGAATGTGGTTCATTAAAGTGACAAAAATAAATTAGTTTAAAAATAAATATTTTCTACTGTTAGACACGTTAGCCCTATTGGATTAAACAGGCTGGGAAATACAGAAGTGCAACTACATCACAAGTAAACGCAGCACCACGAGTATTATTGCTGCCAGGCCTTAATATATATACACATATATATTCATATGAGATGGACTGGACGAATGCGGCATTGCATTCACATCGCGTGGGAAATAACATCACAGATGTGTCTGAAAAAAAGACAGGTGGAGTGCAGCTTTTGTGAGTTTGGTGCCACAGATTTAAGGACATACTTCTGAAGTGCTTTTCTGAATACAACGAGATGATGTTTATGTTGAAAGAGTGACAGGTAGCTGTAATTATCTATACTGGCTACAAAAACATTGCATACTTACGGAAGAGGATTAAGGCAATTTATTTTCTCCTTGTTTGACGTAACTCAGAATTTTTACTTTTTTCAAATGTTTTGGTGGCCAACTTTTTATTGTTTTTAATGTTGTCCTTTTTTAAATCAGATTTTGACTTTGCTCAGAATTTTGACATTTTTCTTAGAATTTTGACTTTTGTTCTCATTTTTTTTTTTTTGTCACCAACTTTTTATTTATCTCAGAATTTTGACTTATCTCTGTAAACAAAGTGAGAAAAAGGTTTCCGATAAAACATTTTTAAAGAATTACTTTTGGTCAGATCTTTAAAAAAACACGTGGCCCTAATCCTCTCCTGTACATACTAGTGCAATCCAATGTAAGAAATGGGGCTAATTACACGCTGGATTAAATACATTAAGCGGTCAGTATTTTTTTGTTAATGGAGGATTTGAATCAGTCTTTTTGAGTCACATGTACAGCACACAGTTTAGTGTTAGGATAAGATACAACGAGATTGCAGATGGTGCTAAAATACAATCACCAAATGTAATAAGAGGCTTAGTTATACTAATAAAGTGGAGTATCGATCATTAGGAAATGGGACTTGAACAGGCGACCTTTGAGTTTCCAAATGCCTACACACTGAGCTCCTAGATTGGGATCTCTTGGGATAAATAAAGATAATTTCAGCAACCACTGACTCTTTAAAATATACGGGCATTGTCTCAAAGAACAACTTAAACTATCATTCAACTTTGAATAGAGTGGACAAAACCTATATTATACAGTTCAGTTGAAATGGTAAGTAAACATAAGTGGTTATTATAAAAGGTAAATCCACAAGATCTGTGTTTGAGTTGCGTCAAATCTTTGGTACTAAAGTGCTAACGATAGTTTTCCACCTTCAATGAAAAACACTGACGAAGCTACAGGTGACACTTCTGTCTGTTTGGTTTGCTGTAAACAAAGAAATACAACACGCATCCTCATTGGATTAGTAAACAACACAGGATTCACTTTCGACCTACTTGTGTACAATTACAGCTTTGCCAATGGAGTCTGGTGGCTTTGAAGAGAGGAGATATCGGCTACAGTTCTTTATCGAAAAAGGGCGAGCAAAGTAAAGGGATGCTAATATTCTAAATACAGCGTCAACATAATGGTGTTTTTATGTGTCTAAAATATGTGCACAACAATACATAGCTTAGCTTCCTTCTGGTACTCCTGTCTGTTTCCACAAACTGTATCTCGTGGCGGTAATACACCGACTATGATAGCTTCTTATATCAATCATACAGACTTGGGTTCTCAGTAGGAAAGATGATTAGCATTCTTCTTAAAATGTTTTCCCCTACAATTATGTAGTATATAGCTGATTTAATGTGTGCTATGCTGCTTATAGAGTGGTGTAGGGATGTCATATTATTTTAGGTTGACCCTGAAGGCAGCATCTCCCTGAACCAATGGGATTTCTCCATGTGATCTTGGATTATTGCGGGAAATAATCTCTGTGGCAAACACACTTTTATGATTCTTACACGTTTTGTTCGGCAGGATGAGATCACCACCGCTAAGCTAAAGGTAGCTACTGTTGGGCTATAAAGGAACTACAGCAGGGTCACATGACTTCACGTCACCACCGCTAAGCTCAAGGAGGAGTATTAACCGACTGATTTTATATCGTAGAATCAAAATATCTTCAGTTTGTGTTAACCACAGATCTTATTTCAGGCCAAAACACATTCAGAAAACCATTAAAAAGAGAGGACAGGAAGTGGTAAGATGCTGACTCGTTCCAGGGTTGTTGGCTCTCAGATGTCGTTGGACGGCGTTCCTTTGCTCTTGCGTCCGGGCAGAGGGAAGGTGGATTTGCTCTGCGGCTGCGTGAGCCGGCTGGTGAGCTGCGTGAACGGTTCGATGAGGGAGTTTCGCTCGGTGACGCTCACCTCCCACAGCTTCACCTTCTCGCCTCGAGCCCACTGCTGCGCCGCCTCCGGCTCCACCTGGCGACGCTCCCGAAGGTCCGTCTTATTCCCGAGAACGATGACCGTCACCTGCGAGCAAACGCACCAAATACTATTCATTTTGTTTTACAGATTTTAGATGATGCAAGAGATATGACACAATAAAGCATTTCACGATTTAAAGGACCCCTATTATACTGTTTTTCATCAATATATTATAGGTCTCTACAAACATGTCTCTGAAGTGCAGATCATTGCAGCATTACCCATAATCCCCTCTGTTTCCGCCCTGTTTCCAAAGTGCTGATTCTCTGTCTGTTACTTTAGATGAAAACAAGGAGCCCCTCCCCACGCCCCTCTGAGAGAGATTTGGTTACAAAGAACACAATGGTGCTCTCGGAGGAGATTCAGGTGATAAGGGGGGGGGGGGGGGGGGGTTACCTTGGTTGCTGATTGGCTAATGGTTACACAAGCCAAAACATCGTTATGACATCATAAAGTGCCCAAAATCTGATCAGCTCATTTTCAGACAGGTTTTTATAGAAATGGATCAGGACAAAAAGAGAGAGAATCTTTTTTCCTGAAACTTTCAGAGTCTCTTTGCACATAGAGGTCACATGTTGATGTAGAGGAGACATGAAGAAGTGGATTTTGCATGATAGGTGACCTTTAAGAATTCAAAGGCTTTATTGTCATATGTACAAAACCTACAGCTTAAGCTTTTGACAATACAAATATTATATCCAAGGCTAAATGCAGCAAAAGCCCCACCTCTTTCTTATCTCTGGACTTGTCTATCTCCTTCTTCAGGACGTCCACCTTCTTGAAGGACTCCACGCTGTCCACGCTGTAGACGAGCACGAATCCGTCCGCCACAGAGTAGTAGTGTTTGGGGAGATCCTGTCCGTCGTGCAGACCTTTGGTGTCGTAAAGCCTCAGCTGCTCCTTCACACCGCGGTCCGTCTCCACCGACGCCACGTACACATCCTCCTGCGTCTCACTGGACTCAGAGCCTGCAGGAAACACAACACACACTCAGGAAGGAGAAAGGGATCCAGACAGATGCAGCACTGAGGAGGCTCGGGCATCACACTCTGCATGTGTGTGTGTGTGTGTGTGTGTGTGTGTGTGTAAGCATGCAACAGGACGTCTGATTTGATGGTGTATCAGCAGGCACAGATGATGGTGTATTCCATTGGTATCTGTACAGTGATCACATGTGTGTTAGCATATACATGAGAAGGTTTCTCTTATAAACACTTTTGCCATTTACTTTTCATTTTGGTAATGTTACCTGCTCCTCAAATAATTTTGAATTTCAAAAGTGTTTTGTTTTTTATAACACACATTGCAAATTAAGCGTTTTATTGTATTGAAGAAAATATAGATCAATGTAAGCTTCTTCTTATGCTGCGTTCACACCGGACACGATGCAATGTTTGGGGGCGGCGAGATTAATGCAGAGGCGGAATTCGACAGGACAGACGCAAATTCGCTCCGACGGTGAGCATGAAGCGGTGGACGCGAATTCCGCGGCGCGATTGAAGGGGGCTGCAACAAACGCTCAAGTTCAATGTTTTCAACTCGAGCGTCATATTCCCGTGATGCGAACTCGCGGTAGCCAATCAGCGGTGAGGATCTCAGCCTGCCGTCACTGACGTTCAACCAGAAAACATCAGCCGTTAGCTGTTAGCACATCTGTTCAGAAACTGGACAAAAGTTAAACAAGCACAAACCACAAACTGTCTGTGTCATGGCGAATACAGTCGCTGGTTTATTTATGTCTGTAGGCCGTTGTTGTGAGTGTGGACGGAGCATATACAACGTTAGCTTAGCCTGGTCGATCCGATCTTCATTCAGAAAAGCATTTTAAAAAGGTTTTTCACCTGCCGTCTTGTTTGCAGACTTGTCAAGCATTAATTCATGGTTTTTACCAGGGGCGGACTGGCCATTGGGAATACCGGGAGTTTTCCCGGTGGGCCGGTGCTGTGCGTGGGCCAAAATGTAAATTTTCTTTACCTAAATCCTACCAGCCCACATCTGTAAGTGTTCCGTCCACTCCCTGGAGGGGTGTTTGATAGGCGTTTTGATAGGCTATCTATGTTCTATCTATCAGATAGTTTCACTTTCACACATCAGGCCCGTAGCAGATGTCACTGCGCAGTGAACGATCAGGAGTGAGTGACTGATAGACCTAGCTGGCAGTTGCTTACAGTAGGATAAACAAGCTCCAAGGCGTTTTTGTATGGTTTGTGTATACAGTATTGTAGCGAGCCCCGAGTTCAGAGGGAGGGGCTTGCATATGGGAGGGGGGGGGGGGGGGGGGGTTGGCAGGGAAACGGGGTTCAGGGGGAGTGGCTGTACCCGTAGGATAGAAAAGGGGGAAGTGACGTCTGACTCAGAGGTTGCGCGGCTGTGGAGAAGAACGCATTGCCCACATTCTGTTACTGAGTTTAGGCTAGCTAGCGAGCAGGTTTATTGTTTTGGGTGCAGTCACTTTTGCCTCCACTTGCTGTTCAAATAAATGTTGAAAGAAAAAGTAAATCTGTTTACAGTTCTGTTTCATATGGGTGTTGAGAGATGTATCCATAGGTTTAGTCCCTAATTTTGCTCTCAAAGTGCACCAGATTGATGCATTTAACTTCAACATTTAAAAAAACAAATCTTCCCGGGGGAGCATGCCCCTAGAGGAGGTGAGGTCCACCACCTGCCCACACCCCCTGTTAAATGGTCTCACCCACATTGAGGATGCTTCCTACACCCATGTTTTATTCCATGCGTCAAGTCAGGCAAATTGGGTCCAAATGTTATTGCATCAATGATCCGTTAACATTAAAATGAATAAATATATGCTGTAACTATTTTTGCTCTAGGCAACTCAAGGGCTCAAGTAATGTGATTACTATATGAATAATGGTCCAAAATAACATTAAATGCATAGGATTTTTTGTTAAGAAACATACTTTCGTCGCTGGCCGGCCGATACATGCCGCGCATTAAGTGGGCCTGTCTGTCAATTAATCCCCGGGCCACCTTTTCCTCCCAGTCCGCCCCTGGTTTTTACTAACCGGTATCAGTACGTTGTTACTTCGGCATAATTTTGAAACGTATATTACAATTAAATCACGGTCAAATATGTTCATTTTGTTGTAGTTGTTGTAGCCCCCGAGCCAGCACGTCTTGTTTGAATGATGCGAGTAAACACAACTGACAGCCGCAGTGAAACTCGAGCATTTAGGGCGATGCTGCGTTCACACCGGACGCGATGCGATGTTTGGGGGCGGCGCGATTACATGTAAAGTCAATGCAGAGACGCGGACAGACGCGAATTTGGTTCGACGGCGAGCATGAAGTGGTGGACGCGGCGCGAATCACGCGATTGAGGCAATTGAACGGTGCCGCGTCAAAAGCCAGAGTTCAATTTTTTCAACTCTCTGCACAACTGGCAACCAAGGCTTCCTCCAGCTGGAAGAAAGAACTGCTCAAGGTCCTGTTCATTGCAGGTCTGCTTGCTATCTTCATTGTGCTCGTAGTGGTGCGGTGAAGCAGCACAGCAGCAGCTGCAGGCGGAGGAGGTGCTTAACATCTTCTCCATTTAGGGTTTACCCCGGGTACTCAAATAAAGATTTCTGATTCAGATTCTGAACTGGTGTAATGCTTGACAACACAGCTGCTGGAACAAAATAATTGGGAAGAATTGAGTATCTATCATTGAAAAAGTTGTTTTTCAACAGTTGAGTAACTTCTTGCATTTAAATAGGCTTTCGTCCAAACCAAAGCACTGAGACTGCTCTTGTAAAGGTCTTTAATGACATCCACTTAAACACAGACAGTGGCAGAACTTCAGTGTTAGTATTATTAGATCTCAGTGCTGCGTTTGACACTGTTGACCACAACATATTACTCGACCGACTAGAAAACTGGGTGGGACTTTCGGAAACAGTTCTAAAATTGGTTTGAATCCTACTTAAAGGACAGAAAAAACGTTGTTTCTATAGGGAAATACACATCGGAGTTGACAAATATGACATGTGGGGTACCTCAAGGCTCCATCTTGGGGCCTCTTCTCTTTAACGTCTACATGCTACCACTGGCTCAGATAATGAAAAACAACAAAATAAGTTACCATAGCTATGCGGATGACACACTAATGTACTTAACCATTTCACCAGGAGACTATGCTCCAATTCAAACACTGAGTAAGTGCATTGAACAAATCAATGACTGGATGCGTCAGAACTTTCTCCAATTAAACAAAGATAAAACTGAGGTAATGGTTTTTGGAGCCAAGTCAGAACGTATAAAAGTTAGCGCTGAGCTTCAGTCTGCAATGTTCAAAACAACAGATAAAGCCAGAAATCTAGGTGTAGTCATGGACTCTGACCTGAGTTTCAACAGTCACATTAAAACAGTTACTAAATCAGCCTACTATCACCTAAAGAATATATCTAGGATTAAAAGACTAATGTCACAGCAGGATTTGGAAACACTTGTCCATGCTTTTATCTTCAGTAGACTGGACTACTGTAATGGTGTCTTTGCAGGTCTCACTAAAAATATATATTAGAAAGCTACAGCTGATTCAGAACGCCGCTGCTCGAGTCCTCACTAACACTAAGAAAGTGGATCACATCACTCCTGTTCTGAAGTCTTTACACTGGCTTCCTGTGTGTCAAAGAATAGATTTCAAAATACTGCTGCTGGTTTATAAAGCTTTGAATGGTTTATGCCCAAAATACATTTCTGACCTCCTGCTACATTATGAACCATCCAGATCTCTCAGGTCTTCGGGGACTGGTCAGCTTTCTGTCCCCAGAGTCAGAACTAAACATGGTAAAGCAGCGTTCAGTTATTATGCTCCAAATATCTGGAACAAACTCCCAGAAACCTGCAGGTCCGCTGCAACTCTGACTACTTTTAAATCCAGACTAAAGACTTTTCTTTTTGTCGCTGCTTTTAATTGAACTATTCACATCTTAAACTGCACTGTCACTTTTATCCATGTATTTTTTCTTTTAATGTTTCTTTTATTATCTTTTCTTTTTAATGACTGATTTCAAATGCCATTTTCTTAATGTCTTTCGTTTTTTGTAAAGCACTTTGAATTGCCTTGTGTTGAAAGGTGCTATATAAATACACTTGCCTTGCCTATCTACAGCAGATCATGTTGATTACCTGACGTTGGAGCACACATTATATAGAAATACATATACTGTAAGAGGACATTAATAAATACAGAAATAATATATGCGTTAGTGTTGTTTTCGTATAGATCAAATACTCTTTTAACATGGACATGCCATGAGTATGGAATGGATGATACACAGGCATCCATTCAGAAGAGTTGTGAGGAAACTATGTCATGTGGTTATTTCCAAAATATTGCACAGCCTCTGGCCAAATTAAAATCTAGATACAGGTGCAGAGTAGTTCAAGAGAGCAATTTGATTGTTACATTTGTATATACAGTCAAAGTATTTACAGTAAAAATATATTTCTGGTTGTTATTTATCATTTGACATGTCAGTGTAAAAGTGAAACTGACTCTTAATGTAAATGTAGAAAGAAAAGGAAGGAGAAAGGATCGACAATTGAAGTGTTGATTTGAAATCTCTTAATGAAAAACACCTTCACACAAATGCTGAGATGTGTAAACTTTGCCTAAAAGGGATCTGCAAAATATACAAATGAATTCTACAAGATTTAAAAAGAAATCTGGGAATAGATATTAAATTAAAGTAAATGAAAATAATGTGTAATTATCTCCCTAACATTTACCACTGCGGAACCAACATGTTCTAGCGTGGATTTACATTTTACAAACAGTTAAGAAAAACTTCCAAATCGATGTAATATATCAGATTTTTGTTGTATTGTGCCGTTTGTTTGTATATATGCAGATATGTTTAAATATTTGCAAAACCTTTGAGTCTACACACATTTTACTACTTTAAACCCATGTGAATCCAGTCACAGTGACCTGCATTTATGTTATTTTCTCATTATTAACGTTAATGCTTTACTCACCTACAGAGTGGTTTCCGTACAGCAGCTGCTCCAGGATGGCAGTCTTTCCCACCGCTGCCTGTCCACACACCACCACTTTACAGCCTTTTCCCATGTCGAGCCTACCACACACACACACACACACACACACACACACACACACACACACACACACACACACACACACACACACACACACACACACACACACACACACACACACACACACACACACACCCACACACACACACACACACACACACACACACACACACACACACACACACACACACACACACACACACACACACACACACACACACACACACACACACACACACACACACACACACACACACACACCACACACACACACACACACACACACACACACACACACACACACACACACACACACACACACACACACACACACACAGTACTTGAGTAAATCTACTTAGTTACTTTACACCACTGGCTATAACTTGGATTTTATCCTTAGCATTTGCTCGCTTTGTTGTTGTTTAGCCTAGCTTACGTTAGCTAACAGGCAACACGGAACTACTCATTGTGCGCCATGTAAACACACTAATAACACTCATAATACATTAATAGTAACAATCCACTCTTTGGTAGTTACTGGTACATTTTGTTGAAGTTACTTACTTAAATCAGGAGGTTTACGAGCTGTCAATCGAGTCTTTAATGTCAGACACATCCGTTCTGCTCTGCTAGCATTTATAGTGTCACAACGCATGCGCGAAGTAGCTTCTTCGTCTGTGTTTTCTTTTTTAGAGCCGGTGGCAACCAGGCGTTAGCGCCCACTACTGGATACATCAAACTACTATTGATCCCAAATTGGGGAAATTCAGAATCAGAATACCTGTACTTGTCCTACAGAGAGGACATGAACAGTCGTTACAACAAAGAGCCAAATATAGCTTAATATCACTCAATAAGCATGAATAAGAATCAAATAATAAAGATAAAAACTAGAAATCAGAAGGTTCATGTTCCTGAGCAGAGATACAGTATGTCAATTGCAGAAATACTCAAGTAAAGTCAAGGTACCTATGAGTGAATACTTGGTGTGGCCTGCTATCACACTGAAGTGAAATTAGTCTTTGATCATGGACAGTTTTTTTTAAAGTAGAGGGACGATAGCTCATATATGAGATGTCAAAGATCTCATGTTTTAAAAAACATTTTACTTCTTTACACCTGACTTCTTCCTTCTGTCTGTCTGTACCTGTGTACTCTCATGTTCCGAATAACCCAGCTTCCCCTAAATGTATTCTTGGTGTCTATCTACGCGGGATCCTCAGTCGTGGCTGATCCCGTTGCTGCGGTCCTGAGTCCTGGATCCTCTATCCTGAGTTGAGTTCTGGACTTCGAGTCGTGGCTGAACCTCACTGTGGTCCTGCCTGACTCTCATCATACTACTTCCCTGATGTCTCCCACAGGATTGTTGACATCCTCGTGGATTCATCTTCTTATTATAGACACATGCATTTCCAAACATTTGGTCTACCTACGCTGTAAAATGTATTATCTCTTCGATTTACACACGGCATCTATTGCACGTCTGTCCGTCCTGGGAGAGGGATCCCTCCTCTGTTGCTCTCCCTGAGGATTCTCCCATGTTCCCCTAATCATGCATGAATTATGAAAACCTCAGTCAGGATTTTTTTACCAAGTGATATTATTGCTCTTGGGGCATGAAAAACAAGATTTGAACTTTAGTTTTTTTTAATATAGTTTTTTCAAAGACATTTTATATGTCCACTCAGGTGGACACTATGCGTTCAGGGTTTGAACTGAAGAGATGTATATTTTGAAGAAATTATAAATAAAGATGTGCAAACTTAAAATGACATAATAATATAAGTATATTGATTTACGGCCCAAAAAGATATTGCAGATGAAGTATTTTCAAGAATAACCAGGGTCAGGGGTCAATTTGAGGCCCCACCCACAGTTATTTGATGAGTGCTAGTGGAGCCTGCAGCGGCGAAACCGTGCAGCGCCACCCTAATTGCGCCACATAAGCACATAGGTGCGCCTCAGATGAGGCCCCCCCTATGCAAAGTGTGGCCCCCTCCTTTTCGAGGAAGAAGAAGCACTCAGACTTTGTACTTAAGAAAAGGTAAGAGAAAGGTCTCCATAACCATGAAGAAACAGCCACCATGTAAATCTTTTACAATATGCTACTTTAAACTAGACATTAATTCACAATAAGACACGAAACATAAATAATACATCCAATAAGAGCCAGGGGGAAAGATAAGCATTAAGGCACAACAACACTAATACATTATTATAAACAAAATCCACATAAATGCCACATTTACCAAATGCAACATTGGAGTAATTGAAGGAAATCCATCACCGTCCACCTGGGGTCACTAGTGAGCGATGACGTACAAGTCCTGCGACACAATGCTGTGTGAGATTCCTGAGTCGCACGAAAACACTGCCGAGTGTGGCTGCCGACATTTGGTCGCTCAGAGAAAAAGGAGTGTGTGGAAATGACCGTGTGCAACTTCTTCCTCCAGGGACGGTGTCGTTACGGGGACAAATGTTGGAATGAGCACCCGGGTGAAGAAGGTGGCGGAGGAGGTGGAGGAGGAGGTGGAGGAGGAGGAGGTTACAACAACAACAACAACAACTACAACAACCGCTCTTCTGCTCAGCAACAGCCCAGAGGAGGAGGAGGAGGCGGAGGAGGAGGAGGAGGAGGTGAACACAAGGAGAACAATTAAAGTTGTTTACATTGCCTGTAGCTGCTTCTTGTATTGAAAGCTATCCAGTAAGATACCGGCGAAGTTAACGTAACTACGTAGCAGGCAACATTTACTTTCGTTTCTCCATCATTGACTTAACACTAGGGTTGTTTACTTTTATTTGTGTGCCTTTTAGGCTGTAACATATTCTTACTTAGCTAGTTAATCGATTCAAGCATAAAGGTACTTTTACTGGACTAATACAAATAGGCAGAGGTGGAAGAAGTACTCAGATCTTGTACTTGAGTAAAAGTAGAAGTACTCAGACCTTGTACTTGAGTAAAAGTAGAAGGCAAGGCAAGTTTATTTATATAGCACTTTTCAACACAAGGCAATTCAAAGTGCTTTACAAAAAATAAAAGATATTAAGAAAATTACATTTAAAATCAGTCATTAAAAATAAAAGCTAATAAAATAAACATTAAAAGAAAAAATACATGGATAAAAGTTACAGTGCAGTTTAAGATATGAATAGTTCAATTAAAAGCAGCGACAAAAAGAAAAGTCTTCAGCCTGGATTTAAAAGTAGTCAGAGTTGCAGCGGACCTGCAGGTTTCTGGGAGTTTGTTCCAGATATTTGGAGCATAATAACTGAATGCTGCTTTACCATGTTTAGTTCTGACTCTGGGGACAGAAAGCTGACCAGTCCCTGAAGACCTGAGAGATCTGGATGGTTCATAATTTAGCAGGAGGTCAGAAATGTATTTTGGGCCTAAACCATTCAAAGCTTTATAAACCAGCAGCAGTATTTTAAAATCTATTCTTTGACACACAGGAAGCCAGTGTAAGGACTTCAGAACAGGAGTGATGTGATCCACTTTCTTAGTGTTAGTGAGGACTCGAGCAGCGGCGTTCTGAATCAGCTGCAGCTTTCTAATATATTTTTTAGTGAGACCTGTGAAGACACCATTGCAGTAGTTGAGTCTACTGAAGATAAAAGAATGGACAAGTTTTTCCAAATCCTGCTGTGACATTAGTCTTTTAATCCTAGATATATTCTTTAGGTGATAGTAGGCTGATTTAGTAACTGTTTTAATGTGACTGTTGAAACTCAGGTCAGAGTCCATGACTACACCTAGATTTCTGGCTTTATCTGTTGTTTTGAACATTGCAGACTGAAGCTCAGCGCTAACTTTTATACGTTCTGCCTTGGCTCCAAAAACCATTACCTCAGTTTTATCTTTGTTTAATTGGAGAAAGTTCTGACACATCCAGTCATTGATTTGTTCAATGCACTTACTTGGAGTTGGAGCATAGTCTCCTGGTGAAATTGTTAAGTACATTAGTGTGTCATCCGCATAGCTATGGTAACTTATTTTGTTGTTTTTCATTATCTGAGCCAGTGGTAGCATGTAGATGTTAAAGAGAAGAGGCCCCAAGATGGAGCCTTGAGGAACCCCACATGTCATATTTGTCAACTCAGATGTGTATATATCTATAGAAACAAAGTTGTTTCTGTCCTTTAAGTAGGATTCAAACCAATTTAGAACTGTTTCCGAAAGTCCCACCCGTTTTTCCAGTCGGTCTAGTAATATGCTGTGGTCAACAGTGTCAAATGCAGCACTGAGATCTAATAATACTAACACTGAAGTTCTGCCACTGTCTGTGTTTAAGTGGATGTCATTGAAGACCTTTACAAGAGCAGTCTCAGTGCTGTGGTTTGGACGAACGCCTGACTGGAACACATCGAAACAGTTATTTAAATGCAAGAAGTCACTCAACTGTTGAAAAACCTTTTTCAAGGATTTTACCTAGAAATGGGAGGTTTGATATGGCCCTGTAATTGTTCATTACTGAAGCATCTAGATTATTCTTTTTTAAGAAGTACTCAGATCTTGTACTTGAGTAAAAGTAGTACTCGGATCCCCAAAACGCTGCTTCAAAGTCTCGAGAACATGCATCACCATGAAGGGGATTAAACATCCGCCATCAAAGTAGAAGTACTCAGATCTTGTACTTTAGTAAAAGTAGAAGGACTCAGGTCTTGTACTTGAGTAAAAGTACTCTTGTACTTGAGTAAAAGTAGAAGTACCAGAGTGTAGGAATACTCTGTTACAGTAAAAGTCCTGCATTCAAAATGTAACTTAAGTAAAAGTAGAAAAGTATTACCATCAAAATATAGTTAAAGTACCAAAAATAAGCAGTCTTTGTGCAGTTTGGTAAATTTCAGAATAATATATATGATATGTTTTATAATGATTGATCATTAAAGTGTTATCAAAGCTGGTAAAGGAGCAGCTAGTTTGAATGGTTTTGTATACTGCAGGGTAGCTTGTGAATTTACTCCAGGTGGAACTAAAGTCTGATTTAAGACTTGATAATATTTCACATCATTAATAGAAATCTGTAAAGTAACTAAAGGTATATTAAATAAATGTAGTGGAGTAACAGTACACGATTTACTTCTGAATAGTGGTGGGGTAGAAGTTCAAAGTAACAACAAATTATTCATAAGTACAGTACTTTAGTAGTAGTACTTATTCACTTTACACCACTGTTAATACGATTAAAAACTAATTAGGAACGCCAATCCTTATGGCGCAATTGAACAGCGCTGCAAACAAACACCTCGTCTGGCAACATTTCAATAAGGTTTAATCAACGTCTCTGTGAAACCGTTTAAAATGAGTTATAGGTTGGGTATTCGACAGACAGTCAGCCTTCGACAAATTACCATTTGACTGACTCAAAACCAATGTGGTTTTTGAAAAAACCTCTGCCTGTGCTAACTTGCCCCTATTTGCAAAAGTAAGGCTACAAATATATAGTAATGTGTGTTATCTGGCACACTTTCATTTGTTTGTTCAATAGATCAATGTCATGTGACTCAAAATCCCTGCAGTCATACTAAAGATGGCAGAAGTGGCCGTAGTGGTGAAACCGATTTTATTTGAATGATTCAACAACTGTGTGCATGTTGGTTTCAGGGTTTGGAAACAGAGTGTGGGTGAATCCCTCCCAGCAAAAAGCAGCCTACATCCAGCCGTCATCTTTCTCCTCTCACGGAACTGAGGAGTGGGGTCGAGGAGGAGCTGGAAGCGGAGGAGCTGACTGGGGAAAGGAAGCAGCAGCAGGAGGTAGAGGAGGAAATGACTGGAGTGGTGGAGGAGGAAATGACTGGGGCAAAGGAGGAGGTGGTGGAGGAAATGACTGGGGCAAAGGAGGAGGGGGTGGAGGAAATGACTGGGGCAAAGGAGGAGGGGGTGGAGGAAATGACTGGGGCAAAGGAGGAGGTGGAGGAGGAGGCAATGATTGGGGCCGAGGAGGAGGTGGCGGGAGGAGTGATAACGTAAAGAGCTCCGAGTATAGCTTCTCTGCTCAAAACCGATTTTCAGCGCTTGATACTCCCAGCACCTTTGACAGGGGAGGAAGAGGAGGAGGAGAAAAGCAGGTGCCAGTTGGAGAGGATGATGATGACAAAAAACTGTACGGTCCTTGTTTCTTATTATTACGTTTTGCATGAGCAATGTTGAAATGTGAGCATCAGGAATGATTAACTTCATGTCTGTCTCAGGGAGATCGTCCAGTCGGACATGGATAGTTGGGAGAGTTCGGGCCAGTGGGGCTTCTCATGTTATTCCTACTCCAAGGCGCCTTTATCTGGTCAGTATAAATCCACATCTAATCACCAATGCTTTTTTCTTTGTAGACACTAGACCTGATAATGTTTGACATGTCTTGTCTACAGGTTTCACTGATCTTTCTCCAGAAGAGCTCCGCCTGGAATATTACTCCACAAGAGAGTCCGGAGATCTTCAGGGATACGTAAGTGCTTTGTCTTATAGTCTTTCCTTATATTTGTCTTTAGGCTCTTAAGTATTCTTTGCAGTAAAGATAATGGGTGTTCTTTTAATGTAAATGTTTTTATCTGGGGTTTAGGTTAACGGTATCACTCAGTTGCTCAACCAGTGGAGAAGCAGAGTCCAGGAACTGAAGGTTATGAATCCAGCCACCCGCGCTGCTTTGGTGAGAGAGATGCGCGCGCACACACACACACACACACACACACACACACACACACACACACACACACACACACACACACACACACACACACACACACACACACACACACACACACACACACACACACACACACACACACACACACACACACACACACACACACCCCTAAATCATTATCTTGTATCCGTACCTGTTTTTGGCTCCCATCCATCAGTGTGAGATGGCTGTTGCACCAGTAATACACACACACACACACACTAGGGCTGCTCAATTAATCGTATTTTAATTTTAATCGTGATATCAATTATTGACCCAAATAATCGAGATTATGATTTTTGCCATAATCGAGCAACACACACACACACACACACACACACACACACACACACACACACACACACACACACACACACACACACACACACACACACACACACACACACACACACACACACACACACACACACACACACACACACACACACACACACACACACACACACACACACACACACACACACACACACTGTAACAATGAGTATTATATTCAATTTGTATGTTTATGAAATAAGTTTTAAAATAACTTCCATTCCTTGCAGCTTGCAGAGATAAACAACCCAGCACCTCAGGCATCTTCAGGTGGCTTTGGTTTAGCAACGTTGACTGGATTCGGATCGTCTACATCCAGCGTGGAAACCAAAGGTTAGTTATAAGTATTGTTTTTTTGTAAAGGCAGAGGGTCAGCAGTACTACAATACTTGTGGGAATCTGTCATTCCTTTATATGATCAAAGGAAGCCAACGCCAATAAATATCCTGGCAAATAACTCCTCAGAAAAACCAAATCCTGTATTTGAAAGGTTTTGTGTTCGCAAACACAATCATTTTAATGTCGTACAGCCTTTCTGTAGATTCGGGATTCAAGGCTTTTATCGTCATGTGTGCTTAGCTACAGTGTAGTTATGTTGATGAACATCTTAGGTCCCAGGCTCCTCCAAAAGGGCAACGCAATAAAACAGATAAAATGGTGCAGGTAAATACAATAGAATAGAAGTAGTGTAGAGTCATATCTACCTGACAGTGGTTCGCCTCATCTCGTGTGAAAGCAGAGTCCATTGCTTCTTTGTTCATTCTAAATCTTTCTGACCATGTAGGCTTCGGGGCTCCAGCAGCGGCCGACTCCTTCAGCTTTGCTGCTCCGGGTGGAGGGTTTGGATCTTCGGCTGCACCACCCTCCTCCACAGGGTTTGGCAGTGCCTTAGCAGCTCCTACACAACCTCCCTCTGGATTTGGAGCCACTTCTCCATCTACTTTCTCCTTTGCTGCTCCGACCACCGATAAGCCAGCAGCAACTTCAGGATTTGGCTCTGCCTCGGAGTTCACTTTCTCCTCGACATCAAACACTGGAGCAGGATTTGGGAGCGGTTTTGGTGCTCCGGCACCTGCGGCGGCAAGTGGAGGGTTTGGGGCGGCCGCTGCTCCCCCTGCAGCAGGAGCCGGGCCTGCGGGCGGAGCTTCAGACAGTCTGTTTTCACATGTGAGCATTATGACTGCAGAGGAACTGAATCAGTTTAAGGCTAAGAGGTTTACTCTCGGCCAGATTCCTTTAAAGCCTCCCCCTGCTGACATGCTGGTGGTGTGATGGAAGGGACTTTTGAAATAAAAAGATAATTTATAGGAACATAAGATTTGTGCTTCTAATTAAACCGAAGTCATATTAGTAATGCTTACGATATGGCTAATGTTTATACAAAGCTTGATGTTCAGCTGTATAGTACACAGTACATTTTTAGATGGCCTTTTGTCATATAAAGTGATGTTTGCAATTGATTGAATGTTTTTTCTAAGGATTTTTCTGAACTGGTTTTCTAAGTTTGACCTTTTCCCATTTGGTGAAATACTGGCAGTGAACCATCAGTTGATGATTAAAGTTTCTAAAGGTTTGACCATGTGATAACCTATACGACAAAACAACCAAAAACATTCCTTGAACCTATGTTGACCACTTTTATCCGCACAACAATCCTAGAAAAGGGTATTTCACTGAATGATTGGTTATAGAATATCCTCATTGATCGACTGCAATCTTTCATCATAGAAGTTGTAATTACACAACTCAACCAGGAGAGGGTGATAGAATACAAGCTTTAAAGTGTAAAATAGCTGTTTACTTGGAGCCAACTTTAAGAGAAGAGGCAGGTTGTTGCCTTAGAAAAACCTCTGTTTAAGTTGTGATTTGAATTGTAAATAATGTTGTCCAAAAACAATCCATCAACACCAACTTACTTACATCCAATAAAAGAGAGGCAAGTGTGGTAGTGCACAGATGACAGTGAGTGAGTGAGCCATTCAATATGTATTCATTAGGTGCTGAACATCCGATGGGACCACACGTAGAGGAATACAGCGACAAAGAGACCGCAATAAGCTCTTCTGCTGCCATAAGACTCCGCTGACTGCAGCATGTTTTCCGCTGACAGGGAGTTTGTTATATTGGCGAGAGGTGAAGCTGAGCTGGAAGTGCCTACTGTGTGTGTCAGTTCGTGTGTGTGAAATCATCCTAAATCAATATCTCATGGTTGGGTTCAAAGCATTTAGCATATAGGTATAGGCATTGTTTCTCCCTGCTTCTCTTTCTGTTAGCAGTAACCTCCCAACCCCCGCCAGAAAGCAGATAACACATACATAATTCAACAGATTAATGAACGATTGAAAAGGCACTGTTCAGTGAAATTTGCCATCTAATGACTCTTAAATACATCTAACGGAGAAATATGGGCATCACATTAGCATCCTGCCGGTGTTTATGTAAGGTGTGCATGAGCTGCACAGAGCGGATCAAAGCAACATTACGTACACACACATAATATTTTATCAGCTTGGAGAACATTACGACCTGTATATGGTTATGGTGTAACTAAAGAAATGATTAATTCCAGTCATTTGACATTATGTGATTAATAGCAATGAATATAATCTATGAATGCAGTACTTTTTTGCCTACTTCCCTCCTGGGGATTGTTCATTATTCCCAAGAGGAAGCCTGGATTTTGAGAGACAACATCTAAATTGGTATGAACACACATACACACCTGTCATGACCTGTACACACTGCCCTCCTTTAATCCCCAACCTGCCCCACCCTCCTGTCAAATGATAGTTTATACAAACCCGGTCACATGACCACGGTTGTATGCTGTAATTCAATTGACCGTGACCTGACTCCAGCTACAGGCATATAGTACACTGCATATGGTGCTCCAATATAGTTAACACAATTTTCCATTGGGGCAACAGGGATGTTTGTCTTGTTAATTCCCAGTCAACCCTCCTTACTGTTGCAGCAGAGAACATGAATTGATTGTGTTGTGTCACAGTGGTTCGCCTATGGGAAACAGGGCATTGATCCAAGGCCTTCGATGTATGCCTATTTAAGAGGCTTGCCGGCAAATACCTCACGTGCAAGGCTCGCTACCAAGGTTTATGTGCTGCAGATTGTAATGGGTTTATATTATGATTAGGGCACCAAGTTCTTCAACACACCGTTAGTAATAACATACTGTAGTGAGTAAATACTGTCAGTGCAGAAGTATGTGCTATATTGAGACCAGAGTCACAATCAATTGAACTGTAGTGGCACTAAAAGGCTAAGCAAGAAAACTATGCTGCACTCCTTCCATGCGAGCTTCCTTTGTTCTGTATTAAACTGCAAAATACTTTTATTACCACATTTTTACTTCTGCAGCGAGTTACAAATAGCACTACTGTCAACAACTATTAATCCTAACTGAATCTGTGAAATCGATGGTATCAGATTCTCAATCTCTCAAACAACTATGTACAGAAGTAGTCCTTCAGGTATTGGATGAAAGAAAAAGCATGTTAAATGAATTAGTAAACCTGAATATTGTTTGCAGGGGAAACAGGTTGTGAACACAACATTGACAGAACAAGGAATTGTCATTAATTTGATGTCATGTTACTGGCAACATGGCAAATGTAAGTAACTCTATTTTAGCTATATCTTGCCAACTGTATCTGTCTGCTTTTTGGTGCACAGCAGGTGGAAAATAGCTTGAGCAATGATAGTGACCGGAAACAGTAAAGTGTTAATTTAGCTTTACCTGTAATACATCATGTATACATTTTTTAACCCGTGGACAACGGCTGGTTAGCTGTTTATCTCTGCTTTCAGTATGTATGCTTAAACAAGCTAGCCCTCTGCTAACTAGCTTTAGCTTCACATTAACCGTTAGCGAAAGTTAGCTGAACTAGCTAGCTCTGGGCAAAAGGCGAATACAATATTTCCCTAAAAGTCAACATTGATTTTTAAACATAGTTTTGACTTACACAGCTGTGTCTTTAGGGAGCATTTCTACATAGGCCTATTTACAGTGGTGGAAGAAGTATTCAGATGATTTACTTGAGTAAAAGTACCAATAGGCTACATCATTGTAAAAGTCCTCCTTGCAAAAGCACAAAAGTATTATCAGCTAGATAGGCTACTTAAAGTATACAAAGTTAAAGTAATTATTTTGCAGACAATTTATATTGATGTGACATTTCTAGATAATATCGCTCATCAAGTATCATTTTACTGAAACAAGGTTCTGAAAAAAAGTTAATGTTTTAGAGATGCATTTTGTTAAAAGTAGCTTTGCTGTTAATTAAATGTAGTGGAGTAACATCAGAATATTTCCCTTTTAAATATAGTGGAGTATAAAGTAGCATTACATGGACATACAAGTAAAGTACAAGTCCCTGAGTAAATGTAGTTACTTTCAACCTCTGCATATTTACAGTTAGATGTGTGTTTAACCAAGCTTCCACACATGATGATTAACCGTTTGGTGTGTTGCGTAACTACCTGCAGCTATGATTACGCAGGCATTCATTGCAATCCACCTGCTGGTTTTATCCATGTTACATGAACCCTCTTCTCTTTCTCGATACAGAAACAGGTTGTATTCACGTTTCCACAAGCCACACGTGGTCGCTGTTTGCCATTACCAGAGCCAATTTCCCCTCTCCTCTCCTCCCTCTCCACAGCGTCTATCACCGCGCCTTGGATACCGTGCGATCACTAGCAGCAGCACTGAGAGTGGAGGAACCGTCCAGCAAACAGCCAACCAGCACAGCCAAAATACAACCCAAACGATGACCTTCCTACAGATACGACAAAAGCAAACAATTATTTGACAACTTCCGACCGCACATCTTGCCTTCGCCGCTCCTTGCTGTACGCGGTAAGTGCTCTGATTCAGGTTTAATTGCAGTCATATCGCAGTGCTCTTTTGCACAGGGCAGTGAAAGCACCACTGTACTCTGAATATTGCAATTAATAGCAGATGGTCAGTGATAGGAGAAGCATGGCTCAAACTGGGTGCAGTCATGTGAATTTGTCTGTATTGCTAATACATATATGCCTGTTGTAGAGGCAACAGATTAGATGATAAGTGTCATTTGGGAAGTCTTGGTTTCCTTTTACACTCATATTTTTAGCTGTAGAAGACTCAATGCACAGGTTGCAGTTTCATGCATTTTTCCTACTCTTTTTAACTGTTTAAAGAGATTGATTGATTGATTCAAGATTATATAGATAATGCAGATTAAGCCTATCAGTAAGGGATTTTATTCTGACCTAAATACTCAATTATTTTTATTTTACATTTTATAAGCAGGAAAGGCCTAAAGATTTTTAGATATTTAAATAGGCTCCACTGGGAATTTTAACAAAGTCACTGAAGTACATTTTTTGCCTGTTGATTCAGGTATAGGGACAAAGTTCAGCGTGTCAGTGGCCACTGTGTGCTGGTGATCTGTATTATGGTTGTTTGGGATCAAAAGCATAAAGTCACCTACGCACAGCTCACCTTTTTGGATGCGTTTGTGTGTGAGTGCATGTGAGCGAAGGTGATGGTAAAAGTAGGGGGAAGGGAGTGTGGGGCAAAAAACAAGAATATTTTACGAGAGTGGTACTTTGCCAGCTTCCAGGCCAAGTGCATGCTGAGGTGTGAGATTATATCACAAACACAACAATGTCCAGATCTCAAGCTGTGCTCCCCATCTGTGGATGGAGGCAGAAACATGTGATGGGGCTCGAGATTCAAGTGTCTTTCTCTCAGAAAAACTGTCGGAAGCTGTTTAATGTTTCTGGCGTGTTATTCATAGTATCTTTCGGTATCTCTTGGTTTCATTCAATCAGGATGCTCAAAGCAACATTGATTCCTGATTCAGTACAAAGGGTGCAGAGTAAAGTCACACTTTATTCATGCTAAAGACTCTTCCACAAGGGATGTTAGTATTTTTCATTTTTTTGAAAAATGCAATTGCTGCTTTTTACATAAATAACATTTGTAAAATAAGGCCAACTGATTTATTTATTTCTCAAAAACTGTACACAAAATAACACTGCACAACTTCAAATGTATGTGTTTCTGTTCATCAGTAGCAATCTCTAGCTTATGTTGTTTTATTTATTTGTTAAAAAACCTTTGTGAAGCGATCCGTAACCTAAAAAGGTCGATTCCTATATGAGAACATTTCCCCCACCTGTTAGGCACAAAGTGAGAAGGATAAAGTGAGTCCATCAAGTTGCACTGAAGAAGTGCGCCATCCTTGGCCCGTCTTGAGGAGAAAGAGAATAATTATCCATGTGCTTTACTCTTGAAATCCTTGCTTAAGTCAAACTTGATCCTCTGAATTATAAATGGAGACAGTGAAAGCTGGAGAGAGACTCAACCTCGTTCTGTTGAAAACCATGTTTCTTTATCTCAATTTAAGAATTACTCAAACATTTGAAAACAGAGGCCATATTACACAGTCTGCACTCGTTACTAGTGAAAAATCTGTCATCTCATTTGACATATTTAAAAAGCGCCATCACACAGCTCACATGGCTCTTTGTGTCGCAGTTTAGTCCTTTTTTTTAGATGGGTGTGGGGCTACCATGCAGATATGAGATGTGCAGCTTACAAGTTCAAAGGACAGACAAAACCTTGTCCTTTTGACATATTCATCACCAGGGTGAAATATCATGTGTGTGTCTACAAGTATGTGTTTGAGTCAGATTGTACCATATAAGCAAGCCACTCAAAGGGCCAGCCTGAACTATATCTCCTTCCATCAAAGAGTCTCTGCTCACATGCGTACACACACACACTTTTCACATTGATAGCTGGAAAGGGCAAAGGCGAGACAAGTGCTGCACCCACACACACTCACACACACACACCGCTCTGATCATACTTAAGATCTGTAGCTGGCAGCTGCTGGCCCTGCTCTTCTTTGAAATGATAATACAATGCAAACAACTAAGGTGAGGGGCTGACAGCCATAATAAGCAGGCTTGTGTGTGTGTGTGTGTGTGTGTGTGTGTGTGTGATAATAAATTGTATTTTTATAGCGCTTTTCTCGAACCCAAAGACGCTTAGACGTGTGTGTGTGAGTCTAGGTGCATCTTTTTATATGTGCGTGTGTTGCTGTTGCCACCATATGTGGCTGTGTACACTTGTAGACAACCATCTGCAAAGCACAATTCCCTTCTGGACTGGTATGATGACGGAGAGAAGCGGGGATTGTTAGAAAATGAATGCTTGGTTAGTATTCTTCTCTTTCTTCTTCTTTAGTTTTTTATGAGATTATTTTTGCCCACTCGGATTTAACCGATGTTTTTAAAGTGTGTCTTTATAAATACAGTCTGGAGAGTATCCACTTGAATTCCACTGTACAAATCACCAAGCTATTTCTGACTTTACAACAGCAGTCCTCAGAGAATCAATTCCCCTCAACAACTGATACGTGTTGCTCCTGCAGCAGAAAAGGTGACCTTCATCAGATGCGCCAGTTACTCTCTTGTTAACCAAAATCTTGTCTGATACAAAAGTCTGCTTTGCTTTCTCCTAAGATAAATTCTACAAAAATAAAAATGATATGTTAATAATTACAAGAATCGTCACAATCTCTAAAGTTTATTTATTGTCAATTTGTTTACGTTGTTTTTCTCAAAATAGACTTAAAGGTGGGGTAGATAATTCACTTCAGAAACACTTTTTGTTATATTCCATGGAATGCTCTTAACGTCCCGATAGCAATGAATATATTAAATGCTTTGACAATAAATACATTAAAAAAATGTGTGGAAGAAGCCGTGGCGCTGTAAAAAGCACGACCAATCATCTGAGCCTGCCCGGCTAAAGTAACTGGATGGCCTACCTGCCTGTCAGCCTTCCATCTGTGCACAAACTTATCTCGTGCCCTCATTGGTCATGTGCGTGTTTGTGTGTGTTGGAGGAGGGGCTCTGTGAGGAAGTCTGAAGGAAGGGGCAGATTTTTTTCGGCTGCCTATTTTCAAATTCTAGCTGGTTTCTCCATTCTTACCTACCCTACCTTTAACTTCAATAAGAATTTAAAGTGAAGACTTACTGAAGGAAATTTGACTTACTTATTACTTTGTAATTGTTCATTATTTAGCGGTATCTGCGTTGAAAATGTACAATATGGCTGCAACGATTTTTTTCTTTACTAATTATTTGCTTATTATTTTCTCAATTTATTGATTGGTTTGGCCACAGACAGAAAAGTGAAAAATGTCCATCCAAGATCTCAAAGTGGAAAAAATATGGTGTCTCGAAAGGTATTTGTTGTCAGTAAAAAAGCTAAAGTTTACTAAGATTTGAAAAGGAGAAAAACTGGAAATATATACATATTTGCATCATCAATTATCAAAATGGCGATTGTTGTTCTGTCCATGAACTACTCGATTATACAACTAATCATTGCAGCTCTAATTTTACAATAAAGAATTTAAAAAAAGCTTCATTACACAGACTAGCTAATATGCTACTGTACCAAAAGATCAAGTTTTACAGATCAACCAAACACGTAAGAAACCGAAAGAAACCCCAAAAAACAGGTCATATATAAAAAGAAGATGGGAGATCTATGCATTAAAAGCCTATGATATCATTTTTAAAAACACAAGCGAGGGGAGAGATAAATGTACAGCTCTTATCTCGTCCTCCATTAGGATCTATGTGCAGTAACGTGCTTCAGAGCGTTCTTTGGTTGACCCCTGCTGGCTCCCTACAGGCTTGTTTGACCTCAGCACACAGCCCCTTTCACACCAACGCGTTTTCAGCTCCGGCTCGAAGCTGGAGCCTGAAAAGTACCGTTTTTTCCTGTTCACACCGCAGAGGCGCCGCCTCTTAGCTCCGGAATCCGGTTCACTTCCAGCTCGAAAAAAATTGTCGGTTTAGAGGCAAGAGCTTCGGAGCTAAGAGGCGGCGTCGCTTACGTCTCTCTTACGTCGAGGCGGGGGCAGGGGCAGATTCGTCGTTGAAGTAGATGCTGAAGACCACAAAGAAGTCTTGCATTTCGCATGTGATGTTTGTAAAGTTCCAAGTAAAGTCGACCCTTGTAAAGTCGTCCGATGCCTTCCATTTCGTTTCGTAAGAGGATAACCAAAGCGAACAGCGCTTCAATACAATCGGCCATTGTTGTTGTTGTTGTCGTCGATGTGAGGGATTTCCGCGCAGTTTGGATTTTATGAAACAGGCACGTAAACGGTGACGTCATGACGCAGCAGCGGCAGCTCTGGGCGGTGTGAACAGAGCGGGAGCAGAAAAGGGAAACCGGAGCTGAACCAGAAAAGCTCCCGCTCGGAGCTGGAAAGGGAAAAGCGCTGGTGTGAAAGCCGCCAGGACTTGGGGAGTGGGGTTAGATTATGTACATTTCCCGCTCCCGGTCGTCTACAAGCCTCCCAGGTGGGACGGAGAGATGGAGCAGTGAGAGGGGCAGTGAGAGAGATGTCACTGGCCACATTAGTCACCAGAGAAAGGAGGCCATGAGTCAGGAAAGCTCCCAATCTCATCCATCACGACCCCCTTAACCCACTTTCCTTCCAGTCCAGCCACTCTGGCTTTTTATTTTGCTATTTTCTGCTAGCTCTCCATCCCCCTTGCTGCTGACGGAGTAACTTTCCCCTTTGATGAAAAGGAGCAGAGGGCACAAAGGGAATGCTTCCGTGCCGGACGGGTGGCAGGAAGAGATGAGAGCCAGGAGAGATTAAATGGCCACCTTTTGGAGTGCAGCAAGGGACACGGCTAGGATATGGACTTTAACAGAGATATATTAGAAACAAATATGAGTTTGTTTCATTCTAAAACCACCAGACTAAGACTAAGGGACAGTTTCATCCCACAGGCCATAATACTGTTGAACACCTGAACTTTTGAAAGAACATACATAACATTCATCTGTTTGCAACTCGCATATATCAATATTCCAGTTACTGTGTATAGTCTATTCTGCACACTTTCTATCATATTCTGTTTCTATTATATTCAATTTTTATTTTATTTACTTGTTTTATTGTGTTGCGCTGTTGGAGGAGCCTGTGACCTAAGATGTTCATTGTCATAACTACACTGTAGCTATGTACACATGACAATAAAAGCCTTGAAACTTGAAACTTTATCACCGTTTTGGAGACAAAGATGAAATAGTGTTTCTAATTTTCACACAGATTCCCGACAGTGTTGCGTAGAGAGAAACACTGTGAGCCGCTGGAGGGTGATAAGTGATGATATGAGAGGTCGCACTTCTCTTAAAGGTTATCAATCAATCAATGTTTATTTATATAGCCCAATATCACACATGTTACATTTGTCTCAGTGGTCTTCACAGTGTGTACAGAGTATCAGTATGACAATACGACACCCTCTGTCCTTAGACCCTCACATCGTACAAGGAAAAACTTCCGGAGAAAACCCACAGTTTAAAGGGGAACATGGGAGAAACCTCAGGGAGAGCAACAGAGGAGGGATCCCTCTCCCAGGACGGACAGACGTGCAATAGATGCCGTGTGTAAATTGAAAAGATAATACATTTGCAACATAGGTAGTCCAAATGTTTGGAAATGCATGTGTGTATAATAGGAAGATGAATCCATGAGGATATCCATCCAGGACCACAGCCACGACTCAAGATCCAGGGCTCGCGATCCAGGACACAGGACCGCAGGATCATCCATGACTCCGGATCCCGGCGTATATAGACACCAAAAAGAAAGACATGTGGGGAAGCTGGGTTAATCGGAACATGAGTGTACACGGGTATAGACAGAGAGAAGGAAGAAGGAAGATGTCCCCCGACAAACTAAGCCTATATCAGCAAAACTAGGGGCTGAATCTAATCAGCCCTAACTATAAGCTTTATAAGGTTGCTGGCAAAAACATTGTATTGCTGGCTCAGCTTCGGAGGGATTAGTGTGGCGAGGCGAGGAGGTCCTGGGATGAGTGATTGAACTTTAAAATGATACTCCACAGTGTAGTGATTTATCCATGTGGCTGAGTGCCAACAGATTTTGTGGTAGTTGTTGTTGTTGGCTTCCCAGATCTCTGAAGTCACTTAAGTGAGTGTAACAGCATTACATATTCAGTTTCTAAACACATGATTGTTTTAATTACCATATGTTAGCATGTTAACCACCACACATGCGTTTATATTAGCATAATAGTTTGGAAACTGCACATGTCTAATGTTTTTGTATGCTAACAAAAGTGAGTTTTATGTATACATTAAACTACCTACTTTTTTGAACGAAACATATGTTGATCTCCTTGTAAATAAATAAATAATTGAATAGGATAACACCAAATAAATGACACAATTAAAATGTCAGCTGTGCTTTGTATTTTAATCATTGCTGAATTATGCAAGTAAACCAATAGTAGTTAAAGTGTCACATGTTCTTAAAAATAATCTGTTTTTAATCCATTTTGTTTGAATGACAAATGGTGAACTGTTATTTCCCTTCAGATTAGAAGACATTACAGTTTATCTATCTGCTTGTTTACTGCAATCAATGTGTGCTGCAAGATTTAATTAAGCATATCAACACCAGCCTTGCATTTCAATCCCCCCCAGACACACTCATCTGACCGTTGAATCGCAGCTATAATTCGGCTGATTCACCACGATCCAAGCAATTTGTGTGAAAACATGGTGTGACAGATCGAATGTACGTCTGCTGTCACAAGGTGATGTAGAGAGAGGGACTCGATGACTCACCTCATTAAATACTTTATTGGATAGAACATTTGATTGGGCCAATGGGAGAGGCAAAGCTGCTCATGAGTTCCTTTTCTCTTCATTTCACGGCTCTTATCATCCAGTTCAGATTTGTGAGTGTGTGCACGGTGCACCATGCGTACTATTGCTCAGCTAAGTGTGAAATGGGACATTTGTGAATATGTTATAGCGATGTGTCTGGTCAGTTTTTTCCTGATGCACTCGCTCAGCCAATAATATACAAAATCAATATGTGTCAGAGCAGAGTGTTACAGAACACTTGGATGCCTTTTCCAATCCGTCTGCCAAGACCTGGGTGTTAACAGCCCTGTCATTAAAGTATTTCTGCTTTTTTCTTCCTTTGCATTCTGGCGTGTGTGTGTGCTCGTGTGTGTGTGCTCACTGCCCATTTCTCACCTTAAGAGACACCTTCTGATCAGACAGATCCATCAGCCCCAAACACAACTCAATGGCAGCAGGTGCGGTTACACACGCACGCACACGCACTTTACACTCTCTATCATTACCTGGGAAATTGCCATGGTAACCTCAACAGGAAGTGCATTACACTTACTGCCTGTTCTTGTGCACTCCCGGGGTGCTTGTTAATCATGACTTTATTCTTATTTAAAGATATATTTGACTATTGCACTCGATGTGAGGTGCATGTGACGGATATCAAAGGTTAAAGAAGATCTGTTTAATGCATTTTGCAGAAACATAGAAGTACAATTCCCATAACGAATTATAGGTGTTAATTGGCCATGTTCTCACAGCCTTTCTTCTGCACAGAGAAAGCTGAGATTTGAGTTTTTACATCGTCATTCTTCTAAATTGGAACAGTATTTAATCTATTGTATTACATAGCTCAGATTTTTATACCAATTACCTGGGAGAAATATAGGAAGCCAACTTGGCCGGCAAATATAAGGTCCTTATTTGAACAAAAAATATGAATAGGGTTGAAAAAGGACAGCTCATATTAAATTAAGAGTTACATACTGGATCTTTTCATTGGCTGACAGTCAGAAACGGCATGGCAACGAAATAAGACCAGACGGATGTAATCCAGTATAATAAGAAGCTGAAAATGTTCAAATGTCAAAATTGTAACAAATGACCAGTGTTTTGCTGATGGATACTTTTGGTCTTTTGTTGATTTAGCTTTAATTACCCAGATTAATTGCCCAGTTCACTCTTTACTGTCTTGGCAGCAAAACCCAATCATCCCACAGCAAACACACAAAGTAAATAATAACACCAAAGGAGATGTATCTGTTGAGTGTTTCAAATGGATGTTGATATATAAGATTTACTCGCCTTGGCTCACTCTTGCAGTATATCGTTACCATCTACTTTGCAGCTGAATTGTAGGTTAATTAACTAAGCCGCAGTAACAGTGTGGCTGCATACAGGGCAACTCTCAAGAGACCATTAATGGATCGTGCCGCCATATCTAATTACAGGGTTGCGGCCTTTGTGTTTATGGAGAAACTGAAAGGATATTTCATTTTTACTGTTTGATTCTCTGCGGGCGGTAATTATTGGCTGAAGTCCAAGGTGTGTGATCTTCTACGCTGTAGCTTGCCAGCAGAGTGTTCTGCTAGAGTTGGTGTTATTAAACTTTGGAAAGGATCCAACCATTGAGGGCATTTTTTCATTTATATGAAATGCACTGGGGCTTTCCCTTCCCAATTTAATCTGTGAAATATCGATCTACCAGCAGTTATCTGTTGCGTACATTTCTTATCAAAAGTTACTTGAAAGTATGGCATGTCCGTCTTTAAATATGTGCATCTTGAAGACTTGGTTGCAGCTAATGCAAGGCTCCTATGTAAACATTCATTCATATTAAAGGGGACCTATCATGCAAAATGCACTTTTTTATGTCTTTTATACATAAGTATGTGTCCCCGGTGTGTCGGGGAACTCACGCAGCGTCAGAAAATAAAACCCTCTCTCTTTTCCTCCGTACGCAAATCTCTAAAAACGGGACTACAACGGAGCTGATCCAGATTTGCATCCGATATGACGTCATATCTGAAATGTGGACCCACTGCCCAATCAGAAAGTTGCTATCAGAAACAATGCCCGACTGTTTTGGACGTAATATGGTCGGTGCATGTTTACATTAGCATCGCTAACACTCAGAGCTAACCTGTACTGGAGAGCATGTGTGTGAAGAAGCAGGAAGTAAAAAGGAACTCACCTTGTGGTATAACCGGCGAGAGAGAAAGCCTTTGAGCTCCAGACTGTTTCAGAGATAATCCTTGATGTGGTTTGGAACATGATATGGCGTCTAATCACGGCAGCATTTATCTCTATCTTTTGATATATGTCTGAGACCCATAATATATGCCTAATAATAGGAGACCTTTAAGAGGCCAGATCTTACTCAGCAGGGGTCAGAGTTGGGTGGACACCAGTGATGTTGAGCGGTGCAGGAGGTGCGGGGTGTGTCGGGGGGGCAGACTGCTGACGGGAGGAGAAATAAATGAGCTCTGAGATGAGGAGTTAGGCAGCAGAGACACACGGCAGGGTAGCTGTCGTGCACAGAGATGAAGTTTGATTGGCTGCGGGATGTTCCTTTAGGTCCAACAGAACACAATGTGGGGACAGGTACATGGCGGCATCTCCAAAGATTGAGAATCGCAGTGCAGTTGTTAGTTTGGGAATTTAGTTTGAATTCCAAGAGTATTCATATCCATCATTACCACAAATGTAATACTAAATGTTTCCTCTAACTTACGTTATTATGTTCATGGGTACTCCATTCTCTACTTTAATAAAAGATTACATTTTCTTCTGTGGCATTCTTTCTCCTCGCTTCATGGTATAGCGTGCGTAGGCTAATAAGCGTGTTGTTGTCCTGTGGGCAAAGCGTATACGCAGTACACTTGAGTTCACCCTGTTTCACTTTTGCACGTCTTCAGCCAAAGACACACACACACACACACTCACTCACTCACTCACTCACTCACTCACTCACTCACTCTGAGGATCTCATCATTCAGAGGGGAGGAGGATGAATCCATTATTGTCACAATCAATGTCATACTCTTCTTCTTCTCTCATTTTCACTCCATCCTTCCTCCCAGATCTGACCCCGGCTTCCTGCAGGACTTTTCTGTGTGTCCATTCATTATGAAGCATCCTCCCCTCTCTCTCCCTGTCCTTCGCCTCCCTCTCTTGTTCAACTCTGTCCTCATGGCTCTCTAAAAGCAGAATTATTCTGTCTTCCTTTCTCTTGCAGCCTTCTCGTTCCCTCCCCTACCCTCAAGCACGATGTGTGTTCAAAGTACAGACGCCCCCCAGAGAGCAGGAGAGAAGTGCGCATGGGCCGCAATAGGAAAGATAGGGTGTGCAGGAAAGAGAGGAGAATAAAAAAACGGGCATACGATTTTAAACCCCTTCTCTCTCTCTCTCTCTCTCTCTCTCTCTCTCTCTCTCTCTCTCTCTCTCTCTCTCTCTCTCTCTCTCTCTCTCTCTCTCTCTCTCTCTCTCTCTCTCTCTCTCTCTCTCTCTCTCTCTCTCTCTCTCTCAGTACCCTTTTGCACACCAAGCAAATGCCACTGCAGTAGCTTTGTACTAAGCATGCATTCTTCCACTTGGCTTTTAGGATACCTTTCTTTCCAAAATGCCAAAATCTGCCCTTTGCTTCAGAAGTCAAACGTTCCTCAAGAGCAGCCACTGCTGTTTTTGCGAAATGCATCCCGATGAAAAGAGCCAGTCAGCAACATGTTTTGGGCTGTGAGCATTATGTCTGTGTTGGTGTGACAAGCAGGGACCGATGGTGATTCAAAGAGACATCTGAAGCACAGCGCACTTACAGCCTCATTTGGAACGACGCATTAAGGGCAACTTCCCTGTACTGTATTTGTATTATTAATGACTTCCAGTCATGGGAGTGAGTGTTTTAGTAGCATAAAGAATGTGTGCTCCATTTCCTGCGATTCGTTGCGGATTATGTAAAGATTATGTTTTGAAGTCACGTTAGATAGACGCAGTCTCGGAAGATGGCATTGTTGGACTGCTATGACATTTACAGACATCCATAGAACCCAAATGATGAATGCTACATATGTTTAGTAATCTTAATTCCTATTCTACCAACATAAGGTTAACATATACAGTTTCAAAATGGGAATTCTTAGCAACTACCAGATAGATTTCCATGAAGTTTGGTACCAAATAATTTTAAAGTAGGGATGAATTGTGATGACTTTGTTGATCGCATCTCTTTCTTGTGGAACCATCATCAAGTCCACATTTGAGTTTTTTCAATACTTCAGTTTATGACCAACGATCTCATGCAAAACTGAATACATCCCATCGGCCTCAGCGGTATCAACTAATGTTGATTAGCAAATGTTAGCATGCTTGCACACTTTAATAGAAAGCACAACTTGTTCAACAATATACCTGCTAAACGTAAGCATTGTCGTTAGCATGTTAGCATGTTAGCAGCTCTAGGCAGTGCTGTGGCCTCACAGAGCCGATAGTGTGGCTCCTAGGACCTATTGTTGTTAAATGATCATGCATATAACGTGAGGTGAATCTTGGAATCAGCTGAACTGTGCGAGACACTCAACGCACAAAATACTGCATTGCTGTAATTTCTCTTTACAGAAAGAAAAAAATGGAGAAATGTTAAAAGAGCCAGCATAATCTACATATTTAACTGCCTCAGTATAATCACTTTGTAAAGGGGAGAGAAAAGGGTGAAGGAGAGAGATATCGCGTGATAGAGGTGTCGAAGTCCTTCTTTTCACAAAAGACATCTTGGAGATCACATTAGCAGAAGCACCGGTGCAAATAATACAATTATTTTTGGTTCTTGAGTTTCAGGGTCCTGGTTTTGTTCAAACTATCGCACTGTCAGTCCGTTACTGCTGAGTTCAATGAAGCCATCACCGAGTTATACGTAACCCGTTAGCTTTTCCTACCGTGACATGTAAAAATACCTGCTGTGAGAATAACGCCTGTTGTGAGACTCTGTGTGCGTCAGTTAGAATTAGGAAGATGACACACACACACACATTGATATTCTCCATGGATTCAGCCAACCAGTGATGACTCTGTTGTCATAGCTGTAAAGTTTATCGTGCGTCACTTTATAAGGTCAGACACAGAACAAGATATAAAAAACCCACACAAGAAAAATACCAGCTGACAAGGTCACCTCTCAACAGCAGGTCAGCCCTGACATTTGTGTTAGTGTGTGTTTCTTAACTCACTGGAACAGTCCGCTGCCATCTGCACTGTCCTCACTGTCCTCACTGTCCTCACTGGCTGAGATTTTGGGTTCTTTGTTTTCTACGTTTACAAACTAAGACTGTTCAGAGCTTTTCACTTTTGATGTTATGGTATATAGGATGTCATTTATGCTGTCTGTGCAATAAGTAGATACCGAACTGTGGTTGAAATGTAAACTGTGTCCTTCCCCAGCCTCGGGGAGTCACTGCGGCTGTAAGACGAGTGATTATCCTGTATGTCATCACATCAAGATGTCCTTTTTCCTTTTAAACAATATGTTTATTAATTTGTCATTCTTTTAAACACGCCATTCCTTACACAAACTTACAAACAAATAATAATGTGAGAAACAGAGGCAAAGACAAGACACGACATCATTTCAGAAGAACTACAATTTAAATATATAATACAAATAAAATACATTAAATTAAATTAAATTTAAAAAAAACAATTGGGGAGTAGCAACATTATCCTAAAAAGTGTACATAGCCACAGCAGTTTAAGAAGTACTTTACTTTTCCTTTCCACCAGATCGCTCTCATGGATTCCCATTGTTATTTCTTAGCATGTTTATCAAGATGTCCTTTGAGTTGAGCTGCTCTCTTCTCTCCTTCAACCCTCACCTAAGCGTATTTTTTCATCCTCTCTCCTTCTTCAGCCCCGCTCCAACTCTACATCCTTCCCCCCCAGCCTCTCGGCCCTCCAGCAGGACCATGATGCTCAGCAGCTCTGTGGAGGTGCCCAGCCCGGGTGGGATGAACGGCCTCAGCGGCCTCAGCGGTCTGAGCGCGGCGGCTCGTAACGTGGTGCGCTCCTCCAGCATCTCGGGGACGATGTACAACGTGGAGAAGAGTCCAGGCGGCGGCGGGGGGGCGGACTCCACTTCAATTGCTGGAAACAAGAAGCGGCGCTCCAGCCTCGGCGCCAAGATGGTGGCCATTGTGGGGTTGTCGCAGTGGAGCAAGAGCACACTGCAGCTCAACCAGCAAGGTCAGTTTACAGTCGGTGTGTTGGATGGGAAGTATATTTAAATAAGATGTTCTAATTTAATTCTCAAGGTCTATTTAACGAGATGCATAAGGGCATTCTGGGAAAGGGTGCTGTAAAAAAGTTGTTGACTCCACATTTGGTTCTCTTTTGTTTAAATTAAATAATATCTAAGTTTTAATGACTTCCACTTCCAATGTCGCTTGGTAGTAGAAGTTGTTACTTACTTTTCAAATGTTTTCAATGTACTGTTCTAATATTGGGACAACCTCCATAAGTCAATTCATTTAAGTATTCAATTATCATTTGTTGTCATTATGCAAAACAGGGTTGCACAACATAATCCAGTTGTACTTTAGGGTGCATTCACACCTAATAGTCCGCTTCTCACATGGGCAAAACGGACTATACACTTTAAACACAAGTCATGTGCTCGGAAATGCTGTTCAACCATTGGTCAGACATTAAGGGGGTAAAAACGCAAATCCCGGCAATTTCTACCGGAGCCTCCGCCTTGGAGCATCGGCAGGTTATTTTCATGCTGCTGTTAATCTGGAGAGCATATCAACAGCAACGGCGCATATGATTATATAATCAGACAACGTGCGATACAAAACATTATAACACATATATTAATGAGACGTTCTGCAGTAAGGAGGGCGTTTCACCGACGGCAGGTGGCTCTGACTTGTATGTAGAGTTTTTTGTTTGATAGTTGTTTTTACTTTACACGACACTGGTCAACACTCTTTCGCTAAAGAAATGAAGACACCCGCGTTCTTGTGACACATAAATACTACGCTTCCTATGTTTTGGTGCCGACTGCGTTCACACCAGCGATGATCCGCTCCAGAGTTCACTAGCAAGCGGTCCGAGACCACCTATTTTAGCGGACCAGAGTCCGGTTGTTTAGTTCACTTCAGAGGTTTCGGACTGCGTTCACACCGACCCAAATGAACCGCACCAAGCGGCTAAACGCACCAGGGTTCGATTCAACCGGACTATAAAAGGCTGGTGTGAACGCACCCTAAAAGGCTGGTGTGAACGCGCCCTTAGTCTCACTGCCAGCGAAAGTGTTGTTTCCTGGATTCTCCACATGACCTTTGAGAACCATTCAAATCCAATTTGTATCCGATTTCCCACATTTGGACCTTTGGAGCTCGGTCAGTGTGACTTCTCACTCCTTTTGTACCTTTCCCCATTTAATTCCTCTTCATGCCTCCAACTTCCATTCTTCTGATTCTCAGCATTCAGTTACCTCCCTTGTTTCTCTTTCTCTTCCCTCCTTGGCCTATGTTTTCTTCGAAACCTCTAACCCAAATTGAAGCCATTTTCAATTTGTGATTTAAAACTGCAAATCAAATACATTTCTAAATGAAGATTGAATGTTAATCGCCCTAACAAAATGTTCCAACTCTGGTCTAGCAGGACAGTGATCGGTTCAGTTTAAGCACAATAATAATAGCCTAATATACCCCAAAGGGTAGTTGATGCACTGCCTTTATACCTGTAATATCTAATTAAACAAGCTCTCACTGGCTTCACCTTCTGTGGCATTTGGTAATGAGTCTTTCTTAAAACCTGAAGCACCATTGTGTTGCGCTCTGAAGTGGGTTTGCAGCAGTGGCAGCTTGTTTGAATGGTAGCTGAATAGCAATGACGGTGGCACTATGTCCTGCTATGAGTCTCCTGTGAGGATAATTGCAGAGCTGCAGCTGAAGTGTTTCTTGCTTTGAGCCTCGGTAACAAACACAAAGCCAGTGACTCCTGGTGGGAAATGGGGAAAACAGGTTGCACTCAAGGCTTGTTAAAGGCTGAGAGGCAGGGCCAAAAGGGACGGGGAATGTTTCTCATTTCAATTGAATTATATTATTTCTGTTTTTGTTGATAACGAGTGCTGTGTTCATCTCCCCATATCCTATCAGCACACTAGGTCTCTCCTCCCGAAACATCGAACGAGTCTGCTTTTGTCTTTCTTTGCTTGTTCGCTTACAGTTCACGTTTGAGGTATCAACAAAATATTATTCTTTATTTAAAATGTCATTTCAATGTTTGACATTCATTTGTTCCAGCTTTTCAAATGGGAATACTTGCTAAGGGTTTTTGTCATCGGTGAGATTACGGGATTCCTTTGGGTTTCGGACTGTTGGTCAGACAAAGCGACATTCGGAGGAAGTCACCTTCCAATAACTTTTTGATGAGCGTTTTTCTTTATCTTTGGGATATTTTGCATATTACACTGTTAAGAAATGGGAACAATAATCATTAGTTGCAGCTCGAAATCACACACACAACAGATTCTAACACTGTTTTGGGAAACAAATGCAAATTTATTTGAGAAATATAAGCAAGAGGAAAGAGATCGCTTTCAAGGACAGTGTAGAATGCGAGATTACTTCATATGTGACCCGCTCTATCGAAATCCGTCGGAAGTCGCAACGACTCATTTCAAAATCAACGTGGATTTTTGTTTTTCGGGGTTCGAATGTTTTGTTTGATTTTAAATAAACAAAGTCTTGGCTTTCAGAATATGAAACTTTTATTTCCAAAATCACACGATAAATACATTTTTGAAGCTTGTAAATGGACGAAGACAGCTCTCACTCGCACCCTGCTCTTCCACACGCCGCCCCCCTCCCTCCGGCTGAAGTTATGCATGTAAGGCGTATAGTAATCATAGATAACACGGCAGGGTCCGTTACAGTTTGTTTTCATCTGATTTCAAATAAACAAAGTCTTGGCTTTCAGAATATTAAACTTGTTTCGACAAATTCAGATGATAAATACAGCTTTGAAGCTTCGGCATAATTACAAGCGGAGAACGGAGTGACTTGAGGTCACAGCAGGCATAACAACAGCCGGTGTTTCTCGTGAGTGTTTTCCCCGGGAAACAAACACAAAACACACACACAAACAAACACAAAACACACACACACACACACACACACACACACACACACACACACACACACACACACACACACACACACACACACACACACACACGCGCGCGAGCTTCCCCCAGACCAGTAATCCAAACGAAAATATTTTCCCTCCGTTCTCCTTTGATCATTATATAACGGGACATATTTCGCTTAATATTTGGAGTACAAAAACAATCCTGATATCATTAGAAAGCTAGGAGTCTCCTCTTTCCAACAGTGTATACAACTGAAAATGTGTCTTCGGGTCAATGCGACTGATTTTGATAGAGCAGGTCCCATATATGTTCTCATGCCAGCTCTGACATGGTCGCCATATGGCTAATGGGCAGTGAGCACAGGGACACACACATACTCTTTCTCTCACACACACACACACACACACACACACACACACACACACACACACACACACACACACACACACACACACACACACACACACACACACACATACCATGCATACATCACTTCAGGGGACATTACATTGACTTACATGCATTTCCTGGAGACTTATCCTAACCTTAACCATAACCAACACATGCCTAACCCTAAACCTTACCAAGTCTTCACCCTAAAATGAATGATTCCCCTTATGGGGACCTCCAATTTGTCCCCATAAGGGAAGCCAGTCCCCACACGTGACTATGTAAACAGATTTAGGTCCCCACAAGTATAGTAATGCTAGACCGCACGCACGCACGCACGCACGCACGCACGCACGCACGTACGCACGTACGTACGTACGTACGTACGCACGCACGCACACACAGTGCACTGAGGCACAGCTGACACTTGTCTGACGCAGGGAGAGCTGTCAATATTGTATCCACGGGGGCTTTCATGTCTCTGTGTTGGTGTCGATGAGGAGAGCAGAATGGAGGGGAAAGGGTGGATGAGGAGGCTAGGAGGGGCTGACGATGAAGAGAAGAGGAAGGGGAGACGAAGGGTGTGTCTAAATTTAGATGTTCTCAGCCGAGGGAGGAACACAACATCGCTCCTGGAACAGAATCACGGAATCATGCACCGCTTCCCTTTGTCTTCCATCTATACCTCGTCTTGGGAGAGAGGTATCATCTGCAGCTCGTGGGTTGATAGTTTTCTCGTGAAATTTAGTAAAATAAGAAACACTGGTATTGGATCTTGACTTAAAATGTGTGGATTTTTTATTATGTTGGCTAAAATGTAAGTTCCAATTGATGTCAGGTGTACATTTCATCACAATCCAGTAGGGCTGGGCGATATGGACAAAGTTAGACATCGAAATATCTTTGACCAAATACCTCCATCGATATTGTGACGATAGGGCGGTGGTGGGAAAGTCCATAGGGACTTGTGTTGGGAACTGGAAGGTCACCAGTTCAAGTAAGTAAGTCAAACTGTATTTATATAGCACCCTTCTCAACACGGATGTACAAAGTGCTTTACAGTACAGTACACACTTCACAGTACAACGATAACATGTAGAATAAAAGGCATAAAACAACAGCAGGTAATACATAGGATAAAACATACGATAAGACAGCTACTAACTCACCTCCTCCGACGACCCAAAGGCCACAGAAAGTCCTAGAAAGACCAAGTGCTACCAAGGTATGCCTGAGCAAGGCACTGTTTCCTAGGCACTGTAAATATACTCCTAACACAAGGATGGGACAAATGTACAGTACCAGTCAAAGGTTTGGACACACCTTCTCATTCAAGGTTTTGTTTCTCAGCATTCTGCAGTAGCCAGCAAAATATAAATTATATTCTGGATTTGTTAACACTTTTTTGTTTACTAGATAATTCCATTTGTGTTCTTTTGTAGTTCTTTTATAAATCTACAATGTAGAAACAATTTAAATAAATAAAAAACTTTGAATGAGAAGGTGTGTCCAAACTTTTGACTGGTAGTGGACATTTCCCCTCAGTGGGACTAATAAGGGTATATACATGTATGAGGGTTTACCATTGATGCTTAAACTTAATTTACACAATTAGAAGTATTAAATAATCATCAGTAATGTAGATGTAATGATTTAGTGGGTAACAGGAAATATAAGAAAGAAAAAGAGTTGCATAATTGTACCGTAATACAGACTTTTAAACCAGGAAAAGACCACACATTGCGATATCCAGAAACAATGACACGATTATGCCAATGCTCCTTTATGAATCTCCTCACAAGCCTGAAAATCTGTTCCTGGAGACAAACAAGGCTGTTTACTAAATGACCCAGTGAGACCGACATGGGCTACCCTAATCTATGTTTTCCCTACTTCATAATTCACTCCAGGTAGAGACAAAATAAGGCTGCATGTAAGTAATTGAATGACCCGCACGGAGAGACAAAAGGTCACACTGACACGAATAGAGCGACAGGTAAAAATTCCTTCTCGCCCGATCGAGTTCAATTAAGGTCCTCTCTGGGTTTCTTCCTGGCGGTCGTTACCGGCCCAATCTGGCCAGCTGTCACTGCTCCATGTTCAGAGTGACGTGGACATTGATTGGCTGATGGAGCGGCTCGGCCCAGGTGCTCGGATTCTCACCTTATAGCCGATAAGCCACTGTTTGATTTGGTTCCCAGAGAAGAGAAGGCTGAGGGAAGTCATTTGGACTTTGGCGGCAGAAATGGTTAAAGTTAAAGGTCACCTAGCTATTATGCAGAATCCACTTTTTCACATCTTTTCTACATCAACATGTGGCTCATCTGTGTAAAGAGACTCTGAACGTTTCAGGAACAAAGATTCACTCACCTTTTTGTCCTGATCCATTTATATAAAAACCTGTCTGAAAATGAGCTGATCAGATTTTGGCCACTATATGATGTAATAACGATTTGTTGGCTTGTGTGACCATTACGGTACGTCCACACAGCAGCTTCAGAAGAAACTTCCACTGCTTCCAACGCCCATTGACTTTGAATGGGGATGACGTCACTTTGCCTCGCTTTCCCCCGAACTGCATTGTGGGGGAGCGAAGCGAAGATTTCCAGGATGTCCAGGATCTCCAGGATTCAAAAGTTGAGCAATGTTCAACTTTTGAAGCTGAGCTGGAAGCGCCAGCCAATCAAACACGTTTATGCAAATCTGACAGTAGAAGCGCTAGCCAATCAAACCGCGTGTAAGCAGGGAGAACCAGACCGCAGTTAATTTCCTCATATTCCAAACGAGAAATTACGGTAGCAAATCACCCGGTTCTTTACGACCAGAACTATTAACGGGATACAAACCGGAGGAACCAGGCATGGAGGGAGGTGGCAGAGACAGTGGGTGAAACTGGTAGGTGTTCGCCTGTTTGGGGAGTTTATATATATATATTAGGGCTGTCAAACGATTACAAATTTTAATCAGATTAATCACAGCTTAAAAATTTATTAATCATGATTAATCACCATTCGAACTATGTCCAAAATATGCCATTTATTTATGTATATTGTTGTGGGAATGGAAAGATAAATGAAAGCAGGCGGATATATCCATTTAACATACAGTATCTATGTTTATTATAACATTTTTCTGCATGTCAAAATGAATGACAACCCACACACCTATCAATCATCAAACCGTGGGGTCTTAATTCATTACGTGTTGATTTCTATCAACGGGGGAGTACTTCAGGAAAGTCGACAGAGGGGGGGGGGGGGGCGCGCTAGTGGAGTACTTCGTGACCACAGAGTGTGAACGTTGTGATCAGCTGTTTTAGCGCAGTTCTCCAGTGAAGAGGGGAGTCTCCCTCCGCAGCCGGTTGGCGTAGTTTTGGCACAGTTCCGTTGTACAGACCGACGTTAACAGCAGCCCTGTCTGTGCACACGGAGACCGACTCTGTCGTCCGGTGATCTAACCGCCTTCTGGAAAAGCTTCACAAGTACGTCGGTACGCAAATGCGCTTTGTGACACAAGTGACGGTACGCATTTCAGATTACGCACATAACCTGCGTACCAGTTTGTGCACCCCTGTACCAGAGCCATATTATTACTATTATATGGCTCTGCCCTGTACTCCAGCAAAAGTATTCTGCGTCGGGACTTCCTGCAACAACACCACGCCGTTATCAAAGATGTTCTATTGAGAAGACGATCACTACGTGACAAAAGTTTTCAAAACCGTGGCTACTGAAATCAGTCTTACTAACTGCTGTCTGTGCAATTTACTCCGCGCGAGTTGGCAGACTTTATTTTGCTTACTTTAACATCATTGTTCATGGTGGGGCTAAGCCATTTCTTGGTATGGGTGTAGCCTACCCCAGCCATACCCTGGCGCACGTATGGGGCGGGCCATTCTGCACATGCGTTAAATATTTTAACGCAATTAATTCAAAAAATTAATTACCGCCGTTAACGCGATAATTTTGACAGCACTAATATATATATATATATTGCTCGCATAAAATCCCCGGTGTTTTTTGCTTTGTATGTCGGGGGCGGGAGATTCATGTGATTGGTTGTTGGTCGCATCCCCAAGCTGTCAGACACGTCCAGCTCCAAGATTTTCGAAAAGCTGCTGTGTGGACGTACCGTTAGCCAATCACCAACCAAGGTAACCCCCCCCCCCCCCACCTTATCACCTGAATCTCCTCCTAGAGCACCATTGTGTTCTTTTTAACCAAATATCTCTCAGAGGGGCGTGGGGAGGGGCTCCTTATTTTCATCTAAAGTAACAGACAGACGTCATGACCGAAAGAACGAGATCGCGGATACAAGCGGCCGAGATGGGCTGGCTGGCGTCTCCCTTAGGGATAAGGTGAGAAGTTCGGTCATCCGGGAGGGACTCGGAGTTGAGCCGCTCCTCCTTCGCGTCGAAAGGAGCCAGTTGCCTAGGGAGGTGTTCCAGGCACGTCCAGCTGGGAAGAGACCGAGGGGTAGACCTAGGACCAGGTGGAGGGATTATATCTCTTCGCTGGCCTGGGAGCGCCTTGGGATCCCCCAGTCAGAGCTGGTTGATGAGGGGAAAGGAACGTTTGGGGCTCTCTGCTGGAACTGCTACCCCCGAGACCCGACCACGGATAAGCGGGAGAAGATGGATGGATGGATGGTAACAGACAGAGAATCAGCACTTTGGAAACAGGGCTGAAACAGAGGGGATTGTGGGTAATGCTGCAATGATCTGTTTGGTGTTTGGAGCCAAACACTTCAGAGACATGTTCTGTATATATCTGAGAGCTATAATATATTGATGAAAAACAGTATAATAGGGGACCTTTAAAGTACATCCTGCAGAGTAAGAGACAAACTGGATCTCTTGTGGCCATAGATTCATTGTTGAATAACTTGGTGTTGAATATTAATCTGGTTGCAATGGGAACCTTGAGGGAAAAGGACCGAAAGCACTCCGCAAATTGTATTTACTGCTTTAATTCAGTTTTTCGAGACATTATTCTAAATGCATTGCATCTGTTTTATGACTTTTAGGACCAGATCATAAGCAATCTGTTAGTAAGTGATTAAAAGTCAGTTTGTCCTACTCCTAATAATGTGATTTACTGTAGATGATTACACAGAAGGAATTGGGAGGTATAAAGAAAGTGAATAAACATTTAGGCAGCTTATAGAGACAAAAATATGTACTTAAAGGTGGGGTAGGTAAGTTTGAGAAACCGGCTCGAGATCGCTAGAATTTGAAAATACACAACCGGAGAAAAACTTACCACTTCCTTATAGAGCCCCTCCTCCAACACACACGAACGCGCACATGACCAATGAGGGCACGAGATAAGTGTGTGCCCCGATGGAAGGCTGACAGGCAGGTAGGCCATCCAATCCGTTTAGCCGGGCCACTTTTTACAGTATTACGGCTTCTACATATGACATTTTTTTATGGATTTTTTGTCAAAGCACTTAAGATATTCATTGCTATCGGGATGTTAAGAGCATTCCATGGAATATAACAAAAAGTGTATCTCGAGCCGGTTTCTGAAACTTACCTACCCCACCTTTAACAACAAAGTGAACTGAGACAGTGGGGGAATAAGTCAGCATCTCACTATTAAAGCGCTATTAGGAACTAATGTGGTTATGGTGTTGTTATTCCGTCAGGGTTCCTGCAGGGTACGTTCTAGCTGTGATCCATTTTGTGAATCGGATCCAGTCCGTTCCCAACAATCAGCAGAATCTGTTTCGGTAAATTCTTATTCAATCAGATAAGTGTAGACGTATCTGGGCCAATAACTGCATGTTTTTAAATATCATGATATCCAAAAGGTTGGGGTTCTTAGTGGGCTTTAACCTTTTGTCAACTGGCTTGATTATTGTCCGATAATCTGGCATTTCACGGTGGTCCTCATTTGGGGATATAACCAGAATGAAAACAATATATTAAGCACTTGCATAATCACAGCATCAATCTTTCATTTCCCAGTGTACAGTGTGCGCTCAGTTTAAGCGCAAAAACAGAAGAGGAAATGTCTGACCTAATACACAGCATGCTGCTTTCACTGGGCCACACACAAACGGATTTCTTAACAGCCTCCAGCCGTTGTTAACATTTTTAAATAGCCGCTCAGACCTGTCACAGTTCTTACTGTTAACCCTTATGTTGTGTTCGGGTCTCCCGTGACCCGTTTCAAGTTCAAATGATATAATATATTATATATAGTTTTTTTTATCGGAACAAGGCTTCATGATATCCTCCACTAAGGCTATATTAACACTACAAAACAGATTTTGACAATTTTAGCCAAGTCTGAAGGTCTCTTAAAAAAAAAGTGTATCATTTGGTGTTCGGGTCTGGGGAGACCCAGCAGATTTGTTTTGGGTGACTCGAAGTCAAATTTGGCCGAATCAAGATTCATCTTTGACTTTAGACGCCCCCCCCCTTCATCAACTGTAACAATAATTTTTCGCAACATGCACCTGGTCTCCCCTCCCTCTGCCCCCCTCCCCCCACGGGAACTCCACCTTTCACAAAGAATATGTACACTAACCTGAACCTGAACCTGAACATGCACACAATATGTGGTGCAATGTGTTTTCGGGCCATTCAATAAGATTACAACAGGATTGTACGGTTATGAATGCATAATAAGTTAGTTATGATGTAGTTAAAACAATATTGGATGATAGTCATTTTTTGTGTTTTGGACTGAAATAAATCATGGGTCAAAATTGACCCGCGAACACCATGAACGGTAACAGCTTTTGAACACAACACAAGGGTTAATGAATGACATAATTGTGCCCCCAAAAATTATAACCAAGATTAAATTAATAATAAATCCATTTGGCGTCTCATATTTTTACACTTTCAGGGTCCCTGCAGATCCTTAAAAAGTCTTAAAAGTCTTACATTGATATTCAAGGTCTAAAAAGGTCTGGAATTTTAGGAGGGGAGGTATTACATTGTATCTGGGGCAGAATGAATGAGTGTGCAGGGGGTGACATTGGTCTCCATTGGTTTCCATTGGTCTACTGCCATACATTTTTGTTAATGCGAAGGCAGTCCATCCATCTTCTCCCGCTTATCCGTGGTCGGGCCGCGGGGGCAGCAGTTCCAGCAGAGAGCCCCAAACTTTCTTTTCCCTTTTTTTGTATTGGTATTATTTTTTCCTTGGAGAGGTCTTAAAAAGGTTTTAAAAGTCATTACATTTGTGCTTAAAAAATGTGCAGATACCCTGACTTTCTATTTCGCTTGTCTCAGCAGTAATATCCCAAAGATAACTCTTTGAAAAAAGGTGTCAAAGCCGTAGGCGATAGAACAAACCCTATGAGGTAGCTCAGAAGAAAAGGTTATATACTTTCCTTCATGTTGTATCGAGGTGCACTTTCACAGAACTGGGGTTTTATTAGAAGGTGTGTTCCCCCTTATAGATCCTTTTGATAAAGGCTATTTTTGTGCATTTGTACAATGATTGTGTATTTAATATCGTTCTCCTCGTGTAGTTCCTTTCATAGACTGTCTCATTGCGTCATTGAGGGTTTTGTAACAGGCGAGAGTTGGGGGTGGCATTTTAGTTCTGTCAGTGCTATTTATTACGTGCTATTATTGGATTGGTACTGGTGAGGAGATAGAACTCACACACGGTTTTCCAGGTTTATTGGGTCTTATCTCCTGAGCAGGTTTATCCAGGACCGTGAAAACAGGGCCATCCAAGCGTGTGTGTGTGTGTGTGTGTGTGTGTGTGTGTGTGTGTGAGCGTCTCCCAGCAAACTGTCAGTCTGCACGGTGGGACGCGGCTTGCCACTCAATCACCTCACCCTTTTCTTCTCTATTTAGATCCCTCATCTCACTCGACACGCATCCTCTTTAGTTTCTCACCCTCACTTTATAACTCCTTTTAAAATATCCTTTGTTTAAATCTTTCCGTCATCTGCGTGTTTATTTCTGTGGTGCTGTTGGATAGAAACCAGAGACGGAAAAGAAACAAGACACAGAAGGAAACATGTGACACAGGAAGAGCATACTTGTTAGTTTGCTTATTGAAATGCTTCCAACTTTGTTCTGGGACCAATCGCAGCCACATTTCTGCGTGTGCGTTCGTCAGGCGAATCATTTCCGAGTTGGCAAAGTGTGACTGAAGCTCCGACCTGGGAGTGAAGATTTGGGCTGTAGCTTTCAGCATTGCCAGTAATGTGATGAAACCCATTTTCCATTCTTCCGGCTCAGTTTTGTTTTGCCTCTCGATAAAATAACACGGGTCTTTCTGTTTGCGTATTTGCCTGGCGTTAAAAACGGCATAATTCAGTTTCACAAACTTCAGTATGGTGCCATGAATTTAGTTTGCTTTTCAAAATACTGTAAATTTAATCGTGAACTTTGTCTCTCTTTTAAAAGCTAATTTACCGAATCAAAACTGTTTTGACTTCTACAGAAAAGCCTCCTAAACAGCTTTGAAAACTATGTCAGATATATCAGATAAGAAAAGAGCACTGCTGATACCGAGACAGGACAGAGTTTAGCTGTCGGTTTACCTGAACTACAGGGTACATAGAAGCCCTTTGTTGTCATACTTTTCAAAGTGAACATGAGGCTCTCCCACACTGAGATAGCTCTGCAGGGCTCGATGATGTTATGTACAGTAGACGGTAGATAGCTAGGAAGTCTTGGAGACTCTGTCTATCCTAACACTAGAAAGGCATTCGTAGACCTCCTACAAGTCTATTGGTATACTCCCTTGCTGCTATGGTGATGACATTTGCAAAGTGTGGGGTTCATGAGCTTTTAGGTGCGACCAAACTGCTAAAAGATATTTAGTTTTTTATTTCGCAGGACATTTTAAACACGTGTATTCTTGTTCTTGAGTTCAGATGCGTTCAGTTCAGGCACATTTTCCAAGCTCTTTACAATACTACATGAAGACAGCACATGTCTCTTTGGATCCATACCAATATGTAATGGGTTCTTCTTTGACCCATGCTACCCCCGAGCTCAGAGTTTCATAAAAATGGGGCATTTGGTTTTTCTATATTCCTGCTAACAGACAAGTAGAGAGCTGTAGACCTATTGGGTCTTGATAATGCTGTATCTCAACAATCCTAATATTTGAGTGGCTTTGTAATCATTTGAAATGTATGATGGAGTTTTGTGTGGGTTAGAGAGACACTCAACAATGATACAGCAAAAGGCTGCAGACTAGATTGTCCAGTGTTTGGAAGCATTTAGCCTCCACTCGTCCCCTGACCAGAGAACAGACCTTTGAGTAAGCAGGGTGTGTCTGTTTGAGTCACAGCTAGAAATCACACTTCAGGAATTGTTACATTGGAGAGCTTACTGTGATCCGATCCTCCGAGGTGAAATGTACCTCCAAAGAGAAATTCTTACAAGTCAAGACAGCTTAGAAAAGGCGAAATAAGATCTGTGGGAAACGAACCTGTTAGATAAATGCACGTTTTGTTCAGCCGGATAATATCCACATGTCTACCCTACTTTTATCATGTTCTAATCATAAATCTATCGATTAGATTTATGATTTTGAAACTACAAGAAGATAAGGAGGACTTTTACAAAAAAGTAATAGAGATTTTTGTCCAGAAGGATAGGCAAATGGACTTCATCTTCAAGTCAAGGTAAGACTGCAATTTGATTGAAAATGGGATTTTACTAAGAGAGAACAATTCAATATGTAAATGATAAAGTTACATTTTTTGGGTATCCTTTTGTTCCACTGTCTGTTTAAAAGTAATCAAAGCATCAGACTAAAATAGCTTTTGAAAATAATAGAATATTTTGATTTAGGTCGAAATATAATATTTGTAAATATTCCAGTGCCTCACCAGCCATGAACCTCACTGCAGAAGCTTATACACGACGACAGCTATTTATATTCACTATGACTCATGGAAAAATCCTCCTTGAGTCTTTGGAGCTGCTATTTCAGGTGAGGCGGCTGCTGTGCATCTCCCACCTCTTGCTCCACCAGTCTTTTTTTCTTTGGAAGCGTATAGAGTCGCTGGCTCTCCTCACACACAAACTGAAACCTTACTCATGTCTCTAAAAGCTCTCCCCTCCCCACCGGTGCTTAGAGGCTACCAAACACCATCCTCTTTCCGTTCCTCATCCCTCCACTTACTCCCTTATCTCCCTCTTTTGTCTCCCCCAGCTCACTGACATCTCAATTTTCTCTCAATCTCTCCCCCCTATCTTTTTTGCTTTCACTATCACGTTATCCCAATCTCGCCCACCGACTCCTCCATGCTCTATTCTTAGAGAGGCAGATGGGGAACCATTCAGCGGTTACTCTCCCTGTCTTTGTGCTGCTTGTAAACCTGTGTGTGTGTGTGTGTGTGTGTGTGTGTGTGTGTGTGTGTGTGTGTGTATATAGCTTATGCCTGTAAAATCCTGCCTTTATAAAAAAGTGTGAACTACTCTCACTTGTAAAATACTGCACCTGCAATCTGATGCAGCCCTTAATATTCAAAAGGCATGATTTAACATTTATTGTAAAAATAAATGTGTGTGTGTACGCTCGGGGTTGGGGGATGTCTGTGTGTAAAAGGCTTATAATCAGGCTAATGAGGGTGTCATTACCACTCCTCTCGACATTCAGTGCACTAAACACACACTTACTGAACGTACACATCCTGCTGTGCTCTTATAGAAAAGCTGGACGAGAGAGCTGCTTGTGGTGCATAGGAGCCACACACACACACACACACACACACACACACACACACACACACACACACACACACACACACACACACACACACACACACACACACACACACACACACACACACACACACACACACACACACACACACACACACACACACACACACACACACACACACACACACACACACACACACACACACACAGTTCCTTCTCAGCCAATCTTAACACACAGGGGGATTTCTGAATTGGTGTTATGGTCACAGGTAGGCTGCTGCTGCTGCACTTCAGGAAATATTACCACGGAGATTTTGTTTAGTTTTGATTGTTAATATGGTCTCTTATCAGAGAGCACAAATCTGCTGACATGTTAAGATTAGTCCCTGTATTTTTCTTTTTTTTAAAAGTGGAATTGGCTGCATTATTCAGCTTTGAACTAAAGCCATCCTCATCTTAAAAAAATGAATTGGTATCTCTCATCAGACTGGTAGAATGTAATCAATCAAAGTGTATTTTTATAGCCCAATATCACACATTTTACATTTGTCTCAGGGGACTTTACAGTTTGTGCAGAATATGAATACGACTAGGACACCCTCTGTGCTTAGACCCTCACATCAGAGAGGAAACACTCCCAAAGAAACCCCACATTTAATGGGGAAAATGGAAGAAATCTCTGGGAGAGCAACAGAGTCCAAATTTAAATTATTTTTGTTGCAGTGTACAAGATGGTACCGTTATGTTCAAAGCTTAAAATGTAACCGGTGGTTTTGTAAAAATGCTTAATAGGTTTTACTCATCTGTTTCTTCTCTCCTTCAAATCATTCGGCCATCTTGCATCCTTCGCCCATCAGCCGGCTTGTTGAGTAATCAAGAGGAAATTGCATCTGAATTAGATTACTCTTTTCCTCATTGTAATGAATTGTCATTAGACAGGAGCCCGTGTGGCATATTAACTCTCTGACAGACATCCTGCCATACATGAAGGTTTTCGATTTCAAGAAATCATTTCCTTTGCAACATGGTGCTAAAGAGGCTCATCGCCTCTCATTGACCACTCCCTGGTTTCTGTCCCCTCCTCAGCTGTTAATGTGATAATGTCGCACACACACAGCTGCACACATCAAGACGACACGTGAGATTAGTTCTGTTTTCCTCCCAGCATTATCATTAAGGACCCTAACACTTAGCATACTAAGCTACACTTAACTCTCTGCTACACTTATTTGTTTTTGCATGCTCTATTGGAGTTAAATAACGGTCTAAGTCGCTAAGTTCCTGCCTGTGTCCCATAAATGGGTGAATTGTAGAGAATAAAGCAGCTGAGAAAGAAAACACTTGCAATCCACTTTACTGTACACAGAGTTTACTGGCCCCTGGCAAGATTAATGTCGAGCAATGAAAGGTTTTGAGCTATTCCCTAAACTGTTGGCATTCTTTTTTATTAGTATAATTAATAATTTTCTTCAGATTGCCCTCAAAGGATTCGTTTCACATTTTGGGAAATCGTTTTTTGGCTGCCTTGCAGAGAATTAGATGAAAAGCTTTACCTCAATCATCCTTGTTATTGAATTATTGTTGAGGGCTCTAGTGTGAGAACATTATGGATTTGCAGCAAACCCCTAACACTGAACTGTTGTTACCTTACTGTTAACAAAGATACTAGCTTTTAAGAAACTGGACCAGTAGTGACAAGGCAGACTATTCAAGACGGAATTTCTTATGAATTACTTACTTATCTATGCTTCTGTGCCAATATGTGATAAATATTTCATTTGTGATTTTTGTCAACCAAGGCTAAGAGGGTATTTCATTTATTTATTTGGATGTGTTGTTTTATTTTATTTTGTATTTGTATTCTGAAGAATTAATTGCTTTTAGCGTTTAATATGCTATTACTTGATCATGTGTGGCATAAAATGATCAAATAGGATTGTATATCACAATTATTTCTGGAACAATATATCTTCCAGCGATGGTAGCCGTTGAAACAAACCTAACCCTACCCCCAGTGTCTCTGTATTTGCTGATTATTGATGAGCTTTACAGGGAGTTTTACCTTCAAACAGATCAAGGCTGGCTGTTTCCAGTTTTTGGGCTAAGCTAATCTGTAATGTACAGGAGTGGTATTGATCTTCTCATCTAAGTCTCTGCAAGAAAGACATTTCAGCACGTTTCCCAAAATATCACACCTTTTAGCACTTAGTCAACCTGCCTCATCAGGACCCAGTGGGGGGGATTTTGTCAGATTTGATTGACAGTGGTGAAGCAACCTAAGTCATCAGCTTCCGATTCAAATGCTACATCAGGGAAACTCAGCCTGCTCAGGGTCAACTTTTGCAAAAGACAGGAGGCCAGCCAGACTAGCCCAGAAGTACATGGCGTCCATTTTCTCCCGGGTAACACACAGAACACAGAAACACATACATCTGTCATGTCAAAATCATAGCTGCATTAACTTTGGTCGACAGACGGGATAAGTTGAGGCATTGTTTGGTATTGGTGCTACACTGCATGAATGAATCTCCTCAGGCTCCCAATGTGCCTTTGAGCCAGTGGCGTAGCCACCATAGGGCCAGGGTGGGCCCAGGCCCACACAGTTTACTCATTAGCCCACCCTGAGAAAGCTTCGGTGTAATTTTTTATTATTATTATAAAAAAATGCATTCACCCATTGAGAATAAACAAGGATTCAAAGTGAAATTCAAGTGAACAAATATCGAGTTGAATTAATGTTGTATGTGTTTTATCCTCTGAACCGAACTCATTTACGGTAAAAACTGGTTGTTGGTTCCGGCGCGCCATAGATGAGAGTAACAAATGAGCCACTTCCGGGCAAAAATAACGGCTCCGCCCACTTTTTGGGGAAAACAACGCTGTCAGTTGAACGGCGGTCAATACAAATTCCGAAGATTTTTTCAAACCGATCAGAAATTTAAGAAGATTTTTGGATCTTCAAAGAGCCCGATTCCAATGGCTAGACAGGCAAACAATTGCATTAAGCCATTAGAAATCGACGATCGGGCTCGATATATGGTTAAATATAGCAGTAGGCTATCGATTTTCATAGATGAGAGTAACATCTACGTGACTTTACGGCCCCGCCCACTTTTGGGGGAAACAACGCTGTCATTTGAACGCCGATCGAGCCTGAAGCCACAGAGCTCTTCTGTTACTGTCCTTTCTTCATAGAGGAAGTACAGAAACACGTAACTCTGGATTATTTTTAATGTTTGAGGTGCAATAAACGACACAGCAGCTTTTTGGCATGATAAAACTATTATGTTCTGCCTCACTCATGAGAGTAACAGCTGGAGAAATTACGGCCTCGCCTACTGATTTTAATTTAATCATATATCAAGACCGATTGTCGATTTCCAATGATCGAATGTAATTGTTTGCCTGACTGGCCATCGCAATCGAGCTCTTTGAAGATCCAAAAATCCACGGTTTTCAAACTAAATTTGATCGGATTGGCAAAAACTTCAGAATTTGTATTGACCGCCATTCAAATGACAGCGTTGTTTCCCCCCAAAGGTGGACGGGGCCATAATTTTTGCCCGGAAGTGACGTAGGTGTTACTCTCATCTATAGTAACGTGAGAGAGGCAGAGAGCTGCCTGCAGGGACGCGCTTTTCTGTAAATAGTGCAGACATTCCCCCAGCCCAGGAGCTGAAGGTGCATTTACGAGGGATGGATATGTAGACTGGATGCACAGCGTAACTCGTTGGAGAGACATAAAAGCGAGGACCACTGCAAGTCCATGAGCAGGTTTGAATGCTACAACCTATTGTTGCTGTTACCTAGTGCAATAAAAGAGTTACATAACGATTGTAAATAACCCAATTTGTGTTCTGTGAAACTGAAAAGGATATTACGTTGTTTTTGTTACTTTCGTTGCAGTTGTATGTCTTAAATGTAATTTAGGTTAACTTCCTGTGTTATTAAGATGCTTTTATTTTGAAGGTGAGTTTGCGCTGTTGACAGGAAGTTGTTGTTGCTATGGAAACAACGTGACGGAGAAAAGGAGCGGAGATTAAAGGTGGGGTAGGTCATTTTGGAGAAACCAGCTCGAGTGCGCTAGAATTTGAAAATACACAGCCGGAAAAAATTAAGTTAAAAGTTAAATGCATCTATCTGGTGCACTTTGAGAGCAAAATTAGGGACTAAATCTATGAATACATCTCTCAACACCCATGTGAAACAGTACTGTTTAAAACAGACTTACTTTATCTATATGCATATTTTACAAATCACTCCCCTTTTAAACTGTATTTTTGTTTTACAATTTACTATAGTATGAGTTGGAATTATTTCATACCTGTTATTCTCTTGTTTTTATAATGATCATATAAAAGGTGTGCGTGGAAATACTTGTTTCCATGAGATAACTTAGACTAAAGTCAACGATCGAAACACTCAGAGAGTCCTTTACCTCCCTGAGCTGACGTTATAAGATTTGTCTGACAGGAGAGAGCTCTCCTCCTCCTTGTTGTAGAAACAACTCCTTATTTACGTTAGTGCTCTCTCGTTCACTCTCTCTCTCGCTCGCTCGCTCACACAAAATGCGCTCGTCGTGCCACACACACAGCCAAGCTATGACACACAATGACCCAGAATAACTTTTAATGCTGTATCCTATTCTTTTCGATGGCTTTATTGTATGATATGACAGGTGAACAGATCGCCACTGGGCTTACAACTAAAGACACAGCTACGCAAAAATCGCAGCATGTGTACGGCTCTGAGAATCTGCCTTGGTGCAAAGTAGCAGTGAAAACATGGTACGGAATTTCATTGATTTGGGCATTCTCACAATAAGCAAGTGGAATGGATAATGAAGCACTGACACAGCGCTCTACAAAGAGCGAGTGGATAGACCGATGCACGGACTTTCCACATGGTAAAAGTGGGGGGGTCTAAACTAATCATTTTAAAAGGTGTCCACCCTCATATAATGGCTGTGACGCCCATGGATGGAAGGCTGACAGGCAGGTAGGCCATCCAGGTATTTTAGCCGGCCCGCTCAGATGATTGGTCGTGCTTTTTACAGCGCCACGGCTTCCAGAGATGACATTTTTTTATGGATTTGTTGTCAAAGCACTTCAGATATTCATTGCTATCGGGATGTTGAGAGCATTCCATGGAATATAACAAAAAGTGTATCTTAAGCCGGTTTCTCAAACTTACCTACCCCACCTTTAATCTACATATAAAGACGGAGAAAGTAAAGGATAAAGTTTATGTTTAAGTTTAGCACCCCCCAAAGAGGCACAAAGTTGTTATTAACTATAATATAAACATGTTGGTTGTGTCCTAATTTGTTTATTTGCTGTTTTAAAGCTTTGCTGTCTGTTTACAGTTCACTTTTGGTAGTATGCTAAAGTGATTCTAATACGGATGGAGCCTAAATGTATTTGTTATTTTTGTGTCTTTATAGCTCTTATGTTGATATTGGAGATTTCAATGAATTCATATCATCAGTCAAGTCTTCGACCATTATTCGGAGGGAAATGCTACAACGATGCTTGGCAATGGGCATTATTATATTATTATTATAGGCCAGTCCTACCTTAAAGTAATTTTCCCCCCTGGCCCACCCTATTTTATACAGGCCCGCCCTAAAGTACATTTCTGCGCTACTGCCTTACAGTAAGGCTGCCGATTGTTGGCACTTATGTGTTCACAGTGTTATAACATTTCTTAACCAGAGGAATCCTGGATGGAAAAAGCATTGAAATCCATCTGCTTGTTTATTTTATTTGCAAACTGTAACTTCGTAGTACCTGCCGTAGAAAGTGCAGTAAATCTGTTTTAATTTCCCTAAAGCTTTGAATGATAATCATAGTTTAGTACCTAGGTGTATACATATACAAACGATTCAGAAAATGTACCATTTCAGTATATTTAACTGCAGTCCTTACATACTGCAACTCACTTTTCTAAACTCTTATGTAACTGTATGATACTTCCGGCGGTCCGGCGGTGAAGATACCACAACATATATCTCACCTGCTTAGTTACTGTTGCTAGGCATGGCGGATCGTTGCCGTCACCGGTGCATCCAATAGGCATGTCGTCGCAGCCAGGGAGTCTAAAAACAGCTTTCTATATTACAGCGGATAATGAGAAGGGCTTCATCAGTGTTCTCTCCAAATGTCAGAGCAGCTTTAATGATCTACTGAGGAATACACACACACACACACACACACACACACACACACACACACACACACACACACACACACACACACACACACACACACACACACACACACACACACACACACACACACACACACACACACACACACACACACACACACACACACACACACACACACACACACACACACACACACACACACACACACACACACACACACACACACACACACAAGCTATATATCGTGTACCCCTGTGACATGACTATGAAACGTGGGGCGTGCATCAAAAGGCTAATTTCAATGATTACCTAGTTATATTTGAACACACAAAAAGAAAGTTCTGACTGTGAATTATTCCTGGGCTGCATATTCATGTGTGTGTCTTTAGGGACTAGTTATTACTTATCATAGTGCAGCAAACAGCAGACACCCTACACAGCATCGTAGGAGAACAAAGACCAAGACCCCTCTCTTCAAGCATGCTGAAGCACACACGCTTATGTAATGTTGTATAAACAGCATACATGTCAGACTACCTCTAATCATGTCTTACAGGGTGTGTGTGTACTGTGTGTGCATTCAATGTTAACACTATACAACAAAGTTAGTTATCGCCGTAATAAACCGTATTTAATTTCATCATACTGTACAATGCTTAATTTTACATTCTGTTCTTGTATATATTGATTTATGTGTAGACTTCTTGCACAATTTTGTACTTTAGCATTTTATTATGTGAGTGCATGTATAGGGAAATGAGTATGAGAAGTAATTCAAATAGGGTGGGAAACAACGAGAAGAACTAAATGCAAGAAGAGTGTTTTAACATTTGATTTAAAGACACTAAGAGAAAAACAAGTGGTGTCTGTTGAAGTACGGAGGCTCGTATAGAGAGGACAATACGAGCGAGGAAAGACAGAGAGAGGGGAAAGGCTTGTGAGCGAACACACCAGCCGGGGCTCTTGGTGCAATGCAGACGGCATTGCCATGGAAACGGATGGAGGGAAAGCGCAGACGAGGAGGAGGGGATTAAATGGGAAGGAAGAGATCACTGCTTCGCACCGTGGGGGGGGGGGGGGGGGTGATTTGATGAGATGGGATGGGCTGGTTAGAAAATGAGTAACAAGTGTGGATGGGAAGTTAGATGAATTAACCACTAGATGTGTATTTAAAGAAGATTTACCACCATTATAAACCCATTCGACCGTCATACTAAGGGTGCGTTCACACCTGCTTTGTATAGTCCAGTTGAATCGAAACCTGGTGCGTTTAGCCGCTTGGTGCGGTTCATTTGGGTCGGTGTGAACACAATCTGAGACCTCTTTAGTGAACTAAACAACCGGACTCTGGTCCGCGTGTAAATTGAAAAGATAATACATTTGCAACATAGGTAGTCCAAATGTTTTGAAATGCATGTGTCAGTAAGAACACCTGTCGTCGGTGAAACGCCCCTCCTTACTGCAGAACGTCTCTCATTGTGTATGTGCTATAATGTTTTTTAACGGACGTTGTCTGATTTATATAATCATATGCGCGGGCCGCTAGTGTCTGTTGATCTCCAGATTAACAGCAGCATGAGAATAACCTGCCGAAAGTGCCGATGCTCCATGGCGGAGGCTCCGGTAGAAATTGCCGGGATTTGCGTTTTTACCCCCTTAATGTCTGACCAATGGTTGAACAGCATTTCCGAGCACATGACTTGTGTTTAAAGTTTATAGTCCGTTTGAGTTTTGCCCGTGTGAACGCAAACCGAACCTTCTGAAAAATGAAACAATGTAACAAACTGTTAGAGAGCGGACTATTAGGTGTGAATGCACCCTAAGAGTGTACACAGCTAATTATGTTTGATTAACTATTTTAAATGATGTATACTTGAGTGTACACACTGTATACTTGACAGGGAAGAGTTCATGTTAATGTTGCTGTGAGGATGTCAGGTCACGTTTCAGACGACAGTTCAAAAGTGTTAGTAACATTTTGCCTCTAAAAATAAGATTTGTGAGAAGAAAAAAAAGTGATGGGTTATGAGCCCGTCGCCATGGCGCCATTTGTCTCAGGTGGCATTGTCTGGGTCCAGATCTGAGGGCGGGTGTTGCCATGGCAGCTGGAGAGCATGGAATTTGGCTGTCTGGGTGTGCTGCACACACGCACACACGCACACACACACACACACACACACACACACACACACACACACACACACACACACACACACACACACACACACACACACACACACACACACACACACACACACACACACACACACACACACACACACACACACACACACACACACACACACACACACAGTCTTGGAAATCTTCTTGACTGCAGGATTATTAATAGAAGGCAGCACCCCTCTCCTCTCTGCCACCCAAAGGACCCCCATCATTCTCATCTTTCTCTTCACTTATTTCCCCTCAACACTTGTCCTCTCCCTTCTGTCTTCATCCCTCACTCCTCTTGTCAGATCTCACCCCCCCCCCCCCCCCCCAACCCTCCTCCAGTCTCATCAAGTGGCTTTGTTTGCAATCTGTGTATCCTCCGTAGTGATGGTGATGATGTGGGAACAGCGAGGATGCTTAATGAGCTTGGAGTTGCACAATGCTAATGAAGTTGGACGGCTGTACCTGAGTGTGAGCTTCACAGAAAGCAAGATGGAGAAAGTGCTTGTTTAAAGTCTCCTCCCCCCATTTAACTAACCTGGATCCTATAGAGGAGAGACATACAGTTCGAGCTCCGACAGCAACTGCTAAATAATGAGCTGTAGGAACAAAGCACTCAACATCTGTTGGTTTTCTCGTGCTTTGTTAACCGTTGTAAAGTTTATAGATGTTTTATCTTCATGGTCTACTGTATATTTTCTATTTTAATACTATTTTTTGAGATATTTAATTTCTAGAATTGTTTAATTTCTACTCTTTAATTTCTACACATTTTCTTCCTTTATTATTTGCCCCTTTTGTTTGTTTGCTTGTTCACCATGTAAACCGGCCTTGGGGCCCTTGAAAGGCACTATACAAATGTCATCTATTATTATTACTTATGTGGGATGCCTTGTTTTGTTTTTTATGCTGCTGCAACGCAAACATTTCCAGATTTGGGATCAATAAAGTACCTCTTATGTTATCTTATTTTACCAGTGATTTACTTCCAGATTAAAAAACTAAAGGGGTAAAGTTATAGATGTCTGTAAGAAGGTTTAAAGGTCTAAGTTCTATCATAATTCCATTGTTGAGGTTTACTAAAATACATTTAAATTGTGCAGTTTTCCAAACTCACATTGGTTTCTCAAACAGCATCTCTGTATAGTATGTGTATTCACTCTCTGTCCTAAACGGCTTGTTGGAGCGTCTGCCCCCCCCCTCTCCCTGTGAGCCCAGTGGCCGTCGAAACTCAGCCTGGGCACACACACACACACACACACACACACACACACACACACACACACACACACACACACACACACACACACACCCCCGCAGCCTGGCTGGGAGTTTGTGTGTATGCCCAGGCTGAGTTCCGCGGTGTCTCGCTGTCTCGCCGACCCCACACCAATGAGCCAGCTCACAGTGTCCCGCTCCCCGCAGCAGCGAGCCTTGCAACGTCCCACCGAGTGTGTGTGTGTGAGGAAGTCCGAGGATTGGTCCAAACGTAACGGCTCCGTGGATTGGTCAATTTCGACCAATCTGCGGAGCCGTTACGTTACGTCACTATACCCGAAATTCGTCACTATACCCAAGAAGTAAACAATGGAAAAAGAGAAATCTCCAACGAGGCGTTCTGGGGCAGCTAGACAGGTCTTTTCTGTGTTAGAGTTTTACTCGCTACAGGGTGTACTTTGAGGGGTTGTGACTCTGCAGACGGGTTACATGCAGAAAAAGCTACATAACACAAGGGGACGGGTAACAACCAGAAAAGCATGACATGGGACCTTTAAGACATTTTCAAGCGTTTACCCCCTACTGCAGGATTTTAAAAAGCAGCTTAGAAAGCCCCGGTCAAAGGGAAGTCTGGGAAATAAGTACATAAATATGTAGAGGTCTTTTTAAAGCGACTGAGAGCAGCTCTGTCATCCTCCTGTCAGACTAAACTGTCCTCATGTGGCTCAGACACGTGTTGACACTGTGAGAGAGTAAGCAGAGGTGTGATTGTACAGACACTACTTTCCTAGTGTCAGTGTGGGAATGTGTGCACACGTCTCTGTCGAGCTTTGTGTTAAACAGCTCTGGGAATTTGAAGTTTTTATATTGCTTTATTGTTTCCAGTTGTAGACCTCGGGGTGAATAAGTGTTTCTCTTTTTGTCTTTTACATCTCGTTCCTCTGTTATTTGGAGTTTCTATTAATGGTGAGAAGCTGGTAGTAGAACAATTAGCATCTTCTTTTAGTGTTCACAAGCAGTGTGTGTTTACAGTGTGGGTTTTTATTTAATTAACTGTTTTAATTTAGATTCAGGTTTTAGATTATTTTCTTGATCAATCAATTCATTGTTTTGTCTTCTGAAAATATTTCGAATCTTCGCAGGATCCGAGATGATGTCTCCTACTCCAATAGTTGTCACTTTTCCGTGCACCAGTTTGAGTCTTTGTGCGACTGTTTGAAGTGATGTGTTTTCCTGCGGACGCTGAGATGTTGCAGTGAGGATAGCAGGACAAGGAGGTGATATTAAAGGGAAGGTTTTTCTGCTAAATCTGCATCAACGTACATGTCACAAACCCTTAACCTAAGTGACTTTGACTGTGCCGCACTACTTAAAACTCAGCATGTTAAGACCCACAGAGATACAGTGAGTGTTTAAAGGGGATGACGCCCTTAAAGCTGTGTGTGGGGTTAGCTTCTCGCCTCGTCTGCAGAGCTGTAAAGCCTAAATACTTTCCCCCTCAGCCCCACTTAGCTCTGCCTCCCCACTTTCTCTCTATGCTCACTATTATTAAAGCTACCATTTTGCTTCTACCTCCCGAGACAGGCTCATAAGTCCCCCTAAAAGCTTATTGCACCGTACTCGAAACAGCTATTGTAAAACGTGCTTCCCATATTTGAAATGGGCCGTGACCTGCGAATTGAACATATTTTCCAATAGTGCGGGAATGTCCCAGTGGAAATTAGGCCAGATTGTCTTCTTGCCCGAGTGGACTTGCTTCAAAATAAATACTGTAGAGCTGGGTGTGCTCAAGGCAAACCTGGATTTGTCGTTATTTCTTTTGAGTTTAAAAAAAACAAAAAACACTGTTGTTATTTCTTGTCAAGCCAAGTCTCACTGACATAAAAGACATCAATCCTCCGTCTGTTTTCATGCAAACACAGTAACTAAGAAACAGCATGACGACTTCTCGCCTGAGGAAAAATCTGCTTTTATCATAACCTCTGCAAAACTAAATATGTGAGGATCCATTTATAACATATTTGTGTGCCTTAAAGGCCCCCTATTACACTGTTTTTCATCAATATAACATAGTTCTCAGATATATACAAAACATGTCTCAGAAGTGTTTAGCTCGAAATACCCAACATGCATTGCAGCATTACCCATAATCCCCTCTGTTTCAGCCCTGTTTCCAAAGTGCTGATTCTCTGTCTGTTACTTTAGATGAAAGTAAGGAGCCCCTCCCCACACCCCTCTGAGAGAGATTTGGTTACAAAGAACACAATGGTGCTCTAGGAGGAGATTCAGGTGATAAGGAGGGGGGGGGGTTACCTTGGTTGCTGATTGGCTAATGGTTACACAAGACAACACATCCTTATGACATCATAAAGTGGCCAAAATCTGATCAGCTCATTTTCAGACAGGTTTTTATAGAAATGGATCAGGACAAAAAGAGAGAGAATCTTTTTTCCTGAAACTTTCTGAGTGTCTTTACACAGAAGGGACACATGTTGATGTAGAAGAGACATGAAGAAGTGGATTTTGCATAATAGGTGATCTTTAATGGTAAGGCCACACTGATCCTGTTTAATACCTGTCTTACTTATCAGACTGCTCCACGACTTCATCTGATTATAACGCTAAGAGTATTATCACACTGAAAATAAGGAAACTTATTTGGATCTATGAACTCTTTGCAGAAGGTGGGACGAAGAAGCTTCGCAGCACCATCCGACGGAGCACAGAGACCGGCATCGCCGTGGAGATGAGGAACCGAGTGACGCGGCAAGGAAGCAAGGACTCGACCGACGGCAGCACCAACTCCAACAGCTCCGATGGAACGTGAGTATCTACCCTTGGGGTTACAGATGGGGTCCACAACTAGCAAGCCACATGAATGTCTGGGAGCAAATACATTTGATATGCTACACAAATACGGCCCGGATCCGGAATATTGGGTTGCAGATTAGAATCTTCAAAAGGGGGGTTCGTTTAGCATGACACACTTGAAATAACGAAAGGATAGGTTTAGAAGAAAGTAGAAAGAAAGTGAGGTCAAAGAAAACTGTGAGCAATGATTGAGAGTCAGACCTAAACATTTCAGATGTGTGTATCTCACTGCAGTGTTACTTTAATGCATGTACCTTTGATATTCATGTTTAATCATCGTTGCTTTTAAATGCTATTATATAATATGCTTTTAATGTCTTTCATTGTTGCACGGCACTTTGAATTGCCTTGCGTTGAAAGGTGCTCTATAAATAAACTTGCCTTACCCGGCATCTCCTCATGGCACACACGGCATACATATATTCATCATAACGCTTTGCTCTCTCTCAGGTTTGTCTTCCCTACAACACGCCTGGGCCCGGAGAGCCAGTTCAGTGACTTCCTGGATGGACTCGGCCCCGCTCAGATCGTAGGCCGGCAAACGTTAGCTACACCCCCCATGGGTAAGACAAGAAAGATCGATAACGGTGTCTCATTCTCATCTGGTATCGTTTGATTCTTTCTGAGATCTCATGAGATGCTTTGCACTGGGATTCATTATTTGAACCAATGGAAATTAAACGGTTATAGGTTAATAAAGTTGTGAGACAAGAGTACATTTATGTTGGACTCTACTACGGCGGAGAATCAGATACAAATATCTCCCGCGCCACACCAGCATACTAACTGTTAAATGCACAGCAGCGTCTAAAAGTACTGCACAATACTAGTGTATTCAGCACGGAGGTATGAATCTTTCATGCAAAAGGTCGTTGCTTGTGAGAATCAACACAACCGTTCTGTGCTCATACCTGGCGGCTCAGGCGCGTTCACAGCTCGGTGTCGCCCTCTGCAGTTACATTCTGGCCATTGCAACCTTAGTGAGATTATGTTCTCGTTCTGATTATACAAGTTTCGGTAACACTTTATATTAAGGTACGTATATTCACCATCATTTAGTTGTTAATTAACATGCATATTAGCAGTATATTGGCTGTTTATTAGTCATTATAAAATACTTATTAATGCCTTATTCTACATGACCATATTCTCCCAGTACTAAGCCATTAGTTAAGAGTTTTTCCTCAATAACCCTCTCATAAGTGCTCATTTACTGTAAGTAAGGAAGTTGTTGTACATGAGTTTTGTCCTTAATACAGGGGGTCCGCGGGCTCTTAAAAAGTATTACAAGTTGATAAATCAATTTAGCGAAAATTAAGGCTATTAAAAAGTATTAAACGGCATTTTCCAAGGTATTAAATGTTGTAGCTTGTTTTCAATAAGTATATAAATGGTCCAAAGAGGTTGTGTTCTACAGTCTGCCTGAATGTAATCATGGCGTAGGTGTGTAGTGTGATTCTGTGGAGTTTATTTATGGCATCCCGTTGGATCTGACGTCATCTGAACAGGACATCTCACGCTCACTGCTTGATAGCGCGAAGCTCCATTTACGCCGGTTGTTAAACAGCATCGTTATGGGGAAATGCAAGTCTGCGTCCAAATGGTTGGAAGATAAGGAGGAAGGACAATCAATACTGTGTATAGTGAATGTGAGGTGAAGTGTGTCGCCAAGGTAACCAAAGTGGCGATGAGGTCTTAAAATGTATGGGCGCTGCTCAATATGGGCCTAATAAGGCAGCAGAACCACAAGAATATGAATTCTCCCATAATAAGACCAAACAAATATGATCAATTCTTATGTAACAAGAAATGAAACTACAAGTGTTACTTGTGTCAAAATAACAAAAAACCGTGTTGTTTCTAACTCAGAATATGTTCCCTATTTTAAAGTAAAGTCTTGTTCATAACAAACAAGCTAGTAGTTTGTCTCTAATATGTTAATAAACAACTAGTTGATGGTGAATAAGTGTACCTTCATATAAAGTGTTCCCCAAGTTTCTCTTGGGTTGTGATTGATGGTGTTTTTCCCTCCACAGGGGATGTCCATGTAGGCATGGTGGACAGAGGAGGGCAGCTGGAGGTGGAGGTCAACCAGGCCAGAAGGTTGACCCCTAAGTCGGGCTCCAAGAACACACCAGGTACTCCCCTCACCCCCTGCATTCAAATGTATTGACTCCTTTGTCCGAGCTGTGTTCGTGTGGGGGTTTCAATGTGTTGCGTTTCTCTGCTGCAGCTACCTACGTGAAGGTGTATCTGCTGGAGAACGGCATGTGCTTGGCCAAAAAGAAAACCAAAGTAGTGAAGAAGAATCTGGACCCCACCTACCAGCAGGCTCTGTTGTTCGATGAGAGTCCTCAGGGCAAAGTCCTACAAGTATGTGACTTCTTTCATTCTCTTCCTTGTTTTTGTAACTCGTGAATCCCTCTGTGGTTTCAAATATTATTGGGTTTTAGTTTGTTTTCTATCCTCATTTAGTGTAAAATGTCCTACTGCACAGTCTTGCCATGTTCCTCATTACATTTGTATTTTCTCTGCATGAAAAAGGAAAAGTAATGTGTACGTTTCAAATGACAGGAATGTTATATTTGGCGTATTCAGAAGAAAACAATGTTATACTTTACAGAAAGATACATTTGGAGGTGTGTGGAAGTATTATCTGTAAGCATAAAGAACTAAATGAAAAAAATATCTTACCATATTATTTATTAAGAATGTATAACTTAAAAAAATATGTTTAGTCGTGGCGCAGTCTTCTCCTTCTCGTGGGAGACTGAAATCTTAGTTACATTACATGTCACTTGTTAGACGCTTTTATCCAAAGCGACTTACATACTCAATACTGTGGGCAATCCCCACGGGAGCACTTTGGGGTGAAGGGTCCCAGGGACACAACGACATGCTGACTGCAGTGGGGTTTGAACCTGTGACCCCCTGATCCGAACACCAACCCACTAATCCACTACGCCACACGCCTCCTTAGTCTATGTATAACTTATTCTCACCTCTCCTCAAGGTAATCGTGTGGGGGGATTACGGGCGTATGGACCACAAGTGCTTCATGGGAATGGCCCAGATCCTTCTGGAGGACCTGGACCTGTCTGCCACGGTCAGCGGCTGGTACAAGCTGTTCCCTACCTCCTCTCTGGCAGACCCCAGCATCGGACCGCTCACCAGGCGCCTCTCTCAGTCCAGCCTGGAGAGCGCCACCAGCCCCTCGTGCACCTAGACCCCCAGCAGACCCCCAGCAGAACCCCACATGCACGGGCACAGAGAGTCATGCAGACACGGACACACGTACTGTAAATACACAACGACTGTATTCCAAGTGCAAGACAGGTAGACACACACACACACACACACACACACACACACACACACACACACACACACACACACATATATATATATATATATATATATATACCCATGTGCATCTGTGCAGGAACACACATATAGGTGCAAATACCTGATCGCCATATCCTTCAGTACGTCCATAATCACACACACACTGATCAGTATTTTAGTTGAGCAAATCTAACTTGAAGTAGACTTAATTTACCAGAACATGTAGCATTTCCCACCGTTCCCATTTTCAACCTTTCCTACCATGACTCAGCAATTCTGCATTCCCAGACTTCACCCAGGCCCCTCCCAATGCCAGTTTCTGAACTCTCTATGCCAAACTAAGGGGAAAAACACTTTATTTTTTAAAAACCAAAGCAATTGTAATGTTGTTATGATAACTATAAGTCGTAGGTGAAATAGTATATAATATAAAGTATGGAAATGTAGCAGAGTCGATGACTTAGATGTAATGCAAAAAAACACACATTCTACACACATGAGCTGAGAGCGGCGGGCCACACACACACACACCTGGGCAACAGGCTTGGATATTCACATAATGGCTATTATGTGAGGTAGCAACACTGCTATTCTATAATTTTCACACGGCAGAGTTTATATATAGATATAAATATATCATATATATATAAATAGATAGTTATATACTTACTTGTGTTTATGTATGTATGGGCTGCATTCTGCATGTTTGCTTGCAACCTTTTGTAGAGACATTTTAAAGTGCTTCAATATGTTTGATTTTGCTTGCTTCGGCCAATGTAACAGGAGCTGCTTTATTTTGCAATCCGTCCGGAGGAAAAGGCACCGAGTTAGTGAGGAGGGTGGTGATGAGAGGGGGGGGGGGGGCGTCGTCACAATCTGCAGGAGAAGAGAACAAATGATTCAGCCAGCTACTCATTAGCTGATGAACAAGATGTATGATCCTGCCTTCATCTTTAGAAAGGACTGTACAGCACAAGGCATTCTGGGAAATGTGTCCAGCTCCAGTTTGGGGTGTCTTGTGTTCCACGTCCAGGGGGTGCCACTCTCTCTGTATACCAGCAGCCAGACTGTCTGAACTTCCTGTTGATTTCCCCCTTCTGATGTTCCTCATTGATAAAGAGAAGGTGGTGAGCGCACACAGCTGGTAACAACACACCCTTCCTCTCTTCGGTACACACACTCTGTCTCACTACATGTTTCTACACCTGTTGGATCTTCTTTTCGATATCTGACTGTTTATGCCAGAGTTACTTTTCCAGCAGGTTGATTGTTCACCTGCCATGTGCGCCAGTTTCATTCGCTTCAGATGTCACTCTTCATATCTCTCCAGTTTAAGACGGTTCTTTACTGTAATATTATGTTTGATTTACATGCAGTGGTTTATTTATTTTATTTGATCAAACTCCAGTGTACATCTTTGAATCGATGAACTGAATTCCAGCATGGGCATGTAACAGGTCAGTTTCCCACAGATGACTTAAAGGTCCCGCGTCATGGCCACTTCTACTGATCATAATTCCATTGTTGACGTAGAATAGATTTATACTGTGCAATTTTCTAAACTCACATTGGTTCCTCAAACAGCATCTCTGTATAGTATGTGTATTCACTCTCTGTCCTAAACGGCTTGTTGGAGCTCCTGCCCCCTCCCCCCCCCTCCCTGTGAGCCCAGTGGCCGTCAGCGAGACACCGCGAAATCGGCGGAGCTGCAGCTGAGAAAAGATTGAGTGTGTGTGTGTGAGGAAGTCCGCTGACTTAACGTAACGGCTCATGGACCAATCCGCGGAGCTGTTACGTTACGTCACTGTACCCAGGAAGAAAAAGAGAAATGCCCAACGAGGCGTTCTGGGGCAGCATCTTTTCTGTGTTAGAGTTTGACTCGCTACAGGGGGTACTTTGAGGGTTTGTGACCCTGCAGACCGTTTACATGCAGGAAAAGCTACACAACACAAGGGGACGGGTGATATCCAGAAAAGCATGACATGGGACCTTTAAATCTGAACAAAAGGATAATGTTTTCTTGATCAACATTGGATTGCTCAAAAGCATTTATATTTTGTCCGTAGGTAAACTTAAGGGTGTTTCACAAGCCAGCTTTTAATACGTTTTAATGATACTAAAGGCAAATCCTTTTATATTTGGCACGTGAAACCGAACCGGGCTAATAGAAAATAAACCAAGAGTATCAATCCACTCTGATTTTGGAGTAGCTCTCTAACGGGATAAAGACAGGTCCCAAACACATCTAACAGTTTGCTTTTGTTTATTAGATATATTTAAAATGACCAAAAAGGACCAATGCCACTTTGTTCTAGTGAACTTTCTTTATAAAAAAAATAGAAGTACAAGTCTGACCTGGTTCAGTTAAGATGGACAATAGTTGAGTCTTCATTGAGGAGTAGCAGGTTCAAAAGGTGTTTACTGTTTCTTAAAACATGTCGTCATTCCCTTCAGTGTTTCTTCAATCTGTCGTTTCAGGACCAACTCGGATAGGTTTTTAAGAAGTGTTAAGAGAGATAATAGTCCCAGTTTACAGGCTACTAAAAGCTTGTGCGTGTTTACAAGCTCACATTTTGTTTAATCACTTAAACTTAGAATTCTTCTTCTGGAGGAGGATGACATTAAATCTGACCGTCCCTTCATGTACACAACGGGAGGTTTTTTGTAACCCTTTGCAGCTAGTCCGTGCTGGAGCTGTGACTGTGTCGTAATTGATTTAATGTACCTTTTTTTTTAAATTTGTATCTATTTTTTTTTTCTTAACGGCTGTCATGATGTCAAAATGAGGATTATACTCTTGGTATTTGCACACATTGTCTTCAGTGTGAACAAAACAGCTTTGTTTGTGAGATGGAAAATACATGGAAAGAATATTTAAAAAGACATTTATAGACCTGTATAACTTTCCTAAACGTTAAGTCATTGGTGAACTCCTTACAAATGTTTATTTCCCCATGTGATTCTTAATCTTAAAGGACAACTTATATTTCCCTTTGCTGTTTCCCGAGTAGCCCTGAACATAAGCAGTTATTATGAGAGTACAAGTAAAGTAAGAGACAATGCATTAGGAAGTTGAATGATCCTTTGAGGAGAGTTTTAACGGAGAGCATTGCCCACATCTTTTGAGTCCTGTAACCAAAGGGACATGTTTCATACTGCCTTTCTTCAAAGTGTAGTTTGGGTGTGTGTCTTTCAATGCATTTACTGTGTTGCGTGATGCTTCATAATGAGCATGTGACGGAGAGATTTAAACGTGTAAATATTTATGAAAAAGCCCCTTGTTAACTCAAGTCGTGGACAACAGTGAGGAGGAGAAGATAAGGATCAGGGTTTTCCGATATGACCGTTAACACTTAGATTAGAGCTAGTGATTAAAATGCATCGTCTCATCATGTTTCACTTATGTCGACAACTGTTTTAAGTGAGATTAAAAAGGGTTGCCTATGGCAGGGCAGAGTATCAGCAGGTCGTACGAGAGTATTCGACTTCTGTACATGTGGATGCAGGCGGGTTGCAATATTGATGGAATGATCAAAGTGTCCATTACAGACTATAGCGGTTTATTGGAGACGGCGTGGAGCATGTCGAGCTCGATAACGCGGTGTTCCAGATACAGGTAAAGATAGCATTAGCTCGATTTAGACCGGATCTAGGGTTTGAATGTAAAGATTGTAATGTACACCCATGATACGCTTGCTTTTTGCCCCTGTAAAACCCACCACTTTTGTCTTGTGCAAAACTTTTCTAATGTATCTTCAATCAACCTGAATTGTCTCTTGAGTGCAATGTTTGGAAATGTGTTTTATTTTTGTAAGGAGAGCGTTATTATTCAGAAGAGGAGAGAGAGTCAGAGAGGCACAAAGCTGCTTTTCGCGAAAACGAGGGCTTGTTCGGTTTACAATGGCCTTATTTTGTGTAGGAGACATTGCTTCACTATTGTAGCACACAACTGAACGTTTTGACAAATGTATTTTGCTTGAAATATTCTACCGAAGTTATATATGTGTATATGTATAGTTTTATGAATGTATTTCTTAATCCTTACACCAGAACTGAGTGTACCTTTTTGTCATCTTGTTGGCTATACTGTCTCTTTGAGGACTTTCCAGGGATCTCGCCTGCATTGTTTCAGGCTGCCCCTTCTACCGTATCCTGTGTGTCCTTTTCTTTGTGTGCTCACTTCAAAAGAACAGCTCTGTGGTTGGGACAAGCATGAATTCTGCGTGGCCAAAACGCACTTTTGATGTATTTAAAATGCCACGATGGGTTTAAAACAGAAACGATTGCTATTCCCCTTGTAACTGAAACTCGATGTATCTATCAAGCTGATCGAGTTATCATGTCTGTGCTTTGAACTTGAACATGTTTCATGATTAACACTTTTCCTGTATTTAATCTTTACGATGGTCTGATTACGATGACAATAACTATGATAATGACACAAGTTGAGGAAGTCAATTAGACCCAGTACGATGTTAATTCATTGAGATGCAAAAAGAAAATGCTGTATCTTCAAGTAGCATGGTGTTAGCTTTCCACTTTCTGACATACTTCTTGCAATAACCATTTGGCTGTAGCCTTGTGTCACTCATTAGAGTAAGGTTGTGGGAACCTCAGGCCAAATTTGTATCCGCTCACAACCATGACAAATATTATTTTTAAGTCAGATCACAATTTCAAGCACTAGAAGCAATGTCGACTCAGCAGAGCATGCGTCGCATTGTGAATAACTTTCTGAAAGCCGCCATGAGTAACAAATTCTTTTTTTAAATTTCCTTTCCTTTCCTAATGAAGCATGCATTCCACATATCTGTTTACAGATGTAGCAACGGGCAACGAGACATTACTGCTGAGCTGATGGGCGAATGGGTTTGTCTTCATCCACGTCTATACATGTTGTTGATCACAGCACAAGTCTCCTTAGTAGCCATCCTGTCCTTGTTTAGATATTTGTCAAACTATATTAAGACCACTGTAGCCCCCCTCGCCAGTATCAAGACAACCTTCATCTTAAAGCCCAGCAAACATTTTGAACTTCCAAAACGTAGGGAACCGCTTTGAAGAGCGTTGACTTTAAAGGAGCACATATTGTGAAAAGATGCCTCGAACACAAATCTGAAGCTGCGGGAAAACATTCAGCACAGTTCAAATTGGATTGCGGGTGATGCTGGATGATTGGTTGTCTTTTCTAAACCGGCCTTAACCTTTTCACCGAGGAGCGTTCACAGAGTACATGTTAAAGGGCAACGCATAGCTGACCGTCTATTGAAAGGATGCTTATGAAGAGGAAAAAGGGAGCTGTAATTTTATACCTGTGCTTTGTAAATGTTTTCTATGTGCAGTATTTGATAATGTAAAACTGGTATTTTTGTGGTTTGTACGCTGCAGAATTATTTACTTAAGGTGCACGTAGTTTTGTAAGAAAATAGAATCAAACGGAGAACAAAAAAAAACTATTTCTGAATCAGAAGCCTGTATTTGCATGCCCTTTGACATCTGGACGCAAGGTCAATAAAGTTTATTTGAATCACACATATTTGTCAGCTGTGTATTTTAAGATATTCTGATTAAATAATGTGTTAAATGTATTTTTTTATTAATCTGCCTCATGTCATACATTCACCTTAAAACAATTGGGTCAAACTGAACATCTTTGAAATCTCAACAATACATACAATTTAATCAAAACAATATTTATTTTTGATATTTTCACAGAGGCAAGTATCACATATTCTCAAATGAAAGTGACTCAAATCAAAAAGGGGCAAAGCATGTGGAACAAATGCAGAACTAATATATATCACATGTTTATCAATCGTGTTACTTATTATACAGAGACATTCTGATAAAGAATAAACTACGCAATATCTTGATTAACAAGTACATCAAAAGATACATTCCTTTTATTTGCTTTTATTTCACAGAAAATATACCAGACAAAAGAAGGAACTGAAGCATACTAAGCCGGTAGCCCACAGGAATGTATTTGTACTGCTTTTTAAGAAGCTTCTCTGACAGATGTGCTGTGACATGGCAGATATTGCTCTGAGCAGAGAAAGTGACTGCTGCTCTCACACAGACTGCCACCAAAGGAGATACAATTGAAAGAAATGCTCGGAGGGAATAGACAAAATTCTGAGTTTTTTTAAAGGCTGTACTGCTTTTTTTTAGTGGCAGCACTTAATTGTAATCTTGTTACACAAGAGTATATTCATTTAATTCTCTTTAAGCTCTCACATTAGAAGCATGTCTGTGCTTCTCCATGACAAAACAGAATTATTTACACTAATGGCTTCATGCAAGTGTTATTATAAGAATGAACAAAACGGCAAGGACATAGAGATGGCTTAGAAGTGAGTGGTCGTGCTATCACTTTTCGCTTCACACTCCCTCGAGTGACCTGATAATGTGTCAGCCTGGTCACAGTTGGATCCTAATTGGACGACAGGACATTAAACCTTGGTTGGAATTCAACAATTCACCAAAAACAGACAGGACGCTGTTGACCACGGGACATTCAGAAGACACAAGTGTACATTGGTAGAATATCAAAAACAAACACACGCCAGTATTACTGAGGTGTGTATTCAAAATGAGTCAAGTACATTGTGACACATTCAAGACGCGCAGTCGTTTAAACATTTTCGTTGGTCTTGGTCGAAGCGGATCAACATGTAGAGACACATTCAGATATTTAGAAAAACATACAATCAGAGTTAGATAAACATTGTCCTCATGCAATTCAGTGGAAGAATCTGAAACATGATCTGTACCTCGGTCGTCTTTTGTCTCTGTCCTTCACCGCCTTCTCTCTTATATAACAACAACTTTTGAGGCCTCTATTGTACAAGGTAGATTAACTTGAGGTGTGTGAGTGTTACTTCAACATGTACATGCATGCAAGTGACTTTTTAAGTGTCCCACCCTGTCTGAGGAAATAGCACAGTGAATTGATATGCCCAGATATTCATTGATTAAGAGCAGGTTTGACCAGACTGTTAAAGGATGGCTGACTTAAATGTTCTACTTATCATTAGTTATGTGGCTACAGATGTAGCAAAGCATTGCAATACTGTACAACCATAATAAAGCTAGCGTTGATCTTTGGTCTCCCAAAATCCAGTTTAGGACTTTAGACAATGAAGTGGAGTTTCAGTATGTGTTCTCAAAGAAGCCCTCTGTAAATAGAGTAGAAGAGATCATAATAATGAAGCTTAGCGCAAGTTCAACCAGGAAGACCGTCTTTACTCATTCATGTATTTCTATCTCTATGTTTCTACTCTCTCTCCTCACTCTTCAGCTTAGCCAATCACTTCGCTCTATTCCCAAGAGCCTATCATAGCGTGCCGTCAAACCCTTTAAACTCCCGACAGCTGTCATTTCAGGTGACTCAACGCAACCCTCCTCCACCCCTTTTCACCTCCCGTCCCTCCGAATCCAGGGTCAAGCCAAACCACTCCTCCTCAGACCGACCCCGACCATCCATTCACCACCACCAGTGTCTAGACCCCGGGGGGGTTTCATCGGATCGGTTCTACCCTCCCGAATGATACTTCCTGCACAACGGGGCCTTATCGCCAAAACTACTGTCACATTCATTTGTGTATCTGCGCATTAAATATGTATCATCACATCAAAACCGTCTCTCCTGATTGAAATGGCGTTTTGAAGCTGCTATAACTTGTGAGACAAAGGATCTAAAAACCGACTTGAGTGTTTAGGAAGGGGATACAATGTTTTTTGAAAGATTTGATAAATGTATTTCTTCCTTCGCAAAGCCAAGCTAATTCATTAATGTTTATTTACCCCTCCACGTGCAGCTTGAGGGGTGATAGAATAATAGATTAGCGTAGCCTAACCTAGCTTGATTATTTTCTAGTAAGAATCTAGTTTTAATCCCTTTGTTACCTTACTTTGAAAATCTTTACCCCTGTGCGCTTGGAAATGGTTGCGGCTAAAGTTAAGCTAATTGTTGGATTCTGATGTGAATTATTTGTTAATACAACGTTAAAACAATAGTTTGACATTTTGGTTTGACATTACCTGAATGCTTATCCTTGCCAAAATGTAGCTTAGAAAATCAATACCATGGTATTTATGAAGCTAACCACAGCAGTCAATTAGCTTAACACCAAGACTGGAAATGTGGCTATTCTCGGTCTATTAAAAGGTAGAACAATCTGCCTAACAGTACATATAAAGCTCACTGTTAAACACATTATATCTCATTTAATGAATGCTGACAAAGTCAAAGTCTTTAGATACAGCCATGCTTGTTGTTTCCCCTGTCTCTAGTCTTTAGGCTAAGCTAAAACAAGCTAACCAGCTGCTGGGGGTAGCTTCATATTCGTCTCACTCACAGCAAAAAGAGGCAATTAGGCTATTTACCAAATGAAACTAAATATTAGCCTTCACTTTTAGTCTTGAAATAATGTATGTCTCCATCCAGGGAAATGTGTCTTCTTACAAAATAACCTCAATATTCAATAGCACATCAACCAATGGATTTAAGCTAGGTAAGTTTTGCATTTTCTTCTGATTATGATCAATTGTAAAATAAATCAAATCTGTTCTTTTAAGTCGTGCAGTTGGTTAACACCCACACATAGCTGATGTGTACAACGCTGGCGCATAGCCTACAGGCTACACACAACGATGTGTCGTCCTAACCAGTTAACCTTGAACCCTGTTGTCTTGGACATCATGCCAAATTGTTCTGAAGGCAAGAATGGGAATATGCAAAACATGGCCATGGATGGAAGAGAGAATAGGAAGCCTGGGCAGAGAGGAGAGAGAAAGAGGTAGTTGTGGTTTTCGAAACCTTCAGCTATTTCACACCTTTCTCCTTCTTCTCCTCCTACTCCTCCTTCATCATCTTCTTCTTCCCCCTTTCATTCGAAAATGTCTCCTGGAGAGTGATTGAAAGGTTCGTACAACTCAGTCCCCCTCTTTTCCCAGGGTTATTGTCGTGACATCACATATTTGATAGATGAGATCATTTCCAAACATGCGCCGTCATGTGCGCTGAGCTTTGAGTTGTCGAGCCCCCCATTTGTTGACTGCTGTATCCTATCATGCCACTGGGGTTGCTGACATTCACACCGGCCACATGCTGAGTCATCTATAAACCACAAAACACATGTTGTTAACAGAACATTTGCTACCTTGAAATTCATTTAGTACAAAACAAAAACACACACACACACACACACACACACACACACACACACACACACACACACACACACACACACACACACACACACACACCACACACACACACACACACCACACACACACACACACACACACACACACACACACACACACACACACACACACACACCTGGGTAATGTTCCACTGTAGCTGCTGAGTTTGTTGCCCTCCGTACACCGGCTGTTGAGGTAAACCTCCAACCTGCTGCTGTCCCATCATCCCATTCTGTTGATGTCCCATCATCCCATTCTGCTGCTGTCCCATCATCCCATTCTGCTGCTGTCCCATCATCCCATTCTGCGGCTGTCCCATCATCCCATTCTGCTGCTGTCCCATCATCCCATTCTGCTGATGTCCCATCATCCCATTCTGCGGCTGTCCCATCATCCCATTCTGCTGCTGTCCCATCATCCCATTCTGCGGCTGTCCCATCATCCCATTCTGCTGCTGTCCCATCATCCCATTCTGCGGCTGCTGTCCTATCATCCCATTCTGTTGATGTATCACCATTGCGCTTTGCTGTCCCATCATACCCTGGGTCATCCCTGTCATATAAGGTGCGCCACTAGGCTGTGCCATGACACCCTGAGCACCCATTGGGCCATTCGGCTGTCCCATCATGGCCATCTGTGACGTCATCATGGGGCCTCCCATTCCACCTGCCTGGGCTAAAGAGTGGTACGATCCATATGGATGTGTCGGGTATCCCATTTGGTTCATGTACAAGCCTGCTGACAGTTTTCACAGAGAGAAAGCGGCCATTTTAGCATTGGTAAGCACTCTGTAATTGGAATTCTCTAATCCCTTTGATATCAAATGAACACTAAGGAGACAACAACATCTAAGAGAAAGTTTTCCAGTTCTTACCATGAGCAGACATACTGGCGTGTACTGATGGGGCGGAGGCGTACAGGGAGAGAATCGAGTCCTTGGACAGTTTCTTGACAGCGCCCCCCTCTGCTGTTTGTGTTCGATCCAGGAACAGACTGAGGTTTTCAGGCACAGAGGCAGTCACTCTACTCTGGGGCATGGAGCTGGAAACAGGCTGGAGAGGACAGGGGTAGCGGGAATAGAGAGACAGAGAGGATCCCTGTATCATCAACAGTACAAGGGTGCAATAACCACGGTGTTTCTGTGCAAATATTATCTCGCAACCCACTCAAACTGAGAACATGTCTAGTCTAGAATGTGTGCCTTTCTATTGTAACCTTTTACAAAAAAGAAATGCCACCAAAGAAGCTTAGGAATTAGAAAAGGGTGAAGACGGTTTCCTCCAAAAAGAAGCAAGTCCACCTCAAAGCTTGTCGGTACATCTATGTGTACGTATATTTAGACCATACATGTTAAAGAAGTGTAATTTCTCTATGTCATGGAGGGTGCATTGGCAAGATTATAATTAGGCCTAAAAGTCCATATTCACGCTATCGGCTCTATAAGGCCGAGGGCTCACAACGAAAATGCTAACATCAATGTGTAGCAGCTATGTTCACTTAGTTCAGCATGCTTTTGGGACCATGAATATCTGTACAAAATGTTATGGCATCCATCCAAGAGTAATGGACATTTTTCAGTGTGGACCAATTGCCGTCCCTAGAGGCCCGCTGATAGCAGAAGCATTAGGGATTCTGTGAATAGCCCCCTGTGATGTATTTGCAGTGTGTTACCGTGTTTCTTTTAGAGGAAGCAGTGGCCGGTGCTGGCAGGGAGCTGAAGAGATCCAGAGCGGAGTGTGCCAGAACCGGATTGGACACCGCTGGCCTCCCATTACTGAAGTCTGAAACACATCCTCCTCCGTTAGACACTGCAGGACTTTGAGCAGGGAGATCTAAGAAAGGGTAGATGGTAGATAGTCTGATTATACGCGATTATTATCTATGTCTATCTCTTTCTCTTGCTGTAAATGGGTGTTCGTGTGTGCATATGTTTGAGCTGCATTACCTAATCCAAGCAGGTCTGTGACAGCCTGGGTATTTGTCTTGGGGCTGACGTCTTTTTTCTGTCACAACAGAGAAAGCCGATGCAAGTAATGCAATATGTCTGCATGGAAAAAATGAGCTTGAATCAAGAGTCCTTGGTGGTGAAATGACCTTCCTGCTATGTCTGACCAGCAAAGTTACTCCCAATCTCCCTCTACTGGCTGAAGATTGTTATCCTCATGACGTGCTTCCTGTCGTGTCACCTTCTCCTCACACACTAACATGCTCTTTACTTTTTCTTTAGCACCTAATCTTCCTCTAGCACTCTATACCTCAATTGAATACTGCACTAATTTACTCAGAGCATCAGTTTAAAGGTAGGGTAGGTAAGAATGGAGAAACCAGCTTGAGTAAGCTCGAATTTGAAAGTACACAACCCTTCCTTCAGACTTCCTCACAGAGCCCCTCCTCCAACACACACGAACGCGCACATGACCAATGAGGGCAGGAGATGGAAGGCTGACAGGCAGGTCGGCCATCCAGTTATCTGCCGCGGGCCGAGGCAAATAATTGGACTTGATTTTTACAGCGCCACGGCTTCCACAGATGACATATTTGTATATATTTATTGTCAAAGCATTTAATTTATTCATTGCTATCGGGAATATAACAAAAAGTGTTTCTGAAGTGAATGACCTACCCTACCTTTAATGTTACAAATCTAACAACATAGGGACAACATCAGTTCTCTATCAATGCTGCACTCACCAATTTCATCTTCTCAAACACAACTGGTTCCTTGGGTATATTGTCGCAGCTCTTTTCTTTCTGTACACAGAAACAAATGGTTTTGTTTAGCAAACAGACACTAAAGGTGAAATGGCCTTGCTCAAGAGGGGGTAGATGATCAGGGAAGAGACAAAAGAAGGGATGTAATTTTTGTAATGATCCTGTCGAAGGCACAGAGCCTTGTTTGTGTGTGTGTTAGGACTCACCCTGAGCATCTGGATGTCAATGACTTTATCGATGTACTTCTTCTTTTCATACTTGTCTCTAATAAACATCTCTGCTAAATGGTCTGTCTGGGGGCGCTGGAAGCACTCAGGTAAGAAAGCCTCGTAGAGACGTCTGGCTTTGGCATTTCCCATCTCCTGAACACACTGATGACACCAAATCACAGAAAACATGTTAACATTGTTAATCTCTCTCTGATATAGGCAGAGTCCAGTGTATAAAACGAAAGGAGTTCATTTTGTGGATCATGAGAAAAGAGACAAAAGATTGCTGACTATAGAAAAACGTCCACAAAAGGGAGATGAATGCTGACTGTCTGGCCCATCAGACCCAGACAAGATGAGCTGCATACTCTGAGAAAGTACTTCCTCTCCTGTATGTGAGCATGCAACATTTAAAAAGCCCCGACAGACACAGCTAAAGCCACCAGAAATGTTTGTTTACTCTGTCGAAAAGAGGAATATATGTATACAAATAAATATAAAATAACCAAATCCACTGACCAGGCTTTCCGTACACAACAACTATACAACTATAGCAGATTTCCTGTTTGGGCATCTTATGTAAAAGCGCTGTACCAAGCATAGTCTAAAGCAGGGGTGTCAAACTCAATTTAATCACGGGCCACATCAGCATTATGGCTGCACTCAAAGGGCCGGTTGTAAGTTTAAGACTATATAAAATACATATATAAATATATATATAAAATAATGTATTATATTACATTATTGCCTCTGCATTGGATTATTATTGGATAGGCTAATAACTTCATAATTAACTACGTCTGAAAGCAGAAGTCTGGGGCAAATCATTGCAAGTCTCTTCAGTACGCATGTCACAAAATGATTTAAAAGTGACATTTAAAAAAAAGTAACATTTAAAAAAAAGAGTCAAATTCTGAGAAACGGGCACATTCTAAGAAAAAAGGCATATTTAGAAGAAGAAAAATCTAATTCTGAGAAAAAAGTCTAATATGAGATGCATTGTGGGACATGTAGTTTATGGGCAACGTGCTTCTGTAAAGTAGCATGTAACCGTATAATAAACATATTATATTCTTTGCAAGCTCTTGTGGGGCCGCATAAAATGAAGTCACGGGCCGGATTTGGCCCCCGGGCCTTGAGTTTGACACCCCTGGTCTAAAGCATTCGTTTTTATTGTACCTCATCCATAAGTAAAAGCACGTACAATGTCTATCCAAAGCTGGTATATGCTGTGGTCTTATGTTTAACCTGTAATGTCCCTTACTAAATAAATATGTTCATGCATCGATCCATTAATGATTAACACATCCCTGATTTATCCAAGATTCTTCCAGCTTTTCTACAAGAGCACACTACTTTCAAACTACATGAATCTACCCACGTATCGGTGAGTACGCTATCATTGTGGGATGTAATCAATACATGTGTAATAAGCTTATATGTGTCTTTAAAGTTCTGCTTATCAGCGCCTCTAAAGCTAACCAATGAACACATTGTATCCTATTTACTTGAAGCATCTATAATTGTAACGTAAAGGCTTACATTAAAGGTAAAGTAAGGTACGTTTATTTATATAGCACATTTTCAGACACAGAGGCAATTCAAAGTGCTTCATCATTAACACTTAATAAGAAGACAACAGAAAGGAATACAATAAATAAATATAATGGAATAACAGATTCATAAAACCATGCATAAAAGAGATACAGAATAGTTTAAAAACAACATTGTAAATACGGTAGGTGCTAAAACCAGTTAAAAGGCTTCTGGGTAAGCAGCTGAAAAAAAGTCATGTTTGGTGAAGAGCTCAGGTTGTTCTGGAAGTGTGTTCCATTAAAGGTAGATGAATGTCTTGTGTCTCATACAGACGCTTATGGATGCCAGTATGAAACATTCAGGGGCATGGAAATGTGTTTGTATTTGTCAGACATTAACATATCTTCTCTATGTATTCGTATCTGTAGTGTGACCTCTGACCTGGACCTGCTCCTGTGTCCACTGGTCCAGATTGACCGACTTGACCTTGGAGATGTGGACCCCCAGGTTTCGATGGATACCGGCACAGCGGATACAGATGAAGATGCCCAAATTCCAGGATGACCATCTTGGACCTGGCAGAGAGAGTGAGGTAATGTTTAATATTTAGAGAAAACAGTCTTTAGAGGAGGCTGATAAAGTAATTGGGCGGCAGAACAAGAACTAACAAGAGAGATGAAGATGTAGAATCCGTCTAGAAGTACAACAGACAGCGAGAGTAAGCAGGCGAGAGGATTGGATGCAGGATGATGAGAAACACTCTGATTAATTTAAGTCCAATTATAGAGAGACGAGCCTGAAATTCAATAATTAGTTTGAATCCAGGTGGGAATCGGCTAATCCAGTGTAAGTCCTGCAGTGACACGATAATGCGATCCAATAGGAGAGTTAGCCTACATAACTGAGAGGGAATAGAACGGCACGCACACACACACACACACACACACACACACACACACACACACACACACACACACACACACACACACACACACACACACACACACACACACACACACACACACACACACACACACACACACACACACACACACACACACACACACACACACACACACACACACACACACACACACACACACACACACACACCACACACACACACACACACACACACACACACACACACACACACACACACACACACACACACACACACACACGATACCTGCAGGGATGATTACTCATATGGCCATGAGCCTGTGTATGTGTGTGTGTGTGTGTGTCATCTACAGTAAGTGGGCCATTTTGTCTATATTGCTGCCATTTCTGTCTTAACGGTTACATTTGAGTGCCCCCATGTATTTATAGGTTTCAAATATATCTTATGTTGTCTGTGCTTTGCTTTCCAGACCACTCCGAGAGGGGGGGGAATACAAACGACACCGTCAGGTTATTTTCCTGCTGAAATTATGCAACCGTCTTCTTCAGAGAATACAATCAGCTTCAAAGAGAATACTGCTGCTTCTCTCCCCGTCTCTCCTTACATCTCACTCTCCTCTTGCCCCCCCCTCCTCTTCTCCTTCCTCCATCTCTTCCTGCTCCCCCTCCCTGGATGAACCCAGCCACCCTCTGCCTCATCTCTGTTATGAGTCCTTGCTTGCAACCTTGCTACAAGTTGGTGCACTGTGGCCTTTACACCACTAGATGGAGGAGCAGCTTGCAAGTTGGATCACTCATTGGCCTCTCCTGGCCGCCAAAGTCACTGTGCAGTGTTACCGAAAGGCCATTATATGCAAATGAAAGAGGAAACTTCAGAAGAGAAAACATGCAAAACTTTCCTCTTAAAGACAGCTGCAGAAACACTGTATCTGGGTGCAAGTGAGTCAAATCATAGCTCCTTGTCTTGGCTGCATCCTGCACTTTAAAGGCTAAAAGGGTTATTCTGTTTGAAGCATTAGAAGGCTATCGTAGGCCGTGTTCTGCATGTTTAAGTGTTTCTGGTTTGCAGAGCTTGCAGGCTACATTTCTTTTAAATGAGTTAAAGGGAATATAATGCAAACAAAAGTACAGAAAGCAAGCAATGACAGAAGGTCAGCAGACAGACAGAGGATGTCCATCAGCCTGAGCGTCTGGCTGCAGCATTAGCTCTGACGGCGGCTAATCACTGTAGCATTACTCTGCTCAGCCGCTGTCGACATTGGCACCGACAGAGAGAAAGAGTGAGATTTGCAATTGTGTTAAACTCCCTGTTGTGCTGGAATGAGTTTGTCTTTACTCGAATGCTCCGCTGTGTCCTGGCCGCCATTTCTTATCTGTCTCATTCACCAACGCTGCCTCCCTCCTCCTCTCCCCTGCCTGTCCATATCTCTCGCTCACAGTCCAAATTCTCCCTTTCTCAGACTTTCCCCACCCTCACTCTCTGGGGCTTTGACTGATTGCTGCCAATGTTTTTTGTTGCATTTTGTGGTAGCTTTTTTTTAAATCTCTTTTGAGCCAGGCAAGTGGCATGGCTCTAGTGTTGGCAAAGTTGGTCTAGTGCTTTTGTCCAGACTGAAGTATCTCAACAGCTATTGGATTTGGTTCAAATATCCGTGGGGCCCAGAGGATGAATGCTATTGACTTGGATCTCCCCCTTGCTTATCCTCTAGCACCATGAGTTGACATTTTGGGCTAATAGTGAAATAGCTTGACAACTATTTGATGAACTGCCCTTAAATCTTGGCGAATATGTTCATAGTTTGTAGACGATGTATCCAAGGGAACTTTTTGTTTCTCTAGTGCCACCATGAGATTGTCTGTCAAGTCCCACAAACAAATGCTAATGAAATTACACATGGTTATATATTTTACTTTCCGAAACCTTGTGTGTCCATGTGTCCAGTGGTGTAAGCATCAATGTAATCTCCTAACAGGGTATTATGGATGTGTGGAGTCCTGGTGCTCAGGTGTGCACAGGAGGGTGGCGACAAGGAACAGCGAGCAGGAGAGAGTTGAAGGCTAGTTTTTTAAAAGGGAAACACACCTTCTCTCTTTGGTTCTAATCAATGCAGTGCCTGAGTAAGAAGCCATACAGCATATGTCCAGCATCAATGCACACCTACAGGTACTTTGAACAGACACAGAGAGTAGGAGGAATAGACTTCTAAAAAAGGAAGGACAGATTGGATAAACAGTATGTCCAAATCAGATTCTCTGTTACCATGTTGCAATGCACATTCCTCCACAGTTGAGTAAGAGCTGTGAGTAAACTTCCTCTCTTCTTTTGTAATCAAAAGAACACATGCCAACAAACACCTTCTTTTGAGGTATAATTAAACACTTCAGGTTTGACTTGTACATCTTTCCACGGTTGTTATCGGGCAAACTCCAAAAGTAGAGGGTTTGAATAGCACATTGATGAATCATCCGGGCGAGTGTGGTTGTGGTTGTCAAACATGCAGCTTGAAGCACATCAGGGGAGGAGAAGGCAGAGGAGAGAAAAAGAGACGAACAAGAGGGGATTTCCACCATCAAATGGTGGACGTTAGCCGTTTGGTGGCCTGCTGGGACGAGCAGCGAGTGAGAGCACACTGAGATCTATAATGAACCTCTCTGTCACTCACCCACACACATTTATCTGTATTTGTAAAACTTGTGAGGACCTTTACTCACTCCATCCATTTTGTATATAACCCTCCATTACACTTTAATCCATGATGTAACATTTTTATGGCCAGTGTAATTTAAATTTGTATTGATATTGGATTTTGATTGCATGTTATCCACTTTCATGGTTGCTATTGATTCCCATCATTTTTTCCATTCAGTTAATCACCATTAACTCTTGAATATATATAACTATAACTCGTGTAATCCACCATGGTAAATGTTAAGTCTGCATACTTTTTGGTCGATGTAAAACTGGAAATAGGAACAGTGAACTTAAATACTTCATAATGACAATGTCACCTTGTCCAACAAATAAAACAGACTAACTGTTCACACTGGTAAATGATACAACTAAAGCAAATTGCAACAGCCTGATAATAGATTTTACCATTTTTGATTATACACGGAAATAAATTACCTAAACCAGGAAGCATTTATCTAATCACACACACACACACACACACACACACACACACACACACACACACACACACACACACACACACACACACACACACACACACACACACACACACACACACACACACACACACACAATATCGTGTGCATACAGTGTCAGTGTGTGTTGTTGGCGTTTTCAGCAATCCCACCTTTCTTTATTCCCACTCATGCTTTTAATTGTCTCCACTGAAGCTATTCATTCTTTCCATCCCCATCACGTTTCTCATTGTAATCCTCTTCCCTGTGACTCAATCTGCACATGCCTTTAAATGTCTGGAAAAACAACAAATGCCAAAAGTTCCAACAGTTCGATTCAGAGTTGTTGTTACGGTTGCTGTTTGTCTGCTCATTAATCTGCCTGTGAGTGATTTCAGCTGTGTGTGTGATTATGTAAATGAGCTGTGTGGTTGCTCCAACATCATTGGCTGCCCATCCTCTGGTCCGCCTCTGAAGATGGTGATTGGATTGACGTCGTCCAATCGCAGAGCACAGCCGGCGCACACCTGCTGGGGAGGAGTACAAAGGCCGCGGACTATCTTCACTCTGGAGGCTCTGTTGAGGAACAGACGCCTCTCGCTATTTGCTCGTCGTTCTGTGTTTGACTTGTGTGGTCTTATTGATTGTGATCAATTCTGTTAGCAGGGGATAACTCGTATGTGCTTAGTGTCGTGTTGATATGTGTTTAGAGTGTTCAGTTACCTTATTTAGCTGTGTTTTCTTACAGCTTCCTTTATTTAGTTGTACCACTTTTAGAGTGAGGTTTTGTTTCGTTCTCTATATTAGTATTTATTTCTTCTGTATGCCTTTAGACTCCTTTTGAGTCCTCCTTTTGTTCGGTTATTTGTCAACCGGTGCCCTTTTGTTGTTTCAGGCTGCCTGCCTGCCATTTTGTTTCACCTTGCTTTATAATAAAACCATTTATAATTATTACCAATTCCAATCTGGTGTAAGTTGCTTTCCTCTCCCCCTAGTCGGGACGTAACAGTTGTACATACTATAATCTGCATATCATCCCAACCCAGGACCACATGGAAATAACTTTCCTGTCATTATTGTGCATTAAGTGAGATTGTTGTTGTTGGATGTAAATAAGAGAATCCTACAATATTGCACACATATAATTAGCATGAGCTCTCTGACTCCGACTCCGACAATTATGATGACACATAGGACTGCAAATGTCACACGGTAACATACGTATTCATGCACACAGCCATTGACATCCACACACACACAAGCAGGTGCATATGGCTCATTAACCTATATCCCACATGGATAACAGCCTCTCTGCTGCATCTAGTTAAATCCCACAGAGCCTCAGTCATCGGCGAATCCTACGCCCTCCTACACCAGCACACAAACACACACTCATCTTAACACACACTTGTCCCATGCTCAAGCCCCTCAGCATCTAAAACAATCCAGAAGCCCTGAGGCCAAACAGTGACCCAGAACCAGTCAGAGCTACGCAGATGGACCCTATTGATAATTTACTAATACACACCCACCATCTGTGTTACAATGGCGGGGTCATGACTGTGATTCTGCAGGTGAGTCACTGAGGTTTGAATTGCTCAGTAAAACACGCCGTCACTGTAAGCTTTAAATCTTAGACATGATTTTATGCTTCATTTAATCAGTTTTCTGACATTATTGTTATTTTAATCTCTGTAGTTATTTTATTGCTTGGTTAAAGACAGAGCATTCTTGTATTGAATATACATTTTGAACAACTCTCAGAGAACTTTGTAATAAAAATGTTTTAACTATCCTTTACCTTGATCTATAAACATTAAAGATTAAATAATTCAATGCCCAACTTCAACTAAAACACTACCCACAGTACTCTATACACTTTTACTCTGTTTTTCGCTTTACTGCTACTGACACCAAAAGGGAACAATATAATAATAGGTGTATTGTTGTTGTTTACATTTCACTGTAAGACAACCCTTAATGTGAGATTGAACGAGGTACTTATTATTTGCAATATATTCAATTGCATTCGACATTGTGCCATTAAAACAATGTAGTGATGTCGACGGTGGAAGCAGCAAATTGTGTTTTGAAAAGGCCCCAGAACAAGAAAAAACAATACAACTTTTAGGGTATAATTACCATAATTAGAACATTGTCACCGCTTTACTCAGCTCTCAGACATGATTTTCTGACAGGGGAATGAAGCTGTTAGCCATGCTCTTATCAAACCCACCAGACACCATTGACCAAAACAGTCATGTCACCTCTCTGAACACGATAGTTGCTGGTTTACTAACGCCTGACCGGTAAGTTTGTGGCTGTTATTGTTGGACTTGGTTTGGATTCACAAACATATCTTTTTCACTCTGCCTACTATACGGTATACATAGATTAGGTTTCAATCAATCCAAACTATTCTTTTAAAGGGTTCCTACTGTATTACAATGTCTTCAGTCACAGTTTTAGGGCTCTGTTTCAAAATGTAATTGAACGACTTTAGGTTTAAACTATGATTAAATCAATATATCCTAAAGTTAGGACCATGTTATAATTCAGAAATAATGTCCAAACTGCACACAGAGTTGAGGATTGAGGGAAATATAGTAATATACAGTATACAGTGCACGCAGTAATATATTATGAGCGGCCGTGTAGGCCAAAATTCAAACTCACCTCGCACACACACTACTGAAAACATCTGGCCTTGCACACACACTACTGAAATCCTCTCACATTCACTACTGAACACCTCACGCACACACTACTGAAAACATCTGGCCTTGCACACACACTACTGAAATACTCTCACGTTCACTACTGAACACCTCACACACACACACTACTGAAAATTAAGCCTCACACACACACTACTGAAATACTCTCACATTCACTACTGAACACCTCACACACACACTACTGAAAATTAAGCCTCACACACACACTATTGAAATCCTCTCACATTCACTACTGAACACCTCACACACACACTACTGAAAAATAAGCCTCACACACACACTACTGAAAACATCTGGCCTTGCACACACACTACTGAAATCCTCTCACATTCACTGCTGAACACCTCACACACACACTACTGAAAATTAAGCCTCACACACACACTACTGAAAACATCTGGCCTTGCACACACACTACTGAAATCCTCTCACATTCACTGCTGAACACCTCACACACACACTACTGAAAACATCTGGCCTTGCACACACACTACTGAAATCCTCTCACATTCACTACTGAACACCTCACACACACACACACACACACTACTGAAAAATAAGCCTCACACACACACTACTGAAAACATCTGGCCTTGCACACACACTACTGAAATCCTCTCACATTCACTACTGAACACCTCACACACACACTACTGAAAACATCTGGCCTTGCACACACACTACTGAAATCCTCTCACATTCACTACTGAACACCTCACACACACACACACTACTGAAAATTAAGCCTCACACACACACTACTGAAATCCTCTCACGTTCACTACTGAACACCTCACACACACAATACTGAAAATTAACCTCACACACACACTCCTGAAAAACATTTTACTGAAAGGTTCTCAGTAGGGAATGTGCATGTGTTTCACCTATGTGTGTGTGAGGGGATTCTTGCTGTAACGGAAGTCATTCTAATGTAACGGATGTCATTCTAATGTAACGGAAGTCAGTGGTCTCTTTGCTAGCCCCGTTAGCTTCATTAGCTCCAGGCTGCTACTCCGAAGTGTTTGTTGTGTTGATGCCTGGTGGAGTATTCTTCATTGAAATATCGCACTTATCGTATGGCTCTGCGGTTCAAACAGACCGTCCATGAATGCAGTTTATTCGGTAAGTGAAATTCAAGCACTTTATTTCTTACTTGTCTTTTTATTCAGCTAACAAGCGAGACGAAGCTACATCTGTGCTAACGATGCTATCCGTAGCATACAAGTTAAAACATAAGGGAGAAGTGTAAAACATTAAGAAGGATTATACTGTAAAACATCAGGCTTCTCGGTGAGGTTGGTAAAATAAGGTCATGCTTGTACATTAGTTGGCTTGCTAGTTAGGTAACTGTATGCATTGTTATTGTTAATTTAAAATAGCTATGCTCGTCGATGCAGACAGCTAGCGTCACATTAGTGTTGAAGAGCAGAGTACTGTATGAGATTAACCTCACTATAAGATCTGTGTATCTGCAACATATGCATCTCACATTTCCAGTTGGTTCCAGAAATAACGTTAACGTAGATATTGCAATATGGTTTGTTGAGCTGGAGTTGATTATTGAAGCTTACTGGTTAACGTTCATCATATTAAACGAACGAACCCAAACTTTGTTGTTTTTATTAATATTATTACCAATACTTACTTAGCATTTTATTACCATTACACTGGAGAAACCGACTTATGGCTGCTTGTGGCAGCAGAACGTGAACATGTAACTTAATGCCTGCATTTGAGGACGAAAAATAGCTCAGTCAATGCTTTAGGGACAAGGAAATGATTTGTTTAAATATTAGATATGACGTTATGTGTGCTTCTGTGACAATGAAGCTTATTCATTGCTTTACATTTGTTGAAGATGTTTGTCTTTTACCCTTACGTGTGTGTGTTACAAATGAATGTGAATATGGCATAGGACAAATATTTAAATTGACTGTCTCATGAAAAACGATTCTAAAATAAAAAGGACCACAACTATACAATAATACACAATCCAACTGATAAGATACAGTAAGGGCTTTGATATCCAGCACTTTCTTTAAGGATAACAAAAAGATTAGCACATGACATTTGCATGTAAAAAAGTCTGTGACCATCACATTGTTACTTTACATATATATATATATATATATTTTGTTTTGTTTAAAGTTTAAACCACGAGAGACAGACCTATTCCAAACATCAGTGAACTTCAGCATCGACTCAAAGGTACAAGGAATCGAGAAACGTTCTGGTTTAAATAGATAAAGTAACAACTATAATCAGCTTTCACATTTCAATGTATTTAAGGCAATTATTATTTTACATTGTGAGAATTGCTACCATTTGTCTCTACATATTGTCTGTAAAAGACGTGGTAAAAGTGGTTCTTGCAGTGAGACAACCGAGCAGTTGAATATTATTTAATACGATATTTTAATGTTGATTAACTGCAGACTGTTCATTCATAATCTGATTATCTTTGTAGTACAAAGTGATGAATTAAAAAAACACATTTAAAAAATACATTATTTCTACAGCCGCTAAATAAACAAACGTTTCATAAATAACACACTTGCTCTGCAATAATGTCATATGTTTGTCATTTCTGTTAGGAAAGGACATACCTGAAGGACACAACTGCCTCACCGTTTTCTCAGAGGGGCAAGAAGAAAATGAAAAGCTGATTTCAGATTAAAGACCAATACTCACTAAGAAACTACACTTTTATTGTGAACACAAAGTCAAACAGGACCATCATTTGTTTGTGACAGCTGAGCCCAGTATGGGCTCACAGATGCAGTTAGGTGGTTTCTTCATCAGACCTGGTCGTCCTCCTCCATCAGGCCACGTCCTCATCCCAGAGAAAGACCTCTCCACCTTCTCCAGCCAAACCCACAGACAGGACATCCGTCACGCTGAGGTTTCTCCCAAAGTCTCCACACTGTCTCAATTGATCCACACTGTGAATATGAGGGGGAAATGTGTGTCATAAATGCTTTAGACAATAAGAAATATGAAGTTAACTGTAAGGAATGGCTCATTCTTTTTTAAATAGACAAAACTATTACTGTATTTCAATATCTCATGTCTGAAAGTTTAATTTAAAAGAAGAAGAGGCCCCAAAAATAAAGATTGGTATATCAATAAATGTAGTTGATTGTGTCTTTTTAATTGTTTAAAGTAGATAGAACTGGTACTTAAGAGTTTGAATACAGTCTGGTTGCGGAGGAGGCACACAGGTAAGAGCATATAGCTACCATCACATGTAACTAAGCTTGACTTGAATTTATTAAAAGTATAATTAAGTAACAGCAACAAATCAATAACAAATCGTGCAAAAATGTGAATCTTTGCTGGGTCCACTGTTGAATTTACCACATATTGTATGTTTTAGAAACCTTAAGGCATTTATAGATTTGTATGCAAGTAATATCCTAAAACTCAATAAATACCGTAGATTATTATTGAAAGTTATGCTGAATAGTTTCATGTTCACTTACCTTAAGCAACGTAAAACGTGCAGATCGGGGGGAATACAAATACTTGTATTTCTCTTTTGGTTTGCAAGGGTGTCACCTTCCGCGGAGCCCATTTTCTGTAGTATTATCCTAACAAAGAGAAAACAATAGGGAACAACCCTTATTTAGGTTTTTTAAAAAGTGACAATATCAGCTTGCATTCATCCGACAAAACTACGACACAGGGTATTGTCTAATTGCTGGTTGTCTTGTGTTTTTATGGGATTTGGATAACGGATTTATTCTATAACATATTTTGAATGGTTTTCACTTAATACTGTTATAAAGTCGGCTGCGGACAGCCGGGCTGTAGTAAATAGTGCAGCAGATCTACACAGATAGCTCGCTAGTTAGCATTATTAACGTCAGCTATTTATGTACATTTTCAAGTTCTGCTTGAAAGCAAGTTCCTGCAAACTGTTCAAACAAACGCCTCAACTTGTACCATTTATAATCTGTATGTTTGAATATGGATCTTAAATCGGCGTGACGTTGAAGCAGCTGCAGTTCCTTTAAGCATACCGTTAGCATTTTGCTTCTGGCTACGAGATTTATGATTTGAAAATTATAAAAGTAGGGTAGACATGTGGATATTATCCGGCTGAACAAAACGTGACCCGTCTCTTAAATGTGTCTCAACCACAGACCTTATTTCCAGCTATTTTCAAACCATATTGCAATATCTACGTCAACGTTATTTCTGGAACCAACTGGAAATGTGAGATTCATATGTTTCAGATACACAGATTTTATAGTGAGGTTAATCTCATACAGTACTCTGCTCTTCAACACTAAAGTACGGTGGCCCTGAAGTGCAAGACACCACAGCATTTCACAAAACGCCACAGCATTTCACAAAACGCCGCAGCATTTCAGAAAACGCCGCAGCATTTCACATTGGACGGAAAGGGTATTCCTTTAGGGAGAACACTTCTTGTTTGTGATTGGACAGAGCAGCCAGAGAAGCACTGCTGTGATTGGTTGTTTTTGCTGCCAGTCAAGAAATTACGCTTCGTGATTGGCCCAACACATCAGCCGTTAGCTGTTAGCACACACTCAGAGCTCACAGCTCCTCATATCTGTTCAGAAACTGGACAAAAGTTAAACATATACACAACACAGACTGTCTATGTCATGGTGAATACAGTCGCTGCTTTATTTATGTCTGTATGACGTTGTTGTGAGTGTGGACGGAGCAGCAACAGGTTAGTTTAGCCTGATGGATCCGATTCCGATAGGATTTACATGGAGATACGGCCCGCCCCCTCTCCAGCGTCTTGTTTGAATGACAGGAGTAAACACAGAATTAATGCTTTATTAACTCATGGTTTTTAAGGGGCTTATCTCCATGTAAATACTATGGTAGACTACCCAATATTCGCATCGCTCTAATCGCTCGAGTTTCACCGCGGCTGTCAGCTGTGTTTGCTCCTGTCAATGCTGTCATTCAAACAAGAGGCGCTGGAGAGGGGACGGGGCGTATCTCCATGTAAATCCTACAACAAAATGAACATATTTGACCGTGATTTAATTGTAATACACGTTTCAAAGTGATGCCGAAGTAACTACATACTGATAACGGTTAGTAAAAACCATGAATTAACGCTTTGACAAGTCTGCAGATAAGACGGCAGGCGAAAAGCTTTTAAAATGCGTGTTTTCTGAATCTGATTCATCAGGCTAAACTAACCTGTAGCTGCTCCGTCCACACTCACAACAACATCATACAGACATAAATAAAGCAGCGACTGTATTCGCCATGACATAGACAGTCTGTGGATTGTACATGTTTAACTTTTGTCCAGTTTCTGAACAGATATGAGGAGCTGTGAGATCTGAGTGTGTGCTAACGGCTGATGTGTTGGGACCATACATTGTGGGACCATGGTTGGGACATATTTCGCTGTCGGGTGTTGACCAATCACGAAGCGTCATTTCTTGACTGGCAGCAAAAACAACCAATCACAGCAGTGCTTCTCTGGCTGGCTCTGTCCAATCACAAACAAGAAGTGTTCTCCCTAAAGGAATACCCTTTCCGTCCAATGTGAAATGCTGCGGCGTTTTCTGAAATGCTGTAGGGTTTTCTGAAATGCTGCGGCGTTTTCTGAAATGCTGCGGTGTTTTCTGAAATGCTGTTGTGTTTTCTGAAATGCTGCGGCGTTTTCTGAAATGCTGTAGTGTTTTCTGAAATGCTGTTGTGTTTTCTGAAATGCTGTGGTGTCTTGCACTTCAGGGCCACCGTACTAATGTGACGCTAGCTGTCTGCATCGTCGAGCATAGCTATTTTAAATTAACAATAACAATGCATAGTTACCTAACTAGCAAGCCAACTAATGTACAAGCATGACCTTATTTTACCAACCTCACCGAGAAGCCTGATGTTTTACAGTATAATCCTTCTTAATGTTTTACACTTCTCCCTTATGTTTTAACTTGTATGCTACGGATAGCATCGTTAGCACAGATGTAGCATCGTCTCGCTTGTTGGATGAATAAAAAGACAAGTAAGAAATAAAGTGCTTGAATTTCACTTACCGAATAAACTGCATTCATGGACGGTCTGTTTGAACCGCAGAGCCATACGATAAGTGCGATATTTCAATGAAGAATACTCCACCAGGCATCAACACAACAAACACTTCGGAGTAGCAGCCTGGAGCTAATGAAGCTAACGGGGCTAGCAAAGAGACCACTGACTCCCGTTACATTAGAATGACACCCGTTACATTAGAATGACTTCCGTTACAGCAAGAATCCCCTCACACACACATAGGTGAAACACATGCACATTCCCTACTGAGAACCTTTCAGTAAAATGTTTTTCAGGAGTGTGTGTGAGGTTAATTTTCAGTATTGTATGTGTGAGGTGTTCAGTAGTGAATGTGAGAGGATTTCAGTAGTGTGTGTGTGAGGCTTAATTTTCAGTAGTGTGTGTGAGAGGATTTCAGTAGTGTGTGTGCAAGGCCAGATGTTTTCAGTAGTGTGTGTGTGAGGTGAGTTTGAATTTTGGCCTACACGGCCCTTCATAATATATTGTACAGTACACGCTGTCCTTGGTACTCTGAGTCTGAACTGTATGACAGCCGGGGCACACAAACAACCAATCACCTGATTGTTACAAGGTAAATCCCTGCTGGCGTCTGATTGGATGAGATTAAAGTGTTCGTGGAGGGATAAAGCTTGATATCACCAGGTGATATCTCCACGGCAACCAGGGCCCGGTATATACGTAAACACAAGTACAATGGGGACATCAATGGAGGGAGGCTTTATACACACACACACACACACACACACACACACACACACACACACACACACACACACACACACACACACACACACACACACACACACACACACACACACACACACACACACACACACACACACACACACACACACACACACACACACACACACACACACACACACACACACACACACACACACACACACACACACACACACACACACACACACACACACACACACACACACACACACCAGCCTCTTGAGATGGAAGCCAGAGGTTGAAGTGTTGACTACATTATGCACCTGCCTCACCCTCTCTCTCCCTTCTTTTCATTATTTCCTGGCAGTTTTGAGTATGTACAATGAAGTGTCACATTCTGAGGAAGTAATAAAAAAACTAATAATACAGTACGTCATGCGATATAGGAGAAATTGGAAACGGGAAGTTGTGCAGACCTGGCAGTAAGCTGCAGTCAAAAGGCAGAGATATGGTTTAATTGCTGCAGTCTGTATAGCAAGCATAGACAGTGAGGATCTAATAGCATTGCTAATGTGTTTGTGTGTGTTTTCATGCACTGGTGTAAGCACACACTTGGCTCCACACATCTCACCACTTCCTCTTGAATCACAGCGAGGGAGGAGGGTGATAAACCCACGGAGATCTATGTCAAAGCAAACAAGATTAGACCGAACCTCATCACAGGCCATATGGTCAAAGCCTTTGGAGAAGGAAGGGAGGGGACAACCGATTTAAGGGTGTGCACTATGTGTGCACTCGCGTGTAGTTTAGTGAGAGTGTGTGCTAATCAGGTATGAGATGAAACACATCTCTTCAAGCATTAACCTACATTACAGTGCCAGCTCATTAGCAGAGTTACGTGAAAAAAAGGTGGGAAGTGAGAGTGATGTGTGACCTTATCAATTGTAGTATGGAGCCACATGTAATGAAATGGTTAAATAATAAATGCAGAACAGGCTTCTGCTACCCGCCAGCAAATTCGCTTCAGATTATAGTGAAAGGTCCCTGAATGTTCAAAAGATATTTTTTCTTCAAGATAAAGCTAAAAATAAAGCTGTGTGTGTGTCTGTGTGTGTGTCTGTGTGTGTGTACGTGTGTGGCTATTTTCTCCACTAACTCCTAATCTCATCTGCATTTGGACCAGTCTGCTGCACTTTAAGGTCAAGCCAATCAAAGAAGCGATGCCTGATAAACACCATTTGATTATTTGAATACATCAATGGCAACAATCAAACCTAAAGATTTTAAATGTCTGTTTTTTTTACATGTCTCTGATTTGGTCCAGAAAGGTCCACCACTGCACAAAATCAGAAATAATGCCTCATCATCTGTGTTCCTCTGCTTTTGTCGATGTTTTAGACGAGCAGTCACATTTTTAGATAAGCTGCAAGAGTCTGATCACAGCGTGCTTTTTTAAAATTGACTTCTGAACAGTCACAAGTCTCTTCGCCTGAAGTCTTACAGCTCCTGAAATCCTATTTATATCAAATTAAAAATACCATCCACAGGCCATATACTAAAAAAAACAAGCACTGTGTCCTGCTGACGAAAGCAGTTTAAACCCAACCAAGACCTTGAAGTCAACTCAAAAGATAACTGTAAAAATAGCCACTAGATATGTGCAAGTGTGTGGAAGCAAGGTTTCGATAACACATGGAGAATCAATCTTTAAAAAGGGTATATGTAAGAAGGTATTGCTTTTACAATTGTCACAGATGGATTAAGTTATTGACTTACAAAATACTTTTTTAATTGAGGCTGTTTGTAGGCTGAGGCCGTAAATTGTGCCAGTGAAATTATGTTTACGTAAGAAAGCAAGTCCAGAGAGAAACCCACCTGATGTGATTTTTTAATAAAACATTTGTGCTGCGAGCATCGTCACCCTGGATAATTTCCTAAAAGACAAACAGACTTAGTATTGGGGAGGCAGACGAAGACAAAGAGATTTAATCAAAGATGCAGAACAAACACACAGGTAGTCATGGCCCAATAACAATCACAATCTGAGTTAGCACCGAGGCTAAGGTCAGCTAAATTACTGGATGTCAAAAGGTCTGTCCGTCTGTCCTTATATGTGCACCAAACATAAGAAATGTTTCCCGCTAGGAGCAGCCATGGTACACAAAACAGCGACTATAACTTATTGATTTTTCCTCTGAGGGTGCTTTGTACACATCCGATTTCTCTGCGGTTGTTTGCCTGTCCATTTGTCTACTGTGAAGCAAACAAGCACAGATCCAAACCCGAATGCGGCACTATAGAATACAACATAATCCTCGTAGAATACGGAAAGCAGCATACTCATATAATTCACAACATTTTCATGAGGAATCCCAAGGGTGTCTCCGGTGTGACATCCTGCGGTGATTTACGTACATTAAGCCTTCACTCGAGAATTTATGAATGAGGCGGGAGCAGTTTCAGTCGTGTGGAAGTGGAAACGTGACATGTAGCTTCCCTGTTCAATCATCTCTCTGACATGGTGTGGACAGGTCAGTTTTATCAATCTAAACAGCTTAACTGAGTTGCATCAAAACCAGTTTGGAATACTGCATGGTACATCTAAAGGTTTTCTTTAAAAGTTTTGACGTAGGCCTAAGTTGTTTACGTACACCTGAGTGTGGTTTTATGTGCATTTATCTGCCAATGTATGGACATCTAGTGGCATTTTGCATTCACAGATATCATCAATTCATAACAACTTATTGACTCCGTCTCAAACTCAGTGTATTTGTGACCAAAACATCAGTGTTTATTGACCAGCATGGCCAAACAGGTTCATCAAACAGCACGAGGCTACATAGACTGAAAGTTGCACAAACACTGGTTGTGATCGAGTTAAACAACTATATACTAATCCTATAATACATGTTAGAATGATTCAAGGATACTATACCAACAATCTCCCAAAAAGTAAAACATGAAAGACGATATGAAGCACTAACACACTACCAATTACTCAAATGACTTTACAATATCATTATAATAATAAGTGAGGAGGATGACACGCTTATAATCCATCCACATTAATATTGTCCCTGTAACCTGTCTGCCCTCAGATGGCAGGAACATGCTGTTCAGGGTGACTCAAAGTCAGCTGATGTTGTATCTATCTGTGTTTCCATCCCTTCTACCCCCGTGGTTTCCATACTGGAGTTCAGGGAGCCTCAGGTGTCTTGCAGAGGTCCCATTAGTAGTTAGACTGATTTGTACACATGATCTAATTTACTCGTTCCTTCCTGTATTAAAGTTCCTTAATTCTCATCATTAACAAAAACCTTATTATATGAAAGGTATTCCACATTAAATATGCATATATAATAACGACTTGGTGATGGATACACTTTGAGCTCCAGCCTTGTGAGGATGTGCTGCCGTGTCTTGCAGCATAGTACAAGGTAATTGGTCGAGGAAGGATGAATGCACCGCCGCATTTTCTAGCGTAGTAAAGGAGCAAGAGAGTCGATCTATGCCCTGGCTATTTACCGGCATGGACTGGACTGGGAAGCATCGGCAATCACTTACCTTTTGATTCGCAGTCAGCGCAGAATTTATTATCTTCCAGCGCCAGCAAAGAGTTGAGGACAGCCTGGTATCTGTCAACGTCTTTCACAGATCTGCCCGTCATCATTGCACTGGTCCTCCTCCTCCACAGCCCCTGCGGTCCGAGCCGGCTTTTGTCAAATAGCTTCTTATTTGATCAATTGCAACACAGCAGTGTGTGTAAGAGCCGATGCACTCCCTTCCTCCTACTCCTCCTCCTCTTCCCCGGAAAGCAGGGCGAGTTTGTTTCACAAGATTGGATGATTGTCTCTCAGCCAACCGGCATGCGGGTTATGCAAATTGGCTACTAATACCAATCAATACGTAACCTGGAGAAAACAACTTCTGATTGCCAAGCTGTAAAATGTAATGCAAGGTCGACTTTAAACCGCATCTGTAACCCAACACTGATCTGACTCTCTTCCAGCTCTCAGACCGTCCTCTCTCTCTCTCTCTCTCTCTCTATCTCTCTCTCTCTCTCTCTCTCTCTCTCTCTCTCTCTCTCTCTCTCTCTCTCTCTCTCTCTCTCTCTCTCTCTCCTCTCTCTCTCTCTCTCTCTCATCATTTATGTATATGATATGAATAGCCACTACTTTATGTTTTGCATGCTATAATATATTTAAAAGCTGTATTTTCGCTTTATCAAGAACATACCAGGTCGTTTGGTTTATTTGACTGCCAATAAGTTACATATACTGCCATCCTGTGGTCAACTATAAGAATAGTTTTAAAAGTAGAGTGCCTCTTTTCCCCTCCAAGACGCAGGACGGCGATGAACAACCTGCAAACAGCCGAGGAAATGTTTGGTGAGACAGCTGACATAAAAACTAAGTTTGTAAAGCTACCAAAGCATTACCGGAAGTACATTCATTGAGACTTCAAAATAAAGTTAGCAATGTGACAAAGGAAGCAAAACAAGTGACCTTTATAGCTATATGTAAGGAAATTGGACCAACAACTGCTGTTTGTATTGAATGGAATTCGTTTCCCCTTCATATCCGTGCTTTGTATCACTCATGATATCTAAATAAATCCTTTAGTCTGAAGTATGACCGGAAGTTGTGGATTAGTTTGATACTTCTGGTTTTGCGTCTACTCTGGTGATTACGGAAATAACTGCTACGCCAGAATCAAATAAATAAAGGATTACATTCGAGTCGCTATCTGTGTAAGCCTGTATCACTGTCCACAATGTCCAGGCAATCCAACCGAACAACAGACAGCAAGAAGATGGTAGGCGACTCCCGCAGATTCAACGTCAACCAAACCTAGCTAACCTAGCAAGCAAAATGCTAACCGTAGCCTTGTAGCTAACACACCAACTGTCCATTCTCTGCAAACTCTGCTAGCAAAATAACCTGTCAGTCATGTGTATTTGTTTGACAGATGTTTCTATATATTTCAAGCTTTTGAAACTGGTGAATGAGTTCTTCATTCATTGTTAAGTACTGCTAACTTTGACAGGAAGTGTTACGTTAGTTCGTTGTAGCACGAGCTAAATAGTCTCTCTAAAGTTAGCTTTCATGCTCACTTTGCAGCCATTGTAATATTTACGATAACTTTCCAAATGAAAAAACGTATACATTTTTAACAAAACCTTGTATATATTTCTGTTTTCATGTTCAGCTCAGTCAATTCAGTTTTATTTGCACTGTTAAAAGGGTTGACATTAACGTCTTATAGCTGCAGTGCAGACTCAAGTGTGTGAAGAGTCGACTAAACATATGTATATGCAAGGGTGTAACTTTGGTTTGAGAAGTGAGGGACACACAAAACAGCGCGTCCTCCGCAATGAAACATTGTTCTCGATTTAATTCCATGTCCTGCCTTTCTACAAATATATACTAGTGACTATGGTGTTAACTAATCCAAGAAAAATGTGTAGTGTATATAATGAGTGTGCAAACGTATCTATCAATGAACCTGTTTTATTTGTGATGACCTCACATCCTACAGGGGGGTCCGGGGGCATGTACCCCCGGTAAGATTTGTTTCTTTAAATTGAAGTTGAAGGCATCAATCTGGTGCACAAATGAAGAGATTTATGGATACAGCTCTCAACACTCATATGAAACAGAACTGTATATATTTCAATACTCAAAAAGCCATTAGAATATGCTCACAACCAATAACACATCATTTATATACTCCTCTCTCCTATCTTTATTTGACCTAGTCTGCATTCTTTCTTTTATTTATGCATATTTTACTAATCACTCCCCTTTCAAACTGTGTTTTTAATTTTTTACTGACATTGGAATTATTTTTTTACTTATTTTGAACAACTATATTAAATAGATGGAAATATTTGTTTAGACCAAACCGTTTGAGACCCACTGAGATAACTTAAGACAAGTTTACAATATAATCACTCAGCGAGTCCTTTACCTCCCTGAGCTGATGTTATCTCAGCCTCTCAGTCCGAATAGATAGGACTCTCTCTCCTTATTGTTGAAACAGCTTCTAATCTCCGTTAGCTCCGAGCTAGCAGCAGATGCTAACAACAACCCTGTAACTCTCTCTCTCTCTCTCTCTCTCTCTCTCTCTCTCTCTCTCTCTCTCTCTCTCTCTCTCTCTCTCTCACACACACAAAATGTGCTCCTGACACACACACACACACACAAAAAATGCGCTCCTGACACACACACACACACACACACAAAATGCGCTCCTGACACACACACACACACACACACACACACACACACACACACACACACACACACACACACACACACACACACACACACACACACACACACACACACACACACACACACACACACACACACACACACACACCACACACACACACACACCACACACACACACACACACACACAGACGCTCCTCCGTGACGATGACCACTTGCGTAAAAAAAAACCATTTGAAAAGTGGGGGGGGGGGGATACAAACAGGATTTTGAAATGTGGGGGGGACATGTCCCCCCTGTCCCCAGTGGAAATTACGCCCATGTATATACGTCATGTTTATTATTCAAAGTGTACAATTATTATTAATTAATCAATTGTTTTATTATGCAATCACACGTCATTTCAGCACCAGACGCTTTCCCCAGTATGATCTGTTGCAGACATGGTGCAGAAGTAGCCCTGTATTTGAATGCACCTCTACACATTAGAGGCATTTATTTATAATTGACTAGCATGCTTCTTGCTTGTTTAATTTTAGCTGTGTCATGACTCATGATATAAAAATAGAATCAAATAGAGGTATTTACACAATTTTTTCTTACCTAATTTTATCATTATCTGTTTGTCACATCACCGTCAATATAGATCTATGTATTATTTAAGGTTTGCCCCAGTAGTTTTCCCCATTCAACAAGGAGGAAACCTGTTTTGCCAGACTCGATCAGTTAACCTTTATGCCCTTATTCCAGTGTGATTCATTTGGTTTTAGCAGCAGGAATAAAATGAACCTTTTTAATTTCCTGTTGTAGAACTCTGAGCTGTTCACCCTGACCTACGGGGCCCTGGTCACCCAGCTCTGTAAAGACTACGAGAACGACGAGGAAGTCAATAAACAACTGGACAAGATGTAAGTACCAACATTGCGTGTCATTTACTTGTGTTTGTATTCATGTAACTTGACAGCGAGAATGCAATTTAACATTGTTTCAATTCAGAGAACTGATGTGCATTATAAAAAACACTCAGACAACACACTTCCACTGTTACCACATTTAATTTGACATTTCACAAAATGCTTACTGCTATTTTTGCCTTTCAGCAAGCAATACACCTTTGTAGTAAAAAAGTGTACATCTCTGTGTCATTATTGTGACTTCTGTTGGTCATGTGTTCCAGTGTTTTAAGCCTTTTTAATGGTAAATTAGGGTTAATGATATGTTTTGTTCACACCCAACATTAGTTAACGATGTAGATGCCTAGCAAGTTAGCAACCACAATAACTTTTTGCTATATTTTATACAAACAAAGCATTATATTTTCTTATCCCAAATTGTTTTATTAAGTGCATTTGTCCTTACTTTATTTAATATATTTTGTTGTAGTTATTTGTGTATGCCAGTAAAAGTCAATTTAATAGGTTTCACATTACAATACATATCACATACCAACTTCAAAATACTAAAGCACACCAATACCAAAGACAGTGACACATACAGAACTAGTGTATGTTAACTATTTCAAGATATAACCTTCCTCTTGAGTACATAAACTGAGTTAATTTATTTCAACATGTAAAGGTTTATCGGTTGCTTGTTGAACCAACAGAAGGGAAGGGATTTTTCTGGCCTCTTGGATCTCTCCCTTTAAGTTGCACCTTAACACTGCTCTGACAAATTCTGCTGCCCTCTATTCATAATACGCACGCACATTCACAGTTCTGTGTCAAAGGTTTCCCTCTGATCTTGTCATTTTGAAGTTCATATGTTTTTTTTTATGAGAGAACTAAATATCCGGAAGGCAATGTTGCATACTGTCATCCCGCAAAATAAGATTAATGAAAATGGATGGGTTTTATAATTCAGGTATTCAAAACAGTCTGTCAAGCTGACAGGACTTTGGACTTGATGTACTTTTCTTGTTGGTTGTGCGTCTACCCTAAGCTCTCCCCAAGCTTATACATGATGAGGATTGTCTTACCTGTCCTTAGAAGGCAGTGAGTCCGCACGGCCCACTCTGCCAACCGGTCAGATTCAGACCTTTTTAGGATCGGGATGCATCAGTTGTCTCTAGATTCTATATTATGTTAAGTTGACTTGACCTTCTATTACCACGGTTATCATCATTTGCCAAGCATATGACTCTAAAATGTTTGGAGCATTTGGAAATGTCTAATATCTCTTTTACTATAATCTCCTCAGTACTTTTCTTCTACTATGGAAAGGAAAATTGACTTCATTAGTTTCTTTTGCTAATCTCTCTCTGTCTTCATAGGGGTTATAACATCGGAGTGCGTCTGATCGAGGACTTCCTGGCGCGCTCCAGCATTGGCAGGTGTCAGGATTTCCGAGAAACCGCAGATGTCATCGCTAAGGTAATTCAAAAATGTTTTCGGGCCAATCTGATCGAGACTGTGGTCTTGACCCAAAGACAAAGGTAGAGAGGGAAGGAGAGAGGACAGATCCAAATAATTGATGAGGGAAAGAAGGAAAGGATGTTGCTCGAGGTTGGAGGAAACTAAAGGTTGTGAATGAGCATAAAAACTTAAAGTCCCAGTGTGCTTCCTTCTAAACTTGAGGCCAAGATCCCATTCCTCTTTGCTTTGGTGATGGTATCCTTTACATTCAGAAGGCCAAGATTCACTTACATGTGGACTGACATTTAATATCACTCTTCAGAAAGGTGACATTTAGTGACACCCTTTTCTCAGTAACACTGTCAACATACTCTGAGTTAAGCTCTGAATCAGCAATGCTACACAACGCAACTCTGCCGAAAGGAATCCTTACTGAATAACCTGGCTGATCTTAGTACTGTTATGAGTATTACGATCGATCGGCCGATTCTCACTCTATGCCGATCGATCGCTGCTCTCTAAAAATGCAGATCGCGAGAGCCGATCGCATGACGTAAAATGATGACGTAAAATAATGACGTAAAATACATGCACTTTTCTCTGTGCGCGGCAAAACAAGCTCGCCAAAATGGCTTCACCAGTCTGGCAGGATTTGAAGGTGTCCGAAAAAGACAGTAAAATAGCGGTATGCAACGTGTGTGAAGCAGAAATCCTGCAGCTCCGCCCGCTGTGACGGACCGGTGAGCAGAGCGAAACATACACTAAGAGTTACACCTAACACACTTAGCTATTTTATCCACCTCTGGAACTAGCTAAACTAGTTATACATATATTTACTCTTCACTGTCGGGTCACTCAGTACTGGATCAGTGAGCTGCATGAGACGCTTCCGCTCATTTCTCCCGTGTTATTCTCCAAAGTTAATGTAAACTTGAATAATGCACTTCATTTGAATGTAATAATTATGTTGGTTGTTGTTTGTGGAAGCGCCAGTGAATGAGCCCCATTAACTGAGTTTTAAACATCACTTTAAATGGAAGATCCCCATAGGCCCCGCCCACTCGATCGGATCGGCGATCGGTATCGGCCAATACTGATTCCGGCGATCGGCCCCAAAATTGGCGATCGGAGCATCCCTAGTTATATGTTGCTCTTTAATATGTCTGTCTGTATTAATCCTGGCTCTTGGTCATGAAGAGAAGGGTCATGCCTGTAAATGGAGGACCACTGAGGGACAGTGGTTTGCAACGTGCAGCGATAGCCCTGCCCGAGGATATGTTATGAGCTCGAGCCAAACTCTGAAACCACCTCAGACTTTGTGTGAAATGTATCTGGAGGTCTGCGGTCTTCAGACTCTGGCCTGCTTACCACCCCCCGCACCAAACTGCGAACCTTCGGGGACAGAGCCTTCAGCGTGGCAGCCCCCATCCTCTGGAACGCTCTCCCTGCGGAGGTCCGCAACATCCCCACTCTTGACGCCTTCAAAAGGGCCCTCAAGACCCATCTGTTCACCAAGGCCTTTGGCCCCTAATCTATTTGTTGTTTTGTCTGTCTGGTTGTCTGACTGCCTTTTGTTTTGTTTGTTTTGCCCTGTTCTTCCTTGTAAAGCGACCTTGGGTCTCATGAAAGGCGCTATATAAATCCAAGCTATTATTATTGTTCAAAAACAGATTTTCATTCCATTTCATGAATGGTTTCTTAAGTTGTGTTGCTACTTCTTTAGCTTCAGTGTGTCTAAAGAAACTGTTGTCTGCACTGCGGACTCAGACTATTTAAGATAAGAAACATCCGCCCTGTGTCAGTGAATATTTTAGCGCGAGCAAACTTTGTGCTTGCATGAGGAAGCATGCCGACACATCACAGGGACAGTGCTGCAGAGGAAAAGAAGCAACAGAGACCAAGTTATCAGATATCAGGTGTGTGTGCGAAAAAGACGAGGCATTCGAGTTAATTTAATGTGCAATCCAACATTATTGCTTTCAGTTGAGTTACCCTGGAGATTCTGTCTTTGCTTCATCCACTTGTGAACGTGTTGTGGTTGTTTTCAGGTTGCATTTAAGATGTATCTGGGAACCACCCCCAGTGTGTCCAACTGGAGCCCGGCAGGAGATGAATTCTCTCTCATCCTGGAGAACAACCCGCTGGTGGACTTTGTGGAGCTGCCGGATAACCACAGCACGCTGGTCTACTCCAACCTGCTGTGTGGAGTCCTCAGAGGAGCCTTGGAGATGGTAAAGTCAACATACTCAATGATTTAAACAACACTTCAGATGCATCAAGTTGTCGTAAAAAAAAGTAGGCAATGATTTCTGAGCTACAACAATGAGATGGCAGAAGAATTCCCTGTTTCTCTTATTTTTAAATCTTATATTCAACTGAACATTTTAGTTTTGAAGACCGACCAAACAAGATATTAAAAGACGTCATCACATTGGACTTTGAATAGCTGTGAACTCAATTTCTAATAGATTTCCTTTGCACATTTAGAACATATGTTTTGCATAAGAACGTGACCTATTATTTGTCTGATTTAGGTCCAGATGGCCGTGGATGTGAGATTTGCTCAGGACACTCTGAGAGGAGACAATGTGACAGAAATCCGCATGAAGTTCATAAAAAGGATCGAAGAAAATCTCCCCGCAGGAGACGAGTGATCGGAAAAGAGATCCTTCCCTCCCCTTCTTGTGTCGAGATGGAGGACTGAGTCATACAAGGAACAAAATCAGACAATGAACTGAACTCAGAACATCAAGATGAGTGGTACATCTCAACTAACATTTCCTTGGCACCGATCTGTGCTCCAGTTTGAGGGAGAAGTTTCGTAAGGCTGGGCCATTTATCCGTCGGCATCCCTCGAGAAAAGTCACTTTTTCTTTTCATTAAATGTTAAAATATTGAATCTTTCTTGAAAATAATGATGGCTTTTCATTTGTATAGACTTTCTTTTGTTGGTGCATGGCTGGAGAGCCTGACCTCGTAATGTCTTTATGTTTGTCTTGTTGGTTATCTCTCTTTTTTTTTTTAGGAAATCACACTATATCGCTGCCAATTATATGGCATGTTAATTAATTTATGTAGAAGGATATGTCAAATAAAAGCGACGTATTTAATATGATGATTTTTCTCGTGTGTTTGAGTGTAGAGACTTTATGACACACACACACACACACGCACACGCACACACTCTGTGTCCTCTGTACCACCCTGTCAGTACTGTGGGACCGTTATTTCTTGAGAGAACCGCAGCCGCTTTCCAAAGGCAAACAATAACAGACCTAATGCCTCTCTTATGTTTGTTCAGGGTACATGGAAGTAATCTGTGTGGTTGTGTGTGTGTGCATATGTGTGTTTGTATCCCCTGTGCTTGGTTCTCGTTATCACACCTGTGAATGGCTTGACATCACCCTGAAGTAATGTAACAGAACTTCTCATTTAGACCTACTGCACACCTCGTCAATAACCGAAAACACAGGCAGCCACACACACACACACACACACACACACACACACACACACACACACACACACACACACACACACACACACACACACACACACACACACACACACACACACACACACACACACACACACACACACACACACACACACACACACACACACACACACACACACACACACTACATCATCCCTGGCCTTGCTTTAGAAGCAGAAATCTGGTCTGAATACACTGAGGACATTAGCAATGTTTTTCTTATTTTTTTTTTGTTTTATTGTGTAACAGAACAATAAAATCTAAACCAAAGTCATCAATCCGCTGAAAGCACTTTGAGGAAGAGATTGTCAGATACGGATTTCCTTTTTGCAAAAACCTGTCCGCTATTACTGGCTGGAAACATTCGGGCTCTACACATCCAATATTACAGCTGCAATTAAATGAACCCATTTCTGCTTTCACTGTTTTAGTATCCCGGCAAATTCTCCACAAAGCCACCAGAGGGCGCTGTTTGCATTCAGCTGTAGGCAGCATCATTCCCAGAATAAGGCTTAATTGGGCATTGCAGGAAAAAACCATTCACTTTATGTGGGAGTGCAGGCTCGAGCTGCCAGAAAATATAAATAAAAGGTTAATTTTCAGATTTTAAATATGGGAGGAGCAGAAAATGTGCAGTATTTAAGCAATGGAGTGGACGATGCCAATATCTTTGGCTGGAGATTAGACAAACTGTCTTTTTATTTCAAATGGCAGGGAAAATGTTTAAGGATTTCATACTTCCATTGCCTATTTTTAGGCATCTGCCCACTCTTTTCTGGGGTAGTGCTCATTTTAAAGGATAACAAATGGAAAGTGGAAGCGCCCTGACAGCATGCGGCTTGCAATAAGCCTGGTGGGCCATTAGGCGAGCTCTCAACACATTACGTACGCATATCTATGCACCTTGTAGGCCTCTGATGTGGATGTTGAATGGAAAGCGAGCAGGAAATAGCTTTTTGTGCAGAAGCTCAATGTAAATTACTTGGCAGAATTAGAGCCGTGTATCTAGGGGATGCACGCACAGCTGGATTTGTGTACTTGTGAAAACCTGTATCACTCTGCCATATGCTCGCAGGAATTTGATTTGACAAACACACATACATAGTGTACACAGAGGCTAAAGTGCACGATGAATTTATTACAACCTATCTACTCACAAATAGGTGTTAATGCACACAAGGACCTTGTCCAAACAGGCCGTTTTACTGTCTCCCAGCACTGGTGAGAGATCTGTTGATTGTTTCTGCAGTTTTACCCATTAAACAAGAACGTATGAAGACGACAAACTAGCTAATGCTCTGTTATGACTTCACTCCTCATAACATGCCCTTCTGTGATTTCCATTCTCTTTGCAAGACTGCAGATGTGTGTTGTGGCAGAAAGAAAACCCCATAGAAAAAGGAGTGATTGTTAAGACTATCTGATCCATGAGGAATTGCTTTGAAGATGCTATTTTTATCTATTGTGTACATACATGCCCTCTGGGAGAAGGACTGTTTTCATCACGTGGATACAGTTTGGTTTCTCCCATGGGCACTAGCATCATTTTGTATTTTATGTTTTTATCATCAGTAATATTTATTGCCTTATATTTAGTATAAAACTCTATTAAGACGGACCTGAAAAACAAGTAGCAAATGTTGCGAGCCGAGACAACGAGCGGCGATCTGCTTTAAGTCAGCTAAACGTTTCCATGTGGTCTTTATAGGAAACAAATGGTGAACGGCACGCTGTGACAGTAAAGCCCAGCACACAGCCTGGTGTTGACCTGATCTTATTGAATACTGCATCCCTTTCTTCTACCTCCACTCCATTTTCACCGTTTCCCCACTTTATTTTCTTGTTCATTGTTCCAGCCACTCCTCCTTCTTTCCATTTTCTTACCCTTCGTAATGTTTTACCGATTTACTTGAGGGAATCTAGCAGTCTCTAAATCAAATGAAGGATGTGTGATAGTCAAACCTGTTGGGAAATGTGCTGTCTCTCAGGTGAGGTAAGAACTGACTGGGGATGCGCTCACCCCGGGTTTCCAGAGGTTTCCGGAATGTGTGTTTTGTGTCAGATCAGTGGAAAAGGAAGACATTACAGCAGGATGAACAGCACTCACTCAAATCAGAGAATGCAGTCAGCAAACAAGGCTGTTCATGATCAGAAAAACATTTTTATGGACCTAATAATTCTCTCTGGCAGTGAAGCGATGGGAAAAAGGTGCTTGACTTCATGAACTTGTCTCTGTTCTGCACCTGAACGGATGCTCTCGTGACCATGGGACTTGTTGTTACATAAGTCACACTTGTCTGTTATGAAACATCCTGTTTGTGGTGAAATTGAGTTTTAGGGGGATGTTCTTTGGGGATTTATGTGCAGAAACACCTCATCAAATAAACATGGAAGTGGTTTTGAGAGGTAATTATGAGTCGATATGGTATCCAGTCACATTATGTACCCACTGAAAGCTGCCACAGCATCTGCAAGCCATTTGGAATATGATTCACCAACCACTTACAGACAAACTTTAAGCCCTTCTTATAACTCTAATAAATCATGCTCAATCTTTAACATTGACAGCTCAACCAATAGAAAGTGAAAACATTTTTTAGGACTCCTGAAGTTGTCTTTTGTTCATCAGGAGTGTTGGGTGACTTCAAAGACAAAAGTATGGATCACAATCCAGCTAACATGCTAAACAAAATCCTGGATTGCAAGTGTCATAAAGGACACCGTGTTAACCATGAAATCAGGAAGACATGGCAGTTTGAGAATCGTCTAGTTTGTGTCTCGGGAGTGAACTGGACGCCGCCGAGCCATTTAATGCCTTGTTTTGAGTTTTTTCTCCTTGCCTTTCTTCCAGGCTTTTTGGATGGGAGCTGCTAAGCTGCCTTCACTCTGCTTCCAATTTCCTCCTGCTCTTTTGTTCTTCCTCTTTTCTCCAGGATCTGATGGAGAGGAGTTTGTAGACGTTCCTGATGATTCAGGTTTTACCCGTTCCAGATCCTCTTTATCTTTGAGCCTCATTTTCCCACAATACACTCAGCTTTTTGTCTTCTCCCGCTTTTCTTCCCTTTTTCCTGAACCCTGCAGCCGCTTGGAGCTGGAGTTTATGTAACAGCCGCAAACTTTCCAGCTTGGAACGGCCTCACTTGAAGATGGAGAATGAGTGGGGGAGAGAAAGAAAAAAAGAAAGTGTCATGTGATATTACGCTGGCCAGTCCTGAAGGCAAACGGCACCTCACCTTAGACTTCATTATTCCAGGGCCTTTCCTTCTAAAAGCACATATGTAAGCATATATTTACATCGCTCTCCGAGGCAGTAACAAATACGTTAACTCCAATTGAAAAGCAGGAATGTGAAAGTCCTGGTTTGCCCTGGACTAAAATCAAACCAGGCTTCCCAACCAGAGCACAGGGCTGCCTCAAGGCTGCACACCAGCTGCACTCGACGGGATATCACCGCTCACCGCTGCCAAGCAAGACCCGAGCGAGTGTGTGTATCACATTAAAAGTTTGGAGTGACAAAACAAACACCATACATTGATTAGAGCACTACCGATGACACACGTCTCCCTAGCAGGTCATCCATTTAACTTTAAGAGAACGTTATCCGAGCTATTATCACAACATAAATCAAGAAAGCACCCCAAAGCTTTTATGTCTTCAGCAAATCATTTTTTATCTGCCCACTTCAAACACCTTTCACACCAGGCAATGTGATTGTAAGGGGTCTGGGTGTCCCATTATCCTGGCTACTATAAGTGTGAGTTTCCATATAAAACACCTCAAGCTGTCACACTGGAAAAGACTGCAAGGACACACTGACTGTAATATGCTGATTGGAGGTCGATGATAAAGTTCCCAGTGTGGTAAAGGCATTATTAGATATATTTCGATTCATACTGTGGTGTACATTTTTAAGCACACTTGGAAATGTTTAGTAATATAACCCTTGTTTTGTGTGTTTCCTATAAAGCTAATAGTTTAACCCATTCTAATGTAATTTAAATACATTAAATAGCAAAAAAGTCTATTGGATTTTGGACCGCAAAGGTGACTTTCAGTTCATTGCAATCTGTCTAATAGTTGTTCAATCATAAGCAGAAATGTCAACATGCTGCTTGGCCATCAGGAGGTCATCAGGATACATAATTAAGAACAAGTGTTAACTTTGATCTGCTGGTATTGCTTGTTGAAATATTTCAGTCTGGACGAAAACAGGGCATCCCCTGCGAAATGAACCATTGTAGACCATGTTCTACCATGGTTCATTTAACCATGGTCTACCATGGTAGACCATGGTTGGGATATGGCACCACAGTCAACCATGGTAGAGCACTGATATAAACCATGGTCCACCAGACTGGAAATAATATAAATTAATACAAGCTTTTCAATAGTTTCAAGCATTTAATTTTAAAATATTTGTATAGATCATGTTAATTGCACTTAATTTCATCTACAGTACACTGTCACTCTATAGTTGCACACACACTCATTAAATGCTCATTAAACAGTTGGTGAAAATGTAAAGACTATTTTATATACATTCATCAGGTGACGGTGCCTGCATGAGCCTCATTAGAATGATTGTCGACCATGGTTTCTGTAGACCATGGTTTCTTGAGATGACATTGTGACCATGGCAGGCTGACCATGGTGGACCATGGTGGACCATGGTTTCCGGAGTTGACATTGTGACCATGGCAGGCTGACCATGGTGGACCATGGTTTCTTCCCCATGGTACTGTGACCATCATGGTATTCCATTGCCAACCATGGTATTACCATGGTTGGCAATGGAATACCATAGTGACCATGGTCAACCATGGTTACGTTTCGCAGAGGATTGACTGCGGCTGGTTCAGCTAATAAAAAGTGTCTTTTTAACTATACTGATCGCATACTTCATAATCATTTCTGCTCTTTGACCTTTTGTCCCTGATGAAAAAGTCAGCAAAGTGTTCACATTGCTACTCCAGGTATTATTATTATTATTATTATCAGGTTTAGTGTTTCTCCATCCCATTATTGCTGGAGTCTGTTGTGTACCCAACTGTAAAGCCTTCAGAGTCTTTCTATTGTTGCCAAGTAAAACCTTTCATAACCTGCTCGGCAGTGAAACAAAGGCCTCAGGGTGATTGGGTCGTATTCATCCGACAGGGCAGTATGCACAGAGCAGGCCTCTTTAGTGATCCATAATGCTTGTGAAAGGTACAGTACTCACACAACATAGTACAGCTGTCCTGTGCTCTCGGGGGCAAGACGTCTGCACAGTTTTAAAAGGATCTAACTGCAGTAGGATTTATGCTAATAATGTGGGTTTTTCGAGCAGCATTAGCATAAGTAACACAATTTATCTCTCTGTACAGCACTTTGGTCTGGAGGTTTTAAAGTGCTATATAAATAAAGTTGGATTGGATAAGAGAGCATGTTGGTAAAACAGGACATTATTTGTACTTCACTATGTATTGTGTTTTTGTCTGAGAGAGTGCAAGGGGACATATGTGCGTGTATTCATTGACCTTAAAATACATGCATACATATGTTTGGCTGTATAATGGGATTGTATTCTCAAATGGCCTCGTCGTGCCAAACACGTGTAGCTTGGATGTTCAACTTTTGCCTTTCCCATTTCCTCGTTCATGCCATTCAGTATTGTAAGCACTACGCCAAAAGTTCGTCTTAATTTTTAAGGCATGGAATTTTTAAGGCATGGAATTTGTGATCTCTGTGTGCGTGCCTACATATTGTAGAAGGTTTTCTCCCTACATGTGTACACGTGTTCGTCTGCTTAACCTATGTGCCTCCCTTTGTGATTTTGTAACTCATTCAGTGCAGAGGTGTTGAAAGCGCTCTCTGTGGGCCTCATAACGCACAAACCTTTTTCCAATTAGGGCGGCCAGGTTGGGCTCAGTGGTGCTTACATCTACTGTAAATCTGACCCAGACACAACCCGACTGGGTCCTACTCCAAAGGGACGGATGCAGAGAGGAAGAGGGAGGAAGCTGTCAGAAGCTGTGTTTCCGGGCCTCTCGTGCTAGATGTCAGAGTCTTGCCCTCTGACTGTCTGCATCTGCATCAATTAGCCAGTTTAAGGACAGCCATATGGTTTCATGCAGGGAACAATTAAAAAGCCAGACCAATTCGGATCTCTCTGGCCATGTTACAGCCACACACATGTCCACATGCAGCCACAAACGGTCCCTTACGCAAATATCAAATATTCGGTCTAACGAGAAGGAGGCCTCATGTCAGAATAAAGGTCTCTAGCATTTATTTGTAATGAGTGGGTCTCTAAAGGCCCTGACACACCAAACTGACACCAAAGAACACGTCCCGACGGAACACGACTGTTGTGTCGCCTCACGTCTCCTGCGTCTTGGCCAACAGTGGCACTGGAACACACCGCAAAAACTTCAGCCGACGGCCAAGTAGCACGTACGAACTGCGCATGTGTAAGTGGCAATAACTCTCCTTACCAGCAGGCGGCGGTAGTGTGTATTAAGGGGGAGGCTGTGGCTCAGTAGAAGTGTGCTGGACTTCGAATCAGGGGATAGCAAGTTCGAGTCCCACTGCAGTCAGCATGTCGTTGTGTCCCTGGGCAAACACTTCACCCCAAATTGCTCCTGTGGGGATTGTCCACAGTACTGAATGCTTTGGGTAAAAGCGTCTAACAAATGACATGTAATGTAATGTAATGTATTCGTCAGAGGCAACAACCGGAAGACAGTGATATAAACAAACAACAAATAGCGTGTGCGTTCCATTTTCGGTTTCTTCTTTCCAGATCGCCATGATGAAAAAGAAACTCTTCCTTCCAGGTGAGATGAAAATGAAAAAGAATAGCCGTCTGTGTGCCTTCTTAATTGTTTGTTTGGGTCCCTCACTTCCTTTTCGCTTCTCATGCACTAATTCGCAAAGCTGAACAGCCAATCATGCCCCTTTCACACCAGCGCCTTTTCAGCTCCGGCTCGGAGCTAGAGCCTGAAAAGCGCCGGGTTTTCCTGTTCACACCGCAGCGGCGCCGGCTCTTAGCTCCGGAATCCGCTTCATTTCCAGCTCCAAAAAATTGTCGGTCCAGAGGCAAGAGCTTTGGAGCTAAGAGGCGACGTCGCTTACGTCTCTCTTACGTCGAGGCGTGCAGGAAACTAAACCCACCTCCCATGGGTCGACTGTTATGCCTGCCTACAAGCAGTAGTGCCTATAAACACACTTTATAAAGTCAGGCAACACTAACCAGGCTTCGTGTGATTCTGTTTATTTGTGCCTTACTTTGACCATCCGTTCACTGTTATCGATCATTGTGGAGAGAGGCAGACGTGTTGTTTTGTATTATTGCAGCTATCGGATGCAAGTAGTCAGTTTAGCTTCGGTTGCTATGCCAACATCACCCGTTTTATACCAGAGAAACTTTCATAACAGCGTTGTGATACCAAACAGCGTCAATTCAGACTGACACACATTCACTTAGGCTAAGGGGAACTGGGGATATGCATCAGCTGCTTGTGAGTCGGACAGTGAATACTTTAGAGCGGCCGCTGCAGTGTGAGCTAACCGGGAGCTAACGGGAGAATAAACTCCTGTGGAAGAGCTGCACTGCAGCGGTCGGTAAATGCCGCAGAAACACATGAATAAACAATGAACCACGGCACTCTGGAGCAAAGCATAAGGTTGGAGAAGTTGTTATTCAATTTATTCTGGCTTCGTGTGATTAAAAGCAACACGATCATCGACCCGACGCAGTTGTTGTTGTTGTTGTGAGCTGCCGTTGGGGAGCAAATCAGCGATGTAAACGGTGACGTCATGACGCAGCAGGGGCAGCTCTGGGGCGCCAGTGGGCGGTGTGCACAGAGCGGGAGCTGAAAAGGGAAACCGGAGCTGAACCAGAAAAGCTCCCGCTCGGAGCTAGAAACTGAAAAGCGCTGGTGTGAAAGCCGCATCAGTGATTTCTTTGGCCGACGGCCTTGAGCCGACAGCCTCCCAATTCAACATGTCGAATCGACGGCGGAAGGTGTCGGCGCGGCCGAAAAGACATGACGGTGCGGGACACACCAATCTGAGCAGGGCGACAGGACGCTCATCGACGGCCAGACATCTATCGACGGCCAAAATCGGCTTGGTGTGTCCGGGCCTTAACTGTCACTGAGAGAAATTCTCCTTGTGTTTGTCTTTCCGGCCATCATCATAGCCTTCATCAGGCAGTGTGTTTGCACCGGGGACAGGAGACCCCGCTTGATGAGAAACTGTAAGAAGTGATCGGGGAATCCCTCCGGGGTGGAGTCATGACGACTGGATCTGAATTATGTTTTCGTATTTGGTGGTTTGCGTCCCAGCTGTCGATCAGCTGTGCGCAGCGTCTCCACTGCAGCCTGTGCATCTCAACCCCCCCCCCCCCCCTCCCCGCAGCAACTCTATATCCACCAGTTAGAGGAAATACAACTAATGTGTTGTGTTATATTAGCTGTATAATTGACCACTTATGGTGTTGTTAGTGTCCAGATCTCCTGTGTTTTACGAGCGACTTATCAAGTCTTAGCAAACGGCATAAAACATGATTAAACATGGTAGTATATAAAACCATGCTCGTACAACCTATAGAAATGCAAAACCGCATCATTTATGAGAAAACATTTCATAACATTAGCACAACATATTCGAGGTGGTTTTAAATAACATATCCGTATTTATTTATTTCTCCAAGTTATGTGTTTGTGTGCACTGAGGAGTCTCAAGCAGGCGTTTGTTTAATCATTTTAAGATTGGCTTTAATCAATGTTTGAACATGAATTATTCATATATGATAAATGAGAGGTAGCATTTTATTTATGGTATTATTTCCACATATTTCTCTCCATTCTTCCTTCTGCCAACGGCGTCGCAGTTTCTCGTCTCTCCCGTTTGTGTGCTTGGTGCGTACGCATGGGTCAGAGTTTGCGTGGAGGACCGCATGTTTTCCCGTCAAGTTAGTATTTTATAAATCGCAAACATTGCGTAGAAGCTGGCGTACGCCATTTTTTGAGCGTATATCCCTTTATAAATGAGGCCCCTGAGCACAATGTGGTTTATGTTTCAGAGTAACTATGAACCGATTTTGTTGGTAATATGCTATGAGACTATGGCATTATTTCCTATTTCCGCGTCTGTAATTCCATCAAGGCGATCCTTTGATTCAGAAATGTAGCTATAATCAGTTAAACCAAAATGATATTCCAAAGAAACAAAGGAAAGAGGAAACATGATAACTGAAAACAATCCATTTTCAGAATACCACATTTGGTTTCTTTTGCTCTCGGTATGCACCATGGAGACATTTTTAGTGGATATAAAAACCAGTCGAGCCGACTGAATGAGACTCGAATGTCCTCAGAGATGTGCTTTGGAAGAAAAAAGTATGACTCCAACTGTAGAGAGCATCCAACATTCACATTTTTCTCTTCACTTTTATCTGTTTTTTGTCCTCTGTTTTATTTCCTTCTTGGCAGGTGTGAATGACTTCAAATCGATGATGCTGTGAGTAAAAAAATGAAGACTTACCGTAGCCACTTTCTTAGTTTCTCAGAGCATTCATCTGGCATGAGTAACCAGTTCATGTCTTTGTCCACATTGTAATGCATCCAAGAAAACCTTTCTATGCATACTATTCCTTCCACAAATCAGAGCATTGAACAGATGATTAAACACTTTCTACAACTGTTGTATGGATTGCCAAAACATTATGTGCAGACATTGTCGTCCCTGTAGGATATATTTAGTTGATTTCCGTTATCCCATGACTTTGATACCACCATAATGGTCACTTTGTGGGTTTCAAATTTGATTCCTTGACAACTAGTTGATGTATTGCTGTCGATTGCACAAGGGGCTGATTGATTGCCAAGAAATATGGAATTGACCGTGTATTGTCTCAGGATGATTCATAATCATTTTGGGAATCTATTAGCTTTTCATTTAGCACCATTTCCGTATATGACCAAAACATGTTGAACAAATTATATGCGAATCAGCTTAATCATGTTATTCGCATAAAGTAGAATGGTAAACATCATCTGCTAAACATAAGCATGTTAACGTTTGCAGCAGGAACTTGGCATTTAATTTAATTTTAATTTGTTCCGTTCATGGTTTGCAAAACTTAATGTTTAATAATTGTTTACAAAACATGTCTCTGTATACACACCATTGAGCGAAAAGGAGCATGGAGAAGAAAATAATCTTATATGACCCGCCCCTTTCTAAAAAATAAATAAATAAATAGAAATAGATGGTCTGTTCTACATATTTCTTATTCACAGCCAAACATAACAGTATCGTAGGAAAATAAGAGAAACACAAAAACTTACTACAAAAAATATTTAGTTCCCACTTGACAGTTAACGGAAAGAGACATTTGACATTTATGTTTGGATTTATCCACAGCTTTTACACCGTTTTCCCAATAGAAACTATTAAAACAGCTGCTTGGTTTGTATATTGATCAGAGTAACTTGCGCAACACTAAACAAATCCCAAATCTTAAATCCTCTTGACAGCAGGTTCAAAACTCTAATGGTTAAAAGTGATTCATAAGTGATCTCACTGATGGCGCTGTAGTAATGGAATATCCTGCAACCAGAATTCAGTTGAAACACTAATTGTACTCCAACACCTGAGGCCAGAGACCGCTACCATCCTGATGGCGACACCTCCGCTATGAATGCTCGATCCGCTAGGCTGGACCTGGTAATGGTGGCTCAAAGAGTGGACTGTTCAGAGACACAACCCCCCATTCACACCCAGCTCCGGTGCTGCATGGTCTGGTTCAACTTTACAACACGAAGGGGGGGGAGGGGGGGGTCTTAAAAACATGCCCTGTCACTACTCAACCTTCAAAATATGTCACTGATTTTAACATATACACACACACACCTGCCCACATGGCTCACCAATCTTTGACATGTGCTGTCAGGAGGGTGGGGCTGTAGGCTCGGCAGCGTTTTTATGATGTCATGACATCATCGGGCCAGGTGATGGAGTGCTGTGTCATGCTTTGTTTGGTTTTCCAGCTCTAACCGTTTTAGCAACAACACCAGATCTGGGAAAACATGTCAGTGGGGGGGGATATAACGGAGTTTGGCGGACACCGGTGAGGAGAGGAAAATAACATAAAATAAGAACCCAGGGGGTGAATGTATTCAGAAGGAATTTGTGTTTGAACGTAAGTGTGTAATTATAACAAGGTGCTACAGTTTCACCTCCCTAAACCAGTGCCTTTCACACCTCAGTGACCCCTGACCCCCCTGCATGCAACACAACACTCACATTGTGTTCTACATGAGGCACCTCAGTAGATTCATATTTAACATACTGTATAATCGTAGCATATACTTTAGAGCATCGTGAAGTTTGAATTTTTCTACCATTGGCTGCAAAATGGACATGAAATGGTCATCTGTCACTGTGGATAAATTAAAAGAGATGATAAATCTCTTTTAATTTATTTATGTTGAAAAACTTACATTGTGTAATAATGCCATTTGCAAGCAGGCTTTGTACACTGTAGATGTTAATAATGCAACACAAATGCTTTGAACAAATTTGCTAAATGTTCACAATTTATCGATGATAACACAGTTGCTAATAAGATGCTTTTTGGCAGACACATTACTTTTTGACAGAGCTCACATGAACATGTTTTTACAACAGAACCTGAAAAATGTTGCTCACAGTGTGAATGATTATATTAAGCAAGTGTAATATTAGGAAGATATTTTTATAGTGTCCAAATATTAAACTGTAGGTACTTATACGGTTAATAGTTTTTTGTGTTTGCTATAATAATCAAAAAAATCCAAAATCATTCAATGTTTTTTTCCAGTCTATGCCCGGGAACCCTTCAAAGAGTGGAACAAGAGAGGGTTGTCAAGTTAGAAATTGAGAATAAGCATGACCACCAATATGTTTGGCTACTACATAAATAACAGAATGACTGTGGTCAGTAGTGTAAGGTGTGGTGCTTGAATCAGCAAGGAAAGAATGACAAGTGCAGTGGAGGGTTTCACGGAGAGTGCGTCATTCATTAGCACCTCTTTATAGTTGTTTACCTCCTTTATAAAAGGTGCACTGTATCTAAAAATAGGAGCTCGTGACATGTTTGGAAAATTGCATCTGATGTTTCCATTTTCCCGTATTTGGCATTTATGTTAAGTGTGTGGTGGGCTTGAAACTAAAAGGATGGTGGTGTGATGTGAGCAACACCATCTGGAGACCCCGCCCTTGCTACTGGTGATATAAAGGACAAGTATGCTTGTAACACTAACCAGCAGCCCAAGGAAATATTTTCCAAATCTTGATAGATCTCAAATCCATATTTGTTCTCTTTTTATGTGTCCATATTTTTCAGTAATATGGAATCATCAAACATCTTCATATTTGAATGTATATTGCAACAAGCACGCATCAGTTAACCTTCAAAAAGCCACTTACATATTTGAAAGTGGGATGGTACCAATGTTTCCGGTCTAATGTTGCTGTTTTAGGGCATCGAGGGACTGGGAGATTTGTGGATGCCTGCCACAGCTGACAGTTGAGGACACTGTAGGAAAAAGGAAGTGGGATGCACTTGTCAACATGGCGTAGGAAGTGTGGTCAATTCAGATCAGTCCAATTGCGTAACAGCATAAAAGGACTTTGTAAAAACGATCCAAACCTAAAGTAATACATTGTGGAGCCTAACTAGGTACAACTTGTTATCTTTGGACAGTTGGCACAACTTAAGACTGGTTTGCATGATGAGTTTTTAGAAAGCCATCTTAGATTAATGGCAGCATATTTCAAATTAGGACAATTGTAGAGCACACTATGCCTTGAGATCGTTCATATTGTTAGACTCTTTTAGATAAAACGTACATATTGAGTTGAAATATTTTGACGGCTTTACTATTTTCGCTTCAAGAGACACTTTTTTCCTCTTGATTTTACAAAAATACATTTTAAGATTCATCAATCTAAATTAATTGAGGGTCCAAATTGGTTTCTCTTTGGTGGGAACGGATCCCAAAGATAATTATGAAGTCGCTGGTCCAAGATAATTGGCTTCTATTGTTCTTGTCTGGATGAGTAACACAGCTTTTTCTGCAGAGGAGGAGAACATCGGTCATGACACTTCCCAGATTACCGTAGCCACGTTCTAAGTGAAACTGGAGAGACAAATACCAGGGAGATCTTTGGCTATCTAAAGATATCAGGTATGGGAGAAAGTCGATTAGAGGAGATATGATTTGGCCAAATTGAGTGAAATTGGTCTGAGGTCTGCACTCAGTACATGTAGAGAAACCACAGCAAAGCAAGTCTCCCATTACTCATTTCTTAGCAGCATAATTTGCTTTTTTTAAATCTTGCTCTTTCCACATCTCCAACTCACTCAGCTTCTCCTTTCCATACTTTTCTCTCCATGGTGTTACAGTTTCAAAGTGATGATTCCATTTTTTGCCATGGTTTGGAGAGCATATTTCTCCAAACCATGGTCTTCAACACAGATGTAACACGGCATAGCAGGCCTAGCCCAAACGCATTTTCCTTCATAAACCTCTCGATTCCCAGACTATTATGCTTGCATATTTCAATCACCATGGAGCGCAAGTGAGGGGTGGAGGAGGAAGGGAAGGGAGAGAGGGAATGAGAGGGGAGGAATGAAAAACACAAGGTCAGCGAGAGAGACATTTCTTTCTTTCACACCATGTGTTACTGTAAGATATTCATTTCCTCTGTGATTCCTCTCCCTCCCTCCAGCGCTTTGTTTTTCTTCTCCATCACTGTCAGTGTGCACCGGCTGAGGTAGTCCAGGTCGCATCAAGTCCACTTGATCGTGTCTCTATCTAGGATCCCTTCCTCCAAATCGGTTTCCCAAGTTGTGGACCGTGCAGAGTGCAGCTGTGGAAACCCGAGAGTTTTTTGTTGTAGTTCTGCACGGCCAAAGGCCATTCAAAATGAGCATGTTTGACTTCTGAGCCTGGTTATGTGATTGAACTAAAGGGACAATCTTATTTATGAAATGTAATCTAGATAGCGATCTGTTGTCTTCCTGTGAAATGTCTTGTCAGGATTGGATTGACTGAAAGATAACAAGGCGGCAACACGACAGGTTTTTTATTTGCAAGCCAGTGTCATGTTATTAATTGTTATCAGGCAGTAATCAATAAAACAATTTTTTATTTAGGCAAATGGGAATTTCCATGTTTTTGTCTACTTCTTTTCTTGTAAGCCTGAAGTTAATACTTAACAGCGCAGTATGGCTGAGACTTAAGACATACTTATCATCAAATCATATAAACACGACTGAGGTTGTACTTCCAAATGCAAACCATTCTGGCAGACAGAGTGGACATAAGTCGTTCCATGTGGAGGCCTTGCTAAGTGTCACATGCGGCTTGTTGCAGCTCTTTGGTTCCCATGCACAGTAGCCAAGGACCCTCATTACTCGTGTGTTTTCATTTAAGTCTAAATGTGCTGTCACTAATTGGTTACATGATAGAAAACTGAAAATCAAAATAAGGAACAGGATGTTTATGACATCTAATCTGATTCAAATGTAAATCGTCTTTGTACAAGATGTACTGTGATAAGCAGATCAGAGTTCGTGTAGACACAGGTGTTCACAAACGCTCTAACAGTGGTTTGTTTTGCTGACAGGAAACTGAACTCAGGGTAACCATAAGGTACCATTCCCTCATGTACCTCTTGTGAACTTTCATTGTGGTCATTTGAGGATGTGTTCTTTTTGTATGGTTGATAAGACTCATGTCAGTTTAGCATTTCTAACTGTTAGGTCCTAGTATAGTTGCGGAGTTGTCAAAAATAATAACCATTGTTCAAGCTCCATCAGTTAAGCTATTCATCATTTAAGTGTAATTTAAGAGCATTCAAACGATGTGTCTAACAACCACTGCTGTAATGTAGGAGTTCATGAAGGTATAAAACAGTTATTGGAATAACTTAATAGTTATTATTATTATTATTATTATGAATAACCGCAACCATGAGAGATCCCTGAGCAAACAGCTACAACTGCCATAGATAAAAATAGCCTTATGGCTCAGTTAGCAACCCTTAATGTTTACAGTCGGTCCAAATAGGCAGTTTGGGTAAATGTTAGCCTCTCTGTCCTGCTCTTTATTGAAATTGGGATTTTTTTAGCATGCTATCATGTATGTTTCGATCAAGTGCATTCTTAAAATACCTTTTAAGGGTTCATAATTTAAAACAAGTCAGTGGAAAACATTAAAAATGTCAGCTGGAGGCAGTGTTTTCATCTAGGCTACTCATGGAGTAAACGTTAGCCTAATTAGCTTGCTAGCTACAGCTGATAAGCAGATCAGGTTTTCGAGTAGTAAATCTGCCATTGCTATCATCGTAAACTTCATGGCATTTGGAGGAGTGCATTAATCAAAACAGAGCATTTGTCATCAGACGATACCTTCTTGTTTTCTGAGGACGTCACCAAAGCATTGCTGGGATAATATTTAGCCAGGTGCTGAATGTGGATTGGGAGACGTTTATAGAGCTGAATGCTTTATGGAACCCATATCCCTCCCATAAGCCCTCTTCCGGATCAGAGCACTAATGCAGAGGTCTGCCAGTGTCCTCCAGAGAGAAAAAGAAAGAGAGAAAGATGGAGTGAAGATGAAAAAGCAGGACACAATGATGGAGAGAGCAGAAAGAAAGTGAATACCAGATATAGATACATATATATTACATTATATTTCATTTAGCTGACGCTTTTATCCAAAGCGACTTAAAATAAGTGCATTCGACCAAGAAGATACAAACTTAAAGAAAACAGAATCATACATTAGGTTTCATAGAGCCAAACAATTTAAAGTGATACTCAATAGGCTTTAGATAAGCCAGTCCTTTGTTAGTATATAAGTGCTTTGTTAGTATGTAAGTGCTTAGTTAGTATATAAGTGCTTAGTTAGTATCTAACTTAAACAAGTTTCATTTTATTGCTCGAAGTGGAGTCGAATGAGATGAGTTTTCAGTCTGTGCCGGAATATGTGCAAGCTTTCTGCTGTCCTGATGTCAATGGGGAGCTCATTCCACAATTTTGGAGCCAGGATAGCAAACCCACGTGTTTTTGCTGAAGGGAACTTGGGTCCCCCTCGCAGCGAGGGTGCAGCGAGCCGTATGCAGAGCGGAGTGCACGTGCTGGGGTGTACGGTTTAACCATGTCCTGGATGTAGGAAGGGCCAGATCCATTCACAGCATGGTACGCAAGTACCATTGTCTTGAAGTGGATTCTAGCAGTTACTGGAAGCCAGTGAAGGGAGCGGAGGAGCGGCGTGGTGTGGGAGAATTTAGGAAGGTTGAAGACCAGGCGAGCCGCTGCATTCTGGATGAGCTGCAGAGGTCGGATGGCACATGCAGGTAGACCAGCCAGGGGGGAGTTGCAGTAGTCTAGGCGTGAGGTGACGAGAGCCTGGACCAGAAGCTTTCTGGGTCAGGAGGGGACTTATCCTCCTGATGTTGTAAAGAGTGTATCTGCAGCAGCGGATTGTAAAGCGATGTTTGCAGTGAAGGACAGTTTGTTATCTAGGGTCACACCCAGATTCTTTGCAGTCTGAGTCGGGGAAACAACAGAGGTGCCGATGTTGATTATTAGGTCAAGAGTGGGACAATCTTTTCCCGGAAGAAAAAGCAGTTCAGTCTTGTCAAGGTTGAGCTTGAGGTGTCGAGCAGACATCCACTGAGAGATGTCAGCTAGACAAGCAGAGATGCGTGCGACCACCTGGGTCTCTGAGCGGGGAGTGTCGTCAGCGTAGCAGTGGTATGAAAAACCATGCGGGCTCATGACAGATCCGAGCGAGTTTGTGTACAGAGAGAAGAGGAGGGGATCGAGGACCGAGCCCTGAGGGACCCCTGTAGATAATTGACAAGGACCCTCTCCAAGTTACCCTGTAGGTGGGTCTTTGAGGTAGGAGGTGAGGAGGGAAAGTGCAGAGCCTGAAACTCCAAGTTCTTGGAGAGTGCGAAGGAGGATCTGATGGTTCACTGTGTCGAATGCAGCAGACAGGTCCAACAGGATGATGATAGAGGAGAGGGACGCTGCTTTAGCAGTGTGCAGTTCCTCAGAGACAGCAAGGAGGGCAGTTTCTGTGGAGTGACCTGCCTTGAAACCAGACTGGTGCAGATCCAGAAGGTTGATCTGATTGAGATAACAGGAGAGTTGTTTAAAGACAGCGCGTTCAAGTGTTTTAGACAGGAACGGGAGGAGAGAGACAGGCCTGTAGTTTATAACATCAGACGGGTTGAGAGTGGGTTTCTTCAGGAGAGGGTTTACTCTTGCCTCCTTGAGACTGTTTTGAAAGTGACCAGACGTTAGAGAAGTATTGATGAGATGGGTGAGGAATGGTAGAATATCAGGAGCGATAGTCTGAAGGAGGTTTGAAGGGATAGGGTCCAGAGGACAGGTGGTAGGGCGGGCAGAGGTAATGAGGGTAAGAACCTCACTTGGAGAGAGAGGGGAAAAGGAGGTCAGTGTGTGGGTGAAAGGAGGGTCTGGTGACCCAGTGGTGAGTAAAGGTGAGTCAGAAAAAGAAGAGCGAATATCATCAACCTTTTTTTGAAACTAGTTAACAAAGTCGCTTGACAGAAGGGAGGAGGGGGAAGTGGCTCTGGGGGGGTCAAGGAGGGTGGAGAAGATAGAGAATCGTTTTTTGGGATTGAAGTGGGAAGAATGGATCTTATCTTGAAAGAAAGTGCTCGAGAGATCGAAGAAGAAAAGAGGAGAGCCTGATAAGTTAGGAGGTTATCAGGGTGTTTGGATTTCCACCATTTCCGCTCAGCTGCCCGAAGGACGGTTCTATTAGCGCGCAGTGCGTCATTTATCCAGGGAGCAGGAGGGGAATGACGAGCCTGCCGGGATGTGAGAGGACAGAGAGAGTCCAGAGAGCATGAGAGAGTAGAGAGGAGAGTTTCTGCAGCAGAGTTTGGAGGCAGGAGTTGGAACGAGTCAGACGAAGGGAGGGCTGAGAGCACCGATGAGGCAAGGGTAGAGGGGGAGAGGGAACGAAGGTTACGGTGGACAGGTGCAGAATTAGAAGAGATTAGTTTGTTATGTTTTGAAAGGGGTAGAGAGAATGAAATGAAAAAGTGTTCTGAGGTGTGGAGCGGGTTTACAGAGAGGTTAGAAGTAGAGCAATTCCTTGAGAATATGAGATCAAGGACATTGCCAGCTTTATGAGTTGGTGGGGATAGAGACAGTGAGAAAGCAAAGGCGGTTAAAATAAATATGAATTCAGATATCTTCTCTGTTTGGAGGTTGAAGTCTCCGAGAAGTACAGTGGGAGGGCCAGTTTCAGGGATGTGTGAGAGGAGATTAACTAATTCCTCAGATAAGTCCCCCAAGGCGCCTGGTGGACGGTAGAGAACAACAATGGTTAATTGTATAGGATGGGTTACTGTGACGGCATGGAATTCAAAGGAGGAAGGAGAGAAGTTTGGTAGTTGGTAGAGGGAAAAGCTCCATTTTGGAGAGAGCAGGAGACCAGTGCCACCTCCTCTGCCAGTGGGTCTGGGTGTATGGGTGAAGGAATATGCTGTGGAGAGAGCTGCTGGTGTGGATGTGTTGGATGGAGTAATCCACGTCTCAGTGAGAGCAAGGAAATCCAGAGACTGCAGGGAGGCGTAGCCAGAGATGAAGTCAGCCTTAGGAACAGCTGACTGGCAGTTCCACAGGCCCCCTGAAACTAGATGTTGGATCTCAGTGGAGCATGTGGGATAGACGAGAGCATTCTGGTTACAACGATTACGAGATGCACAGGGCCAGTAACATTTGCAAGAGGACACATGAACAGGAATGGAGAATATACACATGTCTTAGCAGGAGGGGACAAAAACATCAGAGATACTTAGCACAGTTAAAGTAGGATTTGCCTCCTCTTTGCCTCTCTCGTGACTCCAACAGTACTCTATTGTCTTCGTCTGTCTGACGCTGAAGCTGACGCTCCAGGAAAGTGCTGCCTAAAATGGACACCAGTCCTGATTGCTTTAATTAGTTAACTCTCTGCAGCTGATGGGCAGCAATAGGACATTGAAACGGGATCTTAATGAAACTTTTTAGTGGCAATAGTTTACAATTACATTAAACCCTAGCTAATAAAGTTATGAGGTTATCCCTGTGTCTGCCAGTGACAGTTAAACCCAATACCCTGCAATGCTGCAAATTAAGCTTTTTATTTCATACTATTTCCAACAATTTGTCAGGGATATTATCGCATTTTGGAACAAAAGAGCTCCATGCCACAGAGAAGTAGAACTTAAGGGCTTGGCTAAATTCCTGTCTTTGGAATTTGGATTCCTGTGTTCGGAGACATAATGCTTTATATACGAGCCTGGACTGGGCCCACGCACTGCTTTATTTTCTTAACCAGACACCCACTGGCATGTAACGTAACTGTGGTCAAAAACACGGAGAGATTTCAGCAATGTACAGACCCCACCCCATCCGCCAACGTCCATTCAAGGCGTCCCACATGTTCAGCTCACTCGTATGTGTCTGTGAATGTGAGAGAGGCTGAGAGATTCAGGAAAGAGAATAGTAGGATTTGGACCCTACCAGAAGGCCACCTCGATGGCTAGGGTTACCTCGGCTCATTCTTCCCTCCACTCTTCCATCCTTTTTTCCACATGAACAGGAAAACCCAGGCTCTCCCTCCCTCTGAGAAGCAGTGTGTAACTATATGAAAGAGAGGTGGGTTGAATTGGATCTGCTTGGCCTTGGGAAACCACATACTGCAGTACACCTGGCCTCCAACATGTTTCCCACAAAGATACACAGATCAGGGACGTTCATGGCCCCTCATAAAAATCTGCACCCCACTTTCATCTCCTCTAGGTCTTGCTTTGTTTCTTAGCGTCTTGCCTCTGTTCTTTCCTTCTTGTTTTTCTTAGGTTTCACTAAGTTTAGAATTCTTTCATTCCCTCTTTCTTTTTCAATCGTGCAAACATGTCAGTGGTAATTCATGTTGATAGCGGCCTTTTATCCAAATATTTCCACTGTAACTTTAACCAAGAAATCAATGGTAAATCCTTTTAATCGAGCTGTTTGCTGAGGTGGCCACAAAGTCGTGCTTTTCTTGGCTACTTGGCAACGACCTGTTGAAACATACAGTACGCCCCTTTCTCTGTTTAGAGTGGAGTTTTGGATTTAACCCCTCAGTCAACCAGTCATCACACCTGATGGGAACAGATAGACTGAATCGGCTTAAGCTGTCAGTCAGAGTTGGTCTTGGCTGCAAGTGTAGCATATGTGTGGGTGGTGTGTATGTGGAATGGATATACAGTGTGTCAGTGTGTGTTTGTATTGTGCTCATGGTTTGAGTGTGATCAATGTGCAGTGTGTAGATGTACACACAGTACACTAAGTGTGCTTCTATAGTGTTTACATATGTTTTTCTCATTTGTCACCTCTACACATGCAATTAAAACTTTTTTGCTAAGGTTTCAAATTATTGGTCAAGTTTGAGAAAGATTGTTGTTGTAAGATCAAAAGATGGAGGTTTTAAATCAATGGTAAATTAACCTCATCTACATGTAGACTTCAGGGCCGGGGATCGAACCACAGACCTTCAAACGAGTGGATAACTGATCCAGCTCCTGAGCCACAGTGCTGCTGGATAAATATCATCTGATTCGGCCTTTGCTACTCAGAATGGACAGTTTTTATTTGTTTGTTTACAAGAGGTCACTTGTCACTTTAATATTCACCGACTTTAACTTTTAAGCAAGCAACAAATCCAGTTGTTTCTATAGCAGAAAAAGTGCATGCCTTTTTAAGCATGTCTTTATTTTTTCATTTTGTGTGGACAATCTGTGTGTGTGAAGCCTTTTTTACCTGCTACATATTACCACTAGTAGACTGCACCCTGTACCATGCATACATACTTAAAAGTCTATATTAAAGGTTGCAAGAACAGGTTAAAAGTGTTGAATGAGGAAAATCGCTAGTGCCATAAGAAAAAAATCTATTAGCCTTGCAAATTAATCTGTTGCTTGGTCAGTACTATTTGTCATTGCTTTATTTGTTTTCCTTTCTTATGCATGTGTCTTTTCATATTGACTTTATTAATGAAAGGAACCATACCAGTACACTTTTCTTGCCTTACTGATGAACTATCTACAGCGATGATGTTCTGAAAATGAGAATTAACAGTTAAGGCATCACAGACACGCACACAGTCCTCTTGGTCTATTCACGCATATGATCCCAATTATAGAATGATATACACAGCCTCACTTTCCCCACTGACTGATGACTGTAGGATTTTAGAGAATCAGCCTTGATGGCACACACACTGACACACACAAGGACTAATGCTTGTAATTTGTTGTCTACAGAAGGATACATGTTACGCATACATGAACTTAAATGCTGTTTGACATAACTCATAACCTACCCACCTATTTCTTCAACCACACACAACCACAATCTCTCTCTCACACACATGCACACACACACTCACACACAGTGCAGTCTGTTCTCATCTGCGGGCCGTCCCAGCCCACAGATGTTCCCTCTCAGGGTGATCTCCAGGATTTGGGGAGTGTTTTGAAGCGTCGGGCCAATGACGCGCTGCAAAGCCCCCTAGATTTCAGTGGCGGGTCCTAAAAGAGTATTTGCCCTACCTGCTGAACTCCACAGAGATGCCAAGCTTTGACTAAACACAGTATCTGAAGGGACAAAAATGAGCGTGCGCTTGTTTGTATGAATAGAAAGACTAATTAATTCTCTATTGTAGGAATTTTAGTTCAATCAGGAGAGACGTGATGTATGGAATACATGTTTATTATCGGTCACATTATATAAATGAAACATAATGATGACAGTTTATAACAAGTGAATGAAATGGTGTTTTGGCGATTAGGCCCAGGTTTTGTAGGACATCATTCGGGAAGGGAAAGAACCGTTTCCGATGAACCCCCAAAAGAAGTGAAGTATGAAGTACTGAACGTGAAGAAATCTTACCTTGTGGGATGCAGTGGAAATCTATGGATGAAAATGAGAGGTTAATACATGTGGGAATTTAGACGTACTGATGCCTCCCAGGCATCCTTCCTGGACATACAGGGCTTCCTGGACGTACAGGGCATCCTGGACATACAAGGCTTCCCGGACGTACGGGGCATCGCGGACGTACAGGGCATCCTGGACATACAGGGCGTCCCGGACATACGGGGCTTCCCGGACGTATGGGGCGTCCCGGACATACGGGGCGTCCCGGACTTACGGGGCGTCCCGGACATACGGGGTGTCCCGGACGTACGGGACATCCCGGACGTACGGGGCAACCTGACTTAGCAGGGACACATTTATACAGACCCGAAGGTTTACGACCTGGACAAACAGGGTTAGACATGGCAAGAATAAACATGAGCCGCGGGGCGAACATACGTGCTGACATGCTAAGAACCACCACCAGTTATATGCATACGTACCAATTTTTAAGGTTGGAGAGACCTTTGGATAGCCAGCACGGCACTGAGGTCCGGACGAATGTAGGATGAGAAAGCGGAGGAGGACCACCGTCCGAGTTGTTGCAGGGATGAGGATGAGATCATGGATTTATAAGGGCAGAACTGGGAGTCGTTGCGGGCGGCGTTGACGGAGCAGGCGCCGCCGCATTTGGAGTGTTTAAGATATAAGCTAAAATGGCTGGCGTGAAAGGATATGTCAGAAAAGCTGACGTCTCGATTGGAATCGAACGTAAGAGAAGCTGTGGTAAATTCACCTGGTCTGAGGAAAGCATAAAAAGCTAGGAGAAATAGAGCATCAAGTAGCGCATCGATATAAGGGGAGAACAACCCACTTCTAAGTTTGGAGAGCATAAGGCGTAAAGTGGAGAGTGTAATAGGACGTCTCCGGTCTAAGACGGGGGGAAACGTTTTAATAAGACCTTTGAGAATGAGTTTGACTGACTGGTTTGCGAACAGGCTGGGAAAGCCGGGATCGAAACAGCGAACATTAAACTGAACTCCTGCTAAGAGGCCCCGGATGTATTGGGGTTTGAGGTGGCAATCAGTGGCGCAGTAGCACATGAAGGCGCACACGGTGGAGATGAGAACAGGTTTAAGTGTGATGCCTACGGAAAAGCAAAATAACGCAAACGTTCTCCAAGCGAAATCGTATGTTTTGAGGGTGGACGCGGCTAAGCCCTTCCTCATAAAAAACCTGGCGGATTCGAGGTGCCTTGCTAGGGGGCTTCTATTTAGAAGAGAGAGAGGAGATGCAGGGGCGGAATCCTGACGGGTTGAGCGCTGGCTCCTGGGCGAGAGAGGGAATCAGCCACTGAGTTAAGGTGGCCGGGAACGTGACGAGCGGAGATGCGGAAGTTGTGGGTGATGGGAGACCACGTGATGCTTCTCCTGAACGGCATGATGTCGCGGCACGGGGAGCGCGCTTTATTAATCCCGACCACTGATTGGTTGTCACAGAGTACTGAGATCCGCTTCCGGGGCCAGAGGTGACCCCACAGGTGGCAGCAACAGCGATCGGAAAGATCTCATGCAGAGCGGAGGAAGAGCATGGCTGGGGAATGACGGAGGCCACGAGCCTGCGACCACTCTCCCTGGAAGGAACCCCCCCAAAACCCACGGATGGGGCAGCGTCCGTGAAGAATCTCATGGAGTCGGAGGAGAAGGTGCCGCCTTTTCTTCTCGGAGTATTGCGTGTAGCGACCCCTATTGGGCTTGTCCGGAACACTGGGAACGGAGAGGAACGGAGAGGAATGGAAAGGACCGATTAAATATCCTTTGTAGAGCTCTTTTTTAAATAAGCTGAGAGACTATGGTGGGTTCTTTGGCGGCTGACTGCAGTGTTTTTTGCCACTAAAGTCACTGAGGGGGGAGAAAGGACCTGAACCCTTGAGAGAGCCCTGACAAAGATAATCACGAACGCGGGATGTGGGTGAGTCGAAAGCGCAGCTGCTAAGTGTGTGGTGTTAATGGGAGTCGAGGGGTGATGTTTTAAAAGGTTTTTCCGCCACGTTGATTCTGGCGCGGGAAAGGGGGCCGGCGCCTGGGGCAAACTGAACTCGGGTGAGCATCCCTGCAGGTACTGCAAATGTGAAGAAAAGTACAGTAACGGCCCCTACACACGGCGGCGTGCGTTGCCGCTTGGCGGTGGGCGTGTCTTGAGCTTGGGGAGTCAACGCGAGCAACCCGACCAACAACCAACCACATGAATGTCCCGCCCCGGACATACAAAGCAAAGCATTCATGCTACATCCATGCTGGCTAAATATACTGTCTATGCTTGCTAGCTGTCCATTCAAATGAAATACACTGGATATAAACTCCCCATACAAGTGAAAACCTACCAGTTTCCCCCGCTGTCTCTGCCACCTCTCCCCATGCCTGGCTCCTCCGGTTTGTATCCCTGTATGTAAAGAGGTACTGGTCATAGAGTACCGGGTGATTCCCTACCGCCACGATAATTTTCTCCTCCTTTTGTTGACATATGGGAAATAACTGCGGTCCGGCTCTCCCAACATACACCCGGTTTGATTGGCTAGTGCTTGTACTGTCAGATTTACATACGAGGGATTTGATTGGCTGACGCCTCCGTCGAGGCGGCAAAAGTAGAACATTGCTCTACTTTTACAGCGAGCACCTCGAGAGAAGCTACGCTTTGCTCCCACAATGCAGTTCGGCGAATCGTGACGTCACCCCATTCAAAGTGAATGGGCAGAAGCGTTGAAGCGGCAACGCACGCCGCCGTGTGTAGGGGCCGTAAGGGTAAGAACACACGTTCTCATTAAAAGAAACGCAAATCTTGTTATCCCTTTGCTTGATCGCCTGAAGGTTTGGTTTATTGTTCCCGGAATACTGCGTGGGGAAGACGCTATACCCGGAGAGGGGCACTGAGGGGCAGAGCGGAGAGGTGTGGCCCTGCGCTCCGCAGCTAATGCACAAGACGACTTGTTGCCCGCCGGTAGCCATTACGAGCAGCTCGGTATCCAGCACGGACCAGTCCAGGCGGATGTTACAATGAGCTAAGTGTAGCGCTGCTTTGCTGGAGAAGCTTTTATGGTATTGATAGAACACAGATTTCCCGTATTTGATGTGAAGATCGCCAATCATGGCCAGATAAGCATCTAACTCCACTCTCCTTCCAGGGTAAACTGCGCAGAGGACATCGCGGAAGATGCTAAAAGCTACCAGGAATTGCCCTATAGAAAGGTCTTTGAGGAGCCGGGGGTCTGCAAATTTAAATACCGCAGTAATGCTTCCTCCGGTGGCGATGTCTTTGTCGCACTCCGGGGAAGGCAGAATAAAGCTAACCAAATTAATGTCTTTCCCGTCGAGGATTTGCTCTGAGCTGTGAGGAGCGGCTTGGGGAATGTAGGGCCTACCTGAGGGAGGAGCCAGGCGGGCGGAAGCCAGAGTGTGAGAAGGAACTACCGTGCCAAATGCAAGATCCTGACCCGGCGGGGCAGCGGGGCCTGGCCTCTCTCCATGGACTGAAGGCGAGCGTCGATTAGCAGCATAGAACTTGCCAGAGATTGCAGTGTGTTGGCTAGGCTGCCATCGAAGAGGGGCTGAGTGCCGGAGCTCCCGGGCTGAGCGGCGCTGGGTTGGGCGGCGCTGGGCTGCTGAGCGGCGCTGGAGTGAGACTGAGGAGTGGAGGATTTCTTGGCCGAGCGAGCTCCTGGAGGACTCGCTTTTTTAGACCTTTTGCCCCCGCGTCCGCGAGAGCGCCCTTGCCCTCTTCCGGGGCGGGCTGGCTGGAGCTGCTGGCCTGGGCTGGGAGACCGCACCGGAGGCTTGGTCCGACAGCTCACGGAGCTGGGAAAGCAGGAGATCTGGGGCTGGGGTGATGCCCTGCTTCCGGAGATGGGCGACGAGGAATTCTGCCTCTGCTGTGCGAGAGCCGCTGCGGGCGCTCAGACGAGAACTGAGGCGACGGTGACTTGAGGAGTTTGACGCTTCCTCTGGAAGTGCATCGGAGACGGGATCGAGATCCTTCGAAAAAAGTAGGTCCTCTGAAGAGTCTGAATTAGACATGTTTGAGGTTTTTGGTATCGAGTGTTTAGGCGTAAGAGGAGTGTAAGCTACCAACTTGCGCGTTGACACCTGGAAGACAGCTGATAGAAAAGGGGAGAGCATATATAGAGGGATTAACAGGTGCGATAATTAGGCTTGTGAATGGAGGGAAGTGATAGGTTAGCTAAGGAGTGGCGCTCCCTGTCATCTAGTGTAGTATCGAGTATTGCCATGACGTGCAATACGGAGTGATAGGTCTTCCTGCCTGAACTTGCGCTAAGCTTCATTTCTGTGGACCTGCCTTATGTCAAGATTTCTTGTTGGCAAACTGCCAGCTCTGATACACATGTTTTCTGTTCCCTCTAACATCCTAGTTCCCCTGATAGTTGATATATTTTGTAATGTCGGCCTCTCATATGTATGGACCAATGGAGAATGTTCCCAATAAAGCCCTGAAAAACCATTTGTATACAAATCTGCATTTGTTTTGGTCTGCTGCTCACTTTGAACTTTTTTCACATTTAAAGGTTTTATTTATTTATTGACCAGCAAACATGATGGCAGGCTTTTGTCTTTTATTATACTCTGGAATAGTAACAGTCAGTGTTGTTCTTCATTCTTTCCCTGAGGGTGGTGGATGCAAACACTTAACCAGACAAAATTATCTGTCATCGTGTGTACACATCCAAATGGTTTTGCTTTGATAGATACCACACATCAGAAGGATACAATAATCAGAAAAACATCAAACTAGTCCAGACTCAACAGATTGTCAGAAACATTTCACTTTAATTAGTTTATGGAAAAAAACCTGTAAATGCTTTGTTAATTTAGTTTTAGACAGATTCTTATCAATTTGTGTTTACTACAACGTGTTTCATGTTCATTGGACAACAAACACAGTCATGCTTTTCCAAACCATGACCTTTCCAGCACAATTCAAAACTCTTTTGTGTCCCCGATTTGGTTTGCAAGAAACTTTAGTGTTGACCAACAGGTTTTCCTCGACAACCTGCTCCTGCAGATTCGTTCTCCAGCAGGATACGCCCAATACTTCCCAGGATAGGGTGAAGTTATGTTCTAGGCCCTTGTCATATCAAGCCTACATTTCGGCAACTCTTATCTGGTGTGCCTGGTTGTTCCAATCAACCTCTGTTGTTTATGTAGAATGCAGGTAAGTCTTCAACCTACCAATGTTCTTCCACGCTTCAAGTCTCCTCTGATTCCTTCGCTAGATCCCGGTTGCTGCTCAAATCTGATTCGAGAAACTGGTTGCTAGCTTAACGTAAATGGTGGCGACCCATCCTGCATCCAGGACCAGGAGTGGAGTGCACCAGCTGGGCGTAAAAAAGTAGGTCTTAACTCTAACGTCGGGCTTAGCTACGTCCAATTTATACCTCATTCACACCAACGCAACTCCAGTTCAAGCTCCGTGCTAGAGCGTTTCAGGTTCAGAACCGGTTCTTCGGTTTAGCTCCGGCTCTTTTCACATGTAACCGTTTGCGTGCCTGCTTCATAAAGCCAAACCGCGCGGAAACCCCTCACAGCTCACACCGACAACAACAACAACAACAATGGCCGATTGTGCTCCAGCTTCCTCTGTACCTCTTTAGAAGACCAGATTCCCAGTAGGTAGCTGGTCTCTTCAGTGGACCACTGCTGCTTGTTAAGTTTCTCCATCGTTGTGTACAAACTAGATAAAACGCGGGCTTTTTGTTGTTCAGGAGTTGATCCCGCCCCTACCCCCGCCTCGACGTAAGCGTGACCAGCGCCATATAGATAGAAGAGTTACGACAACGGAAGTCCAAAAACGGTTATCGTCACGTGGTTCATGTAGACGAGGATCGTTCCCCGGAAGTTCATGGCGGGCAATGTGAATGCAATGATAACAGGAGATAGAACTACGATTTTTGGTAATTATTAGTGAATAAAGGTTTTGATTTGCAATATTTATACAACAAATCAATATGTGTTTGTATTTACATCAATATGTTTTAAAAAATAAAATAGAATTTGCTAATATTAAGTGATACTAGAGAATGCAATTCCTGAAGAAATTGCTAGTGGGAATGCTTTATGCTAAAAAGCTGACGCTAAACTGCTATGCTGAAATGTAATGTGTAAGAAGAAAGTGAAGAATTTAGATTGAAATGAAATGTGTAAGAAGAAAGTGAAGAATTTAGATTGTAATGATACATGAACACTGGGGGCTTGAATGTGTGATGAGAGAAGAAAAGAAAGTAAAAAGGCTTGGAAAAGCAGCAGAATATTTGAACCGCAAACTTCTGAACTAAGTTGATGGTGAATGATCTGTCACCATGGCAACGACATTTGATGACACCCCATAATACGCTTAGATGCATTGATGGCTGCATCGTTACCAAACCTGTGAAGTCTCGGGCTGTTTGGAGTATTTTCACTGAAGTTATGAGAAAACCGTGTTTCCAGGCAAGCATTTTGTTGCCATGGTAACGGCAATTGAAGAAATCTCAAAACTGTCCCGAAGATGTCTTCAAGCTTCAAGGCTGGACTGTTAGCACACTTGTGAAGTGTGTGCACTTTTTGAACATTTACATAGGCGTTATAGCGACATCATGTTTTATGGCGAGGGATGCGTTTCCATGGAAACGGCATATGGTGAGATCTCAGATTTGGCGTAGAGCTGTTGAGGCATGGACCGGTGATATACAAGTGAAGATTGGGGGACGATTGGACCGTGTCCATTGGACTTATAGCGACATCCTGTTTTATGGCGAGGGATGCGTTTCCATGGAAACGGCATATGGTGAGATCTCAGATTTGGCGTAGAGCTGTTGAGGCATGGACCGGTGATATACAAGTGAAGATTGGGGGACGATTGGACCGTGTCCATTGGACTTATAGCGACATCATGTTTTATGGCGAGGGATGCGTTTCCATGGAAACGGCATATAGTGAGATCTCAGATTTGGCGTAGAGCTGTTGAGGCATGGACCGGTGATATACAAGTGAAGATTGGGGGACGATTGGACCGTGTCCATTGGACTTATAGCGACATCATGTTTTATGGCGAGGGATGCGTTTCCATGGAAACGGCATATGGTGAGATCTCAGATTTGGCGTAGAGCTGTTGAGGCATGGACCGGTGATATACAAGTGAAGATTGGACGACGATTGGACCGTGTCCATTGGACTTACAGCCTCATCGTGTTTCATGGCGAGTGGTCTGTCGCCAACGGCATTTCATGACACCCCATACTACGCTTAGATGCATTGATGGCTGCATCGTTATCAAACCTGTGAAGTTCTGGGCTGTTTGGAGTATTTTCTCTGAAGCTATGAGAAAACCGTGTTTCAAGGCGAGCATTGTGTTGCCATGGCAACGGCATTTGGAGAAATCTCAAAACTGTCCCGAAGATGTCTTCACAGCTGGACTGTTGAAGTCTGCTGCATGTCAGTTGGAGTGATGACATCATCGTGTTCCATTGCACAGGTGTTTATAGTTGAGCTAATGAGGTGCCTAGACTTCAAAGGCTTCATTGTTCTGAATGAGAGATGATGAACCTCTTACATGTGAACGTTTTGTGGAAGAACCGTAACAGATATCTGTGAAATTTCAAAACGTGAAGCATGTCAAGGAAGTTGAGTATCTGAAGTGTAATTTTTGTGTACTTTCGGGGTTTGTGGCCGTTTTGACAGTTTAACTAAAGGTGTGAGGAAATATTTGCCTGAAATTACAATGGGCTTCAATGGAGGAATGTTGAACGTTTTTGTCACTTCATGCCCTCAAGAGGCATTTTCTTGAATTATTTTGCTTAATTATTTGTCATTTTTCAAGCTACGAGATGTTTTCCTACATTTATCATGAACAATTATGTCCCAGGAATGTAGGGTTTGGGAATTATGGCAGTTTTAAAAACATATATGAAGGCATATTTCAAGATTTCTCACCCAATAGCTGTGACATCACGCACTCGAGTTAATGTTAAAATGTGAAGAACACCTCGAAAACAAGGTCTGAACAAATGTTAATATCTCTAAAAGTAAGAATCAGATTTAAAAGTTGTTTCACACGAATAATGTCAGAAAGATTTGTAACATTTTAAAGTTGGAATGAGGTTTCTGAGTGAAAGTATGAATGAACAGTTAGCAGTTGATGTCGCATGAAGATTTGTTGAAGTCTGAAGATTTCCTCCATTGACTTCAATGTTAAAAATGTCATGTATTATGGGATGTATCTCTGGAATTATGAAAGTTATGAATGAGAAAAGTAATAGCCATCGATTCCCGACCGAGCTGAACATTGATGTTTGAACGGAGTTTCTGCGATGTTCAATGCGGGAGAAGAAGAGGGCCAAACTACCGGCGGAATAATAATAAAAATGTTGTCCGTAGAAGAACAGTTAGTTGGAATGCTGTAAACAGCATTCCAACTAAAATATTAGGATTAGTGTGAACAACTAGTTTACATGTTAGGCTAACAGTGCCTTGGTTAAAGAGCCTGTTGCTGTTTATTTATAGCTTTGAATTCTTTAAAACCAATATTATCATCTTAAACTTGTATGGTAGTCAGGAGCATCACTTTCTAATGTTTATTGATATATTTAGAGGGAGGGGATCTAAAGTAATGCTTTAAAATTCAGATTAGATTCATTTCTACCATTTTCTTAAATTCATGGTAGTTTCAGTAATCCCATGGTAATTGAGGACACAAGTTATCTAAATGACTAATGTCATCTTTATGGCTTTCAGAAAGGACAGGAGACCGACAGGTGACTATCAAAGGACTAGCAGCAGCAGCAGCAGCATGATGATGATGATGATGTTAAATGGGTTGTTTTAGGAACATCCATTGCAAATACGTGGAATTCAATAAACATTGAATAGCATGCATGCAGTTTGTCTGTGCCTTTTCCTCCGTGTTGTCCTGGTGTGCTGTGCTGCCTCCTAGTCGCCACCATGGTTTGCTGTGCTGCCTGGGGATGCTCAAATCGCTCAGAGAAAGGAGTACGAATGTACGGCTTCCCCACTGACACAGAGCGGAGGAAAAAATGGCTGGCTCAAGTCAGCAGGAGCAATTTCACGACTAACAGCAAAAAAATATGTGATTTATATACAAACACTGCATTTGCACTTTTTCACCAAACGAAAACCACACCATTGGGAAAGCTTAATGTTTTGTTTAATACAAAAAAACAGGGAAAGTCTTGAAAAACACTGAGAGTTGAGACTCAGGGTGCAGGGTGAGGGTCTCAGTGCAGGTATTCAGGCTCCATTGAATCCCCCTCTGGTTCTTGTGCTGAAAGAGGGAGTAACAGACAGGAGAAAGGGTTATACACACCTATATAGCACACCTATTGGATGGGAAATTGCCTTGGGGAGATAAGGTGTGGTCTTTGTTCCCAACTGAAGTTATGGAACTTTATTATTTGTGAGTTTAACAAAGTATGACAAATGGCATCAGTAACAGATGTGATATGAATTTCTATAAAGTTGTCTCACATTCTTGGTCATATTTTATATACAGTATGTAATGAGTATAACATGTCCAGTAAGTATAAAGTGTTTGCTAATACTGTGTATTCAACCACTATGGAATATGTATGTGGGCAGACAAAACTGAGTTGTTCTGTGTGTGAAGTAACCTCAAGTCACTCCGCAGGCACATTTTGATGCAGACCAGTTTGTCAAGACAAAAAAGGGCAAGACTAGGCTGAGAGCAGAGGCTATACCCACCATCTCCGTGCATCGCCCTGTGGTCAAAAAGAGAAGGGCCCCTGCACCACGATTCACCTGTATCTACAAAGCCCATAGCTTATGATCACAGCTATAGTGTGAAAGGTGACACAGGTATAATAAGTATGAACTCTTAGTAACAAAAGTAATATTTCTTATTTTTAAGTGGTATAATATTTTAAATGTTCGAACATTTACAGTGCCATGTCTTCTACTTACATTAGTCTCAAAGATTGAGGGAAGAAGGGAAGGGATCACTGCCCTCCACCTGCCAACAACAAAAACAAGCAAGGTGTCCCGTCATGTACCTGGAAGTTTGGGTTGGCAAAATGGAGTAAGAGAGGGACTTGAAAAACCTTGGTGGCTCTCTACTCATGTTGTTACAGTTGTCTTGGTTACAGCTCTCAAGTTTTTTTTGTGCCATTTCCACATCTTTAGAACATATGAAATACAAAATTGAAGTGAAATCAACCTCTTCTCTGGAGAACAAACTTTGATTTCTCTGTCTTGCAGTTTTGCTCCTCCACCTGTAACATCACTGCCCCTCCACCTGCCATACAGTAGGTAACAAGATTACTTAGATAATACAGTGATAGAATACATGTTTAGTATGCTTACTTATATAAAACAGTAGTATTAAACTTACCTTGTGTTTTCACTCTCACTTAAGTCCCTCTCCCTTTGCCATCAATCCAAAATCAGCTGAGCTGCAGCATTATACAGACGGGTAATAATCAACATAATCACAAGGACACAATATGGCTCTGCTAAAAACACTCACTCTTACACGCACCAAAGTTATATTTATCTAATATTTAACTCCCTCCACCCCCGCATACAATCCCGTTTAGAAGCCCCTCTTCTCTAATTCAACATGTTGGACGAAATGACATTAAGAGAACGGAATTTACAATTAAAAGGCTGTTCAACGTGTGTTGCTAACTTGCTTCGGTATGCTAGCTTAATCTGTTATCTGTAAACATTCCCTAAATCTACTAATTTAGGGATAATCCACTGACATCCTTTAATACACATGTTCATTTGAATCAGATGTACTGATAATATCCGCAATATAAATCTTTAAACTTCTTCTTACCTTTAAAAGTCCGCCACGAACGGTCTATTATGCTGCAACTCTATAGCTCTGCTAGCCTTGGCGCAAACTTCCGGGGAACGATTGAGAGGCTCCACGATCCGCCATTGCTGTAAAAAAGTGGTCCATTGGAGTGAACGGAGATGACATAACTCTCAGTCTATATGGCGCTGAGCGTGACGTATGCAGTGCTTTTGCTCTAGCCGGACAATTTGTTGGTGCTTGAAACGAACCGGATTCCGGAGCTAAGAGGCTGCTCCGCTGCGGTGTGAACAGGAAAACCCGGTGCTTTTCAAGCTCCAGCTCCGAACCGGCCCTGAAACACCGTTGGTGTGAATGAGGTATGAGTAATTCGAACACTCCTGGCATAACCATGCAACCGACTTAACAACTACGCTCTGCTCTTGCCAATCGTCTTGCCGTTCTCCTTATTCGAAGGGGGCCCTGGCTACCGCTCTACTAAGTCCTGAGTTTGCTGCACATCGACTCTCCCGGACTGAAAACACAATTGTTCAGAGTGCACCGTAGCCCTTGAAAAAATAATAATGATAGTAATGATAATAACTATACAAGTAAAACATACTTTCGCCATCCCCTTTTGTCTGAAGTAACCACAAACATCTCTTGGCAATCCTTCCAATAGTTGTTAAGCATTTAAGATTGGTCATGGACCAGCCAACAAACCAACGTTGCCATCGCAAGCCGTCAGTCAGTACCATCAAGTGTGTTTGATTTTGAGTGTGTCTCATTTTCAATTGAGTGACTTGGGCCTACAGACTGCCTTGATGGATCATGATATAAAAATGACACATGTTTAGTGTCATTGTGATTCAGCCTTATGGTAAAATCATTTCTGCTTTGACTGTGGGTTTATTTTAATCTGAGGCAAGCTGAATATGCTTCAATGCAGTCTCATTTTGGGGTTTCAGAGTTTGTGGGTATTTTGGCTTTTTTCCCTTTGAATTGAATTGAGAATAAAGAGGCCATCAATGATTTGATCATTCCTACCATTACCATGGGAAGACGAATAGAAGTGGTTGTCCAACTGTGGTTGTGCTTTCACATAGTCGAACTGACGGGGCAGGGCCTATTCCAGATCTTGATTATACACTGCAAACTCCCCAAGAGGAGCAGAATATTAATGGCAGATAATTGTAATTCAAGCTTTCGGGAATGGAGATCTCCAGGAACGTGTTTTCTCTCGGCTAAAAGTCATATCTGTGCATTTTCATTTTGATTTGAAGCAAGGCTGTCACAGAAATTAAACGACCAGGGGCATTTTGTTGCCCTGAGCTTCTTGGTTTTGCAACTTTTGTTATGTAACCCTTTTGATTCAGCAGTGCTCACTGCAGATGAAAAATGTACACAACTAAGAAGGAGCTGGATCTTTACCAAGCTTTCAATATTTTTCCATTTTGATCCTCTGAACCCACACTGGAAACACAAGGCTTTGGCCAAGATCGTTTTTTAAACAAGCGCATACGAGTGAATGTTACAACTTAGAAACATGTTTTTCTTTTGGTAACATACAGAATGGAAAAGGAAAGAGCAGAGTACTTAAGGACTTACTATAAATGAGTTTTTTGAAATAGATCACCTCCTAGCTGGATCAGGCTTTGCTGTTAGGAAAACAATACTTTTGGTCCACTTATTTTGTGTTTGATGTCTATAAAAATCCCTTATGGGGTTTGTTGTTAGAATGTTTGTAGTCAACAACTATTCCCCAAAACGTAGTCAACTAGCCCATAAATCAAAGGAGATTATTATTTTACTTTTTTACCAAATAAAACTCATACATTTCGGTCAAATACAACTAGTAAAAGATTGCCAATGTTGGGGGCACCTGATTGGCGTTTTGTGAGTGCTCGATTGGCTTTGAGTTGCTGTTTACAAATGATAGGACTAAACCCCCAGGAAGTTTGTTAGAGCTGGAGGAACCGTTTTGAAAGCAGTTACAAAGTGGCTGCTTTCTTGTAGGGAGAACAGGAGTTATTATTTCTCTCAATACTTCTTATTTTACCATTTTCAAACATTAAAGGTATGTCAACCGTCAGTTCTACAATGTTTCTTGTAGTTGGGCATTTAAACGCACATTGACATTGCCTTCTGCCACTTGCTGATTATGCTGTTGTCTGTTGCTTCAGCACCCCCCACTTAAAGTCACAAGTGACAACTATGACTTGTGTTTAAGTCAAAAACAACTACTCACAACGCCCTCAGTTGGATGTCAGCTGTAGTTGCATTGACAATGATTTATTATGCTACCATAGTAAACAAAGAATCAAGCTTTTGTCTTGTGGGTGTTCTTACTAGATGTGCAATTCCTAGCAGTAGGTTGCGTATAGGCCATCACCCCCCCCACACACACACATTTGATGACACAATTTGGTGTTGTGGTTGGTGGGATCCCATTTCAAGATGGTCATGGTTTCCAGCTCTGATTAATGCTTCAACAATTCATATTCAAACCAAAGAAGAGTTCATAAAACTTCATGATCAGGACATTGCAATGCCTTGCTATGACTTAGATAAAGATGATTACAACAATGAGTCACATGATGGTTGGAATTTATGAAACCTCTACATGAATAATAATTGTTCATGAACCAATCACTTGATATGTTTGAGTTATATTCCCTAATGATACAGAATGCCTTGGTTTCTGTGGTTCTGAAATGTTCCACTGAGTCAACACAGTGTGTAACCACCTCTCCAGGCCATGGTGGATGTGTGTGTCTGTGCGCTTTCAAAGGATGAGGATGGTATTCATTGAGGTTTGAAATGGGAAACAGACTAGCAGAAACTCTTCCAGGGGTGATTATATCTGTGGGATAGTGGGGTCCGTCCAAATGTGTGTGGCGTCTTTGTCTTCGCCTGCTTCCAAATGCCCCTCGGAGGTCCAGAACTTCATACAGTACCTGTGTCTCTTGATATTCAGTGGAAAGCGACTTCAATGACTCTGGCCTTTTGTCTGTGGATGGAACTATATAAAATAGAAGACTGCCCATCGTCAGACCTGATATTAATAAGAAGAGATCATTAGAATATTACCAATGCCAAAGAAAACTGATAAAATACCAAGAAGAACTCCCACAGAAACCACAGATATATGATTTAAGGATCGAGATTATCTCAATAAAACATGAGTAAAGACATGTTTAATGGGAATATGATACTCCTGTATCCTTGCCATGTTAGTGGCAAGGATAGTTAGTGTGGGTTTGCGTGCATGTCCATTATTCTGAAACACATTAGTAGTAACTTCCTGTCTGTTTGCCCACATGATGTTGGTGGTCCTGTCTGCATGCTGGTGCCTCCTTTTTGCTCGGAGTTATGTGGAATTCTTTGTTTTGTTTTCTTCTAGATCGGAAACAGGCCCTGCATTCACCCAGGCCCCTATTAGGAACACATTCAGAAACTATTTCGCTTTGATTACTTCAAGATGAACATTTGGGCCTAATCTGTTACCTGTTTATCAGTGGCGCATTAAGACCGCATAATTAAAATATGGAGAATTTGTTCTGGTAGATGTGTGTCTCAGCTGTTATTCCCTTTCAAGTTATGAAAACCATGAAAACAACCTTTCCAGTTCCTTATTAACATGACTTCAACACACATGATTAGATGTTGAAACATTGAATAATTTCATGTTGTTTTGTGTATACTATTTGCAGATGACAGCTGGCTTTTCCAAACTGTTTATTTAAAAATCAGATGCATGATGACCCTGCACAGTGCAATGTGTAATGGAAAGGCCCGCGTGGGGGGGGGGACAGGTTGTGTTTTGTAAATGTTTTTTATGCAAGATGCTTCCCCACAAGAAACAAACCAACTCTCGAGAGCAAGGGTCATCCATTTTTTTTAGGTCAAGGACCTCTTACCTGAAAAACAGACGGTGCAGGGAAACACTCCATATAAAACTGAGTAGCATATTAATCTAGGCCAGTGAAGTGTAGGGTGGCCAAAATGACATTTATAATGAACAATGCCCGGCCCCCCCACTGACACTTTACCTCAGCCACATCATAGACTCTATGCATTACATTAATGCACACAATGTACAACATTATTTTGTATTACAGCTGATTTTTATTCCATATTTTATTCCTCTATTTCATTCTATGTAAATACTGTTATATTTTACTGTTATATTTTTAATAATTTTTCTAGTTTTCTACCTATGTTTTTAATTCTTGTTTGAATACACCACGACACCAAGTCAAATTCCTCGTACGTGTAAACCTACCTGGTAATAAACCTGATTCTGATGCATTTTAATGGTGCATATACGACTTGCCATATTCAAACCAATTTCAAATCAATATTAACAGCCTGCAGTAACTCAGTGAATTCCTGTGGAAGACCCACGCTCTTGAATGCTGGTCAGCGTGGTTACGTTTTGTTTATACAGAGACCTGTGCTGTTTGCCTACTGTTGTCCTACGATGCTAGTTGAGCAGAATGTCTATGCATCTTTAAATACCTCCAGCCACAGATTGCCAGTTTTCTTGGATGAACACACAGCTTCTCCCATTAGGATGTTCATGGCATCGAGTCATAATCCGAACCGCATGTCGGAGTCTTGGTTCCATTTGCTACTATCCTCATTCCTATTCTCTTTGATTCCCACTTCCTCTTACTCTCTCTTCCTGACCCTGCAGCTGTTTTGGGGGAATATTTTCTTTGTTTCTTTCATTCTCGTTTTGATCACACTGTCTTTAAATATGACCTGGTTGAAGAGGGTATGTGATGCTTATCTCTTAGCCTCTGATCCTTTACCTTGTTTAAAACCTCTCCCACTGGCAAGCAGAGGTGTGTATGTGAATATGTGCACGTGTGTATGTTGTGTACTAGGTCCGTCCACTCTATTCAGCACATCTGCGCCGCAGCTGAACACTCCTTCGGGCAACGTCTGCACTGTTTGGTTTTCAACATCTTGTATGTGTGTATGTGTGAGTAGGGATGTGTGTGTTTATGTATACTCTATAAGATAAGACAACCTTGAACAGGATAAGTGATTTAGAAGGAGGATGGGTGGATGTCTTTCATGTCTAGGCATGTGTGTTTGTGGTTTTTTCAACTTAAAAAAATCATGATTATAGTGTGTTTGAATGTGTGCATGTTGCATATGTAGAACACAGGTGGACGTCAGTCCTTTATGAACCCATTCACCCCTACTTTGATATGTCTTCCATACCGCTCCAAGGGCCCTGCAGAGCTAATATTTTGTTAGGTAACCAAATTAAGCCAATATGAGGGAAATGTACATTGCAGACATTGCAGTTTCTTTTATTTTTAGCTTCAGTATCACACCAAGGTCCACAGACAGCGATGATGGCTGTTTTTGGGAACTTCTCATACACGGTGCCTTCAGACTCTCATGCAAACTTTAAATACTTGGCAGGCGTCAAGGCCTGTGTGAGCCGTGCCAGGTGATTGTCTTTTTTGCCTGTGTATTTTCTTAATTTTCAGGTATAAATATTTATTATATAACGAAACAGAACAGAAGAGGTTGTTTGTGTTCTCTCCCTCGGATCCCAGATGGATCATTTGTTCATCTGTTATGGTTTGAATCGATAATTCAGAACTTTGAACATCATTAGAAAATCATATTAGCTGTACAGAACATGGGGTTTTGCTTTTCTTCACTTATGAAATTCAATACCTATGTTGCAAATGTATTATCTTTCAATTTACACACGGCATCTATTGCACGTCTGTCCGTCCTGGGAGAGGGATCCCTCCTCTGTTGCTCTCCCTGAGGTTTCTCCCATGTTCCCTTTAAACTGGGTTTTCTTTGGAAGTTTTTCCTTGTACGATGTGAGGGTCTAAGGACAGAGGGTGTCGTATTGTCATACTGATATTCTGTACACACTGTGAAGACCACTGAGACAAATGTAACATTTGTGATATTGTGCTATATAAATAAACATTGATTGATTGAATACAAATATTACAAAAATACTTTAGTGTGCTGATTTGGGATTCAGTGGGATGGAATAAAAACAATTGCTTTCTCATACGAATACACATGTGCCTTGTTTGCTTCCTGGCTGAACTACTGAATTGTTTTGGACATCAACACAGTGTGTGATTTTCTGTGATTTGTTCCATTTCTCACACTTTTGCGTTGCCTTGTAAGCAAATGTCTTCAGTCCTCATTTGACTGCTTACAGTACAAGTTTGCCATCAAAACAAAGCTGTTGCAATACACATCTGTATGTGGGAACATTTTCAATCGTGGGTACGTTTTGTATTCCAAAGCTCTAATCCTATTTGGTTCACTGGCCTTTTTTTATTGTACCTATTGTTATTTAATTAGAGGGATTTCTGGGTGGGTGGGCATGACAGATAGTGTCTTATGTCACCTCAATTTCAAAGGCCCTACAGGCAGTTAATCAGCCAGGATAATTACTTTATAAGCTGTTACTTATCAAAGTCAGACTGAAGCATCCTTTGTGCTCCAGTTGTTTGATTCTATAATCTCGGGCTTTTTTCGGCATCCGTCAGGAACTGAATTTCAAAATAAAATAACCGGAAACAGATACACAGCCACTGAACTGATTACCCAAGATCCTCAGCTATGGTTTAAGCTCGGTGATTGGATTGTTTAGCCGCAATGCACGTAGGGATATGGTGTTTATGCGATATGAAGCTTTATTACCTGAGCTCCACGGCTTGTCTCACCGGAGTCTCTCCATCCCGGTGTGGTCAGCCTACCTGCTCTCGTCCCCTCCTCGGGCTTCCCCCGCTGACACTTTCCCTCCCAGGCGGTCATCGGCCAGTGGCTATCAGGTTAGCTAGCGGGCTAGTCGCCCGGCATCCATTCTCCGCAAGGACGTCAGTCACTCCTTTCCACCTCTCCTCCGCAAACCGCTGACATCGTCCTCCTATGATGCTGTGGATTATCCTGTGGCTTATACCCGGGCTCACACCACTTCTTCTTAGTGCTGCGTACCTGGACTCACATTCAGGTTCAGGTCCGGACTCAAGTCCAGAGGTTCAGGTTCAGGTCCGGACTTATAAGTCCGGACCTGAACCCATGGCTTGTGTCAAGTTGTGTGAGTAACTAAAGTGAACTTATTGTGAGCTAATTATCAATTGAAAATGAACTCATAATCAACTCAAATTCAAACTCATCAGGTTTATTGTGCTCCCTTCCAACTTGTGTCTACATTTCTCTACAAAGTACAAATGTAAAAAAAACACTTTTTGCCACTTAGTCTACAAATGACTTATGACAGCAACTACAGTGAACTACTACAAAGTTCAAACGTTTATTTCATTTACCAAACTAAAGTAACCAAACAGTTGACAGCTGACTGAGCCTAAATCCCTAAAACATTGCTGAAAGGTAGAGTGTAGAGTAGACTATACGCATTACACACCTACTATACAGTATATAGGCTACACTGTAATGACTGTACAGTCAGAGTGTACTGTACTGTCTGTACACCATGTATTTTCTACAACTCTACATGTGTACATTATACAGTACATACTACATACATAGTGATGTACATACATACTGTTAGAAATTAAAATCAATGTTGATATGGCGTAATTTTGAATTAAATACACTATTTAATTTAAATCAGTTTTATTCTGAAAAAACCGGAAGTTCACACTATTAACTTAATACATTTATTCTGAAAATTCGGCACTTCCGGTTAGCATTAGCATGTGGCGAAATGCTACGTTTTCAAACCGTGAATCGAAGGTGAAATTACATGTGATGTTGTACACTGAGCACACTGGGATTAGCACTCATTTATTGACGCTGAATAACGTTCATCAGGGAATGTTTAAATAACCACAGACACCAGAATATACATAAGTGCTAGTTTTTTTGCGAGTCCAAGTACCGGTTCCCAACGTTCCGGTTTTAACCAGACTTGAACCGAAACTTTTTACAAGTCCAGTACTGGTTCGGCGTACCGGTACGCAGCACTACTTCTTCTGCCACGGTAATTCGGCCCCTGGTTTCCGGCAACAGCTAGCTCTGTGCCAGCACCACACCCCCCGATCATGCCACCGCTTTTCTCCGCTTTTCTCCGCTTCAGACCTCCACTCTCTGAATAACCACCTGCCTCCCGATTGTATGGATATCCTCAAGGAGATGGGTTTACTCCGTAGACGACGGCCTCCTCACAGAGGCTCAGGCCGTAAGTTTTTCTCCCACTCTACGTCTCCACACTCCATCCCGTCCATCTGGTCGTGCCGCACTTCCGCATTACGTCACAACAACAACAACACACAACACGTGAATCTGACCAATCTTCAACCACTTCCCCGGTCCAGCCATCCAATCACAGCGCAACGCCCTCTAAAAGCGGCCCTCCTCAACACCTGCTCCATGAACAACAAAAGCCACATTCTAAACTAATTCATAACGGACAATAACCTGGATTTCCTCTTTCTCACTGAGACCTGGCAAAAACCTCTGGACTATTTCTCATTAAACCAAGTCACTCCATCAGGATTCACCTATTTTGATAAACCACGTCCACAAGGACGGGGTGGTGGTATTGCTGCTATTTTTAGGAAGGATGTGAAAGCCACCACCATCTCCATCCCTGATGTTCCCTCATTCGAGCACCTGGCATTCAAGCTCTCTGATCCCACCCCCCTGGTCACAGCCATCATTTACCGCCCTCCACAACTAAATCCCACCTTTTTCTCCGACCTCTCTGACCTTCTAACCCAGCTATGCGCAATATCTCCATCTGTGCTCGTCGTAGGGGATTTCAATATCCACATTGATGACCCAACCAGTAAATATGCCATCGAATTTCTGGAAACTCTACAATGCTTCAACTTTACACAGCACACGTGGACACATCCTGGACCTAGTCTGCTCCACTGGTCTCACCGCCCACCACCTATCCAGCCTCGACCTTCACATCTCCGACCACCTGGCAAGCACCATGGACATTAATATCCCCATCCCCATCCAAAAACACAAGCACATAATAACCTTCAGAAACATTAAATCCCTGTCTCCCTCAGCACTCTCAGCCTGCCTCACCTGCAAGATGTCCGCCTTCCCTCCCCCCGCCTGACAATCCATGTCAACTGGTGGACTACTACAACACCACCCTCTCCTCCTGTCTTAATGAACTGGCCCCCCAAAAAACCAAAACTGTCTCTTTCACACACTCAGCTCCCTGGTACACCCCGAACTCCGCCAAATGAAAGCACAAAAACGCCATAAGAAAACCACTCTAACAGTTCATCTCCATGCCTACACAGACCTCCCCTCTATCCCCACACGAACCAAGCTCCGAACCTGGGGGGACAGAGCCTTCTCCATCGCTGCCACCACCCTCTGGAACTCCCTTCCACAACACATCAGAGACTGCACCGACCCCCTCACTTTCAAAACACTGACCAAAACACACCTCTTCAGACTGGCTTTTAATTTGTGAATTATGCTGTGTTGCTGTTTTAATATTTATTTATTTTTTATTTCTATTCTTTATTCTATTTTATCATGTTTTATCAAACCCCTGTAAAGCGTCTTTGAGCACCTGGAAAAGCGCTTATTGTATTATAAAATGTATTATTATGAAATCAGAAAAACATTTAAAAATAAATAAATAATAATACTTTAATCTGAGTGTACTTGCTTTTCTCTTTGAAAGTCATCACATAACGGCATTGTATTTCACGGTTCGGCTGCATTAAATATTACACATCTGCCGTAGTTATTTATTTATAGAGCCCTGATTAGAAGACTTCTAGACAAACTGGAAGAAATGCCGCCGAAACTGAATACGTGACGTGGATCATAAATATATCAGCAATTATACAACATCTTCAATTTCTCTTCACACAATACGTCTCCTTGCAGTATCAATAGTAATTCGGCTGACTTTTATATTTGATCCAATAGAGTGCCACAGTGACGCGTCCTAAAACCCGGAAGTCAACTCCTTCCGGTTCCTTCGACAAAAACCAATGCAATTTCTCTTATTTTGAGCTATTTTCCAAAATCCTATGGAGAAATTGCATTGGTTTTTGTCAAAGTAACCGGAAGGAGTTTACTTCCGGGTTTTAGGATGCGTCACTGTGGCACTCTATTGGTAGATACTAGGTTATATTTACACCATAACGGTGCACAGCTGATCGAAAAGGATTTGTAGTTTTTAAATATATTACTGATTTTATTTGAATTAAAGAATGTAAATACTGAGTTGAGAGAATAGTCAGGGGTTTTGGGTGATGGGGTGATTTCAATAGCTTACCATTACATGACGGATATACCTTTCTGTCTGTGATGTTTTACAAATCAGATATTAATGTGTAGAACTACAACATGTGAAATAATATAGCAATATCCTGTAAAATTATGTGAAAACATGAATAAAACTATACATCTTCAGATGTTATACATACATAAGTGTCCTACACTAATAATGCAAAGTTATTATGGTATTGTATGCTGTGTGTACCTTGTGTGCACCGACTTGTGAATTATTTTTGTAATATGTTATATTTGATGAAAAAAACATTAAGAGTACATACAAACAAAATAGGGGGAAAGTATACAGGTCAATGATAGAAATATAGAATACAAAAAATCAAGAAGATACTGTAAATGATCTCTACAATAAAACAGTTTAGTGCAGGATGTACAAAGATATTAATATGAGGATGTGCAAAACAAACTAATTAACCTTTATTTAAACATTAAATAACAGATTAAGGTCTTCTTTTAAATAAGAAAAAAGCTTTGGGGGTATCTACAGATAAATATTAAGCCTGACAAAGTACTAAACGTCTAATATATTGCTTTCCTGCAATGTTAACTATGTTGAAGCACTTATTATTACTGATATTATACATATTAATTATACTCTTATGTATGTAGATAGTATAAGAAATGTGCAGAATTTGACAGTTTAATGGTGGAGGTATACACACATATGGATAGATGTCTTGTGTTGAGGAGCCTCACTGTTGAGGAACCTGCGACCCAAGTTTTTCATTCATTGCATAACTACACCGTAGTTGTGTAAATGCTAGGCCATGACAATATGTCAATAAACCTTAGAACATCTTGAAATCTTGAAAGGGATGTGCAAAATAGTCATTATATACAGTCTTTAATGAACTATTAGTAGAGAATAACGAGTAATGAATATACTTTATAGGGATCTGCAGATAAATGTTTAGTCTTCTCAAGCACCAACTAATATCTCGCCTGATTTTTGGCACTTGACAATCACCTTCCCTGAATTTTACTCAGGTGTAACTAAAGTCTGACTTAAGGGTTGTTTATATTTCACATCATTAATCAGAATCTGCAAAGTAACTCAAATAAATGTAGTGGAGTAAAAATACCAGGTTGACCTCTGAATTTTAGTGGAGTAGAATTACAAAGTATCAATGAGCTGTCATGTGGGTATATATTAATGCTATATATTAATGCTGCGCGTTATGAACACACGCAATTTTCACCCATTTATTAGTTATATGTTTTAAATTTGATAACACCAATGTGTTTAATACTGGCAACTTCTAATTGTGGGAAAAACGAAAATGTTCCCAGTAGAGACGTCCCATAGAACATTTTGCAAAACACAATAGCCAGCATGTGTAGTTCTGGGGGGTGGGGTGGGGGGGGGGGGGGGCTCCCATTCGAGTCCAGTTTTGGATAGTCTGCCTTGGTTTCGTTCCATTTCAAACAGCTGTTTGACGCTCGGCATAACCTTGGCGCACTGCCACTCCAACATCCAATCCCAGAGCTTGAAGATTAATCCCAGGGTTTTCAACCAAAGGGTCCCAAACGATATCTGATGATTATGGGTAGTGTAGTGTCTTCGTCCATCCTAAACTCGCATATCGCATTAACACCATATCCCAATGTGCATTGCGGCTAAAACATCCAATCACCGAGCTTAAACCATAGCTTAGGATCTTGGGTAATAAGTTCAGTGGGTGTGTATCGCAATGATGCTCGAAATGTCCCTTATAGGCCTACGTCTGTTTCCTGTTCTTTTATTTTGAAATTCAGTTCCTGACGGACGCAAAAAAAGCCAGAGATTATAGAATTAAACAAATAAATATAAACAAGGATAATTGTGTGTTATTGTTGAGTAAATAACACGGTGTTATTTCGAAAAGAATAACAAATTAGAAGGAAAAACATATTTAAAAAATACAGATTTCAGTATTCTGAGGCTCTTAGCCCCATTTATTTTCCTCGCGGATGGCAAAAAAACATTATACGATATCAAATAAAAACAATAATTGTGGCTTGATATTGAGTAATAACATGTTTTTATGAACCACACAGCTTCCGGTCTTCCAAGACCCGACCGGACAAAAAGACGTGGTGCAGGCACGAAACATACTACCAATAGAAATACATTGCTTTTAAAATCGTTCTGTGTGATACGAAAAAAAGGGGAAAATCGTGTTTAATCAATAGATTAAATGTCGTGACTATAACATGAAATGCCGTGAGACTAGGTTGAAATCCCAGATCAAATGCACGCTAAAGGCTCTTTGAGCATGTTTTCTCTCAGTGATTGAGTGTTATGTTAAATGTTTGTTGTTTGTTCTTCATGTATTGTGTCTTGATATTTGTCCATGTTGATGTTACACATGGAGCTGGAGTGATGCAAGTCAAATTTTAGACTTGATCTGACCAATAAAGTATTATCGTATCGTATTATCCCCATCTGTTATTTGAGCCTCCTGGATTCGGATCACCGAGTAACATACAGTACTGAGGTGATAGGTCTTCTTGATTGGACGCACTACTTTGTAAAATGTATGACAGGCACAACAACTGTGTGTGTGGGAGCTGCCAATCACTCTGCAGGTGTTGACGAAACATTAATGAAAAGCTACATTGGAATTAATGCTACTAGCAGGCTAAGCTAATCCTTTATTTAATCAATTTTAACATTTGTTTGATTTCTTTGTATGGGAGCCTTACAGTGAAAAACTAAAATTGTAAAGATTGCCAAAAAAAACGATAGAAACTCAACCACTTTCTTCATCAGATATATATGACTGTTTTGCCGGAGGACTTGAACTAGTCTTAAGCGTAGTAGCTCCAGTCTCAGAGTGGAGGCTCATTGGCTTGAAATTAAACAGAATGCTTTGTGCATGGCAGGGTCTTTCTTTTTTTCAAATCCACACTGTTGAAATGTGTTTAATTTGCCGTCCTGTTTCTTACTATGTCATGTATACACATTTTCCGCAATCTTAACTTTTCTTGCTCCTGTGGCAAAACAAACTTGTGGAGCGACGGCTGTTGAAAGAAGGACAGGAGACAGAGCCGAGGAGAAAAAACGTTGTGAACTTCCTGAAATGATCCCTTATGCTTTCCACACATGATTCCTGTGATTAATGGGCTGGGGGATGAAGTGATTTGGTGTAATAGAGGTGGCATGGAATGTTGCCATATACACCCAAATTGAGATTAATGTGGGGAATTGATATACATTCCTGAAAAGGTGCCCTGCACTACTTCATAGGGTGGCCGAGCTGCTTGCCAAGATTCTGTTTGAAACTTTAAATGTGGTATTTTAATATATATTATTGGCTCTAGCTACAATGCATCAGTGCATGATACTCATATGTGAATTAATAAATCCCACACTCTTATTTTCACATTTGCTAAAGTACATTATGTTTAAACTGTCAGAATTATATAAAAATACAAGTACCTGCCACTATTAGCATTTCAGTAAATTGAATTACTTTGACATCCCCTTTAACTCTTTTACGTGTTCTTATCTCTAACCTTAGCAATATAATATTTCTAAATGGTCCATTTCACAGGTTGATTGACACATTTCTCTCTTATCAACCATCTTTTGGTTTATCATTCAGTAGGAAGCTGGAGATAGATGAGTGAAATGATTGACCTCTGACTGTAAAAGGAAGCTGCTGTATGAGCAATTGAGGTGGACACACACACACACACACACACACACACACACACACACACACACACACACACACACACACACACACACACACACACACACACACACACACACACACACACACACACACACACACACACACACACACACACACCACACACACACACACACACACACACACACACACACACACACACACACACACACACACACACACCTTTTCCTTTATCACTCTGCGTGTCTGATGTCAGCATGCTTCTGAGGTCAAGAACTACATCACTCTCAGACACAATTTATGACACAGTGAGTTTACTTTAGTCATATCAGTAAATCCCTGGTGTCAGACATTCAAACCAGTCAAAGCATCACACCCACAAAACTTTCAAAGCAGAGAATGGGTCGGGAATGCAAAACCAAAAAGATTGATTCTGGTAACAAAAGGGAAAACAAGCCAACAAAGCAGTAAACTGTAAATCAAGAGCGGGTTCTGACCACTGGATGATGGATGCTGGCTGCAGTGTTTGTGTTTACTGGGGTATCGAATGCTGTTTATGAGCCAGATGAGATCAGAGCACGGGGGTTTCCATGGGAGCAGACAGACCATCCGGGGGTCGTGTGACGGAGGCCTCGGGCACTCTGTCATCACCGTGTGGAGCTCTCTGCTTTGATTTCCTTTATTAGCTCCCATGTGTTTGCCTCTGTGTCTGCGTGCATGTGCGCATGTGTTGGTCCGGGTCGATTCACTTCACGGGTGCTTGCGTCCTCGATGATTAATTTAACTGTGGAATGTTATCCATAAAAGTTGAGTGACATGTTAGAGCATTGTTACGTTTTTTTTGGTCGCAGTCCTCCTGATTTAATCTAGGGGTGTTGGGCTCTAATCACACTTTTAAGTGTGTGACAGAATACAGAGCAGGCCACTCCTGACACACAGCGCACTGTCGGCTGTGGTTAGTACAATCCATGGGCCAACGTCTTTAACAAGCTCAATATTGCTGTTTTGGAGTTGATGCCTTTGTGTTGCCTGGTGCTAAAAGCCGGATATGAATTCATCTTAATGGAATTGCGGAAAAAAAGTTCAACATTGGTAAAAAAAAAAGAGAGAAATGGAAAGTCCAAAATAAAGAAGCTATTATATTAGTTGTGTTGCATCATCCAAAGTTATATGAACCTACTCTGCAAAATGAGACGCAAGCAACAACAGAGCTTACCTTTTTGAATGAATGTTTCTATGTACTAACCACAACATACGGTACCTATACTTTATGAGTTAAATGAGTGACTCTAAGGCCAGGGCTCACGTACCCTTAATGCGATAACATAGAGAGGTTTAAAAGGGAGGGACTGAAAGATACCTTAACTCAGGGGCTTCTTATATTCATTAAGACTATATTCTAGACAGACAATCATAAACCCCCAAATGAAGTACAAAAGTGACATTTTGATATCAATTGCACTATAACCCTTCAATTACAAATGTTTTTTTACAGTAAACATCACCATGAAGTATTTCAATTGCATCATTCAGAGATGCACATTCTTCTTTCATAGAGTGTGGCCTTGGCTGAGTCATTTTTATTCAAAAATGAAATTAAGGTTACTAGTTTATCTTTCAATCACGTGGCAATACCAAAAGACTTAGGATGTGTTAGCAATTACTATAACATGTAATTAGATCGAGTAAAACTTTAACCACATGTATGTAGTCAACTAAACAATTAGTTTAGAAGAGCCACACTGGCAAGACTATTTCCAAGACATTGAATTATATGGTAAAGTTTCCATGTAAGTTTTTCCATTTTATTCCAAAACATTTATACTTTTGCTGATAACTTTTCCTATACAATTTGCCCGTCTGAACATTTGCATTAAAAAAGCTAAGACACTTTGGCACCACCTGTTGAGTTACATCCCGACTAATGAGATCACTTTTGCATCGGAAGCAGATTTGAGATATTTGTGTAACTAAACATCCAATCTGCAGTTTGCGCTTCAGAGCAGACAGGATATTATGATAAGCCCACTTTCACAAACAGGAAGCATTTTAACGCAAGCGACATTGCAGTTTATTTTGATTATAGTTTGTTTAGACGTCCACAACATTTCCCCTACAGTATTGTATGCAAATGCTGGATTTATTTTGATACGCCTGCTTGCTCCTCCAGGTGATGAAACATGGATGCATGGATCCATTCAATGTGCCGAAAGCTCTTATTTTTTCAGGTTCTTTATCAGGCAATGTTTGGGTTTCTCTGAGTATTGTTTTGACGTATAAATCAAACCAATCAAGAGTGGAAAAAAACACTTTTTATCTTGTAAAACATGTAAATATGCGTTTGATGGATGACATTTGCTTTACACAACATCAGCTGTGAAACAGAAAACGCTGCTGAAATAAAATCCTTGAATATGTTTGTACTTATAAAGTACAGAAATTCCCATGCATAGAAGGCTTTCTTTTTTTTACAAGGGACTTCCTAATTACTTTTATTCATGCTATTCCACCCAGGCATTTTATGCATGTTTCTGCTCTGCTTCGCACTGTTTGCCACATTTATTTCCTCAGATTGTCTCATCACACAGCGAGAGCAGGAAGCAGGAAGTGCTTGTTTCCCTGGCTTAGCGTGAGCCTCATGTTCTGACAAACACTGCCCAGTGACACTTGGCAGAGAGCGTTGTTTCTGTCTGGGCCGCCCTGCAAATGCGCAGACGCGTGTGCGTGTGTCCGCGTGTGCGTGTGTGTGCGAGTTGTTCTGCCCCCTTAATGTGTCGCTTCCTCCGTCTATTTGTCTTCTCACAGACGGGCGGCTGACTGTGCACTCGGTGATCATGGGCGATAAACTTCAGGGGCTGCAGCGCGCTCATAAAGCACTTTCCTCGTTGACAAGTTCATCGAGTTGAGATGTTTTCTAAACCCTCTCTCTACGGTACATCACCACATTTTATTGCTAAGTAACACAAAGTAAACTGATGTGAGATGACTGACAGGAATATGTGTAATTCAACACATCTCTGGCTTGGAAAGATGCTACAAGAGCAGCATTGATGCTACAGTATAACACATCTGACTGGAGTACGGCTCAGGAAGCTATTGCAGGGGTTATGGGCGCCACAAGGAAGATGGATGAAGTGTGAGCCTGCCTCCCCTTCAGCACCCCTCTCCTCCTTATCCCGAGGAGTCACCCCTGACAGAGGCCCTATTTGTCCAATTCACATTTTCTCTTTGTCAAAAAATGCAAGGAACGATGGGATGAAGTGCCGGACAGAGGCTGTGTGTGTGAGAGCGTTATGTAACAGCAGCACTTTGATATCTGCCCCCATGAGCCTAATACAAAGTAGTAGGCATGCTCAAGAACACAGGCTGTCAAGAAGTGCCTTTGATGGCAGTGACGCTGGCTAGAGTCATGTACCCCAGTGTGGGTGTATGTGAGGTCGACAGTCTCAACTACCGACTGGGGAAAAGAGACTTTAAAACCGACCTGTAATCACCTGTCACCCCACAATCCTCTAACTACCTCTGAGGTCACACGACCATGTGTGTGGTTTTCAGTCAAAGGTGGAGACCGATACAAAAGATGTCATTTGTCATCTAAGTTACAAGACAAATGCTTGGACAGAATTAGTGTAAGCTTCTAAATTTTTGCTGGACCGCAAAGTCAACGAGGGTCTCTGAAAGCATTTGGAAAGTATAACAAGTGTTTTTTGTGTTTTTACATTCCAGACATTCATCGATGAGGGTCATTTGTCTTATGTGGTCATTTGTGTGAGTGCCTGAATGTGTGTGCGTGTACAAATGCGACAGGGCGGAGCACGTAGGATGGGAGACAAAGTCATCCTGACCGAAGGATTAGGTATAAATGGGTGCACTGCGAAAAAGACAGGAAAAACTAGGTGAAGATAGATAATGTGAGAGGGTGGAGTGAGGCGGAGAAAATTAAAGGAAAATAAATGGTAGTGTAGAGGCAAGTAGAGATGCGGAATAGGATGGAAAACAGGGGAAAAAATAAGGAGGGCAGGAGGGAGCGCTGAGGGCCTGAGGGTGTGGCAGCGAGGGTCGTTGGAGCGAGAGGAGAAGAGGGACACTGTGAAATGTTGAAAAACCTCACAATTGATGGTGTTTGATTTCCACAGTAATTACCATTCCTCTGGCTTCTTGCATTCCCAATCTGGGCCTATCTTATATCCACCCCACATTCCGCAAATGATTAGCTGGCCCACTGCTTCTCCCTGCTGCCCACGGACACAGTTTGCGGGAAAGACAGTGAGAGTTGGAGTTTAGATGTTCCTCTTCGAAACAAAACAGAAAAAAAGTTGCAAAATGCCTTCAAAACCCACCAGTCAAATTCCTAATACACACAGAAACACATGTGAACATCTCTTTAAAACCCATTGCCACCTTTGAATATTCATGGGATGTGTGTCACGATCTGTCTGTGTTGTGTTGTGTCTTGTCTAGATCTGTCTTTGGTTTTCTGTCTGCGTTGTGTCTTGTCTTGTTTAGATCTGTCTGTGGTTCCCTGTCGTTAGTTTCCCTGGTGTGTCTGATTACCCGATTGTGTTCACCTGGTGTCCCTGTGTTTTCTCCTCCCTCCTCACCTGTGTCTTGTTTGTATGATTAGTCTTGTGTGTATTTAAGTTCTGGTTTTTCTGTCTGTCTTTGTCGGTTCGTCTTGTGGAATGACTTGTTCATTCAGATCCAACGGCTGACGAGTGGTAGAGAACGGAGAAGTGGTGTACAGAGTACGATTTAAAGCGTTTGTGAGGTTTTTTTCACGGAGCCTACATATTTGTTGCTTTGGCGAACGGGTGTGGGGTTTCTTTGAACGCCCCCCCTGGGGGTTCTTCCCCTGAGCTGGTTTTTTTTAATGACAGATTCAATGGCAACTGAGCCAGGAATGGAGAAGACCACGGCAACGCGGATCATGGACAACGAGAAAGAGGGGGGCCAAACGGACGGAAAGGAGGATACCGACGAAGGACAAAACAAGAAAATGGGAGAGGAGGAAACAGGAAAGGAGTGAGAGGTACAGTGTAGAACTAACTGTGGATGGAGGAGCCGCAGTAACAATGATGGACTTACTAAAGGGAATACAAAAAAAGTGTGGGGTTGTGGACGGGTGCAGAGTGAGAGGGGAGCGGCTATATGAAGTCACCATGCGGACCTGTCTAGGGAAAATGAAAATAATGGAGGGGCTGAGGGTGAACATGGGAACATGGGGCACGCACAGGACCTCTTGAACAAAGATCTGACTGTCTCATTCCTAAATCTGCCGGTATATGTACCCGATAGGACGATACTTAAGAGACTGGAAGAGTGTGGGGTCGAGCCCATCTCGGCAATCAAAAAAAGAGTGTGGCCGGGCACAGAAATCACAGGCGGCACCAGATTCCTGAGAGTAAGGTTCAATGACAAGGTAACCCCACCCCCCCCCCCCCTATTCCACAAAGTTAGACACAGTGAGGGGGGCGGAGTACTTCAGAGTATTGCACAATCGCCAGGTTCCTGTCTGCAGGCTGTGCATCCAGCCCGGTCACTTCTTTAGGGAGTGCCCGGAGTTTAAGTGCCACAAGTGTGGCCAGACAGGACATTATGCCAGAGAGTGCATGTTCAGGGCGGAGAGAGAGGAGAAAGAGGAGGTAGAGAAGGAGGAAGACGAGGAGCAAGATGAGGAGGAGGAGGAGGACGAGGAAGGGGCGGAAGGAGCGAAGAAAAGACCCTTTGAGGAGGTCAGCGATGAGGATGAAGGCCTGAGTGGGGGAGGAGCGGCGGGAGGTGAGGATGGAGCTAAGAAAAGTGCAAGGCAGAGCGGCGGAGGCGCCGAAGGGAGCAGCGGCGGGGGAAGGAAGTGTTGGAGTCCTGGAGTGGTGGAGGACATCTCGGAGGCATCAGAGATGGAGGAGGGAGTGCTGGAGGAGGGCCCTGTGGGCGCCATGGTCTTCGGGAACCCTAATGATGAGCAGAGGGGCCGCGGCATGAGGAGAAACAGGCGTGAGGATGAGAAGAAGACCCCAGCGGAGAACGCCGGGCGGAGTGCTAGACGCAAAGAGGACAAGGAGAGGGAGATGGAGAAAAGGAGAGCGAGCTCAACAGAGGGGGAGCTCGGGAAATAAATCAGCTTAAGGTAACGATGTTAAGGACGCTTATTATAATAACATCCCTTTTGATGGCAACCATCTCCCCCTTTAACGGCAATGGCCTCAAAAGTAGGATTAGAAGAGAACGGGCGCTAATTCTATGTGGGGCCAGTATAACATGTCTGCAGGGAACACATTGGGATGGGGAGTGGGTGGAGGAGGTAAGAAAGGAGTGGATGGGTGAAGTGTTTGCAAATAATGGGGGTGAGCATGCTAGGGGGGTGGCGATACTTATCAACTCAGGGGAGGTAAGGAATGCAAGGAAGGTTGAGGATGATGGTGAAGGGAGAATGATTGGAGTACAGTATGAATACAGGGGGGAAAAGTTCAAGTTGATAAATGATGATGATGTGATGTCAAATGAAGGAAAAGAGGGTGCGGCCAATGCGGGGGGGGAGGAGTGGGGAGTATGCTGTTGAGAGGAAGGATAAAAAGAGGATGAAGGGGAGTGAGAAGGAGGAAGAAGAAGAAGCTGAAGATATGGGAACTGGGGGGGGAAATTATGTAGAGGTTGAGATGGAGGAGACTGAGGGGCGGGAGGAGGTGGTGAAGTAAGGGAGAGCGGAAGACAAGAGGGGGGAAGGGGGAAAGGATGAGGAGGTTGAGTCAGAGGAGGGGATGGGGGGGGATAGGATGGACGAAGATGAGGAAGAGGAGGAGCAGAGACAGAGAGAGGAGGAGCTTATGAAAATGAAGATTTTGAGGCATAAAAAGGACGAAGTTGAGTTAGCGGGGAGTAAGAGGAATGATGACGTGGTGGTGAGGGAGGTGGAAGAGAAGGAAGAGGAGGTGTAAGATAGTGAAGGACATTCGAGCGATGAGGGGAATCTGAGTGATGTTTGGAATAGTGGGGATAGTGAGAGGGAGGAGAGTGGGAATGAGGTGCAGAGACAGAAGGAAAAGGACCTTCTATTTGAGAGGGAGATGAGGGGGAAAAAAGAAGGAAAAGAGAAAGCAGCCACAAGAGCGAGGAGGGAGGAGCTCGAGGGCTGGAAGCGCATCTCAGTTAACATAGGGAAGGTAATGATAAAGGTGTCTGGGTGGAGAGCAAGGAGAATGTGCATCACCTCAGGGTTAGGCAAAGGCCGTTTGGGGGGAGGAAGGGGGAACAGTGGCGATGTGGAGGGACATGTGGGAAAAGAGCAAAGTAAAGGCGATAGCTGTCACTCGGGTAGACGTGGATGAAGGGAATTGGGGATGGTGAATTGAAAACAATATGATGTGTTAGGAATGATGTTGAGATGAATGATGTGGGAAAAGAGAAAGGAATGGGCGATTACTGAGACTGTGAGAGATGTGGGAAATGGAAGGTGGGATATAGAGTAATTGATGGTTGTGGTGTGGGACACAAGTGTGTGATGGTTTGAACATGTTTCTGCTATATTTGAGAATGCTTCATGAAAGCTGAGATTTTGTTGAAATTGATTTGTTTGAAAGCCTTGGGGTCCTTTCTTTTTGGGGATCAGTAAGGTGGACTATTATGTTTTTAAAATGTAACTTTGTTTATATTTTTCTATTAAAAAAGTAATGACTTGGTCTGCGGTGAGTGTTCAGTTCAGTCTTTGTTAATAGTTTAGCCTTGAAATAAAGGAGTTATTTTTGTCACTTTTATCTGCATTTGGGTCCTGCTTCCTACACACACCGTAACAGAACCAACCAACCAGAGATATGGGCCCAGCAGATCTTTTTGAGCAGGAACTATTGGATTATACCTTCTCTTTGACTAACTGCGCTAATCGATGGATGGGAGCGGTCAGGGTTCAGCAGCGAGAGGCTGCTCTGGCTGATGCATTCCGCCTTACGATGGAGAATCAAGATTTGGTTAAATTCTTACCTGCCTGGCTTTTGGATTACCTCACGGTTTGTTTTCCCGATCCTGATCGACCCACGTCTCCCAATTCCCCTTTTGATACCACACGCAGTGGTGTGGTCCGTCTGGCGTCAGCCCCTGCTTCTCACCCAGTGTTTGCTACTGTCCAGGAGCCATTCGCTGGTACTCGTCTGGCTTTTGGAGGTCCACGGAGCCTCCAAACGGCTCCTAAAAGGAGTCGCAAGGCCAGGTTAGCAGCACGAGCCCAAAGGGCCATGGTTCCAGAACCAGTTCAGCCCCCAGCAGCCATGGTTACAGAACCGGACCTTACTGCCATGGTGCCGGCTCCAGAACCGGTCCACACACCCATGTTTCCGGCTTCAGAACCGGACCTTACAGCCATGGTTCCAGCTCCAGAACCGGACCTTACAGCCATGTTTCCGGCTCCAGAACCGGACCTTACAGCCATGATCCAGGCTTCAGTTCTGGTCCCCTCAGCCATGGTTCCGTCTCCAGAACCAGCCCACACAGCCATGGGTCCGTCTCCAAAACCGGCTCCAGCAGCCATGATCCAGGCTTCAGTTCTGGTATCCACAGCCATAGTTCCGGCTCCAGAACCGGCCCATACAACCATGGTGCCGGCCCCAGTTCCAGCCGTGGTTCCGGCTCAAGTACCGGGCCCAGCAGCCATGGTCCCGACTCCAGCACCTCGTCTCCTGTCGGTGTACCGGCCGACGCCAACTCTATGTCCCATGCCATTGGAGCTTCCGCTGGGGGTCCTGCCAGACCTATGTCCTGTTCCATTGGAGGTCCCGCCGACTACTCTTCTACCGGGGGTCCTGCCAACCCTATGTCCTGTCCCGTTGGGGGTCCCGCCGTCTACTCTTCTACCGGGGGTCCTGCCAACTCTATGTCCAGTCCAGTTGGAGTCCCCGCCATCACCTGTCCTGCCGGGGGTACTGCCAACCCCTTGTCCTGTTCCGTTGGAGGCCCCGCCATCATCTGTCTCGCCGGGGGTCCTACCAACACCTGGTCCTCTTCCGTGGGGGATCCTGCCGAGGCCTATCCCACCGGCTCCGGTTCCTGTTCGGCCGACACTGGGCTCTGCTCGGCCTCTGGAGCTGTCTGGTCTTCGCCCTCGAGCTCGGCCCCCTGAGAGTCGCGGTATTCGCCCTCTGAGAGCCCGGCCCTCTGAGAGCCGCAGTCTTCACCCTCGATCCCGGCCCCCTGAGAGCCGCGGTCTTCGCCCTGGAGCCCGGCCCCCTGAAGCCCACGGCCTTCGCCCTCAAGCCCGGCCTCCTGACTTTCCCGGCCGCGGTCCTCGCCCTCATGCTCGGCCCCCTGAGTTCGCCCGTGGTGGCCTTCGCCCCTCCATAACCCCCACCTTGGACTCTGTCTTGCCCCCGGGCCGTCCGCCCGAGATCCCTTCCTGGTCCTCTGCTGTGCCCCTGGGCGGTCAGCTCAGTCCCGTCCTCCTGACCCCCTCCACCCACCCTGGTGGCTTAGTGATGCGTCTTGTGTAATGACCGTCTGCGGTGAGTGTTCTGTTCAGTCTTTGTTAATAGTTTAGCCTTGAAATAAAGGAGTTATTTTTGTCACTTTTATCTTTGGGTCCTGCTTCCTACACACACCGTAACAATATGCCTATACTCTAACAAGTCTATCTCTAACAGCGTGTTTTCAGGGTATTTAAGGTCCTTGCTCTTGTGTTGAGAAACGTAAAAATGAAAGAGAGAACACGAGAGTGATTGCCAAACTAATTCCTACCCAGTTCCAACAGCAGCCATGCTTAGCTGTGTGAAAAGAACTGGCTCCAGTCTCTCAGAAAATGTCTGCTTTGCTTTCCTTTGTTGACAATTATTCTCTAAAGGAGAATCATAGTGCGACGCCAAAGTACATGGAGAACTGGAACATAACACTCAGTACAGAGCAGCTCCCCAACAGGTGTGTCTCTCTCGCCCCTCCCAAACAAAATGCTCACTCAGTTTTCCCTTCCGGCTGCATAACAACTAAAAGGGAGATGTATTAGTCTTGTATGACGCCTTGCTTAAGTGGAGCATAGCAATTAGGTTCAAAATGAAACCAAACTTTAAAGGTCTCCTATTATACTGTTTTTCATCAATATATTATAGCTCTCAGATATATACAAACATGTCTCTGAAGTGGTTGGCTCCAAACACCAAACAGATCATTGCAGGATTACCCATAATCCCCTCTGTTTCAGCCCTGTTTCCAAAGTGCTGATTCTCTGTCTGTTACTTTAGATGAAAACAAGGAGCCCCTCCCCACGCCCCTCTGAGAGACATTTGGTTACAAAGAACTCAATGGTGCTCTAGAGGAGATTCAGGTGATAAGGGGGGGGGTTACCTTGGTTGGTGATTGGCTAATGGTTACACAAGACAAAACATCGTTGTGACATAAAGTGGCTAAAATCTGATCAGCTCATTTTCAGACAGGTTTTTATATAAATGGATCAGGACAAAAAGAGAGTCTTTTTTCCACAGAGTTGATACATGTTGATGTAGAAGAGACATGAAAACATTTAACTTTAAGATTTTTGCCAATTGTCGGAAATGCCTCTTTCTCCTTGTTGATCACGTACGGCCGGTTAAGAGGAGTGAGTAGTCAGCAGTCAATAGCAGTGTAAGACACTCAATAAAATAGGTTTTGTTGAAGGGTCCAGAAAGATACAAACATGTATTTATGACTAGCAGAGATCAGAAACTGGCGCTGAATATGGGAGCCTGTTTGTATCTCCCATCCCTTGCAGTACACTGTATATCTTCCCAAGTCTGCCTGTGGTGTTTGTGAGCTTGTGTGATATAAAGTTGGGGTGTGAGAGATTTAGGGCTGCCTCATGCAGGGGAGCAGACTGTAGATCAGCGGGCCCCTAGACTCCAGATCACCTGGAGGTTTCGATGATCTAGCGGCTATCCCATCAGCCCCGCCATCAATCAATGTCCAGTTACATAGCAGGGGGCTTCGCTGTACAGTGGGTCCCCAAGGCCTGCACAGCAATAAAGACATATTTCTCAGAATTGAAAAAAGCAACATGTGAATGATTGTGTTAGAGCTTAGTGAGGCTTAGACACAGACATACGTACAAGATGTATAAGCGGACACAAACAATAACTTGCAAAACACATGGAAATATCAACCAGGTGCAAACAGGATGACCTTCTCGAGTAACGACTGCTCCCAGGTGAATCTGCATCACTGCCGTGATGACGGGGGTTTATTCATATATTTATTGTCAACTGTGTTTCCCAACTGCTGGGTCTTGGACTATGAGTGTGTGTGGTACCCATTTTCTGTCCCTGATGTCATTTGACCTTCCCTTTGCATGTCAAGGGACGTAGAAAGGACCGTAGCTATCCCTCACTTAACGCTGGAAAAATGCAATATACATTGTGAAATAAAGTTCTGGCCTGGCTTGAAATCTAGACTAAAAAGCAAAGCAGATGATAAAGTACCCCAATCAAGCACCAGATCTTGATAGCACACGTACTGTCGAAGCCAGAATAATCTTTAGATTTGTAGTCCTTTAAATGCTTTTAATGTTTTTTATATATCGTATTGGTGCACGGTTGCAGTGCTTCTTATATCATTAATCTATGCACTTTGTTGTTGTTTTTTTAAATCTTGTATAATTAAATCAAAGAGTTTGGAAAAATTGTAAACACCATCTCATTACAGCAAGAGGTTCTTTGGTTAGACTTCACCAACCAAAGGTCCTTACACACCAAGCCGGTTTCGGCCGTCGATAGATGTCGATAGATGTCTGGTCGTCGATGAGCGTCCTGTCGGCCTACTCAGATTGGTGTGTCCAGCCCCGTCGTGTCTTTTCGGCCGTGCCGACACCTTCCGCCGCCTGTCGGTAAATGGCCGTCGGCTAAAGAAATCACTCTGATTGGCTGTTCAATTTAGCGAATCAGTGCATGAGAAGCGAAACGGAAGTGAGGGACCCAAACAAGCGATTTAATTTAACTCCAGCTCTCGACACAGGTTCGGGAAAGCCCCATGAGCTTCTCGCTGTAGAGTGAAAATAGAACGCACACGCTATTTGTTGTTTGTTTATATTACGCAGTCTGTTCTTCTTCTCTCGGTGTATCACGCAGTCTATCTTCCGGTTACCTCTTTTGAATGACGAATACACACTACCGCCGCCTGCTGGTAAGGAGAGTTATTGCCACTCGCATGCGCAGTTCGTACGTGCTTCTTGGCCGGCGGCTGAAGTCTTTGCGGTGTGTTCCAGTGCGACACATGGCCAAGACGCAAGAGACGCAGGAGACGCAACAGTCGGGACGTGTTCTTTGGTGTCAGATTGGTGTGTAGGGGCCTTAAGGGCTAAAATAATGGATGGACAAACAATATAGATGTTCCTTTTTTCCCTCTGAGGAGACACTGGTGTAATCCTATACATATTCAAAATGTGTTCTCATGAGAATATGTTCCTTTTTCCAATAATAAGGCATTTTGTTGAATATTGTAATATCACTGAACAAGGTGACCAATGTTTTCCAGCTTTCTTTTTAACAGCGTTATTCAGTATTTTCTCAGTATTTTCATTTTGTTAGAAAAATATTTAACTTTGTGTTTCCTTGAAAAAAATGCCATGTGAATGTCTGCATTTGCTAACAATGGAAACACATTCATGAATAACTAATCGCAGCGTGTATCGCTCAGTGTTTCCTCAGCGAGGACCTTTTTATCGTTTTCATTGTCTTCGCCAGTCAAAGCCCACCTAATACACATTACATTGTTTTGTTACTTGTTTTTGAAAGATTGCCTGCGCAGCTAAATGGAAACGTGATTATAGATGACTTCCATCCAGCCGCAAACATTTCTGCATTGGCTTTTGTGTTGTTGATCATTTCTGACCAAGAAAATTACCAAATATGTTCATTTTACTCATGAAGAATTGCACAATAGAACTTTCTTCAATGTTTTTAAACAGACACAGTTAAACCAAAAGCTGTAGATTCCTGTATAAATGGTAAATGACGGATGAAAGAGATGAGGTTGCTGCTGTTGGAGAACTCTCGGGCAGACATTCAACATTTCTTCTCCCTGAGACATTGAATATTTGTAGAAGTGACAGTTGTGTATTTGGGTAAGGATGAGAAAATTTGTTTAAGCCAAAATAGAGGAGGGAAAATGAAAGTGAGAAAACAAACAGCGAATCCGGTTGCACACTTCAGTTGTGCAATGATTGCAAATATAAAATACATTTTCCCTTTCTCACTGTTCAAGGGCAAGCTCAGTGTCCCCGCTGCCTCCATTTGTCTTTCTTTTATTTCTCTATTCTTCAACCCCACAAAGCAAGTTTGTCCACCTCCTGTACGGGGGGGTAGAATAAATATATAGTATTTCCCTGTTCCAAGCTGGTGTCCCACTGTATCACATGCTTCTTTTCCCCCGCAAGTGGTCACAGGTGTGTAGCAACGCCGTGGAAACATTTTCCCACAACGAGGTTTGATCGATATATCCGGAAGAAGCTCGGAGCGATGCCACGGTATGGGATTGCACAGGATTTTGGAATTATCCGCTGATGGGTTGCAAAGGGTCTGTTGAAACGCTCCTCAGCTGCAGCCTTTGATCAGGCGTGCTGGGAGAGGACAGGAGAGGCTGACCGTATATGTTTTGACTGGATATAGTGGAAAAGAAAGGCTGCCCAGCAATGGAGAAAATGCAAAAAGGGACATTTTTGGTTTCAAACTGTCAGAATTAGATTTTCCTTCACTTGATAATCATTTCTGTCTATTTTAATTACATTGTTCTCCCCAAGGTATTTACTAAATATAAAAAAAAAGGAGCTTTTGAAGCAGATGTGCTCGATGCGATGTCCTGGATTTCCTTACTCAAAACATGGAAACTCTTTCTTACCGTCTCCCTCCCAGCATACCAGAGGAGTTTCATTAAGGAAATGACTGCAGTGATAAGCCATGTATTGCTCTCTTAGGACAGCTTCATCATAGCAATAGACAGCGGCTGTCTTCCAATCACAAACTATTCAACAAATCAAGCCTATTGAATATGTTTGTTTTATCAGACAAACACTGCATTCTTCTGTCTCTCTTTGCACTCCTCTTTTCACGTGCCAAAATCTATCCATCATAAGCTTCTTTCCTCCACTCTAAACTATGGCAAATATGTGTCTGTGTGATCCCATTTTAGGAACTGGAAGGAATGCTCCCATCTTTCTCCCTCTTTTTCGTTTCCCCCCCCCCACCACCATTCATTTACAAAAGAACCGGCAGTGATGAGGTGCATGTCTAGACATTGCAGAAATAGTAGTCAAAATAAATCTGAGGGAGATTCACTGGAACTAGACGAGGTGGAAAAGGTAAAATGGAAAAGGTACGCCACTATTCGACTATGAATTGCTCTGTTGTGAAAGGAACGGGCAGTTGTTGGCATTGTGGAGAGAGCATGGCCTCAGGGGAATCTGGGACGATCAAATACATCCCCCAGTCATTCATCTGTTTGCTTTCTCTCCAGCAAACAGTATCGTCATCCAAACTGGACCTGTTAAACAATAGTGTGATACATTTCTTTATTTTTTTCTCTTAAAGCCAGTGGAAAACAATGACCTCTATGCTTAGAAAAGGGAGAGGGATATTTAAAAATTCAGAGAATGAGAGTATGGGAAAGGATGTGGAGGTGAAGAGTTGTGCTATCTATTCTTTTATGTAGCTCAGGCAAGGAGTTGGGGAGGGAGAAAAGGGAAGCGGGAATAACGTGTGTATTTGTTTTAACTGGCAGGTCAAATAGAGGGCAAAGGTCAGATGTATTTGAGCAGCCTGCAGGCATTTCTTACTGAAGAGGAAAGTGATTTGACCGGGGTGTAACAGCACCTCCAGTGATCTTTTATCGCCCGAAAAAATGTTTGACCTGCCTCCATCACTCAGGGACTCTCAACGGTAGTCCAGAGGACGCGGAGATGGTGAGAGGAGGGGGAGAAAATAGGGGTTAGGTGGAGTGTCTGTAAGCTAGAAAAAAACGAGTTTCCACTACCATATCCTGTTCTACTATTGTATAAATAAAGATGCAGTGTTCACCGTGCTGTATGCCCTTCCTACCTGTGTTACATTAGGTGTAATCCTCCGTGGTCTTTGTTGCAAGATGCTATCAATGGCAACAAATTCCAACCTCACCTCCTGCACTCTGCGATCCAATCTTAGCAATTCCTCCACATTTTCGGCATTCTTTGCCCACGATGGCATATCTCATGAAACATGTCCCTTTGACAGGGGGAAAAGCCGAAGAGCGGTCACTAGAAATTGGAAAGGAAGTGCGAGCAGGGTTTTCAACAGGAGCAGAGAATGTTAAGACATATTAAAGTGCAGGTTATACAAGACCCTTGATGCACATGCTCAGACGTATAGGCCACAGATCTCAAATAAAAAGTAGGAAAGTATGGACATTGTTTCCAAATGATCTAATGCAGGCCTTTTTCGGCCTCTGAGCAGGCAGGTTTTTGCCGTAGAAAGGTTCACGGCTCATATTAGCTACAAGGACCTATAAAATGTGGCCTGAGGTATGTTATATGGATACACCTGGCTAAGCATTTGCAAGTGTGCATGTCAGTGTGCATAGTTCAGTTTGCGTTCTTTCGAATTTCCTCCTTTTGTTGCGTTTGGGCTGCTGGTTGTACGGCTAAGTTGAAATGCGGTGTCAGTTTAGACTCAGTTTTGACATTTTGACGTTAAAACGAATCACCTCTTTGTGAGACCAGACTCCTAGCAGCACTTCATTAAAATATCATTATGGCATTTAGTCAAAACTCCACAGAAATTCACAAGACACGAAACGCACCCTTTCCAATGAAGCAATGTTAAAGCTCCAAAAGGAATAAATGTCAAATTTGTTCCAAACATTTTAAATTTAAGCTGCACAATTGCATGCAAGAATTAAATAACGATTTTTTTGAGTGACTGCTATAGTAAAATAAGTGCAATAATCCAGTGGCGAGCCGTCAGGGCCCTCTAGGCCAGGGATGGGCAAATGGCGGCCCGCGGGCCGCATGCGGCCCTCACCTCCTATTTTTGCGGCCCTCAGATTAATTTATAAACAACGTAATTAATAATAATTTTTTTTTTTTTTTAAATATATTTTTAATTTGTTTTACTTGTAGTTCTGATACCGTCCACTAGACTCCTAGTTACGTCGCGAGCTGCGTACATGATTTCAAATACCGCAAAAATAATCTGTGACGCAGTATTGTGTTTGTTTCCCGGGGAAACCCTCACAAGAAACACCGGCTGTTATGTCTGCTGTGACGTTAAGTTGCCTCTTGTAATTATGCTTTTACAAGCTTAAAAGTTGTATTTATCATCTGAATTTGGCAAAACAAGTTTAATATTCTTAAAACCAAGACTTTGTTTATTTGAAATCAGATGAAAACAAACTGTCGCGGACCTTGCCGTGTTATCTATGATTACTACGCTTTTCATTCATAATTTCAGCGGGAGGGAGGGGGAGTGGCGCTGAGGAACAGCAGAGTGCGGGCTGACAGGTGTCTGTGTTGACATTCCCATTATTGTGGAATAAGGGGAATGCAGAGACTGGCTACAAGTGTTTTAGGTTCAAGTTAGACAACTATTGTCTGGGTTAGTGTTCATGACATGTTTATGTCATCTTAATGGTTAATCTCAATACACACACATTTTCCGTGCTTTCCAATAGTTTAAAATTGTTTTATTCCACTGTTTAATAACCTGTTCAATACAAACATGCCACTTGTAAAAATGAAATAACATTTCTGTGAACTGATATTTGTTTAGTGAGCTTATTAGAGGATGTTCCCTTTGATTGTAAAATGTCAATGAAGATGTCAGACTTAGTATATTTGTTAATAATTACATACAACACATGGCATTTTTGTGTGTGTGTGTGTGTTCCAAGTGAATCTGCGGCCCCCTGGTGGCCAGTACATCAATGATGTGGCCCCCACCACCATCAAAGTTGCCCATCCCTGCTCTAGGCCCTCTGTGAGGGCCTAAGATATTCTAAGAAATAATATTTGAAAACATTAAAAAAAAACATTTTTTTTAAAATATTTTTTTATATTTGTTTTTGTTGTTATATTTTTCATTAGTTTTACCAAAATAACTTGATTTAATTGTATGTAAAATAATATTTCCAAAGAAATAAATCCTTTGAATCTGCCTGTTCAGTTTCTGTTGGAATGTGAAGGGTTAAATGCCGTCTCTGCGAGTTACGGCCCGTCCACACAGCGGCGTGCGCTGACGCTTGCCGGCGGGCGTGTCTGAAACTCGACCAACAACCAATCACATGAATCTCCCGCCCCTGACACACAAGCAGCGGTTTGATTGGCTAGAGCTTGTATTGGCATATGATTCGATTGGCTGACGCCTCGCCGAGGCGTCAAAAGTTGAACATTGCTCAACTTTTGCAGCGAGCCACGCCAGCTACGCTCCACGTCGCTTCCCACGATGCATTTCGGCTAAAAGTGACGTCACCCCATTCCAAGTGAATGGGGAAGCGTCAACGCACGCCGCTGTGTGGACGGGCCGTTATGTGAAGACGGGAGAGCTTGTTGGTCCCTCTCTACATTCACAGAGGGCCCGCTATAGTAACTCAACGAGAGAGTAATGTCAAATGACAGTACAATTGACCAATCATATCTTCCCTCTAAATGGGCGGGCTTTATTTTCACGGACTTTATGACAGGTTCCGCCCGCTGTGAGGTCTATGCAAGTGGTGCAGTGACGCGTCCTAAAACCCAGAAGTAAGCTTCGCTCAGATTCCCTCGACAGAAAGCAGTGGGATTTCTCTATAGGGTTTTGGAAGATAGCTTGAAATAAGGTCTGTGGAAAACGAACCTGTTAGATAAATGCACGTTTTGTTCAGACGGATAATATCCACATGTCTACCCTACTTTTATTATTTTCGAATCATAAATCTAAACGATAGATTTATGATCGATAGATTTATGATTAGCATCAGTTCGTTCATGATGGCTCACTTCAGTGATAGTGATGACATCGTTGCGAAATTATTAACCGAGTCATTTTCAAGATTGCGTTCCAATGATAAACTGGAGTGGCAAAGGATCAGCTGCATGACCCCGCCATCAAGTGCTTCATCCAAAAGGACAGGAGGATGGACTTTGTGTTTCAGTGATTTGATCATCAAAGGTAGGCCTAAGTCATTTTCAATGTAGGCCGCCATGCCGACTTCATTCATTTGTAATTGTTACTTGGCTGTGGGTGCCCTGTCATGATAGGTGTTTATATAAATGGTGTTGTTCTGTGTGGTAGAGGCAGGGCCAGGGATTTTGGGCCCCATGAAAATATATCACATTGGGCCCCACCAACAGGCCACTTTGTTTATAAATTACCTCGAGGGCCGTACCAAATGGTCTATAGGTCCATATACGGCCCGGGGGCCGGAGGTTCCCCACCCCTGCTTTAATATAAGTATTAGTATTAATATCATAACCAAAATGTCTGTGATTAACATTTTGTTTACAGACTGATCACTCAATGCTTCAAACTGTCCATCCTAAATAGACTACAAGCAGTTTTTTGTTTTATATAGATCATTGGCTATGTGGGAAAATACTGTGTTTGAAATGTATAATTTAAATTAGATTTAAATTATACATTATACAGCTAGATTAGTTAGTTTTTTTGTTATATATATATTGTATTCCAGTCTCCCTTCAGATATGTTAAGTGGCATGTCATTCAACACAATGCTGCTCACCTCCTTCAGTTGGGAGAAAAGCTGGTTCAGGTTCAGCCTTATGGGGGGACAGGGCTGCTGAGCCTAAAGATGGATCTGTTGGTCCTGGCACCAGGGGGAGGGACAACTGATTTAGTATGAATAGGTGCTAAAAATGTGCCTGCATTTACTAAAGGTAGGTAGGTAAGAATGGAGAAACCAGCTCAAGTGCGCTAGAATTTGAAAATACACAACCGGAAAAAATCTGCCCCTTCCTTCAGAGTTCCTTACAGAGCCCCTCCTCGAACACACACGAACCCGAACATGACCAATGAGGGCACGAGATAAGCTTGTGCACAGATGGAAGGCTGACAGGCAGATGGAAATAATTTTTCTAAAAGTCCAGTCATTTGCCGGGCCAGCTCAGATGATTGGTCGTGCTTTTTACAGCGCCACGGCTTCCACATTTCATATATTCATTGCTATCGGGATGTTAAGAGCATTCCATGGAATATAACAAAAAGTGTTTCTGAAGTGAATTACCTACCATACCTTTAAATATCAGCTAAAAGAGCAGTGAAATTAAAGACCTCTGCATTTTCTGTAAAGATATTAACAGTACTTAATGTCAGCTTAGTAAACAAAAAAACATTAGCTAACAGACTGTCGCCCTTTAGTCCCTCTCTCTTGTCTTTCTCTCCTTTCTCTTCTTTGCTTAGAGCCTGACTTTGTTGGTCGTTGAAACATGGTACAACACACGTATGTAGGCTAGGATCCCTCCTCACCTGCTTTCACTCTCTGCAAGTGCCGGTGCCGCACCGTGTTTGGAGGCAGGACCGAACCATTACATGTAAATAGAAGGGGGTGTACAGAGGCTTTGGGTAATTAACTTTTGGAAGAAAATAAGTTAAATGAATCGTAAGTTTAGTGAGTAATTTATCAATATAACGTTCTATTAATGTTAATTATTGAGGATTGATGAAAGGTTACTTACATTTTTTGTCTTAATGTTCTGAAAATGTTCGGGCCCCTGTCAGTCATGGGCCCTTAGAATCGTCCTAACTTTTCACCCCCTTACGGCGCCCCTGGGTAGAGGGTCGCTGTCATTGATGCGTTTTGCACCCCGGGCCACTGTTTTGATATTCCGCTGAAGTCGACGTTGAGACGTAATATCTCTTCTTTTTTTTCGAGGGAAGGGGGGTCAGAGGGCCTAGGTATAAAAGTCACGGCTCGCCACTGCAATAATCAGAGCATGAATACAAAATGGCGTTGTAAATGGGGCAACCTGGTGGCCGAGGCGTTTGAGATATTTACTTTATTATCGGACAATCTATCAAAGTTGACTAAGATCATAACTAAAAGTAACAATAAACCTTACAAAAAATAGGCCCTAACAACCTTTGCTTTGTTTGAAATTGGTGTGAAATCAGAATTACCCACATACTTATGATTGTTGACTCTTAAAGTGCCGCTGAAACCAATAGTTATTCCATACCTTCAAGGGAAGTCAAGAAGTTGACATAAAATGTGATTAACAAGGGTTCCTGGCAGTTCACTTTAAGTAAACATTCCTCTACTTGACCTACCAACTTTCGACTCCAAAAACCATCAGGTCGATCCAGAGAGATTAACTGTTTTTTTAAGGTGGTGATTTGTTAGTTCAATCTGACATTTTTGGAAATGTTTTGTCTCCCTTTCAAAAGAGCTGCAGTTTGATTAGCTTCCAGACGTTTCTCAAGTTCTGAGACAATGATACTCTGTAATGGTGAATGTTTTCATTCAGCTTTGGCCTTTCTGCTGTGACCTGACAAGCATGAAAATAAGGATAAGAATTGGAAGTTTTACTTTGGACTCTGATCCTTAAATGCATTCTGTAGATATCCGGTTGTTCCATTTTTGTAATGAAAGACATGTTTCGGAAAGAGTAAAGTGGATGTCTGATGGGAATCCCATTTTCCTTTATTGGAACTTGGCTTCCAAAAGATCAACAAAGCTAGAGTAAGAGTCTTTTTGCATTATATCGGGTTCAAGTCCCTTGCTGTCTGATCAGGACAAGCTCAACTGTCTGTCATGGAAGATACACATATGACTTTTATTTTCTTCTGAGGAAGGGAACTTGCCCAACAAGCAACATAACACCTCAACCAATGCGTCTTTGGCACTCAAATTGTTTTCAGTTAAATGTTGAATCGATGATAAGGCTTTTCCGTTCGTCGAGTGGGAATTTTTTAGCAGCTTGTCATGTGTAAATGGTGTTTTTCTTCCATCCCTGAAAATATATAAAGAGATTTAAGCAGAGGGCCCACACTACAACAAAGAAAAGGCCAAAATGGTGGACTTCCAACTCAAATTATGGTGTCAAGCGGCGTCTGTATGGCTTTTGATCAGGGCATTCGCTTATACTTTTAGCTCCTCTTATTGTGAATTCCAGTTGTATGACTCTGCCCACCGTGTCTCCTTTAATATTTCTGCATACACGCACACACACACATTGCCTCTCAAACACACTTTACAAATTAAGGAAACATCAGGAGATATTTGGACATGTTTTGCCGATGCGTAAAACACACCAAGAGGAACATCTTGCTACTTTGGTGTGAAATGATTTCTCTATATCTGCAGCCTGAGCAGCTTTGGTGGCCACATCCAAACAAAACGCCAACCAACTTTTCGTCACATCTTCATCATGAACACTTGACATGTTCTTTGTGATTTCACCTGGAACATTCCTCGTAAACTATGCATACACAGAAGACATGAAGTAGGTAACGGTCGAGGCTGCAGCTGCACACTCCCGCGCAGTTTCCCGTGTTTCAACCACCTTGTCTTTCCTCATGTCACCATACACCAATCCCACCAATGAGCTGGCTGAAGACATGATGATGGGATGGAAGCTGCTTGAGATCTGTTCTGACACAGCAAAAACTGGAGCAAGGCATTTCCCTATTTCCATTCACATGATATAAAGTGTAATGTATGTGTTCTTTGTGTGATCCATTGATGTTTTTCGGCCATGTGCTTCATGGGTTATTTTGCATGTGGCCTAGTACTAATTTATGCATGTGTCAGTGTTCGTGTGTGGTCCAACCAAAGCACATGTGGCTGTGGTTAGAAATGAATTATTTCCATTGTTCAAAAATCTTAAAATGTCTTCATCCTCTACCCTGCCCTTCCTTGTCACCTCAGCAGAAAACAAATGGAGTCTAATGGCATTCTTTGAATTCTTGGTGTGCAGAGCCGCTGTTTCGGTATTTCACGGATCTGAATGGTGTGGCCCAGGCAGTCTGGAATTTTTGGCTGGGAGATCTGAGGCCTTGATTTATCAGGATGTACTCTCTGTAAGGTGTGTTCATGGTAGGGGAAACTCAGATAACAGTGTACGCACACCTGCACACACACAATTAAGTTCTTTGACACATGTGTGAGCCGGAGCAAAGCGCCTGTCACCGGGAAGCGTCGGAAACAGGGTTTTCTGGCATCGGTGTGGTCACTTTCTGGAAGGCATTTAGCAAGATTTGTGATTACATGTGTACAACTCAAGTGTGCTGTACACCAATTAAGAAGAGAGAGAACTGTGCTATAAACAAGCAAGCAATAGATTTGGTCCAGGGAACCAATTTAAGGGTTTAGTTGCTGAATGCAAATATATATTTCTACGTCTTACATTTCCATTGTCTCAGAGACAGATGAAACAATTGCTACTACTGTATGAAAACCTCCCAGACGAGTTACATTATTTTAAGAATATTAACCTTTGTGCAGTGTTTTGACATCCAGTTAAACTTGTGGATCAATTACTCAAACAGATATTTTTAGATTACATTTCAAGACTTCTTGTGACTTAAAACGACCGTCCTATCAACATAGCCTCTTGCATTTTCTTAATGCAGGTTTGAGCCTCATACATGGTGATGGAGTGACATAAACCTGTCAGTAATGTATGTTGGGATGTGTGTATGCGTTAGGTATATTCTGCATCAGTCGCTACCGTAAATGTCTCCGCTCCCTACTCTGACATAGGTTCAAATTCCTCCACTCCTGCAGTGAGACAAGTAGCCAAGCAGTGTTCCTGTTTCCTGACAGCCTAGTGTGTCCTTCATGTGACACTTTGTGTATAGTATGACTTTGTTCAGGCCTGAGTATTGGTCCACCCAAAATAAAGTACATAAGCCAATCGGTGTGGTTAGCTTAATCTGCATGAAGGCAAATGACCATGTTACAAAACAATCATGACATGGCCATATTAGTCTTTACTATACATCGATTCATAAACATAGTGTATATGCAGGGTAATGACATGTGGTTTTAGCTGATTATTTCTTTAGATTTGTTCTGCCAGATGAAGTCAATTTGGGTTAAGTGCTTCAAGAAGCATGCTCGCTTTCGGATGTATGTTTAAAGGCATGGTCCAGATTTAGAGCATATGGCCACATTTTGAGCCAAGATCGCCTAAATAATGATGTTGATCACAGGGTAGTCTCACATTTAGGGACTGACCATGTGAGTATAAGCTTAAACCAGATCACACACTGTTTTATATCTAAGTGAGCATCTTAAGCTCATATATATGTTAACTGAAGCTCTGACAAAGAGAGATTTCATGAATTAAAATAAGAGGTTAAGCCATTTTAGTGAACTTCCAGTGCCAGCAATGGCTCATTTTGCACATGACTTCAGCCCCAGGCCTCTCCAGCATCAAAACCATTTCATTTAAGTGAAATGCTTTCAGTTTTGCTTTAGTAATTTGCTAAGGGGGGCATGTCAGATGTCAAAAAGCTCTCTTGGCAGCTCAAATGTCAAAGCATTCATTTAGATTGGGACCAACTTTGATATGTGTCCCCTCTAGGTTGAATACAATCAACACAGTTATGATGCTGGGGGCAAAATTAATCACAAGTTTCCAAACAGGAAGCCCTTTCATTCATACAAGTCATGAGGTAAATGTCGAAAAAGGTTCTGGCCGGGTATTTTGGGACAAAACAAGCTCTTGACCTTTGAGGATTGACGTAGTTGAAAATGATGAGGGTAGCAACTGTGCACTTTGAGCTGTTATTTTGAAAAACAGTTACATTTGTGAGAAATGGCTTGAGCAAAGAGTCCTAAGTGGTGTTCTGCAACAGTTGGTTGTGTTTGCTCTTAATGTCAATGACAATTTTGACATTTGAAGACATGCCCTATTCGACAGTTTCATCATAGTAAGTGTTGTTTTTCTGCCAAGTGATATATAGAAGTGCTGAGTCATGGTTTTGAGGTGGTTGAATCTGTAAAAATCTCCCATTCACCTGTGGTACCCAGGTCCTAAACCCAGCACTTTTATTCAACTACAACCACATGTCTGAAAGCGCACTTTAAGCCACAAAAGTTTGTTAAAATAAAGACTGAACTTGCTTTAAAAGCCCCAGATGTATACCTCCCTTCTGTTTTTGCTGACGACCATGAGCCAGTCTTGAAACACCTGCGGCTATCACTAAAGTACTCCACCGACGCTTTCCACTTAGATCAGGCTTTCTGAATGTTTTAGTGAAAAAAGAAACTATTGTACCACATCTAATGTTATTTATGTCTAAAACATTTAAAAAATGTGTAAAAACAGCACGATATCTGGCAGAAATGTCAAGCTGCATCAATCTTAAAATTCTGGACTCTTTCTATTCATGCAGCTTCATTTCCTGAGGCTGAGAGGATTACATTATGTTGGAGAACAGAAAACCATTTTCATTAACTTCTCTTAAAGTTTTCTTCAAACCAACTTACCTGTCTCACTGCACTCCAACGTAGCTTGTATTCCGAGCTTAGGTTATTTACAATAGATTTCCTTTTTGGTGACTGTACAGGTCTTTATTAGTTTTAACCCTGTCACTTTCTCCCGACCTTCTGCCAGGTTTTTGTCAGTTATTTTTAAGGACCTTTAAAAGCCATATGTGTGAGATGTATGTATAGTGAACCAACCCTTGAGTTGAGGTCATAGTCATGCACTTGTCATATCAATTATTCCTAAACAGATGAATTGAACATAACCATTTGCAAGTCAAACACATGCTTACAGTAAGCACACCAAAAAGGGTCCCACAGACATCACGCTCTCAGGCAGTAAGTCATTCAGACAAACACACAGACATGCACGTACATATTTTCTATAAGTAAAACCCACTAGTTAACTCAATAATCTGAAAAACAAAGGTTAAATGAGATTCTTTAAAGTCAAATATACACATATTTTACGACCTGCTATTAGATCCACATGTCAGGCTCTTTAGGAGAGAACACACTTTTACATGTGTATCCCTATGACTTTTTGATTGTTATAATTACATGTGCATGGCTCTTGTTAAGGCTCTTGACTGTTTTATGGTTTCCGGCTGAGTACACAGGTTCCAATATGTGTTCTCCTCTTTTAAGGGGAATCATTAAAGGCCGCCCCTGGATCTTGGCCGCAGATGGTCCGATGATGTATACGCACAGGACCCCACACTGCAATACCCTTTGACTTTCCCCCCTATCTTAATCCTTCTCTGTATTTTGCCATTTCTCCTGCCAACCAGCCATAAAACAGAAAACACTGGCATCCCTTTGCGCTCCTTCAAAGGGGACTTTTCTGGCATTGGAGACAGTACAGAGACTCCGCTCACATCTCGTTGGATACACTCAGACACATTCTGATCACACAAACACAGAGGGTTGGGATATCTTTTCCGCATGGCAATTCCAAGCATCACCACAAACTTAAGACACATGGCGTTGGGAGACAAAAGACAAAAGTGACAGGCCGTTTCAGGGAAGTATAAAACCCCCATTCTCCATAACGTTATACCTGGGATGGCCTTGATAGTAAGCGTTCCCAGGCATCTGGGGCCTCATTTATAACGCCGTGCGTAGGATTCACGTGGGAAGGTTGCTTACGTTATAGAAATCCAAAAAATAGGTACAGAAATGTTCCGACATTTTCCGATTCACTAAACATTGCGTACCGGCGAGGAAAGTGCGTACGGCACTTCCTACGCCGGTTTCCCTTTATAAATCACAATCGACTCGAAATGCGGTGCAGCTTTTGCGGGCTTCACGTAACGCCCATATTTGCCTATAAATAGTCAAAGAAACGCCCATTCATTCATTCATTTTGACTGACTTTATGAAGGAGATCGCAGGAAATGACGACGGAACAGCTAAAAAAGACGTCTCACACCGTGTCAGATTTTGGTTATTTTGGGGAGGTCAAGATAAATCATATTGTTTGGTGGATGCAGTTTGAACCAGAGTAGCAGCATGGAGGTCGGATCGTCACCAAAATAAATAAATAAATGGCCCGAAAAAGTCTAATGACAAAATAAATACACTTAGCCTTCCTCAGGCAGTGTGTTTGCACCGGGGACAGGAGACCCCCCTTGATGAGAAACTGCAAGAAGTGATCGGGGAATCCCTCCGGAGTGGAGTCATGACGACTGGATCTGAATTATGTTTTTGTATTTGGTGGTTTGTGTCCCAGCTGTCGATCAGCTGTGCGCAGCGTCTCCGCTGCAGCCTGTGCATCTCACCCCCCCCCCCCCCCCCCGCAGCAACTCTATATCCACCAGTTAAAGGAAATACATGTGTTGTGTTATATTAGTCTTGGCAAACGGCATAAAACACGATTAAACGTGAGAGTATATAAAACCATGCTCGTATCTATAGGTTACTTACGTAACCCCAGTCTCAGAGTAACATGAAGTGAGATGTCTCACTATGGGATGCGTCTCATCGCGGAGCAAACAGAAGCATCAATCTCATTACGCCAATCCTGATTGGCTGGTGATCTTGACGTCAGCGTCAGGGAAAATCACCCCCTATAAGTAGCTTGCGCCACAACGCATGCGTCATTCAACATAAGCACCTCTTCTCGCTTCACCATAGCAAGGAGGGCCGTCTGGTGAGACATCTCACTTCATGTTACTCCTAGGACTGGGGTTACGTAAGTAACCTATAGTTCTCATTCATAACACTCCTTTCGATGTCTCACCATGGGATATTGTAGCTCCCGTATTGCCAGGCGAGCTTATCTCGAAAATCACAGATCAACCAGAATTTAACAGGTAGAGTCCCGACTCAACAAGGTGCCTAGCACTGCTCGGGCCACGCTTGGAGAGGAGACGTCTAGCCTGTAAAAGCGGACAAAAGTGAGCGGCGAGCACCAGCTTGCCGCTGCACAGATGTCTTGGATGGAAACACCCTTGAACAAAGCCCAGGATGTAGCCAGGCCCCGAGTCGAGTGAGCCCGCAGAGCCGAAGGTGCTTGCAAATTCTGACTCGTATAGGCCAAAGCAATTGCCTCCACAATCCAGTGGGAGAGCCGTTGCTTAGTAACGGGCTTGCCCTTGTGAGGGTTAGCCCAGGACACGAAGAGTTGGTCATTAAGACGAAGCTCCTTTGATCTGTCCATATATGAGTGTAAAGCCTGGACTGGACACAATAAATCCTGCTGCTGCTCCCCGGAGGAAACCAGCTGTGGAGGAAATGCCTCAATGTCAATCGGGGTACACGAACCAACCACCTTTGGTGTAAAAGGCAGGGTTGGGTTTCAACAACACTCGTTTGCCCTGGGGCGAACTGAGTGCATGAGGGATGTACAGACAGTGCATGGATATCACTGACCCGTTTAGCGGATGCCAGGGCCAGTAACAGCACTGTCTTGAGTGACAGATGTTTCATGTCAGCTCCCTCCAGGGGTTCAAATGGGGTCATTTTGAGCCCATTTAAAACCACTGCCAGGTCCCATAAGGGCACCAGCGACCTGGAGACAGGGAGGAGCCTGCGCGCTCCCTTCATAAAACGGCAAACCAAAGGATGTTGGCTAGCCGTCTTACGCTCAAAGCCCACATGGCATGCAGCAATAGCAGCCAGGTACACCTTGATCGTGGAGAAAGCTCTGTGTTTATCGATCAAGTCCTGTAGAAATGATAAAATCACCCCGACAGGACATTGAAAAGAGATGTGCCCTTCTTGAAGGCACCACTCCTCAAACACCCTCCACTTACAGTCGTAAAGAGACCTGGTGGAGGAAGCTCTCGCACTCTGAATAGTGTTTATCACCTTCTGAGGGAGTCCCACTGTATTCAGATTGTACCACTCACGGGTCAGGCCCATAGTGCCCCGTGGTCTGGGCGTGGGTGAAGGATCGCCCCCCCCCCCCCGCCTGAGACCATCTGTCCCTGCGTGGTGGGGGCTGCCATGACTGCCCGCACAACAGCTGATATATCTCCGCCAGCCAATACGTTGCAGGCTAGGGCGGAACCATCAGAGTACGTGTGTGGCGTTGCTCCTTCACTCTGGCCAGAGTTGGGGGTAACAGAGCCAGGGGTGGGAACGCATACAGAAGACCCGGAGGTCAATCGTGTACGAGTGCGTCCTCGCCTAACAGTGCGTTTAAATCGTGCATTAAAGAGAACAGCTGTCATTGAGCATTTTTTCTTTATGCGGACAGATTTAACGCGGCTCCGCCGTAACGCACCCACAGCGGACTCCCGATCCTTGGATGAGGAGTCCAGTCTGCATAGAGTGGTGCACCTCTGGACAGTAGTTCTGTCCCGAGGTGCATCACTCCCGGTACCTGTGTCGTTCTCAGAGAGAGGAGACGTCTGCCGCTCCAAGGGATCAGTTTGTGTGCCAGTGTGTGTGACTGGAGACAACGCAACCTCCCCTGGCGGTTCATACACGATATGGTGTTGTCTGTCCTCACGAGGACATGGTGTCCTCTGAGAGAAGGCAGAAAGCGTTTTAGGGTGGGGAACACCGCTAAAAGCTCCGGGTGATTTACCTGCGCCCGCTGGAGGTCTCTGCTCCAGAGACCCCTCACCGGGCGACCTTCGTAAATACCCCTATCAGCCTGTCTGACCTGCGTCCGTGGTGACCACCTTCCGCGAAAGGACAGCACCCGTAGGCGCGTCCCTTACTAGAAAAGTCGGGTGTAGTGCCACTACGCATTACATAATAACCAATACTCTCCGCACGCCGTGGCGCGCGGGGTTTAGTTTTATTATGAGACCCATGTTGAGCGGGTGCTTTACGAGGACATTTGTCTGTGTAATCTGACTCTGCTACCAGCGGTTCCATGGGCGGTATGCGGAGCAGGCCGAGCCTCTCCATTCCGTCGCAGTCTAGGGAGGAGGCACCCTGGATTGGGACCTTGTTGCTGAAGGGCCGGTCTCTCCACGAGACCGACACTTCATCCAACATTTGGATGAAGCATTTGAGTTGCCTCTTTTTGCCCGCTGCTTGGGGAAGATGTTTCCCCTCGTAGCGGGACCTGGAGGTCTCCTTGGCCATTTCAGGCCACGGGACGTTGAGTCTGACCGCAGCGCGTTTGCGCACGGCCTGCAGGTCCATGCTCAGACCGGGCGAAGCTGGTGTTCTATCGCCCGGGAGAGCAGCCCTCGCTCCAGGCTTTGCAGCCTGGGCCGATGACATGAAGGTGTCCTCTTCTTGTTCATCCGACTCGGACAGGAGGAACGCCAGGGCGTCCTCCTCATAGTCCAGCTCGAGGACATCCTCCGCGGGTGAGACCATGGTGAGGTCTAACCGGGAGCCCCAGCTTGGTAAAGCGTGGGAATTTGTTCGCGTGGCTTGTCGTCACCGGGTCCCGGCCTGCCAGGGCGCGGGATTCCGGTTCTGTGGCCATCGCGGATAATGAGCCCCAGACCGACACGGAGAGGGGTTCACTCTCTGTGGCGGACGCCCCCGTGTCTTGACTGCCGGCCGGCGGGTCCATGGACATGGGGGGTCCTGTTCCGACAGGCTAGCTTGTCTTGCTCACCGTCGGCGGAGGCTCTTAACGGTGAAGCGGACACAATGTCCGCATGAGCCGGGGTTGTCGATCGCGCCTCGGGCGTGTTCCAGCCCGAGGCAGGACGAACAGACCTGGTGTGTGTCTGTGCCCGAGATCTTCAACCCGCAGCCGCAGAGTCGAGCCACCGAGTCCCTGACTCCTCTGGTGTGAGGGAGAGGGGTGTCCATCTTGGTCGCCTCGTGGCGTGGAGAGGGCCCGCTCTCGACAGGTGGGACGGTAGAAAAAGGTATTACCACCTTGTCCTTAATCCGGAGAAAAAGGACGGTGGGTCTTTTATTCCCGGAGAATACTGACTGGTGTGGCAGTATGCTCCTTTTTAATCCTTTTCCCCTCCGTGGAGAAGAGAAAATAAAAACGTCCTCGCTACCGTGGTGTCGGTAGAGGGGGAGCGAGCTAGCAACAGGTGTGCTGCTAACTTGAAAAATCGGACCTACCTTACTTTCCGGGGAAGAGAAGGGCGAGGTCGATTTTTAAAATACTAACAGCGTTAGTACTACCGTCTTCCTGCGAAGCAGAAGGAGTAGCCGGCGAGAGCCCGTCGACCGAAATGGGTATTTGGGTTCAGTCTGTGGACAGTGAAGCTTGTCCGGCTACTCTAGAGATGTGCTCTGAAGCGAGAAGAGGTGTTTGAATGACGCATGCGTTGTGGCGCAAGCTACTTATAGGGGGTGTTTTCCCTGACGCTGACGTCAAGATCAGCAGCCAATCAGGATTGGCGTAATGAGATTGATGCTTCGGTTTGCTCCGCGATGAGGCGCATCCCATAGTGAGACATCGAACGGAGTGTTATGAATGAGAACTACAACCTAGAAATGCAAAACGGCGTCAGTTTAAACGTAATTCTGTCCTCCTGCTTACCGCATCATTTATGAGAGAACATTTCATAACATTAGCACAACATATTCGAGGTGGTTTTAAATAACATATCCGTATTTATTTATTTCTCCAAGTTATGTTTTTGTGAGCACTGAGGAGTCGCAAACAGGCGTTTGTTTAATCATTTTAAGATTGATCAATGTTTGAAAATGAATTCTTCATATATGATAAATGAGAGGTAGCATTTTATTTATGGTATTATTTCCACATATTTCTCTCCATTCTTTCTTCTGCCAACGGTGTCGCAGTTTCTTGTCCCTCCCGTGTTTGTGCTTAGTGCGTACGCATGGGTTAGAGTTTGCGTGGAGGACCGCACATTTTCCCGTCAAGTTAGTATTTTATAAATCGCAAACATTGCGTAGAAACTGGCGTACGCCATTTTTTGAGCGTATATCCCTTTATAAATGAGGCCCCTGATGAGTGCTTTGCTCTGGCGCTGCGTTTCCTATGAGGTTGTGCGCTCCAATCTCTAATGAGAGAACCTTCCAGGCTAGACATAGCGGGCTCTGGCTCAAGCCTTAAGCCCATGCTGTTCTCACCACAAAAAAACAAGCTAAGTTATTCACTGATTCCTCTGACATCCCTGGCCAAAATGTCTCCAATCCCATCCTCATACAGCCTCCACTCTTGACTTTCCCTCTTTTACGTATACTGTACTCTTTCTTTCTCTTTATATTACTTTTCTCTGAATTTCTCTTATTTTCTCTTCTTAAATGTGGTCAAACGTAATGTTTTCTGACTCAGAGAACAGACTCTTCTATTAACAATGGTGTGAGAAAGACAAATGTATAATGTAATGGCCCAAATCCTACATGGGCAATACTTAGTCAAATGGACTCACAAGTTCAAACTCGTACAGGAGGCTGCTGTGCTTGGCACGTTCAGTTAGCGTCAGTGTTTACACAGCATGTGATAGCTCAGGGTAGCGGGAAGGAGGAAATAGCATCGACAAAAAGGGTTGCCAGTTCTGAAGGAGGAGGTCCATCTGTGCAAACATCACCTAGTTTAGGGAGTTATTAATTACCCAGTCACAAGCCAAACTTCTGGGCCGTCACAGGAGCGCAGGAAGGGGAAAGGTGACATTAAATAACAAAGAGGAAGAAGAAAGAATTAGGGATTAGGGTAGTGAGAAATAACATCTGCAAAAGTTGAATTTAAGTTGAGTTATTTCATAGAGTTGAGAAAGTAAGTTGTAAACATGATTGAAGTACCTTGTCTTACTCCACAACAACACCACCGGCTGCTGCCTGCTTCCACTTGTCTGGTGTCTGTGGTCTGCAGAGGCCTGCTCCCACCTGTGGAGTGCGGCTGTGTGAAGAAGGATTTTTGCACCGAGGACGTCACAGAGAGACGGAGTGGCTCCACGCTTCGGGCTGGGGCCTGCTCCCGTCGGGCGTGTGCTGCTGTGCGGAGGAGGATTCGCCACAGCTGGGGCTTACTTTCCACCTTTCCTGGCTGCGGTGTGGCTGAGGAGGAGGGTTCTTGCCCGGGGAACATCGGAGAATGGAACATGTCATGTTTCTGCTGTGCCTGTTTGCTATTTTGGACTCTGGGAAGATCTCTAGTAATCCTGAGAGGTCTACTGGATTCGGGTATGTTCTGCTACCCGCGGTGGGCATCCCCTGCGGAGGTTCAGATGTGCTGCACAAACAATTGCCGGTTGCCTTGTCGCGGACAATCTGCTCGACAAAATATGTTTGTCTTTTTTGTTTGCCTGCTATGATGGTTCTTCAGGACTGCTTCTTAAGCTCTAATCACACTTTCACAGACTTTGCTGGTGATTCTAGAGAAGATGACGGTGTATGTGTGTCGTTTAAGAGGAAAAGATGCCTGTTTTTGTTGTTGTTATTACTGTCAGGAAATGTACAACCTAACCCTGGTCCGCCCAGTAGTAGTAGTCAGATCGCTACTCCTGCTGATTTTAAAGCTAGGTCTGGGTTGGGTTTCATCCACTTGAATGTGCGCAGTCTGTTAGGTAAACTAGATTTTGTCCGTATCTGGGCGAGCTCGACTGACGCTGACGTCATTGTTTTATCAGAAACATGGCTAAACAAATCTATGTTGGCCTCTGACATTGTGTTATAACGGGTGAAGCAGGTAGGACTCAAATGCAGAATAACGAAAAGCGAGCTTTATTAAATAATAAAGCTGTGGCAAAAACAAGGCGGAATCCAAAATATCCAAAGCAGCACAAGGAACACAGACCATGGAATAACATGGAAGGGAAACAATGAACCGACATGGAACACAGGGGAAGACTAGACTAAATACACAGAAGGGTAATCACAGAACAAGACACAGCTGGGCAGGGGAGGAGAAACACAAGGACAACAGGTGAACACAATCGGGTATCAGGGAGGGAAACAGACAGAAAGCAGACAGGCAGGAAACGGGGGTGAACACTTAACACAATAAAACCCAAAGACAAGAAAAACACCAACACAGACAAAACTACAAACGTGACATAACATGAGAATCGTGATAGAATCGTGACAGAACCCCCCCCTCAAGGGACGGATCCCAGACGTCCCAAAAAAAATAAAAAAAGGTCCAGCAGGGTGGGTGGAGGGGGACCGGAGGGAGGACACATAACTAGGGCCAAGAAAGGGTGGGTGGAGGGGGTCTGGAGGACGGGTCTCGGGCGGACGGCCCGGGGGAAAGGCAGAGACCAAGGAGGGGGTCTCGGGCGGAAGGCCCAGGGGCAAGGCAGAGACCAAGGACGGGGTCTCGGGCGGAAGGCCCGGGGGCAAGGCAGAGACCAAGGAGGGGGTCTCGGGTGGACGGCCTGGGGGCAAGGCAAAGTTCAAAAAGGGGCGAAGGCCACAGCGGACAAACTCAGGGGGCCGTGCATGAGGGCAAAAGCAGCGGCAGGAAGAGTCAGGGGACCGGGCCCGAGGACGAAGACCGCGGCTCTCAGGGGGCCAGGCTCGAGGGCGAAGACCAGCAAGCTCCGGAGGACGGGCAGGACCCGGTGTCGGCCGAACAGGAACCGGAGCCAGTGGGACAGGCTTCGGCAGGATCCCCCACGGAAGAGGACCAGTAGTTGGCAGGACCCCCGGTGAGACAGGTGATGGTGGGGCCTCCAACGGAACAGGACAAGGGGTTGGCAGGACCCCCGGCAGAAGAGTTGTTGGCGGGACCCCCAGAGGAACAGGACATAGGATTGGCAGGACCCCCGGCAGGAGAGCAGTCGGCAGGACCTCCAACGGCACAGGACATAGGGTTGGCAGGACCCCCGGCAGAAGAGTAGTTGGCAGGACCCCCGGCAGGAGAGTAGTCGGCGGGACCTCCAACGGGACAGGACAAGGAGCTGGCAGGACCCCCGGCAGAAGAGCAGTCGGCGGGGCCTCCAACGGCACAGGACAAAGGGTTGGCAGGACCCCCGGCAGGAGAGCAGTCGGTGGGACCTCCAACGAGATGGGACAAGGAGCTGGCAGGACCCCCGGCAGGAGAGCAGACGGCAGGACCTCCAACGGGACGGGACAAAGGGTTGGCAGGACCCCCGGCAGGAGAGTAGTCGGCAGGGCCTCCAACGGCACAGGACATAGGATTGTCAGGACCCCCGGCAGGAGAGTACACGGCGGGACCTCCAACGAGACAGGACAAGAAGCTGGCAGGACCCCCGGCAGTAGAGTAGATGGCGGGACCTCCAACGGGACAGACATACGATTGGTAGGACCCCCGGCAGAGGAGTAGTCGACGGGGCCTCCAACGGGACAGGACATGGAGTTGGCAGGACCCCCAGCGGAACCTCCAACAGACCAGGACATTGGGTAGGGACTTGAGACGTGACTCGAGAGGGGAACTAGAGACGGAACTCCAGAGGGGACTAGAGGAGAGACTAGAGGAGGAACTAGAGGAGGGAACTCGAGAGGGGACTTGAGAGGGGACCTAGAGAGGGGACTCGAGGAGGGACTAGAGAGGGGACTAGAGGAGAGACCTCGAGAGGGGACTGGAAAGGGGACTCGAGAAGTGACTAGAGGAGGGACTAGAGATGGGACTAGGGAATTGACTAGAGGCGGGACTTGAGATGGAACTCGAGAGGTGACTCGAGAGGTGACTCGAGATGGGACTAGAGAAGGGACTTGGGAAGGGACTTGGGAAGGGACTTGGGAAGGGACTCGGGAAGGGACTTGAGTAGGGACTAGAGATGGGACTAGAGAAGTGACTAGAGGTGGGACTGGAGAAGGGACTAGAGAAGGGACTAGGAAAGTGACCTGAGGAGGGACTAGGGAAGGGACTAGAGAAGGGACTATGGCAGCTGGGACCAGGACTGGGGCCGGAACCATGGCTGCTGGGGCCAGACCTGGGGCTGTAACCATGGTTGCTGAGGCCGGAACCAGGGCCGGAACCATGGCCGCTGGGGCCAGAACTGGGGCCGGAGCCGCTGGAGTACGGGCTGGAATCCTGGCCTTGCATCTTCCAGAGACCTTTTGGAAGCTCCGTGGACCTCCAAACGCCAGACGGGTTCCTGAGAAAAGGTCTGAGGTTGGAACTGGAGCTGCTGGAACCGGAACAGAGGCCTGGACCATGGCTGTGTGGGCCAGGTAATCGAGCAAGGAAACATAGCTCTGCGGGCCGGTACTGGTGCATGGATCCATGGCTGTGGAAACCGGAACTGAAGCCGGGATCATGGCTGTTGGAGCACGGGCTGGAATCCTGGCCCTGCGTCTCCTAGAGGCTTTTTGGAGACTCTGTGGACCTTCAACAGGACAGTAGTTGGATCCCAGGAAAGGGTTAGAAGCTTGTGCCAATTCTTCAGGGCTACTTGAAAAGGTTTGTAGCCACTCCGGCAACAAGCTCCTGAGCCAGGGCTTGCGAGCAACCTCCCGGCGTGCCTCCTTCAAAGCAGCCTCTTTACCCCGTCTAGATGAGGCGTTCTTCCAGGTGTAAAAAATGTACTCCAGAGAATACCCAAGACATTCCGCCTGTGGGGCCAAAACATTGAAATCTGCTGAGTCCAAATTTGGTCGGTTCATTCTGTTATAACGGGTGAAGCAGGTAGGACTCAAATGCAGAATAACGAAAAGCGTGCTTTATTAAATAATAAAGCTGTGGCAAAAACAAGGCAGAATCCAAAATATCCAAAGCAGCACAAGGAACACAGACCGTGGAATAACATGGAGGGGAAACAATGAACCGACATGGAACACAGGGGAAGACTAGACTAAATACACAGAAGGGTAATCACAGAACAAGACACAGCTGGGCAGGGGAGGAGAAACACAAGGACAACAGGTGAACACAATCGGGTAATCAGGGAGGGAAACAGACAGAAAGCAGACAGGCAGGAAACGGGGGTGAACACTTAACACAATAAAACCCAAAGACAAGAAAAACACCAACACAGACAAAACTACAAACGTGACATAACATGAGAATCGTGATAGAATCGTGACACATTGCCTTAAATGGTTATATTGTGTATCGTACCGACCGGCCTAATAAAGGTGGTGGCGTTGCCATTTATGTTAATAATAAGTTCAGTGTAACCACATTAGTTTCCAAATCGATCAGAAACAATTTGAATTTTTAGCCATAAATATAGAAGTGGCAAAGGGTCAACAGGTCATGGTAGTGAGTTGTTACAGTCCCCCCTCAGCTGTCAAAGACTCCTTGTCTTCACTAGCAAATCTTTTATCACAACTAGACTACAAGGAAATAGTGCTACTTGGAGATTTTAACTGAGACTGGTTAACTGCAGTGTCAGAGGATTTTAAAAACCTTTGTATCTCTTTAAATGTTACTCAGATTGTTGACAGTCCCTAACATTAAGTCCCCTAATAAATCCTCCCTAATTGATCTCATTTTAACTAATGTTCCCCATAAATATTCATCTGTGAGAGTATTTGCAAATGATCTGAGTGATCACTGTGATGTAGCCACAATTAGGGACACTAAGGTCCAAAAGGTTAAACCTCGCATTATCATTAAGAGAGACAAAAAACATTTTGTGGAGCAGGGTTTTTTACATGATCTGTTTGATTTTGATTGGGGTAAAATCGATCTGTGTGCTGATGTAGACACCGCATGGTCTTATTTTTATCTTGGTTTTATGGAGATCATTGATAGACATGCACCCCTGCGTACATTTAGAGTAAAGGGACGAGAGAATCCTTGGTTTTCTGCTAATCTGTCCAGTCTACTTCATGAGAGAAACAAGGCCTGGGCAAAGGCTAGGCAATCAGGCTCAGAGATAGAGTGGCTGCGTTTTAGTCAGCTAAGGAATAGCTTCACATCGCAAATCAAAAGTGCTAAATCAAAGTACTATCTGTCAGTTACCACAAAGAATCTGAATAATCCTGGAACATTTTGGAAAGCCATTAAATCGTTATCCACCGGCGATATCCGTAATGAGCTACCTCCGTGCATTACAGCAGCATCTGGCTCAGAAAGCAACACAGCACCATCACTGCCACAATGAAAGTGGTGAATGATGTGGCGAGTATTTTAGATAATAAGCAGAGTTGTGCAGCTCTATTTATTGACCTGTCCAAAGCGTTTGATACCGTCGATCATCACATTTTAAAGCAGAGGCTAGCCAGTATTGGCATGTCCAGCCATGCAGTGGGTTGGTTTGTAAACTACCTCTCTGAAAGGTCCCAATGTGTTCATTTTGATGGACTGTCTTCTGAGTGGTTAAACATTTCTAATGGTGTACCACAAGGTTCTGTTTTAGGACCACTTTTATTCTCCATCTACATCAACAGTTTAGGTGAAAATGTGGATGAAGCTACATTACATTTTTATGCGGATGATACTGTGATGTATTGTGCAGGTCCCTCCATTAAGGAGGCTGGTATTAAATTACAGGCTGTTTTTAACACTATTCAGACTCAGCTCTCTGAATTAAAGCTTCTTTTAAATGTTGAGAAAACCAAGGTAATGCTCTTTTCTAAAGCTAAAAACACACCAGAGCCTGTTTTAGATATTGTAACTACGCAAGGAATAAAACTTGAAGTTGTTGCCTGTTACAAATACCTCGGTATCTGGCTTGATGATTGTCTCACTTTTAAACTTCATGTCAATAACCTGCTTAAAAAACTGAGGGTTAGGCTAGGTTTCTTCTACAGGAACAAGTCCTGTTTCTCGCTTGAGGCCAGGAAAAGGCTAGTCACTGTGACCTTTTTACCTGTGCTGGACTATGGGGATCTGGTCTATATGAATGCACCTGCCCATTGCCTGGTCAAGTTAGATGCTGCATATCACAGTGCACTGAGATTTGTGACAAACTGTAAAGCATTAACCCTTCACTGTACCCTGTATGCAAGGGCTGGTTTGCCTTCACTGACTGTACGGAGGCTCAGTCACTGGTACATTTGTATATATAAAGCCATGTTAGGGAAACTTCCATCTTATATCTGCTCCCTGATCTCACGGAAAATTGTAAGTGGCTACTGCCTGAGATCGAATGCTGTGGTTTTATTAAATGTGCCAACTGCTAGGACTGTCTTAGGGAAGACAGATTTTAGATGCGCAGCTCTTCTGTCTTGGAATAGTCTGCAAATTAAATGGAAACTGAACAATCTGGTGCCACTAAATGTTTTTAAAGCTCGGTTGGATGCTCGTCAATAGGAAGCTATTGGTACCTGTTTATGTGGATAATTATGTAAATGATGCTGTATGATGTCCTTTTGTTGTTCTATTTATGTTTTTATGTTTCATGTGGAACTACTTTAGCAGGTCTCCCTTGGAAAAGAGATCAATGATCTCAATGGGATTTATCTGTATAAATAAAGGTTTGAAATGAAATGAACAACACACATCCAAGCAAGTTTCCTTCACTCTATCCTTCTGCACTTTCTCTTAAATGTGGTAGAGAGGGGTCAATAGCTGTTTTTTTACCCTTCTTTTCTGCTTTCAAGAATGTCTGCAATGCTTCCCAGGAATCCTGCCTTGTTGACTTTGGTTTGGGATAAAAGGTACAGCCTCCTCTGTTCTCCATGCTGATCCGAAAGGTGATTAGGCTGGCCTCAACATGAGCCCCGAACGCTGGCCCAGACAGATTACCCCACGTTCCTGCATGCTCCTGTTATTGAGGGGACCGAGGTGAAGAGATAGATGGGAGGGGAGAAATTAAGCGGAAGAATGTCGGTAGCTTGGTGGTGGTAGCGAGGGAGATTGAAAGTTCAGGTGCTTATTGTGTTGAAATGGTTTGGCTATGGTGATGCTGGCTCTTCTCGAGATTCACATGGATTCCAACATTTCAGTTTGAAAGCTGATTCATGTTACAGATCATTTTCAAATAATTTCATTCAGTCGAGTATAAAAGTAGGCCCCTGACATCAAAGTTGCTGTTGATGCAGAACTTCGATGCCAGAGTGAACAACATAAACGTTTTATTTCCCTCTGCACTAAAAACAGTTGATTTTGGAAATGCCTTTTTGTTTCCTTGCTGCGTTATTATTCCTCTACTCCCTATACTGTTATTACCCTCTCCCTCCTCCTTCCCACTAAAGAACTACCATCAGGAAGCTGTAAGTATAACTGGTGTTTTGAAATAAGGACTGTTTCCACATGAACCATAAAAAGCATGGGTGAGAAAAAAATCGTGATTGGATTGCATGGGCCAACAATAATATTGTGTTTAATCTAGATATCATTACATGCAAAATGAGCAGGAGAAATTCAAGGGCACCATTGTTTCCCTAGGCCAGTTATTCAGGGGTCCAATGATGGAGTGTTTCCTTTAGAAACCCAAACCAGGAGATATTTCAGGTGCCACTTCAAGTGTTTCAGCTAAATGAAGAGAGAGAACTACAGTTAGAGAGACAGCAGGGAGACAGGAATGGTGAACATTATAGATTTAAAACTAAAGTAAATCGCACCTGACAGAAGGTTTAGCATGAGTGTTTACTGTGTGATAACATTGCTGTACCTAGTCTATTAGTGCAAGCTGACACGCTGCTTTTATTGCCCCCTACTGTACAAACCTGTGTCACACATGAAACACTGATGTGTGTTTGGTGGGAAAATATGTCCGTATCAACAGTCTGTTAGTGCAAGTTAGCACCTAAATTATTGCTATTTTTGCCCCTACTGTACAAAACCAATGTCACACATGAAACACTGAGCCTAAGTTACATCCAAAGTTAAAAGCAAATATTCCAGCAACCATTTTTTTGCTCTCCTGCTTAGAACTAGATGTCAATGTGGCGATTAACCAATGGAGGGTAATGACATCTTAAATGCGTTTGTGGTACTTCCCAAAATTCTCACGACAGCTATTAAACTCCAGCAGTGACCAGTGAGAAAATTCAAAAGCTGTCAGCTAAAAATGGAGCCTCGGCTAGGTTTTCCTCTTTAAAAAAAAAGATTTTAGCTTCCAAAGGTCATGAGAGGAAAACGTGGAAAACCAACTGCTTGTACTTGGCACTGGTTTGTCTTCATGGATGAGGCGCTGGGACAGAGGCGATCCTCTGCCGTGACGTTTATTCATTGCCTCCATCCAAGAGGAGGAATCAGGGCCAAGTGCAGCGGTGGAGAAACAGCAGGAGGGAACAGAGGGACATACTGTATGAAGGTTCTCCGTATTGAGCCAGAAAAGCTGAAAAAGCATGTCGAGCAAAGCAAGACAACCCGCCTATCAATCTGAAAGAACGTTTTATTTTTCTGCATACATTTTTGCTTGGAAAGGCATTTACCAATTTGTTTTAAAAGGTTTAAAATATGCTATGACATATACAACCATTATACTGATGGCTTGTGCTAACAAAGGTCCAGTCTTGTACTTTACATGATATGGCCCAAATGCTTTGATAGAAATAAAGCAAAAATAATGTAAAACATATTCACAGGTCCAGCTCAATTGTGTGAATTATTTATATCGTCAAATCTTTTGCTGGCCTGACATTTTGACAATAACAAAAAAATCATGTTTTGTAACGGTGGTGTGATTGTGGGTTTTCTGTTAATTGCGTTTACATCACAGACACAGATTTCTCTCCCATATGTTATGCATTACAGTCGGCTCAACTTAGATGAATCGAACTGTACTCGTAGCCTCTTGAACATGGCATTGGAACCCTGTTGTTGAGAGAAAAATGGTGTGTGTGTGTTATAGCAACGGTAAAGCAACATAACAGCCTTTTAACACACCTAATCCACTACATTTAATGTATTTATGGAAAATAAATTCAGAGGGTCAGATAAGCAAGAATAATCGCCAACCACCAAATTCTGAGCCACTCAATTTCCACAAGTGATTTACACCCTTATATTACACAGGAAAGGAGAAGATAGGATCAGCTGCGACTCTCAGTCCCCTTTGTTAATAGCTCCTCAGAGAGGAAGAGGAAGGAGGAAGAGGGAGCTCAGAGAGGGTGAGAGTGCCACGGGATGTGATTAGGCTGGACCTCCCGTTTATGATTTCTGTATTACAGGCGCTTGGTGCCAGACATTCCCTCCATGGAAGGAATGTCTTCCTAACCAGTTCCATGTGAATGGTTTAGGAGGGAACCACAGCCCGCTGGTTGTGTTGAGGGCTCAGCCTTTAAAACACACACCAAGGGAGAAATATGAGGATGCAGGGCAAGAGGCTGGAGAGGAGGGAGGACAAGAGAATAGAAGAACAAGTTACAAAAGGTCAGAAAAGTGTATACCAACCATACGTTCCCCTCTCGATGTACAGGCTTCAGTACAATGTGTCCCTAGCTTGATTCCAAACCGTCCACTCCAGCTGCTGTTCATATAAATGAACGTGGGATGCAGAGTTACACGATATTAAGTGGTGGGGGGGATTGAATAAAGTAAGTGATGTGGCTTTAGGTTTTATTCAAAACACACAATCATATATTGTCCAGGATTGCGTGACTACAGCTTTATAAGGCAAAAAGCAGACGAGGAACTGAGAAATTAGCCCCAAGCAAAGAAAAGAGAGCACATGTGTATAAGTCAGAGGTCATGCAGTTCATACACATATTTGATGTTGTTGGCCCTTTATCACATCCACACTAAAACATACTCGGACATTAAAACATCATAGAAAGCCGAGCGCACTGCCTGCGATTAAATCTGAGACATCATACTTTCCACCAACTGCTTTGTGACAATTTAACGCAATTGGGCTCTAATTGCAACACTAACAAATCATTAATATGCTTTTGAAAATGTTCCCGCTCTGTCATTCACATTCTGCCTTTCTTCCCACGAGAAATTGGCCTGGAGTGAACAAACGTTATTTGCATGTTACAGCCCGAGAGTAGCACGATTTTGGATGCAAAGCAGGAACGTTTGATTGTCCTGGAATTTTAACCGGACTGGATTACTCTCCTGGTGATATTGGCCACGTGTAACAGAATGATAACAGTGTTTTGTGTTGGGATCAGCTGTAGCCTCTGGGCATGCTGTGCAAGGAGAGGCAGCAGTTAGCATCGAGGAACAACTATTATAATGTCTATTTATTTGGCAACTTAATTGAACAATGCTATGAAGAAACAATTGCACAGCCTCGGATGTGACCTTTGAGGCACTTTTAATAAGGTCAAATACTAATCAAAATAGATTACACGAGTACACGAGTACACGCACGCAAGCACGCACACACACACACACACACACACACACACACACACACACACACACACACACACACACACACACACACACACACACACACACACACACACACACACACACACACACACACACACACACACACACACAACACACACACACACACACACACACACACACACACACACACACACACACACACACACACACACACACACACACACACTGACAGATGTCACAACCTTGTCCCACACAAGCCGTTGGCCTTAGCTCCAACAATAATGTTTATTCGTCTGTCTCAGGAAAGAAAAGACACGCCTTCCGCTTGCAGCTAGTCAAAGCAGGAAATCTATGAGAGAAAATGGAGATGTGCTGCTCATGTCCCAGCTTACATCTCTCGCACATAAACATACATAAGTGTGCAAACAGACGTGCAGAGAGACGGCCTGCAGCAGTTAGCCGTAATTGGTGCTAATTGGTTAAGTGTTGGTGAGTTGCCGGGCCCTGTGAGGGATTTGGAAGCATGTTAGTGAACAAGACTGCAGAGGATAAATAACTTTTCCAGGTCTCGGCTTCAGTGTTCAACCCTATCACCGGACAAAATTGTTGGTGTTGGACAACTCTGCAAAACCCAGGATTGCATTCAAGGTTAGAGATCAGCGGCAACATTTTAATAATTATTTCTTTTTGTAATGGATTCACATCGCTAAAGTGTAGTCGAATATCGTTGGTATGGCAAATAAACAATGATTACGGGATATGCCAATTTATTTAAAGGTCACCTATCGTGCAAAATCCACTTGTTCACGTCTCTTCTACATCACCATGTGTCCCCTCTGTGGAAAGAGACTCTGAACGTTTCAAGAACAAAGATTCTCTCTCTTTTTGATCCATTTCTATAAAAACCTGTCTGAAAATGAGCTGATCAGATTTTGGCCACTTTATGATGTCATAACGATTGTTTTGGCTTGTGTAACCATTAGCCAATCAGCAACCAAGGTAACCCCCCACCTTATCACCTGAATATCCTCCTAGAGCACCATTGAGTTCTTTTTAACCAAATCTCTCTCAGAGGGGCGTGGGGAGGGGCTCCTTATTTTCATCTGAAGTAACAGACACTTTTGAAACAGGGCTAAAACAGAGGGGATTCTGGGATGCTGCAATGATCGGTTTGGTATTTCGAGCCATGTTTTGTATATATCAGAGGACCTTTAAGGTTAGGCAAAGAGTATGGTTAAACAAAGCTATTGAAGAATTGAAACGGGTCAAACATCCTCAGCCTTACTTCCTGCCTTGCTACATAAAGGGCACACTTCCAACATTAGTATTGGATGTACAGTAGGTGAACATAATTCACAGGGATACTCGACAGCATTAAGAGGTGGCCACATCTCCATTGACTCCTAATTTTCATATTACTGTTTATGCAGCACACCTGTCTGACTCTTTATCCATCCATGCATGTTGTGCTCTTTGTGTAGTCGCACTATGATCCAGGAAGCTTTCTTTGTTCCTTGATGCTCACTTGCCCCCTCCATGGGTGGTCCTTGCTGCAGATCTTCTGCTGTGGTGTTTGTACAGTTCAGAGGTCTTTGTTTTTCTGGCATGTCTCTTCATGCTAACCAAAGCCGGAGGCCTGCTGCCTGTTTTCTTTCGCATAGCTACACATCTGCAGGCTTTCGAGGAGAAACCGGGCAAAATGCAGAAAAACAGAAGATGGGTGGAGAAGCCGGAAGTCAGAGGAACTCGAACGCTCTGCCTTCAAACCTGAGCTGCCACTTTCTCATGTGTGTGTGAGAGGTGCGCTGCTCCGAGATAAAGGGCCTGGCACACATGTTGACAGCCTCATTATTTACACTCCATTTTGACAGCTTGTGTTGTGTAATACACACACACATATTTCAACACACTCTCACTCCCTAAGCGTCCAATAGCGACGTTTGGTCAGTGTCCGTGGCGTCCAATTGTGACGCTCCTAGGCTCCTTCAGCGTCATAAAGGGACGCAAATAGCTTTCAACTGATTGCAATGTATTCCCATCTGCGTCGGGATTTGACGCTCATGGAAGCACGGCATTCGTTTATGCCGGCTGCCCTTAAAGGCAATGTGAGCGTCCATTCCCATTGGATAACGGAGAATTTTACACCCGGAAGTAAGTATTCCTCTTACTGTCGATTGATTTTACAGTGATATCTGCACTACTCATCGACTAAAAAACACCAGATTATCCTTGTTAATTACACATTGATTGGTTTAAATTGTGTGCAATGCTTTTGTATTTTTCCCCTTCGATTCGGAGAAACAAATCTTTTTTCGGAGTAAAGGATGGCAGAAGACACTACACTACCCAGAATCCCCAGCTATCGTTTGGACTACACCATGTGCTCTGTTTGACAAACCCCGTTTTTTTCACTATTCATTCCGATGGCTGGCGTCTATGTCACGTGATCTTCAAATTTCTCCCTGCAGAAAAAGAAAACATGGCCGAACTTCGTTTTATTCTAGGTGGAAAATGCCTATTTTAAAGTTAGTTTGGCCATCATTTGATGCGAGAAATATGAGTTGTTATTTCAGATTATGTGTGCAGTGGATGTACATGATCTTTAGTTTGCTAGTTATTACGAAGATTACTTCAGGAAATCGCGACGTTTTCATTGTTACCAAGGTGGTTGCTAGGGACGCTGCTATCGATATTATTTCTGTTATGTTGTGTACCTGTTTAATGGTGTTATCTTTATTGCTACCCCCTTTCCCCGTCAATGTATAGTGTTGGTCCACAGCCTAAACATATTAGTTTAACAAAATCCGCATCTAAAGATAGCCTACGTTATTTTCCCCTGTGCAATTCCAGTCTCACATCTCAGAGCACATCGTCATTAACAAATACCGGAAACAGACCAAAATAATAATAATACCTTATTCCGAGTGTGCTTGCTTTTCTCTTTGAAAGTCATCACATAACGGCATTGTAATACACGGTTCGGCTGAATTACATATTACATATCTGCCGTAGTTCTGTATTTATAGAGCCCTGATGAGAAGACAAACATGAGGAACTGAAAACGTGACGTGGATCATAAATATATCAGCCATTAAACAACATCTTACATTTCTTTTCACACAATACGTCTCCTTGCAGTATCAACACTAATTCGGCTGACTTTTATATTTGATCCAATTGGTAGATAGGCTGTATTTACACCATAAAGGTGCACAGCTGATATAAAGGGACACCTGGTGGTTAAAGCATGTTATTGAATTTAATTATTTTTATTATTAGATATTAATAGGATCCCTATAAAGTATATTCATTACTCGTTATTCTCTACTAATAGTTAATTAAAGACTGTATATAATGATTATTTTGCACATCCCTTTCAAGATTTCAAGATTTTCTAAGGTTTATTGACATATCATATAGGCCTACACAACTGTGGTGTAGTTCTGCACTGAATGAAAAACTTGGGTCGCAGGTTCCTCAACAGTGCATTACAAGACATCTATCAATATTTGTGCATACCTCCAGCAATGTTAACTATGTTGAAGTACTTATTTTAACTGATATTATACATAATGTATTATACTCTTATAATGTAGATATTTCATCTCCGGCCTTGTCAGGTATTGAACAATCAATAAATAAAGAACACAGAATTGTTGAATATAAAACACAGAATTTCTGTGATTATACTAAATGATTTTCAAATAAACACAACTGCATATTTAACTGCTACACATGCTGATGTAACGCAAATGTTCCAACTTGGGATCAATAAAGTATATCTTATCTTAAGCTGATCGATGGCTACTGCCATATTTGCACAATGTGCCTCTGAACCTTGACAAGTGCATGTTTCAGGCTTATCAATTAATGTAATGTAATGTTATCACAGGGGTCACAAACATAAAACCAGCTGTTAAATAAAGCTCTTCTGACCTTAGCTGGCATGTGGGTATATATATTAATACTGCCCATATTGGGCACAAGCAATTTTCACCCATTTATTAATTATATGTTTTAAATGTGAATGTTTCCTGTCCCCTAAACCTCCAGGGATGTACACAGTTTAATACTGGCAACTTCTTATTATGGGAAATACGAAAACGTCTTTTAAAACTACAACTCCCAGTAGAGACGTGCCATAGAGAACATGTTGCGAAACAGAATAGCCAGCATGTGTAGTTCTGGGGACGGGGTGGGGGAGGGGGGACGCGGTGGACCCGTTCAAATCCAGTTTTGGACAGTCTGCCGTGGTTCCATCCCATTTCAAGTGCTGTTCGAGAATCGGCTTAACCCTCGGAGCACACTCTCCAATCACAGAGCTTGAGGACTATCACGGGGTTTGTCAAGAGCACATGGTGTAGTCCAAACGATAGCTGGGGATTCTGGGTAGTATAGTGTCTTCTGCCATCCTTTACTACTGGGAATGGACGCTCACATTACCTTTAAGGGCAGCCGACATAAACGAATGCCGTGCTTCCATGAGCGTCAAATCCCGACGCAGATGGGAATACATTGCAATCAGTTGAAAGCTATTTGCGTCTCTTTATGACGCTGAAGGAGCCTAGGAGCGTCACAATTGGACGCCACGGACACTGACCAAACGTCGCTATTGGACGCTTAGGGAGTGAGAGTGTGTTGCATATTTCCATCTTCGTTCACCCTGTCTTCTCAATTTCACAGGAATACTAACTTAATGTATTTTGTGTGAAAAAGCAGTGTTTCCCCAAAAGGCGTGTGCTATGGATCAAACAGTCACTCAGTCACCAGAGCTGTATGGCTAATTCCCTCCACTCTGGACAAGGTCATATTGTTCCCTATTTATGTTCCCAGAATGATCAAAAGTGAAATACGATCCCTTCCGACAGTTAATATTTCTCAGAGCCTTCAAGCTGTTTTCCTAGATTCTTTTAAAGGGATGTATTTCCCATATACATTTAAATTCATGATGTGATATCCACAGATCGTGTGCGAACCTCGGAGACAGTGGCTACAATTGACAAGTGTCCTCGTCTTTTGGAGGACGGGTGGTGGGACACGTGGAAGCAGCTGTTTAGGGAGGAGGTTCCTGTGAGCATCGGGGTCAGGACACACTCACAAAGCTACACAGGAAGCCAGGTGGCACAGGACACTAAATCAAGCTCTCTATTAATGTGAGCGTGTGCAGCATTCAGCAGGATGTGTGTGTGTGTGTGTGTGTGTGTGTGTGTGTGTGTGTGTGTGTGTGTGTGTGTGTGTGTGTGTGTGTGTGTGTGTGTGTGTGTGTGTGTGTGTGTGTGTGTGTGTGTGTGTGTGTGTGTGTGTGCATTTGCCCTTTTCACAGACTGACAGAGAAAAGCGTGACAGTGCGGATATTTGGCACAAAACAAACAATGCTAGAGAAAGTTCACCAGGTTCAGCGAGGGGTCAAGTGAGTACATTAGTTTGTTTTAATAGGACTAAACTTTCAACGGCAGGTTTGAGAGGACTGTAGTGAGGCGGTGGGAACACAGGAGCTACGTGGTGTGAAAACAGAGGGTTCAGGTCAGGGAGAGGATTGCTGCCACTCAAAAGGTCAGAGGGTTGTTGTAGTTCCTGGAGAGCAGGACCTACAATACCTCTGGGAAGCTTTTAGACATTCATGTAATCAAGTAATTAATAACAATAACTTATGTATTCAACTGAGATTTGTACTTTCGTTTTAGCTAAGACACTTTTACACTAACCTTGAGTCAGTGAAGCTAATTTAATCTTCAAAAACTGTGGCTATGACCTGACAATAATACCTGTAATAGAAAATGAATTGTTTCTTTTTTGCAAGGTACTTATACAACATCTACTTTAATCCGTTAGAGCTGATTCCTCACCCTGCATGAACTCTAACTCAGCTGACTGTGACAACTTGTTACTATAGTTACACTGCTTTTGCTGTTTAGTCGTCCGTAGTGTTTTGGCATTTGTCTTGTAATCTGAGAATCAACGTGCCATTGTCTCACTATCCAGGGATAACCAATATGTATATTGTACTATCAGTTATCCTTAGATGTATACTGTTATCCAGACATATCAAACATTACAGTATAACCATATGTTTAAGGTTCACATATCCTTTTGTAAAGATATCTGTATTCATATGTTATATTCAAATTCATCTCAAGATCTTGATTGTTGTGTTGACAGATTGTACACTCTGTGAGAGACCATGACTGGAAAAACGATTTCATTCAAATATCTTACATCTGTAGAAATGATTTTGTATCTTTCCGTCAAATCTTTGTTAAGAATTAGCCAACATTAATACAAAATGTTAAAGAAGTCACATTGAATTATTCCAACCATCATAAGAAAACATCTCATCAACAATATGATCGAAATCGTATCCCTTACAGGCTTATAATGTAACTTTTGGCAGTGCAACATTGCTATCTCTTTTATCAAGATAATGGTTTCCACTGTCAAGAACGAATGAGATGATTAAGATGTGATGTGCGATAAAGGACCTAAATATGTAGGGTTATATATTAAACTTCCTGTGCTGCACTGAGAAGCTTCGAGAGTTTCAGTATTTAGTTTTAATTGAACTATTCATATTTTAAACTGCACTGTAACTTTTATCCATGTACTTTTTCTTTTAATGTTTAATTGAACTATTCATATCTTAAACTGCACTGTAACTTTTATCCATGTACTTTTTCTTTTAATGTTTAATTGAACTATTCATATTTTAAACTGCACTGTAACTTTTATCCATGTATTTTTCCTTTTAATGTTTAATTGAACTATTCATATTTTAAACTGCACTGTAACTTTTATCCATGTATTTTTCCTTTTAATGTTTAATTGAACTATTCATATTTTAAACTGCACTGTAACTTTTATCCATGTATTTTTCCTTTTAATGTTTATTTTATTAGCTTTTCTTTTTTAATGCTTAATGTCTTTCATTTTTTGTAAAGCACTTTGAATTGCCTTGTGTTGAAAAGTGCTATATAAATAAACTAGGACAGTGATCAATGAACTCAGCGCCAGCCCCTCAAATGTAACCTGGGTCGAGGTTTTTCGATGTGAGATCTCCAAAGTCCTGCAGTCTGCTTTATTTATTCTAACTGGATTGTTTGGGTTTGGGGATTCTGTTGCTCCTGCTGTGAAGGAAATTGCTCTCTTGACAGCCGGTGGTGAAACGGAAAATGGTTTTAAAAAACGTAAACAAATCTAAACGGTTCTCTGTGTTTCCGAAAGATCGTCGTTCTCATTTCCCAGTCAAGGCCGGCTAGCCGAGATGAGTCTGTCAGCGAGAAGGAGAAGTACAATCTGATATGAATTGTTCAATAGCTGGGAGAGTGATGAGCTTATCAGTGACGTACAGATCTCTGGGTGTGTTGTGTTAACTGTTTGGATACAGAAAACAGGCAGTCATTGTGACCATCTCTATCGAAATCAGAAGGATGTGGAATTCCGAGATAATCATGGATGTGAAAAAACTGATGTTTTAGGTTTTGGCTGATTTAAAAACAAACCAAGTCTTGGCTTTTAGAATATGGAACTTTTATTGCCATATTCAGATGATAAATAAAATGTGTAGGCATACAACAGAAGGTGTCAACTTCAGCGTCACTTCCCCTCCTTCCCACCCGATCTCCAAGACATAATGAATGACAGACTGCTAGTAAGACGACAGGATCCTGGACAGGGACGTGACACTTTTGATATGTTAATGAAAACACTTTAATCTCTCATAATCTAGAAGTTTGCTTTCATCTCAAACTTCGCCCTTTTTGGATTCATGCTCCTTCCCGTATCCTACAACCTTGCCTCGTGACACATACATCGTATTTGCGGACACACGCTGCCATAAAAGTTCCTCTGTTTGAGATATAGCAGCACTTTTGCACTCTGGAAACAATTACCAGGCATTAATCTTCACATTCTTTCATCCCGCCACCAGCTCAGCTGATTAGGATATCCACTGGTACGCAAGGCTGAACTCCAGCACGCTAACACACACTCACTGTACAGTACAGTAGGTGCTCTGGCTCCCTATATAGTTACTGACCAACTCTTTTTTTTCTTCTTCTTCTCACACACACACACACACACACACACACACACACACACACACACACACACACACACACACACACACACACACACACACACACACACACACACACACACACACCACACACACACACACACACACACACACACACACACACACACACACACACACACCTGACATCTGATTCCCGACTGATGATTAATGGCCCTCGAAGTCTTTCAGCATGGACCACCCAGGGTCAAAATAACCTGCCACAAATACAGAAGCAGTAAAATACTTTTCAGTCGCCACTCTTCTACACGGTGCAGCGTCTTGTGTGTGTGTGTGTGTGTGTGTGTGTGTGTGTATGTGTGTGTGTGTGTGTGTGTTTATGTGCCAGGGCAAGAAAAAGGTGGAATGGTAACTGTGGAAATACTTTAAAAATGTGAACCCCCTCCTACTGCCTTCAATCATTTGTGCTTGTGAAGAAAGGGGGGGGGGGGATTACAGTGCTAACACCTTTCAAAATGCACAAGCGCCCTCCTGTTATTCTTTGCTGCAACTCTTTCTCCCTTTCTCTTTTACCCGATCTTCTCTCGCCCCTGTCCAAAAGACGGAAGAATTACCCCGGCTGTCCTCTAATATCTCCTGAGAGCATTTTCCCAGGGTGGAAACACTGCCATCCTTTTTCCTCTCCACTGCCCCCCCTTCCCCCTTTTATCAGTGTCAAATGATTACCCGAGGGGAAACTGAGCCCGCCAAACAATGTGCGTCAGGTTAGCCAGGGCGAGTCCGGCCAAAATCATCTCCTCGTCTACCTGCTCCGTCAATCCATCTCCCCGCCCCCCTCCCATCACCCCACCCACTCTCTCCGCCCATGTACCAGCCGAGCGCCGTGGCACAGCCCCAAGCCCATCTCAGAGGAATTTCCCTGTTGAAATGTATATCAATATCAGAGGCCTGGAGTTTTATCCACAGCGTGTGAAAAGTCTCTCCTCTCCTTAAGCATTCACTTTCCCTTCCTTCCTCTTTTTCTTTCTTTCCCTTCCTCTGACTGTCCTTTCAACAGCGTATATTTCCCTTTTCTTCCCTTTTATCCCCTTCCTCAACAGTTTATCGCTTTAAATTCCCTTTCGTTTGACTTGTTTCCCTCTCCACAACCTTCTTCCCTCACCACCGTCTTTGGGCTCTGTTTAACGGCCCTGCGTCGGCACAGCCTGGTGAATGCCAGGCATTCCTTTGTAAGGTTAGAACAGACAAAGGTGGACCACATCACCTGAGAGGAAAAGCAGCCCTTTTCAATCGTCGCCCGAGGGGAAAGAGAGGCTGATAGCAAAGAAAAGAGGGACTATAAAAGCACGAGAAAAAGCGCAAGATGGAAAAGAGGAACACCTGTCTCTCACGTGAACCTTCAACTTTGACCGTTGCTACTTGATACCGATGCCTTGTTGAATAAAAGGGGCTTGACTGAAGGAAAGTGCTTAGGTGCAAACCTTCAATCCAGTATTGAAAAGTGGGAGCTCTTAAAGGGTCTTTTTTTACCTTATAGTAATGCGATTATTTACTGTTGAACACATGTTTACTCAACTCAATGTGTCCCATACAATACTTGACTCAGAGAGCGACCGCTGACTCGAGTAAACATGGTCCTATTGCAACCCATAAGTTAATTCCAATCAAGCTCACGAAACAACTCCACCCTTCAACACACTTCAACCATTCACACAACCTACTCAGGGAACATTATGCCCATGACTCACCCACCTAAACATACCCCCTTTGAGTAGAACAGACCCCCTTACGTTAACACATAGTGGGTTTATGTGTGGTGCAGGGTGGAGTGGGTGGGTGACGCCAACCTGCCCTTCACAGCTTATTTCTGGGCTTTTGACGGACATCAAGGGCAAAGCAGGTCTTTGTGATGCAACGCAACGCTTTTCCAGTCACTTAAAGGCCGCTGTTTGTTTTTATTCTTACTAATGGAACGGAGCGAAGGGGAAAAGTGGAGTAGAAAAAAGAGAAACTCATGTCGACCAGGTGTTTTTTCCCTCTACTTGGGAATGTTTCACCTTGTAAAAGCAAGCAAGTGGGAGGGGACTCGTGTACCGTGCTGAAGTGAACGGTTTGGGGATTTTTCAAGGGGTGTGTGCTGACCAACCGTACAAGGGAGAATGTGTTGTGTGAGTGTATCGGAGGGTGAGCAGATATTTCTAGGGAGCCAGAGGCTGAATTCTTCGGTGGAACTGTAGCATAACCATGACTAGCAGAGGCGGGGGCTTCACTTGTGTTTGTGTGCGAGGCTCCGACGAACTCTTTTTTGCCTCATTGAGCTGCAGAAAGCTATTGCTTTTTGTGGTAGGGTGTGATCACCAACACGCACGCATTCTCCCGCAAAAACACACACCTTGTGCGATGAATGAATGGCAGGCCCTGACTACCACACAGGGCTCCTATTGATGACATCATTGCTGGGCATCTGGTTACTCCACCCTTTCCATGTTTCAGAGAGCCATTCAGTCACCTTCCTCTGCACCATGACCCTTTCACATTCATGACGCCCATTGCTTATTTTCTAGTGATTATTCAATTTAGCCGGCTCCGGTCGTGAACAAAATGCTTTTCTGATGGCACAATCAACAATTGGCCGGTTCATGCACATCTATCGGTGCAGTAAAGACCTCTTTTAACAGATACAATTTAAGTAAACTCCTCCAATGCATGTCTAATCATTTTTACTATCATGATATTGATGGGATTTTCAAAAACGAGAACAAAAGCAACACATAAAACCCCATCTGCATCGTGCATTTGACCATAATTACACTCTTCAAACAGCTGGTCCAATTTAATATAATGGACATTATTGAAATATTCCCTTTTGAGACGTTGCCTCTAGTTCTCATGCAAGGAACGCGTGAGTCTAGCCTGACTTTGGTTATAATGCTATACGATTACACAGTCTGGGGACATTTATTACTCTTCATGTGCAAAACATGAATGAGGGAAGTGCAGCAAGACTGCCAGCTTTTGGTAAATAGATGGAATTCAAACAGTTATTGAAGTAATGAGTGAATAGATGTTTTCGAACGGGCCTTTAAATAAATCAACCCAGACTGGCGCTACGTGATGATGAATAAAACCACTAAAAACTTGGACCATGTTGGAAATAGCATTTTCTTGATTCTCTTTACCTCTCTCTCCTCTCGATGAAGCAATTTAATATCAACTTGGAATCAGATTCTTTATCTGATCACAGACTCAGCCAATGGCTTAGTCCCAGAAGGTCGTTCAGGAAAAGGCTAGGCCAGTTTTCGTCTGGCTCGTCCAATCACAAGCTAGGAGCTGCTTTCTCTTCAAGGTCCACTACCAAAGCACAGGGCCAGCTAACATGGTGCCAATTAAACACTGAATGCTAAGCCTGTTATGGCTTTACTAAACCTCTGTTGGAAATCACCTGGTGACCAATAAGGACCCACCGAGTTCATCCAGGTTGTTAGCTAACATCCAAACCATTATTTCCAATTACCCATGCTGATGACAATTTATGCATTCTCCCTGAAAATGCTTGGCACGTTTTAAATGTAAGGTCCATCTGATACTTGTAATACATCTTGGAGCAATGAATAGCTGGGCTGTAGCAGCGAAACGTGAACCGATGTCATTTGCTGTTGTGCTTTGGTGATTAAGCGCAGGAGAGTGCTATCATGTAACGATTACACCGAGCCGGCAGCAGGGTTGAGGCAACAACACAATGCCCCTTTATGTATTACACTCATCCAGTGTTATGTCTCACTTAGAGGTTATTAATTGGCCATGGAGCTACAAGGCATGTAAAGAGAGAAGTTTGTGTGAGGCTTTAGGATTCAATTCTCTGGGGTGTTTATTGCCAACATCTCCAGGTTGAAATGTAGATGATTTGTGTGTTTGCATGGCAGGAGGATAAAGGGCAGGGTGGTTTCTTGGGAGGTAGGTTTAGGACAGAGAGGAGAGTGAAGGGAGGGAGAACATGAGCAAGAGACGCCTCCGAATTCCCCACTTTGGGTCTCTTTTCGTTCCCTCTTCATCCTACCCCACCCCTCTCTGCCGCCACCCCACCCCATCCTGCTCACTCCCCTCCTTCCTCAGAGCAGCCACAGACACTTGCTTTTTGTATGAAGGGGTTTAACCCAATGAACAATCCTGTCTGTCTTTCCCAAAATAAGCCAGTGGGAGAGGGATCGCTGAGTAAGCCAGGGAGATTGGAGCAGCGAGGTGCACAGCCCCTGGTTATAAGTCCTGGGAGTGCTGCTTGGACCCACAGCCTTTAGCTCCATATACACTGCCTTGCTGCCTGCCTGACTGACTGAGTCTCACTCCACTGTTACTCACTCTCTCTCCCTCGCTCCTTCCCTCCTACTTTCCACCCTGGAGAGCGAGAGCGCACAGATTGGGAAGGTGCTCCTCAGACCTGCTTCTGGACGGCTTGAAGACGGCACAGAGAGGACTTTTTGCTCTGCTCTCACTTTCATCCTCGAGCTTCATTTCAACATCCCTGCCTGAAACCACATGGATGGACTTTTTTTGTTTTTTGCCTGAGGCAGAGAATAAAAGTTAAACAGATAATTCGCTCCACCTGTAGTTGAAAATAACCTTTTTCTTACTTTTTGGTTGTTTCCCCCCCTGCACTTGTAAGCAGTACTGGACCTTTCAGGGTACAATCTCTTTTGGTTGCATGTTCATTGATTATCTGATGCCATCGCATCCCATGGGAGACACGCGTGGCTGAAGCAAGGAGGGAGGTAGAAGAGACACCCACCTGAAGCTCACACCTACCGCTGCCCTAACCAGTGCTCCCCTGCCCCTCAAACGCTCTGAGGAGAGAAAGGTAAGCTCTACCTGCCCTCACTTTTCTCTGAGGCTCTTTTAGCATCCTTGTGTCCTGCCGTGTTCGCTCTTTTATCACATGTGGCTGCAGTAGCAGATGCCAGAAGAAACAGAAGGAGAAAACAGGTTGCAATATCTTAGTCATGGGACTTGCTTAATTCTCCTCGGTCCTAAACTAGTGCAGATTAAACAGAACCGGTGCAGTTTGCTCACCAAGCTCCAGACAAACAGACGTTGATTGCAATATTACAGTTGTACCTGTTCCCTGACTCGTTCTGCAGTCATAGTAGGAGTCCTCTGTGTTTTACCCTGATGAGTGACGGTAGTGATTATTGATCCAGGTAGGGTGTAGACATTGTTGATACGTCATTAGTCCCAAACATCTACGACTCTCACTGGTGATGTTGGGGTGGGCGTGGTGTGTCCTGGGCTGAGTACAGGGGTGGGGCAGTGGGGTAGTGGGATATGAACAGTGGGTTTGGCTCAGATATTCTGATTACTGTCTTTAAAGCAGTGTTATTTTGGACTGTATGATTTTTGATAGATTTATTAATCTGAGAGTCTATCAAAGTTCATTTAGTGAGTGGAATGTATGAGGTACAGGAATACTGAAATTGGACACATGGTCCTATCATTTTTCCTCTTCGTTCCTCCTCATCCCCCTGTTGCTTCACTCTGTCCATCCACTGTGACGCCTCTGGCAAGCGACGCTGCATTCCATTGTAACGACATCCCTCCATCGCAAACAGAAACGAGGACACATAGCAGCGAGTCCCCAGGTATCCTCAGAGCGACAGAGAGGCAGAGAGACAGAAAGAGATGAGCCGAAATGGAAAGGGAAAAGACCACATCAGTAAAGCTTCAAGAATGTGTGCTAAAATAAATAGAAGTGCTCTCTTCGCTGAGGAGATACATTTTTTCAATCACATGTGTTTCAGTGCACCAGCAGCATGCTTTCTTAAGAAGGAAGGAGGGAGACACAGAGAGAGAGAGGTGTAGATAGAGAGGGGGGGGGGGAGTCTGGAGAAGACAGTGTGCTGGAGTTCTGAAATCCAAAAACATTTGGCAGCACCCGTTTATTTCGCTGGCTTACAGCAAGCAAAGTCCACTGAATGTGTACCTGTGTGTGCGTCGGCGCAGCCACACATGCACGCTCCGAGGTGACCTAATCTGTGTTAGTATCGAATGGTGTTACTCAATCCTTTCAGGGGAGAGGGTGAATGGATACACACTTAAGCGTGAACTCTCCCCCCTGGCAGTGAGGTACGACAGGAGTTCTCAGGTCTGCAGCAGCAGTGTCTGCTTTAGTGTTCAAGGTAGTATTTGCTCATAAAGTTCAGGGCCTCTCTTAGATTTAGTGTTTTCCAGTCAGCTTCCAACACTCTCTTCATTTCCAATAAAGTACCTATAGGTCAGGAGATTTATGCTCCTCTCTGCATCACGAGCTTTTTCTTGGCACCAATGTCCAGGGCTGGCACATGACTGATGGTAACATTGCTCTGTAACCATGACACCCATGCCAATGACTGGGACTCTCCAGTGGTCACTTGCGTAGTCACTGGTGGCTAAGAGCAGGTCGAGTGTGTTTGTGTGTGCGGAACATTATTTAACCGCAGCTAACCGCCTCCATCCAGCCGCCCATCGAGGCCTTTGATGCAACGTGCCGAAGCGTGACCGACCATGCACAAACAACAGTCACGCTGGATGCACTGCGGCACACACACCGTCTCTCTGCCCCGTGCAACACAAACACCTACATGGTTTTAACACTCCTGACGCACACACATTTCAACAGATGAACAAGCGCACACTGCCAAACCACCGCGGAGACTCTCGCTATAACTGCTTTATAGGCCAGAACGTGTTGAACTTGGGACTTTCAAGACGCCAAACTCAACATAAGCTCTGAGAATATTTCTTGTTCTGATGTCAAGGTGAAAGAACAAGGTCTTCTCTGTGAGCTCATTTTCAGAACACTTTTTTCTCAAAAATCAAAGAGACACATGAAGTGAAAAGAGTGAAAGAAAACGAGAGACCTTTTAAAAAAAATATTTCTCAGTGAAAAGGGGTTTAATTTAAGTTATAGGAGCTGTCTTTACGTTGATGCCTTTCCTGTTTCTCACCCCTCTGCGGCTGGCAAATATATAGTTCCCACTGTGTGGCCACAAGGGGGCAGAATACCAGGCAGGTAAATGTTGCACACAAAAACATGTCATCGTAGTGAGGAGAAAACCACTTCCATCATTTGTGTTTATTGAATAATTGAACTCACCAATCCAACTATATACATCTAACTTATTTTATCATTTTCAATTGACAAACTTTATTTTTATATTCTTCTTTAAGATCTTTCAAATCACTTACAATACGCTCTTAAAACATTCATCTATCATTTACAATTGTGTGTGTGTGTGTGTGTGTGATAGGCCTACTTCCCTGAATTGTCCTAATAGTATTTAAGTGCATATTTGTTATGAGTGTGTGTGTGTGTGTGTGTGTGTGTGTGTGTGTGTGTGTGTGTGTGTGTGTGTGTGTATTACAGTGCACATGTGCTTCTATTACTCTCAGTCTCAAGCCCGTGTGAGCAGGAAATGAAGGAGAATGCCACTCATTCTTAAGGAAAAGTAAGCACACAGTTATTCCTTTACTTCCATGGAACCCAAACACCTTCAACACACACACACACACACACACACACACACACACACACACACACACACACACACACACACACACACACACACACACACACACACACACACACACACACACACACACACACACACACACACACACACACACACACACACACACACACACACACACACACACACACACACACACACACACACACACACACACACAGAAATTCCCACTTTTGTTTCATAGGTACTTTATCTTCAGCAGGAAAGAGTGTGAAAACAGGCCACTCCTTTAATGGCTTTAGCAACAAAGAGTGTGTTTTCTTTTAGGCCGGAAGACCATGTCTGCAATTACAGCACACGCAATGTACGCGCACACACTTTTCAGCACGAATTATAAGGCCTACTAACTGACTGGTGCGGCTGATATACTGAGTGAGGAATTGCAGTGAAGGGCGGTGGAAACAGAATGCAGGCCCTGGTCTTAATCAGAGCCTGGACCATAACATTCAAGATTAATAAGCTGGATTTCTTTTTCAGCTAAGAGGGGGAGAAGAAAAAGACAGAGAGAGTAAAGACAGAAACATATTTTTGCGTGCAGTATGAAGATTTGCATCTTGTCTCCCTCTACTTGCTTTAGCATCCCGGTTTATGCTTTCTGAGCTTGTGTGCACATCATCATTGGCCTCCACAGGCAGCTGATATGTGTGGATGTCAGTCAGCTGTTTGAGCCTTGAGGAAACATTTGAGCAGGAGGAGTAGGAAACCAGTAGAACGCTTTTGTTCTGTTTTCAAAGTTTAGCAACTTAATGCACTTATTTCTCCCTCTCTGTCACTATCTAATGAATTAGTCTGTCTCTTTCTCGGTGTTCATCTGGCTCCCACTTCGCTATCCTTCTCTCATGACTGTGTCTGGACCAGAGGGAGTTTTTCCACTGGGCTGGCAGCAACAGGAGGACACAGAGAGAGAGAGAGAGAGAGAGAGAGAGAGAGAGAGAGAGAGAGAGAGAGAGAGAGCGAGCGAGCGAGCCCATTGACTCTGTCAGCAGTGGCTCACTCTCAGCCGGGCCTCCGAGCTCAGAGGGCTTGACAACACAACCTCTTCAGCTATCAGAGGCAACTTATCACAGGCACGCTTAGGAAACATTTCCCCCCTTTAAATATGCCATTTTCTCTTGTCCCTGTTCCCTGTTCCCTTTTTTCCTTCCTTTACAACCTTTTTTACTATAACTGTCTACGCTACAAATCCCCTCGAATCAAATCTGACTCTTTACTGGGCTCAAGACGCCTGCTGTAAAACAACCTTGTTCTCCAACATCAGGCATTTCTGCCAGTCAGTGAGGCCTGAACAAGGCGTAGCAACCAAGCCACGGACAAAACACGTATTGAGCAATGTCTTCTGGAGTCAAATCTATATGTTTCCAATGGTGTGCTGGAGCTTGTTTTGAGAGGCAGCTTGCGTTTTCAAAGAGAGTCCAACAGGAACAAACATGGCTTACTTCTCATCCAGAAATAGTGCTGTTCCAAGTTGTAACGTCCCGTTTTATTCTGTTGAGGCTGCGTTTTCCTAGCTGCAATTCTGGATGCAGGAGTTTCCTTGCATCTCCTGAGGATGTGTGACCTCACTGCTGACCAGTCTTAGTTTTGAGGGGAAACATGGAATCAGTAGCACAGAGCGAAGCCAAATGGAAGTTGTTTGATGTTTGCTTGGTTCAGGTAGCGGTACAAATGAGCCTGAGTGTACAGTACATGCATGTAGGATTATTTGTTTTCCTTTTTTTGTCCGCTCCCCCTCATGCATTGGTTCACCGGCTGGCAAGAGTTTTGTTTGGGGCTTCCAAAAGCAGGACGTTTGGGCCAGCTCTTTACAGGGGTCAGCTCCTCGGTATAACAATCACATTATCTTTCTTTTCATCCCGTGACAGATATACTTCCAAAGCCAGCTGTTTGTTTGTATTATTTCGCTTGAGATGCAGGATGGATATATCTTTCTCCGATGGGTCAATATTGAGTAAGGGTTTGGAAACAGCTCTTCTGAGAGACCATATGAACAGCTCCAGACTTTGTTATTGTTCAGTCTGAGCTTGATCTAGACGTGTGCGTAGGTGTTTGGAAAAAGAGAAGAGTCTGGGGTTATTGTGGCGTTATGGTTCCCTCGGAGCAGGATAATAAAAAAGCATTTTATTTCACTGGGCCAGATTTTTTTTGAGGTAGGAAATGGATGCTTTACTAAGTGACATGTATTGTGCTCTGTGCTCAAACAGAGTGGAGTTTTTCCTCAATGACATTCAGTAGCAGACAGCAACTAACATATATCAACAAGTTTTGTCCCTCATAGTAAAACTTCAACTGTTAGAGCAATAGTTCAAAAAAATGTTATAGTCTTAGTCTTGGCTTGCTTGAAGTTATATTAGAGGATATTTAGCATTCTGCATGCACCTCTTATTTATCTCACTATACATAAGAGAATTTCCGACATGTAAACTCTATTTAAACCACAATGGTTCCTGTTTATGCTTAAAATGCTGTTCTAATTAAACAAATAAGTTATAATGTGTTGTTTGGTGAAGTTTAAATATGCTAGAAGCTGACTTATTTGAGCTTTTATGGGAAGAGCTATGCTAGATGGTTCCAATCCTTGTGCTAAGCAAATTAGCCTCTCTTGGTCGCTTCATGCTTCGCAGACAATTCCTACAAATGTTAACTTTTTGTATATATTCCAGGAAATTGAAGTAGTCAATATAAAAAGAACTGTAACAGATTTGTTTTTAAATTAATGGCATATTTAAGGCATATTTTTTTTTTTTTGGCCACTTGGGGGCAGCAGAACAAGATGTACTCCTACATTTGATATAATAACACCTTATAAAGTGGATTCGCAAAGGTGTTAGCAAACAGTTGGATATATATACATCAAATCAACACTGTAACCCCCTAAACGCACCAGGAGCGGCTGCGCCACGCTGCGACCTCCTCCTGCGACCTCCTCCTGCGACCTATCACACCAGGCGCGTTTCAAAACGTTGCGGAAGCGGAGCGTCGTGTGTGCAGCCTCGCAGTTGTTGTTGATTTTGGAATATTTCCTGGACATTTGTACTTCTACAAGTAGTAGGCTACGTAGTTAAATGGTTTATGTTTGTGTCTGTTTAAATCGGGTTTATTGTTGTTATTTCCTATGTTGTTGTGTTGTAGACTACAGACACAGTTAATAATAATTGTAATATTCCAGTTATAAACGACATGAATCAAAGATGTGTTGCTGTATTTTAGTGGTAAAAAAATATGCATTCATCATCATAATTATTGTATATATATATAATTGACAGTGCCTGTAAACCGGAGGAGAACGCTGGCATGTATTCTCCTACTTGAAAGACGGTGGTGGGGGGGAGGAGAAGGAGCCGGTTTTGGGTGCACCCCCTCAACCAGCAAAGCAGACAACAAGGTGATTTTCATCACTTCCTGCCTGCGCCGCGTCAAAAATAGGATTCATCCTATATTTTAGAAATTCCTTGCGGCGAGGAGCTTCTGGGACGCTTCGAGCCGCGGCGCAGCGCGTCTGGTGGAATAGCACCCATTGATTAGAGTGGCCGCGATCTTTGTGAACGCCGCGCCGCCGTAACGCAGCGCGGCCGTAACGCCGCGCCGCCGTAACGCAGCGCAGACGCTCCTGGTGCGTTTAGGGGGTTAGAACTTAAGTTTTGATTCTAGCTTCTTGTTTTGCCAACTTTAAGACTGCAAGTGCAATACTCACTTTCCTTTCTGATCTGTTTTGCGAAATAACATCAGAACTTCTGACGGTTTAGGACATTCTTTAGTTGCTAAATGGTGATGCATTCACTAGAACATCTGCTTTAAAAGTACTCATTGTAAAAAAACACATTGGCATTTTAGCACATGATTATGCAAATGCCACTCAGCATAATATAAAATCAATCACACTGAAACTGCTTCCGATGTCCTTTCATATAGAAATCACTGTTCAGTATTTTAATAGCATGAGACTACAGGTGCCCACCACATGGCCACAAACCTCTGTGAGCCCTCTTTTTTCAGCCTTAAACAAACTGGCACAGGTTACCACTTACAGCCCAGATAAACACCTCATATTTAGCTTGGCTCAGGCTGTTCCTCAAAGAGATGTGTTTGAGGTAGACCACCCCAGGCTTCTGACTTGTTTCTTTCTGTGTCACTCTGTATTACGCATCTCAAGAGCAAAGGACACCAGTGGTTTGTGTCCACTGATTTATATTTACCATGCCACTAATCTAAATTCAAGACAACAAATACAATAAAAATAAATCCACAGCTACAGTATCCCATGATTGTTCAATGTAGGGTGCCGTTTCTTTCAGACTTTATCTTTTAAATGGCCTGGCTTAGAAACATAATCCTTTCTGTGCAGACTTTGAGCCCATTGAGTAACATGTTTCATAATGAAACGCTCAGAGGCATTAGGCAGCCTACAACACAACAAGGCCTTCAAAGCTTTTATTTTCATAATCAGCAGCAAACGATAAAATGTAAAAGCAACTTTGTGCTCATTCCAGCTCGTTTGAGGTGAACACTGTGAGCTGTGCTGTACTGAGTGAAACCCACATTGTGTGTGTGTGTGTGTGTGTGTGTGTGTGTGTGTGTGTGTGTGTGTGTATATGGTCTTAACTACAGTTCTCTTGTTTCTGTTTATCCGGACAATACATGTAATACTTCCGGTAGTTGACAGGAGAGGCAATGCAGTTTGGCAGCATTCCTAAGTACTTAAAGAAGCTGCTAAAGAAGAATTATTTCATGCTCCACAGGACAGGAAGGGTTGTTGATTTGACCAACAATTTAGGAGGCATACAAGTGGAGTTTAGTTTCATGGAGTTTAAACTGCTATACAGTGAAGACTAAGACAAACACACAGTATGCTCATTGGATGACAGCCTCACTGTTTGCCTTTCCATCATGCATTCACTCTGATTTGTTTGAGGGGTAACATAAGTAAGCATGCAAGGGGGCAAGGAGTGTTTTCCTAAAAACATGATGACACAAAGTATATTTCTAGCGATCCAATACAACATTCAGCTCATGATAATTTCCCCATATTGGTACAATGTTATCTCCATGTATGTGAACACGATTAGAGAGATTAGGAAGCTGCTGTTGGCTGTCGAAACACATCTTTAGTTGCATAAAGCAACACAGAAGGGAACTATGTCAACGATTTAGGTGACCTGAGTTGAAATGTGGATAAACCATGCGTGATAGATAATCTGACGGAAACAAAACTCCCTCCCTACCTGGTGTTAACCATTGCAGTCTGTTGGACAGTGAAAGCTACAGAAGTAAAACCGCTTTTGGGAAGATGTTCTTTGGCTTACTAACAAAATACTTAATTAGAGAGGGCTTTGAATCAATTACCACTCACTTTCATGTGGTTTGCAGATGGCTATGTACTCTCTCTCCTCGATGTTCCTACTCTTTCCTCTCCGAGCAGCCAGTAAAAAAAAAATTACTAATTTGAACCAGAGAAGTGGTCATTTCCCTGGCCTGCAACGCAAGCCGACCGACAACCAACCCAATGGAGCCCGAGCTGGACCTAAAGCGGGGCAGAGACCACACAAACCGAGGTCTTCCTGACATGTGGGATAAGTGTGATATGGATATAGGAAACATCGGGAAGAGTTACAAAGGAAGGGACGGCTATGGGTTTGTTTGGGAGAAGTGGTGCGTGATGAAAATGGGGATAGGAGAACATTGAAAGGGGTGGTATTTGCGGGGAAGAGGCAAGGAGAGGTGAAAACCTATAAAAGATGTGAAGGTGGAAGAAGAGAGAAAATAAGCTTTGTCTGAGTAGCACTCAGTTTGTAGCGACCATGTGGCGACTTTGATCTGGCCGAGGGTTTGAACCAGTGTCAACAGAAACATTCAGGGGCCGTCTGTTTGCTCGTAGACACAGATCATTCCTACATGAATTACTCTGCTTCACTTCGCCGCAGATCTTTACTACTCCAATGTTTGTTTACCCTGTCGGGAACACCCAACCCATTTCTCAAGTTGAGCCACAAGCTCAGTAATACAGCAGCACTCCTGCAATCAGCTGAACTCTCTATGCCGGTAATCTCTAGAGGGAGACAAACGTCTGGGTCGTTTTGAAGATTTAAAAGATACATTTGAGTTAAACAGCGCTGCCTTTCTATTATGTAGCTTGTATACAGAGTCATTTTTCCTTTAGCACGATAATCCAATCATTTTACTTCAGTCGCTGTCTTCCATCATGTTCTATCCCTCGTGGTCTGGGAGGAAGAGGGAGGGAAACAAGGAGGCAGAGGAGGAAGACCGGGATGCAGACATGTCGGCAAAATCGTCACAGTTAGAGGATGTGTCCTGAATGCGATGTCCTTGCCATATGACAACCTGCTAAATCAAACCTGAGAGACAGCGAAAAGACATATAGAGGATTGATATTAGTTAGACTGGAAAAATTGCCCATCTGCAAAAATGCTTTCGAAGCTTCAAAAATATTGTTTTTCTTAGAGCAAGCAATATTTGAGCAAAAACAATGAGTCAGATGACTATGCCAAATTAAAATGCTCCCCTAAGCTAGGCTTATAGGAAATGTAGGCACAAGCATCTTTTGACCTTGAGCCATACCAGGTACAAGTCTCAAAACTCTATGGATGTACAATCCTAAATCCAAGGACAACCTCTTTAATCTGAGTATATATTTTTTGAATATTAAAATGTGTTAAGCATAAGCATAGAAGGACCAATGATATATATGATGGGTATTATGTTTTTTTGTATCTTGAATGAAGGCTTGTAAAGGCACTGATTCAAATTAAAAAGTTTGAGCCTTGTCTACATTTGCAGTATAAAAACAGACATCTGAGTGTATGGAAATGGTTAAATAGTAGACTCATAGATCTGTGCTTAATACCTCTCCGCGAGTGGATCATCTAGGACAGTGGTTCTCAACTGGTCAGGCCTCGGGACCCACTTTTTACTTGGTCAATACATCGCGACCCAACATTTTGAAGCACTCAAATCTATTCAACAAAAAAACGTGCTGTAATATATATACGCTTTTCAGCATACAAGATTAATTAAAGTGAAGTACAGTGCATATATCCCTTATATCCCTTCACAGAACTAAAGTATGCTTTTTAAAAAGGTTTAATGAGATGATGGAATCAAAGCTGAATTATATAAAAAGGCCCACTGAAAACCCAACCCCAGCAAGGGGTCTGGGGGGATTCTCCCCCAGGAGATTTTTAGAAATACTAACGTAAACTATGCATTCTGGTACACTCTGAGAAGAAAACAAATAAATCTATTACTACCCGACATATTAATAATATGTCATGCCATTGTTTGTTTTTCACTTGTTCTGACATCTTGCTGCGAGAAGAGCAAAGAGGAGATAGTCTGTGTGACTTACTTTAAATTGTGGGTAAGGGTAGATAGCCCCCATTGTTCTGTGACCTGTCAGTCATCAAACCGGGGGTCATATTTCATGATGTGTTAATTTTTATCTGAAGTTGTACCCATGGATGTATAAAGAAGAGTTCTACCGCTAAGTTATTCTCCGTGGGGACTTCCGGCAACAATCTTGATTCTGATTGGCCAGAAGACTCGAAAAAACATCAGCAAAGATATTTTATTGAGAAGATGATCACTACGTGACGGAAGTTTTCAAAACTGTTTATGGTCTCCGGTACTTCCAGTCCAACGCCGACTGCTTGCACAGCGTTAGAAAATCGGGCCTTCAAAATAAAAGTTTGACTTTCCCCCCCAAAAAAAGCATTCCAATTTTTTTTTTTTTTTTTTTTTTTTTTTTTTCTTCACTCACACATCCGCGACCCACTCGAAACGGGTCCGCGACCCACCAGTTTAGAACCACTGATCTAGGACATCTTGTCTTGACAGATGCTTGAGAAGACAAGCCAGGCCTAAAGCAGCAGGGAAACACTCAAGCTTCAATCCATTCTCTTGTAGCGACAATGTGTAATCCAGACCCCATCAACACTCTCCAAGTCAGCACAGTACGCACTAACAGTGCCCTGATGCATTGGGGGCCTTTCCTCTGATCAGAAAACCAGGTCTGCTGACATTTCTGTGTTGTGTCTCCTTCTGTTCCCATGCTTTATTCTGCTGATAACAAGTGTCATGCTGTTTCCTCTGGAGTTTGGCTTGTCAAAATGTATCTCCCAGCATGCACACAGTGATGATAGTCAGATAGACTTGAGGCAAAGCTCTGCCTAAAGATGGTTATTGTTTCTGTTGCACACATCTGTACTTTGTACCAATGGATTCTGATATCAAGAGAGAAATCAATGGAAACTTCAACAAAACGCAGTCCATAGTGTGTGTACAATTTCCTGTATCAAGCCAGACAGATGTTCTTCTTGGTTTGTAGTATCATAGTGAATATGTTGGGAAAAAAATATCCCAGCAGTAACCCTTGGAATTACGTCTCATTCCACACCTCACCATTTGCCAACATCGTGTGCCGTTGTAGAGAGGTCGAGATAATGTGGTTTTGCTGAATCGTCTAATATCGACATTCTTGCTGGGTGATAGGTTTGGAAAGAAAAGGGATTCAGAGTTCAAGAATCTGAGAGGCGGATTGTTTTAGATATGTGACTGCCATTATTCTTAAACACAAACACCAAGATACACATTCTGTATTCAATGGTTGTCAAATATCTACTGTGTGCAGGGAAACTGCAGTCCACAAAACAGAAGCTGTCTGGTTTCTCACTGCTGCTTTCCTCCTCGATCAGTTATACAAAACCAAATAAACCCTGAAGAATGCACCGTATGGCGTCTGAATAAATAAATCTGCAAATCCCCTCCGTGTGACACTGCTACCGCTTTGTCCTTACCCATTTGATTTCTCTCATTACCATTATTCAGAGAGGAGGGGGAAAAGAAAAGTTAGTTGATATGCTGCCCGAGTCCAAAATTGTCCAAATAGTTCTCAGTGCTGCCAGACACCACAGCATATTCACAGTCTCAGTCTGTTGGTGGATTCAGTTCAGTCTGGTACATTTTGATCACGTGTTCCATTGGGTTCTTTAGCCGTTTTGGCATTTTGCTGAGATACAGCGTACAGGTCTTTTCTGTCTATCGCTAAGAGAAGAAATTGCAACACAAATAGCCTTGCTTTCTGTCTACAAAATATATTCAAAGCTCCAGGGAGGAAGGAGTGTTGTCATGCCTCATCTGTAACCTCAGCTGCACTACATCCTATGTCCTCCCTGCATCTTCTCTCTCTACGTTTCTCCACGGGTTCATCATTCACTCCATAAAGGGCGTCTGGAATGTGTCTGTGATCACGTTCACTGCATTTTTCTTCAATAACAGGGAAGCTCAGACTGTAAACGTGTGGCTATTGTTGGTGGGAGCATACGCAGAGATGCAGACAGGCAGACAGGCAGACAGAGTAATAGATGGTGACGTTTGTTGGCCGATAAAACCAACTGATCTACAGATATAGAAATCAAGTCTGGCCCAGGCTCGAACATTTTCTCAAAAGTGTCTTCGAACATTGTTCTGTTGACTTTTGATGCTCTGGGAAACCCACTTTAAAACCCAGATGAAAGGGTTCTGTCTCCATTGTCAGTCTAGACTCCATTTATTTTCACATCTGTACTGTGCGATAAGCAAATTGTAGCCATTACCTTATGAGTGTAAGAGGCCAATTGTGTTTTCCCCCCACATTGTGGATGAAGAAGGAGGGAAATAGCGCACACAAGCAGAAATGAGTGTGACCAATGTGGGAGATGTGGTGAACTGGTGGGGGTGGAGGGCTGGTACTGGAGGGGTTGGTTTGGCGGGTGGGTGAAATTGGCATCGCTGATGGAAAAGGGTTCTGGATTCAAAACACACTTGTGTATAAACACATACATGCACACCCAGAGGACAGGCAGCAGCACCTCTCATTCAAACAGCAATTCCAGGGCCATTTAAGTCAATCCAAGAAAAACTGCAGCCCGTATGATGTGTTGTCCGAGGCAAAGAAAATGTTGGCATGTGCGGTATTAACAAGGGGTAGTAGAAATAAAATACAAGGAAACTAAGTCAGACAATGTTTGTATTTTAGTCTGCACATTTTTTTTTATGTCATTCTCCCGCCCTGCTTTTCTCTGTGAGAGAGTACTGAGTTCTCCAGTCTGGGAAATGACTCAGAACAAGCAGGAAGGTGCAAAGGGTTTATATTCCTGCCATTCTTATCAGTAATCAGTTCTTCCCTGCATGGGCTAAACTTGCGATTTTTCCCACCAGTGCAGTTCCGTAGGCATGAGGGCAGGGTTGCCATTTTGACCACAGTTCCCAAACATTGACCCCATGTTGACAACTTGTTGCCAGGAAACATTCGACCACTGCGATGCACCTTGCGGCGATTTGCTAGTGCTTATAGCGACCACATGTTTCATCCATCACCTGTATGCAACTGCTGTTTGACTCACTTACCCCCACCCTTTCCTTTGAGACCCTGGACTACCGTCAGATAACAACCTCCTCTGAAAACGTGACAGGCCAGGCCGACATGTAACAGGAAGGTTTGGAGGGGAGTTGATCTGTTTGTCTAACAGTCTTAAATCTCCATCCAAGGCCAACAACCCCATAAGCAGTGTTGCATTCCGACGACTGTTATTTCGGCATTATGTGTATTTGCACTGTTGCTGTGAAAAGTCATCTAAACACAGCTTTCTCATACCACGCGATCCTGACCAGTGTTAGCATAGCGGAGCGAGTGCAAATATGGAGCACGGCGATTGAGATGTCAGATAACCGGTGCTCCGCGGCTTAATGTCTTGTGTTCATTTTTTTCAGTCAGCCTCTAAAGCACGCAAGTACTCATACCTCTTCACTGTACTTGAACAAAATCCTTGTTTTACTTACCTCTAGTGGTATCTAGCCTTGTAGATAGCTTGGTTTCACATAGTTTTAAGATATTCATCTATAACATTTTTACCGTTATATTACAATACAGCAATAGAGTTTTTTTGTGGTATTCCAATTGATAATTTAAGTGAGAAATTATACTTTTTGTGATTGTAAGGAACTCTTGCTCTTTGCACCCTGCAGAAGCAGTTTTGCTTATCACCTAGATTTACCCATGCACCCCCAGCCTCACTAATGTACTCAGACTCAGACCTCAGACATTTTTTACAGACCATTCAAAAGCCATTACCTCTGATTCACAGGAGACGTATGAACTTGTTCTCCTTTATATTCGCCTACCACAAACCTCGCTCTTAACACGCACCACCTTCACCTCCAACACACAGTTTATCAACTCACGGTTTGTCTCCTGTCCCCATCTCTTTTTGTTTAGCAAAGAAAAAGAAATGTTGGGGTTTTCACTCGTCCCTCTCTGAACCTAAGTAAACACGCTGGCTTCCAAACCATACAGCGTCGAGCTGCAGATACGCGTCAGACGGGCCAGACGGGCCAGAGTTATGCTTTCTCAGCAGCAGATGAGTGATTTGAAAGGAAGGAGAGGTTTTGTGGGCAACTTACATATGCCGGACTTTGAGTCATGTCAGGGTCGTTTGTGGGCTGCAGGCAGTCATGTCTTTGGCTCTGGACAGACCTTCATATTTCAACTTGATGGCTTACATTCATAAGTGTTCTTTTAGTAATGTTCAAGAAAAATCTCCCACTTCAAAAGGAAAAATAGGAGAAAGGTGTTTCTCATTTGCTTGGGTGTGAGAAGAGGGGAGCCAATAGACCGAAAGACTTGACATTCAATCCATTTCCAGTATGTACTGAATGCAATCCAAGAGCACTGATTTCAGATTTGGTGAGTGATGCTCTCAGCTGGCACGGTGTTGCTCAACTGGAAAACAATAGCAGAAGTCCTCCATCTGGTTGCAGTTTGTATCTCGTGCCAATTTGAGTGGGAGTGATACAAAGAACTCCAAGGGGCTTACAACAACAACAGATTGCTGTCGAGAAGGCCGGTTGCATATTTCAAGCTACTGTAGCAATAAACATACACAATTTACACGCGGCATCTATTGCACGTCTGTCCGTCCTGGGAGAGGGATCCCTCCTCTGTTGCTTTCCCTGAGGTTTCTCCCATGTTCCCTTTAAACTGTGGGTTTTCTCCGGAAGTTTTTCCTTGTACGATGTGAGGGTCTAAGGACAGAGGGTGTCGTATTGTCATACTGATATTCTGTACACACTGCGAAGTCCACTGAGACAAATGTAACATTTGTGATATTGGGCTATATGAATAAACATTGATTGATTGACATACTCACACACATGTTAAGAGAAACCCAAGTGAGTAACTATTAAATTGATTTAATTCAGAAATCTGGTGACTGATTACATTCAGGGGAATGGAAGAATGGACAGGCATTGGAAAGACATTAAAAATAATGAGCTGTATGATGACATAGAGGGAGAGAGACATGTATTGGGCCCACAGCAAGTGCAGTGGTGGAATGTCCTGGAGTGCTTTAATGGAGTTTGTCTCTCCACACCTGTGGAACTAATATCCAGCCACTGAAGTCAGATATCCTATGAAAATATTTGGTGGAATGAGAGAGGGGGAGAAGGGGGAGGGATCAGTTTGAAGGTTCATACCTAAAGGCAGGCGTGTAGTTTGGCTAACGCCTAGGATTTCCATTAAACTCCAGGTTTGAGGAACAAGATAATTGCTCTAGCAGAGTCTGCGGCCTGAACCCCATCTCCTTCTCTTTCCCTGTTTCTCATAAACACAGTACATGTGCTGCACAATAAAACAAAGGGTATACATGCTGTTGCTACATAAATGATATTGTGAAACATATGCCATTAGCCGTTTAGATGTGAGCATATTGTCACAAATCTGTCCATAATCCAGTTTTTCTCAAAGTGGGGAGAGACCAGGAGAAAAAAAATCATAATTAGAAAAATTATTGATTCGAAAATAATATGATACAGTACAGTACAAGTCTGAGTCTCTGTGTTTCATTCAAGCTCGGCTCTGTGTGTGTGTGTGGAACGAGCCATTTTGTGTGCGTGCGCGTGCGAGACGGTCCGGGTCTCAAACGGTTATATACAAATATAAGAGAATAATTGAAAAACAGGTATGAAATACTATATGACATTAAAAAAAGAATAACGTTTAAAAGGGTGATTTGTCAAATATCCATAATGAAAAAGTAAATCTGTTCACAGTTCTGTTTCAAATGGCTGTTGAGAGGTATCCATAGATCTCTTCATTTTGCTCTCAAAGTGCACCAGATTGATGCTTTTAACTTCAATATTTAAAAAAAAAATCTTCCCGGGGGAGCTTGCCCCCGGACCCCCCTATGTGAGGTCCACTCCCCACTTATAAAAATAGCACTTTACCCCTGCTTACACCTATATGCCGTGAGCTGATTATCGAGTAGAGAATTCCACTGTAGCGACCGGTACATTAATGGGAAACCCTAAATGTTTGAGCACCCTCTATGAAATGTCAAGCTACCCCACAGCACCCCCAAAACAAATATCTGGCGCTGCCACTGAGCCTGCAACCCCGTTTTGAAGAAATGTGCAGTGCCCAACAGGCTCATGCCACTAATGCGATACAGACACACCTTTTTGCCAAATATCAGCATTTTCTTTCTTTTCATTTTTTTGCACAGATTGCAAAGTGGCAAAGTATTATAATTTATTTTTCTAGCAAAGGGATTGCGCAATTGTATTATGTATTTTTTTTTTTTCAGCACACAGACAGATAGAGTATTGTTTTATTATCACTGTTCTAGCAAAGGGATTATTTATTTAGTTTTTTGAAAGGAATGCTCACGTTCATGTTGATGTATTTGAATAAATGTTGACTTGGCCCATTACGTGACTATTTGTGTTGGGAGGGCCCAATTTTTTTTTTTCTCCAAAGCGGAGGCCTGACAGACATTTTTTGAGAACCACTGCCATGATCTAATGAACATTTGCATATTTTCAGTTCAAAGCACTTGATTGAACAACATCAGTTTGGGCTTCGTAAAACCTTTTTATAGCCAATTAAATTACTTTTAAAAAATGCATGGCTTACAAGTGAACAAAACACATATTTGTCTTCCTTTTGTTTTAATTCGACAGCTGTGATGTGCTTTAAAGGTTTCATGAGGTCAGTGAGGATAATAAGCCAGAATGTGGTATGGACATGTTCCTGGTAGCATTACAGGATTCGCTGAGAGTTTCCATGCAAATTCTCCCCCTGTTGCTTTGAAGTCACCGTTTGTATTTATCTCAAATGATGATGTGTCTTTTGCAACTGAGGAGTGAGTGTTGGTGTTTACATGGGACCGGGTGTTTCTCAGGGCAAGATGTCCATGCTCTTAATTTAGTTTTCTAAATATCCGCCAATTGGGTAAGATGTTTTTCACGCAATTGTTTAGGTTTCAAGAAGAGTGTTCAATCAACTCTCATTCGAAGCCAGTGGTGTTGGCAGAATCTGCCTTTCAAGCCAAGCTAGCAACATGGCGACGGGGATGACAATGTTGTTGTCGGTCGGTGCAACATTTCGGTTTGGACTGAAATATCTTAACTGTTGGATGAACTGGCATACAATTCATTGCAGATATCCCAATGCCCAGATGTTGAATCGTCATATCTGGTGTTCATCTGACTTTTCCCTCCAGTTCCTCCATGAGAGTCAAGAGTTTCCCCCCTCAGGATGGATTCATACACTGTATGGATACATTTTAATAACTTAAGTGATCCATTATTTAGCTAAGTCTTTTACAGATGCAAATATACTTGTTTTAAGGAATGTTATTTAATCATGTAACTAGTTGTAGACAGTGGTTTTATAACAAGGCTGAAAGTTTGTTGCAGTTTCCCAATTTGAAAGGATCTTTTGGAACCTCTTTTGCACCCTTCAGAAAAACCGACATTAAAAAGGAAAGAAAACTAAACATTTATTTAAGAATTAAGAATTAAAACATTGGCACATTTCTACAATAATGAACAACCATTACGGCATGTTGGTGTATTTTCTGAGTGTCAGCTTTGAGGAGTGGTGGTATGTTAATAAACCCGCTTATAAAATTCCCCTCCACACTTATGGTAAGGCCACTGAAAACATACCATACATGGAATTGGGAACGCCGTCAACTTTTGGTGACAAACAGCTTCTAATCACATGACCAACAAAGAATCCTATCAGGCCAAAAATAAAACCTTTATTCAAAAAACAACATGAAAGATGAGGATTTGTTTATTGCCTTTGCACTTGTGTTGTCAAATACACTTAAACCCTAAGAAATTAAGTGTCCTATTTGGCTTCATAGTCAAACAAAACCAATCAAATATGAAATGCTCTTAGCAGGAACATCTTAATGCTAATACCATTCTCTTATATGCTATAGAACCTGAATCAACTGAGAGACAGGATAACAAACATGACCTTTGAAAGTGACTGACATGTTATTTGACACCTTGACCTTTCCTAATGCTTCATGATTAGTGACATTTCCTAGGTCACTCGTTGTCACAGCTGATGCTCAGTTGGAAGTGAGAAGGTGGTGATGGCCTGGTGGGTTTTGACAAACACGTGTTCAGCTAGTGGGCCGATTGTTCTTGATAAATGTAAAAAGTAGTGCAGGCTGAATGCTCATAGAGAAGCTTAGCAGGCTTTTATAAGGCTATCGGGTCACAGTCCCCCAGACACAGACTTTGAAACATTTAGAGCGTGAGGTGTGACTGGATAACTGCTGCGTATGGATGGAGAATGTTAGCTTTGATGAGAGGAAACAAAAGCTCTCCTTCATTTCCCAGCCATCTTCGCTCACCAGAACAGAGCTAATGGTGGGCAGACTGAGGGCGAATAACTTTGTGGATCAAGCCCCATCTGAAGCTGTGGCAAAGTGCCGAGCTGCCCCATACCATGCAACTCTTCCCCTCACCCAGACTTTAATCTTCATCCCACTTTGATATCAAAGACAGAATCGCTAATGTGGGAGGGATGGAAGTTAGGAGTGAAAGAGGTAGAAAAGGAGGGGGTGGGTAATGGGGAAATAATTGGGGAATATGGTTCCCAAAAGCTGTGTTATTTTTTTATAAAGCTGAGAGATGTATTCAAGTGGAGATCAAACGGTGTGGTACTTTTTATGTTCTCAGTCCACAGTGAATGAAGGAGCTGAGGTTTCCCACAGCGGCCTGCTCTGTGTCACCCGAGGAACTCAAACTACTTTCCCTCTCTCTTTCCTTCTTTTTCTCTACCGTCTATCCCGCTCTGGCTGACGATCTGCTGCCTCGGTTGTTGGAAATCAGTCCGGACTTTACTTCATTGGAAGCCGTTCAAGTCCCTTAATCAATCTGCAGATGATATCTTTTGCTGTGACAGTTCAAATGGCACACTTTTAAACCTGCCTGTCATGTAGGTCTGAACCTAAGAGTACAAAGAAAGAGACCAACACATCACAGAAGAACTGACACAGTCGTTTTGCTGTAGCTGTGAAACGATCAGGTGTTTAACAGAACATCAAGTCTGCTGTGTGTAACATTTGACAGATCATTAACACGGGTGTATCCCAGAGGAAATGACACCATTTCTCATCCATGATCTCACTCGTACTTTTGCACGTAGATTGGAGGGATGTGCCTGGGCCGGATCGTATAGTCAACCTAATCGGAGTCACCGTTTCCGACCCGCGGCTTTCCGACCGCATTTGGACCGGTGCCCCCTCGCTTCACTTTGCGCTTATTTGCCAACGGACAGCTTGTAAACAAACTCGGTGAAACAGGTCGCTCAACAGCCACGTCTCCCTCTGATCCCCTCCTCATCCCTGTCATTCCTTATGTTGGCTGGGCCGGTCCTTTAGGTTTGTTTGGAGTAATAACACAGCACCCTTGGAGAGGATTAATTCACTGGAAAGACTGAATATGACTTCATGGAGGTATACCTTTCACTCTTGATTAATGGGCCTTATTAGACCCTGTCTGAGGACCACAGATGGAAATGAGCTATTAGCTATAATCTGGCATATTGCATCTCTTCTCTTTGCTGGGATTAATGTTGTTGTATGCATGGTCCTTCTATAAATAAATAAATAAGAAAATAAATTAAAAAACACCGCACAGGAGTTTTACTGTGCTAAAATGAATGCACAGTCATTAAGTATTCTGTGCCGTCTTAAACTCGCATTAACACGTTTTTGTTGGCCAATTGGGGGCATTGAAAACACGCTCTGAACGTGACACTGATATGTAATTTCATTTTTGTTACGGTAAGCAGGACTCAAATGCAGATAACGCTGAAAAAAGCCTTTATTTCAAGGATAAAATAAGAATAACTTGGACAAAACAGAACTCTCACCGGTTTTCACAAACAAAAGATGAACCAACACTGAACACAAGACTAAATACAGGGAGGTGTAATCGTGAGACGAGAAACAGCCGGGCAGGGGAGGAGAAACACGAGGGCAACAGGTGAACACAATCAGACAATCAGACACACCAGGGAAACTAACGACAGGGGAAAACACAGGGAGAAGGACCAGCCAATACACAAGGAGGAGAATACCCATAACCAGACATACACAACTACAAACATGACATAACATGAACACCCTGACAATTTTTATATTTGACTGACTTTGCTGAATAACATTAGCATACATCTGGAGTAATATTCCCTACACATACATAATTGAAGTCGATCGTTTACTCTCCTTTGCTTAGCTCATTGTTGGTCTCCGCCAAATCCTTTTTTGTTTATTTCACACAAGACACGATCAGTAATCTGAGCCATGTGTTTCTTTGAATCATCCATCAACCCCAACCTCTTTCCTTCGTGGATTTTGTCACTCTTGTTTCCACATGTTTGCCTTGCTCCGATCGTAACCGACGTATGCTCCCACATTCGAAGCGGATGTAAACAAGTTTGGTGTGAATTCTCTGTATGGTCATCATCAGGAACAATCCCTTTCACATACAAGTGGTAAAATGATTTATTACTGATCTTAAAATAGTGAGTATCGCAGCTTTGAACTGGAAAAGCACATTTGCATCACCTAGATTTGTCAAAGGTCCAAGAACTCGTGCACCTTATGCTTTTTAAGAGAACCAGTGTCTATGTCTGTTCTGATTGATTTGCTCTGGGTTAGGGTCTAGTTTAAGGAGCCTGGCCTCTGCTGCCTCTCAGCGTCCCTCCATCCTCACCCCCAGCTCCTCTAGGGTCCAAGGATGTGTCTCATTCTCATGTCTGTGGTGTACTTTTTATTCCTCTCTAACTCTCATATTCCTCCCACCAATCCTCCCATCCCCTCCGGCTGCCAAGTGAAGACAAAGAAGCTGCTTCAGCCCTCCTTTGGTCTGGTGATTATCTAAGCAAGGGCCCATCAATCTAAACTAACTCCAGACTCCCAAGAATGTCCCTTTCTTTTGCCTGCCAGGTTGGAGATAAACACATATCAGATCTTGAGAATCGGCTTTTAATGAACCATTGGATGCACGCAGACTGATGTAGCCTCTTATCATAACCTCCCAAACTGCTGCTCCGTCGTGCGAGATATGATCTGATTAAACCACAGAGATCCCACCATTCGAATACAGAAAAAGACCTTTAGAGTGTTTCCACGTAAATTCAGCCATTTGCTACATAATGCATAATAAGAAGGTTATTATTGCGTCTAGCCTCGCAACGGTTGAATATGCCTTTTATTGGCCCTTGGCAGCGCTGCAGGAATTCCATGAGGCAGGTGAACAGGGAAATAGAGTTCATTCAACACGACACAATTACCTGATGAACAGCGCTCAAACTCGACATTCTGGGGAGCAGACCAGACACTTTAACAGCCCATTAAGCGTACATTTCTCCGGATTTCTTGGGTGTTTACAGCGGTAAGAGATGTGCAAATAATTAAGTGTCCCTAAATTGACTCATGCGTGGGATACACAGTCTCCTCTATATCATTCAGGCATTTCAGAGGACTTTAAAAGTAATATCGAGATGATATAACTTTGCAGTGTTGTTATGCCGCCAGCTTCGGGTCCCCCTTAAACCGTCCCAGACTGACCATGTCTACTCTCGCCGGCTTTGATCGTCGCCTTTATATCTTGTCTCGTAGCAACTGGAACATTCCATCGTGTGTCTCTGATCACCTCCTGATGACTGCGCTATGGAGATAAGAGACAGGCAAGGAGGAGATCTGGTTTTAATATAAAAAGGAGCCCCAATGAAATCAATCACACACAAGGGAACTGAAACAGGGAGTCACCCGGATCGCGATTAGTGTCAAGAGAGCGGAGGGGTGTTGACAGGTCGGGATGGAAGGTCAGAGGGAGATACAGTGTCAGAGGGGGAGAAAGACGCATCTTTAGGGAGGAAATATGGAGTTAACTCCCGTATCTTTGAGGCACGCTTCTTCTGTCCTGCTCCAAGGATGACTGATTTATTCTTTCTCTGTCTCACCTTCGACAATCCACCGTCCAAACACTTCACTTTCCCTCCTTTGCTTAGGTTGGGTTAAATAAAGCAGATAATGCACATGTAAAATGAGAGAGACATCCAAGACTGTTGCTGCAGTTTTTAATTCGCACCATTGTGCAATTGATTTTATTTTCCAAACATTGAGTCCATTATTGGCGGTGATTTTTCTGTTGTTTTGGCCGGCATGCAGCTACTTTCTTTCCTCCCCTTCCGTTTGATTATTGAAACAAGACGTGGTGCTTTTGGCAAACCCACATGCTCCTGTCTCTGTTTCCCTTCTTGACATTTACCACACACGCCTGTCGAGCCGTATGGGAGCACGAGAAAATTAGCAAACATCACGTCTAATTTATCATTTGTCTAAAATCAGCAAATAGCTCAGCTAATGACTATAAATAATCCAGATATGATTACAGATATTTTAACGATGATGTTGACCGTTGCAAGCCTTTTTTTTATTTTATTTTGGAGGCTTGCTGTCATGGTATTGCCAAGTGTTGCATGTCTGGCTGTTTCTAATTGACTGACCTGGAAAAAAGTTGCACTTCAACTAAGGACACGTATTTTTTTGTTTCTGTGAGGTAGCTACTCATGTTTTTTTTTCAGTGTGCAGAGGTTATTTAACGATCCAGACACTTCCAAGGCCTTAAATATATGCCCATCTTCAGCTTCGAGCTTCATTTTGATCTCTGACTCAAACCTGAAAAGTTTTGCGACTCCAAATCTGGCTTGGGGTGTAAAGTTGTGACAAAAAATTGGGGGGACAGAAATATAACCCCCTGGAAAAGGACTCATTACCTTCTCTGTGGTAGTTCATGTACAGAAGGTGTCTACATCAGACATCTGGCAACATGTGAGTGGGAGTGGGCCTCCACATGTCATCCTTCCCTCTGGAGTGTCTGACACTTTCACCCCTTCTGATGCGACCTTTGCTGCTCTTTGGCGGATTTTACAGCCCTCATAAGGCCAGACATGAGCCCCCAGTATACTGCCCCAACGCGGCATTTCTATCAGTTTTAACATGACACCATAGGGGCTCTTCAGAAGCCAAATACCTTTTTTATGTGTTTCATACTAAAATCTCAGACTGATTATGACTGCACAGATGTAGCCACTGTAAAAGTCTCACCTGTCACGTGCTATGGCTGCTCCACTGACTGCACTTTTTCAGCCAGAAGCAATTTGGATGTCTTGAATAATGAATGCGAGGGTTGAGTGGACATCAGTCGTTTTCCTGTCCTGTACTTTCTGTTTATGGTGGCTGTTGCACTGCATTTTATGACCTTACTGCTTTTATATTTCTTGGAGCTTATATTTGGGCTTTTTAGCCATATCGTGCAGCTGAAGAAAGACAGGAAATGTAAAGAAAGAAGGGTAAACATTCAACCCCTGGGTCGCTGCTAAGGACTCAGCAGGGCGTCCCTTCACCACATTTATTTTTGTTACACCAAGCTTATGCCATGTAACAGCCATGTTTATGCAGCCCAGTGGAGGATTTGGGAGGTGTGAGGCCAGAACTGGCAGGGTCCTCTTACATAGCCATGTGCTCTTAACCGGCAGCTTATAAAGACCTGCATTGATCCGAATGGGCTTAAGCGAGGACCACAGTCAGAGCGGGATCTGCACTGTACGCTGGTGGTCTGCTTTAAATGCATATATGCGTGTGTGTGTGTGTGTGTGTGTGTGTTTTAGGTGCATGGTGGGCTCTTTTCACCCGGATAAGTCTGGATAATGCTGGGGTCAGCTGCTTTTTAAGTGAGTGATCAATCAAACAGGGGCCAATGTTCCATGAGTGGTCCACAACTTGGATTCAAAGCATCCAATGAATTCCCATTTAAAACATATTGTGAGGGTGGACAAGTGATTTCCGAACAGGAAGGGATACAGCATATTTTCTTCTACCTTTTAGAGGGGAGAGAAAATAGATGTAAGAGTGATGGAGGAGGGTGCGCTGCCTGTATGACTGATATCCTCAACTCTGTTAAGTGTAATATCGACTCTCAAGTGCAAACATGCACACTACGCTACCTGCAGCCTCAAGGCACTATTGGAAAAGCAGCTAAATGTAGCTGCCAACATCACTGTATGTCCCTATCCCACACCCCCATCCTCTTAGGCCTTGTGTCACTGTCTGAGTCCTCCGGCAAGAATAATTCACTAGCTATCTCATTTCCTCGCAGTCACTCCTTTTTAAATCCAACATGGCATTCAGTAAATCCCTTTTATTTTAGACTGTAAAAAGGAAGGCTTCGCATTGGACTTAGCAGTTGCAGTTACTCAAAGCTAGTGGCTTTCTTTTGTCATTTTCCTAATGTGTATTTATCTGCATCTGTTATGGTTGCTAAATGTAGCATTAGAGAGAGGAAACCAACATGTTATTTTGCAAAAGAAAAAAGGGAGTATTCATAAGTAATAAGATGCACTCTAACTCATTTCGACTCAGTAAAGGGACTTGCTGCTGCGACGTGACTTTGACTGGTAGCTTAAATGTTAGCAAACTGGATATGCCACCTTTTTTCATTTGTATAACAACATCTGTAGTTTAATTTCCTGTTGGTAAAAAAAAAAATCTTTTTAGGAAAATGTGCAAGGTTAGTTTCAAACGTTTCAAAATATGTCCTTAGTGCAACCTTTCAAGTTCTGATAGTTAGCATTAAATACTTTTTCAGATGATGTTAGCATACAGCTAGCGTGACTATAACATTTGTTAATAGTTGAGAAATATTACAAACAAAACACAACCATACACAAGACATGAGATGAATAGTACTTCCCGAACGTCTAGACATTAAGCCCCATTCACTTACATGCAACTGATACTATGGATTTACACGTTGCTGGTTCAATATTTGATATGGGAATATGGCTTTGGGTACATTGGGATTTCTTTCTCTCTGATCTTTTGTCTTCTTTTTTGGTTGTCTACCCTGCTGAGTGCCAGAGAAGCCCATTCAGATGGAGCCCAGTCAGTCTGAAGTCCAGTAGCCTCCAGCACGGAGGCATTTCAGCTCCTTCAGGGGGATTTGACCAAGATTTCCTGCCTTTATTAAATTATAATCTCCCTTCTACCTCTCTTTCTTTCTCCCCTTCTCTACTTTTCGGTCAGAAAAATGGGCCTCACTCTCTGTTTTGCTGCCAACTGATGTGTGTGTTTGTGTGTGCTCGACGCGTGCATGTACGTGTAAAGCTGCTATGGCTGCCAGCGGAAGGAGTGTGTGAGATGATTGGCGGGGTACGCATCTGAAGTGGGTCAACAGGGAGATCAAGAGCTAAAGCTTTTACTTTCTACTCCCCTTTCATTTTTTTCTCCTCCATCTCCTGGTATGTCGTAATGACTTCACGTCTACTTCATGGCTCCTCTTCCCCTTTTCTATTGCTTCAATTTCGTTTACGGTCAATATGGCGCGTTCCTCTTTTTCTTCCTCTTCTTGAAACACATTTCCATCTCCCTCCATCGCCTTCTCCAACAGTGGCAGCCTTTCACAATGTGATCTGCATTAGCTTAGTGTTTTCATGCAGTGTCAAACTGTCGAATCCTTTGATAAAAGCAGACTAGCGGACGACTTTTCTGGCTTTTCCCTCCTGGAAGTTCGCCCCAGCTACGTGCAGCCGGCGATTGTTTCCAGTCTTGGCAAAAAGAACGGAACAATTGATGGTGTGCGATTGTTCCAGGTTTAGTCGCCTTATTTAAGCGTCCCACAACACGTCTCACCTTCAGATCACTGAATCGCGATTAGACCCATGCAAATACTCTCCACATGGTCTTGACTGCACGCCACAGCCAGCTCTGCCTCTGGATGAACTGACACTATGAATATTTTAAAACGCGGTCAGGAAATAACAAAGCTTTGTCCCAAAAAATGATCTCAATGCAAAACCCCTTACGAGGAGAATCGTGATTCATTCCCTCAGTAGCTTGTTTTGAGCAACTATCTTTGTCTCACTTTTGTCCGTTTTCTGTGTGTTCTCTGGCATGTGCGTAGGCTGCACACTACAGTGGCCCCATTCTGGCAGAAGTAAAGCCACCCACCCAGTAAAAGGAGAAAGGTAACAGCTACTTGGAGACATGGCAAAGAAGCACAAGAAATAACACAGACCGAGCCCGACCCAGTACATTAGAGCCCGACTGCATCCAATCCCTAATTCACCAGCATCCTTTCCAACTGCTGAATGATGTCCCATCGACTCTGCACCTAAATAGAAATGTCCAATCATCATTTTCCAGCTGTAAAATCTAAAAGTCTTATTCCTCTAAAAGAAGGAATGGAACAACCTTCAATGACATATTTCAACACATGGTACACACACATGAGGAACTTTGGATGTTTGGTTATCCCCAAATGCTGCGTGGGGCTCTCAAAAGACCAATGAGAAAAGCCTTCGGAATATGTTTTATTTTTTAACATATACAAAATTACAAGTATTACAAATCTGTGACAAAGTGCATGCAATAGATGAAGCTGCTGTAACTGAAGCTACACAAGTTAGCATGCCTAGCTAACTAGCTTATTACTTACAACTCGGGAATGTCATCATCGAACAAGTTCAAATAGTCCTGTTCTTATTCGGTGTGGGTAACTAAAGGCCTTAAGCCAGGGGTGTCAAACTCAATTTCATCACGGGCCACATTCGCATTATGGTTGCACTCAAAGGGCCGTGAGTAACTTTAAGACTATATAAAAATAAATATTTAATATATTTAAAATAATGTATTATATATTACATTATTGCCTCTGCATTGGATTATTATCGAATAGGCTAATAACTTCATAATTAACTACGTCTGAAAGCAGAAGTCTAGGGCAAATAATGGCAAGTCTCTTCAGTGCGCATGTCACAAAATGATTTTAAAAGAAAAGCACAATTAAAAAAAAAGTTAATTCTGAGAAAAAAGGCATATTTAGAAGAAAAAAGTCAAATTTGAGATGCATTGTGGGACATGTAGTTTATGGGCAACGTGCTTCTGTAAATCGGCATGTAACCGTATAACAAACATATTATATTATTTGCAAGCTCTTGTGGGGCCACAGAAAATGAAGTCGCGGGCCGGATTTGGCCCCCGGGCCTTGAGATTGACACCCCTGCCTTAAGCGCTACGGGCACATTTGCTTTAGATAGCGTAAGCTTCCATTACCTTACAATTTATCATCTTCAAGTATTTTTCTCTGGTAAAAACGAAGTATACTTTTGATAGAAACATGAGCATTTGTAATACAATCAGCAAGCAACAGCAACAACTTTCCAACAAAAAACACGACTACCATCTCCAATTTAAAGGCCCCCATTATAAAGTTTTTCATCAATATATTACAGGTCTCAAATATAAACCATATCTCTCAAGTGTTTGCCTCTAAACACCAAACAGATCATTGCAGCATTACCCATAATCCCCTCTGTTTCAGCCCTGTTTCCAAAGTGCTGATTCTCTGTCTGTTACTTTAGATGAAGATAAGGAGCCCCCCCCCACGCCCCTCTGAGAGACATTTGGTTACAAAGAACTCAATGGTGGTCTAGAGGAGATTCAGGTGATAAGGGGGGGGGGGTTACCCTGGTAGCTGATTGGCTAATGGTTACACAAGCCAACAAATCGTTATGACATCATAAAGTGACCACAATCTGATCAGCTCATTTTCAGACAGGTTTCTATAGAAATGGATCAGGACAAAAAGAGAGAGAATCTTTGTTCCTGAAACTTACAGAGTCTCTTTACACAGAGGGGACACATGTTGATGTAGAAGAGACATGAGGAAGAGGGGACACATGTTGATGTAGAAGAGACATGAAGAAGAGGGGACACGTGTTGATGTAGAAGAGACATGAAGAAGAGGGGACACATGTTGATGTAGAAGAGACATGAAGAAGAGGGGACACGTGTTGATGTAGAAGAGACATGAAGAAGAGGGGACACATGTTGATGTAGAAGAGACATGAAGAAGAGGGGACAGATGTTGATGTAGAAGAGACATGAAGAAGAGGGGACACATGTTGATGTAGAAGAGACATGAAGAAGAGGGGACACATGTTGATGTAGAAGAGACATGAAGAAGAGGGGACACATGTTGATGTAGAAGAGACATGAAGAAGAGGGGACACATGTTGATGTAGAGGAGACATGAAGAAGAGGATTTTGCATAATAGGTGACCTTTAAGAATGAGGTTTTTAAGAACACATTTTTTTTAAATGACTTTCTTCATTATTGTACACTGGCTATATTGTGCCAGAGTGGAAACCATAGTGTACGTTTTACTTCCTGTTGCTTATTCAGACTCCCCGCACACTCCTTATTTCTCACATTTTCTGTTTTCTGTTCTACTCCCAAGGCATTTTCTGTTATGTTAATTAAGAATAACAGAGACTCGAGTATGTGTCAGTACCAGTGGACTTACGGTGAAAGAGAAACGCCTTGCTTGGTCAGGCCTTTGCAGCACACAATACATGTATTCACACCAGCAATGAGTGGTGCGGAGAGCAGGAAGCTTTAGAAGGAGAGAATAAAAGAGAGAAGATCCCAGGTTTCCACTCCAGACCTACAAGGCATGGAGAGACAGTCTCCTCCAACACCCTTTATGGTTGTATTTCTCAATCCATACATATCCATCTTGGTATTCATTTCTCGATGTGCACATAATGAGTAAATGATACCAATGTCAGTTTCTGAGAGTGCTGATCTGTGGGCTTTCAGTGAGCTGGTTTGCTGGACATTTATTGCTAAAGAGAGGTGGAAGCAGATCGCCTTTTATGAGATTATTGTTTTTACGCTTTCCTCTCGTTTACCTCATCAGGCTCTCATATTGAGTTTAGGTGCACCGACGGGTCAGCTGGAAAGAATAGCGGTATCTGTCTACCGACTCTTTTTGAGCACCCCTGTACTGTATATGGTTTCTTAGCAGGTCAGGGGTTAGTCTGGACGTGTTGCAGACTTTCACTCCATGTCCCTTGGCTATATTAATAATCATAATAATAATAATACATTTTATTTCGAGGCGCCTTTCAGGACTCCCAAGGTCGCCTTACAGTGCATTTAAAAGTTAAAACAGCTCAAACAAAAACGGAACACAATTTAATCGAACCGACAAGGCAATACAGCAGCGTAAAAGCATAAAACAGGCAAGGCAAGAGTATTTATTCTGATCTGATGCTTCACTGGGCGATGAGGTGATGAATCGGTTAAACAGCAGGGGATTCAGACTGGATAATTTATTGTAATGTGTGCCCTTTAAATGCCCTAAAGCTGTACCTGAAACTGTACATGTCCAGGTTAATACTTCTGTGACCAATTAGCCTCACACTGACTGCTTTAACCCTTTGCTCCTGACTACACACACACTTAAGTGTTCACCTGCACGATACATCAGCCCCCATCTTATGATTTGCACGTCTGATTCTGCACTTAGAGAAGTGCCCGGGGGTATTCGACGTGTTCCTCGGGATGAAGTCATCAAGAAATGGAAACCCTTCCGTCTGACCTCTTCACTCATTTCCCCTCCCCACGTTTTCTTCACAACCTGGCTCACCCCCCACACTTTACGCCACCTTCATTTCCTTTTTCCCCTCTCACGCCATCACCATGCACTCACCCCTTGCTACCCTTTTCTCACCCGCGGCTTTAATCTTCAGGGATGTTAGGAAAACACAGGTATCATTTCCTGAACTGATGAGACTCTTTGACAGGTTTTTATTTCCTTAAGTAAAGTGAGGCCTTTTTCAAATCTGTCATTTCAAACTTAGTGACTGTCATCTTCTGTTACCTATGCTGCTACCTAATAATTTCCTAACAACCGCGTGACAGATTATGCACCCTGGGTTTTTCATGTGAAATGGAAGAAGCACAACATAGGACAACAAGCATGACAGATGAAGACTAAGACAAGCGTGACAGATGAAGACTAAAACAGGCATGACAGATGAAGACTAAGACAGGCATGACAGATGAAGACTAAGACAGGCGTGACAGATGAAGACTAAGACAGGCGTGACAGATGAAGACTAAGACAGGCGTGACAGATGAAGACTAAGACAGGCGTGACAGATGAAGACTAAGACAGGCGTGACAGATGAAGACAAAGACAGGCGTGACAGATGAAGACAAAGACAGGCGTGACAGATTCTTGAAAAATTAGGATGTGAGTGTATACTTAAGCACCTGCGCATGAGTAGGCAAGCATTGCATGTGTAGAGAGACAGAGTGTCCTTGTTGTCATCTCCAGTGCAGATATAGATCATCATTATTTCTAACTACCTAGAGAGAGAAAGATGGATGAGGTCGGCGTATCTGTGTGCTGAGATGGATAAAGACTCGTTGACTCGCCATCATCCTCTGTCTCTTCTCTGATACATTTCAACAGCTTTCACGACTTTAGTTTGATACAGACCTTTACTTTTCCGTAATATAAACTGCATCGCCAAAGGTATGGACACATTACATCCACTTGTGATTGTCCTTGATGCTGACAAATCAAGTCAACTCATCCCTAAGGTGTTGGATGGGGTTGGGGTCAGGGCTTTATGTGATGCCAGACAAGTCCTTCAGCACCGAACTCTGATCATGGCCCTTGCTTAGCGCCTACGGGAACGGTAAACCCTAACTATTGAAACGATTGTCAAGCCGGTGTGTCCTTGGGCAAGACACTTCACCTGAACTTGCTCCTGTGGGTATTGTCCACAGTATCTGACCATTGCATGTATGATATATGTGTAATGTGTGTATATGTAAAAGCGCTTTGAGTCATTGAAAAAGCGCTATAATAAATTTAAGGAATTATTATTATTATTAAGTGATCAGGAAATTATTGGCTGTTTTAAAAATGTGTCAATTATTTTGGTAATTTATCAAAGAGTTTAAAAGCCTAACATTTCCTCGCCCCAGCTTCTTAATAGTGCTGATTTGCTGCTTTCTTTGTCGAATATGTGAAAGTAAACTAAATATAATTTGGGTTTTGGTGTAAGCCTTTACAAATAATAAGCGTTTTGACATCCTTTTAGGCTTTAGAAACTCTTGACAAAATATGTTTGCAGCAGTTGTGTTAGACTTCCCTTAACTGGAACCCAACGTCTAAGCCCAAACCATAAAAAACACCACCCAAATAATCCTGGCCATTTACTGTAAGAGCCCAATTGTAGTTTAATACAGAATTGAAAATGAAGTGTGTATATTAGTGAGTTAATGTACTGCTTAGTTTATATTCTAAAATGTGTATGAGTCAGCATGTTACAGTACATATACAGTATGCATGTCTCGACTGAATGATTCAATGGGCACACGACTGAGAGAACACAGGAGCATTTATTCCGGCAGAGCAGAAGGGGCAATATTTTCCTGAGAAGTACCCAAACTAAATCTCTGAGAGACACTTTCCAGCTGGTGGCAACAAAGGTTAATTCAGATATAGCTTTAAGGCCACTTTTATACACGCACACAAACACGTTACTGTATGTGTAGCCATTCTGTTCCCCCAGGGCTTATTTCCATAGTGTTAAGTAATACAGGGTGCGTTCAAAGCCACCTTAAACTGTGACCACTACTCAAATACTACGCAGTGACCTGACACCTGAAAGGCGTAATGGTCTAAGTGCCACTCAGGTTGAAGGGGGATTACACACACACACACACCCTCAGACTGTAAGAACTGTGCGGCTCTGTCCGCCAGCATGTTGTGTAACTGTTCTCACTTTCTCCATCTTCTGTCTTTCCCTCAATCTCTTCTGTTGGCAGAGAGCAAGGCGTTCACACAGGTCAATGGTCAATGGAGTCCTGTGTTGTCTGGAAGTGATACCGTAGCAATATGTTGGCCTGTTTGTGCATGTTTTAGGAGTTGCTTAATGTTTGCAGGTGCGTGTGTTTGACTGGAAATCTGCAAAATTCGTTAATACTCATATGTCTAGACTACAGATTGAATAATAGACCGCAGGTGTATAAATGTAAGTTATTTTTAGTGTGCCTGTAATCCCTTTCCAGTGCTGGAAGTTAATTATTGCTGTAAAGAAGACGTTTAAGTTTCTTTGCTGAATTTACAAGAAGAAAGTTTGGTAAAAGAAAATGGCTGTGGTCAAATAAAAAGGCTGGCCACCCATGTGGGTTCATGATAACAGGCAGGAATGGTCGTGGCGAAGTTTTGTGAGAATTCGATGAATCAGCTAAAATATGTGGTCAGGTTTAAGTGCATCTGTGGTCGTTACCTAACTATCATGGGCTGTTGTTGAACTATTTGGTGTTTTTTGAAAAAGCTGGGGCATGTTCAGGTGATGATTCCTCCACTCATGGAGCGGCTCAAATGTTAACCACAAAAACAACCGCGTCTTCTTCCCTCCATGTCACCGAATCCTCACACTTGGTCTACCTGTAGTCTCTCTTGGGCACGTGGGTTAGGACATGCCTGGAAGTCCTGATCCACACAAGTACCGCTTAAGGGAAGTGGAGGCATAGCACCTTCAACCTCACCTCCCCAGCGCTGGTGATTTCATTAGCGGGCAGACGGAGCAGTTAGGGAAATGTGTGCTTGGCTTGCACTCGGCCGCGGTGTCTGTGTCTCTTCTTCCTGTCTGAGCCACTTGAGATGCTGCTGAGTTTGGGTTTGGAGGCTGTTGAGTCTGCTTTGGCCGGCCGAAGCCTTCGCAGATTAGCATGTCGGCTCTGTTGACATGGCACCCAACACATGTTTGAGAAAGACAGAGAGGTATGCTTTTTACCAGGTGGTTTGGAGACAGATCTGTGAAGTGTTCTCCAAATGGGAAAGTGGATGTCTGTCTATGTTCATAATATGAACACTTGCCAACATGTGTTTTTGTGTTTGATGTGGGCACTGATGGATTTCTTCTTTTTTTAAGATTCATTTGTGGCTTTATTTGATAGCTGTTGATAGACTGAAGGGGAAAGAATGAGAGAGATGGGGCGATATTCAGCAAAGTGCTGCAGGTCGGGTTTGAACTCAAGCCACAGCGGTCAGGACTCCGCCTTGGATTCCTGAAAGGGTAAAATCGGTCTTTTTGCTTCTGATCTGTAACAGAGCATTTTTATTATTAAGTATCTGTTATCGGAATATCATTTATTTGTTCCTTCATATGACAGCTGCACAGTCTACTGTTTTGCGAAAACAGCTCTCAACATAAAGTGCATTTTATGGTTAATTTGATCACACACTTCTGATGTTAATGTGAGGCTTTGAAACAGAAGCAGTATCTGTGGTCCAACTGCAAGAAAGAACAGTTACAAAGAGATGGACAATGACATCAAAGTGTCACAAAAGGTACAAGAGGATGCTAAATGACCTTGACAACTGAAAATGAGGCAGAAAAAACTACTAACACACGCACATTGACTAAGAGAGACACAAAACAACAACAAAGAGACACTTAATGTAAACAAAGTGATAAAAAAACAACCCAAAAGAGCTTTAAAGTAAAGAAAGTTGAATTCACAGAGACGCAAAAGATTAATAATGAGCCGCTTAAAGAATAGAGAGACACAGAACTACTAAAGGAGATACATATATATATATATATATATATATATAACAATGAGAGGCACTCCAGAAATACACAACAAAGACTACAAGAGAGCATCTTTTTGAGTCTGGCTGTGGAGCTTCAATGTAGCAGGGGTTAGGGGGGCTTTTACGAGAGGTGGGAAGTAGTGGAGTACAAATACTTTGTTACTTAAGTACATTGTTCTGGTATCAGTACTTTACTTCACTAATTATTTATCTGATGACTTTTTAATTTTACCTCTTACATTTTAAACACAAATACCTGTACTTTCTACTTCTTACATGTTAAACACAAATACCTGTACTTTCTACTTCTTACATGTTAAACACAAATACCTGTACTTTCTACTTCTTACACGTTGAACACAAATACCTGTACTTTCTACTTCTTACATGTTGAACACAAATACCTGTACTTTCTACTTCTTACACGTTGAACACAAATACCTGTACTTTCTACTTCTTACATGTTGAACACTAATACCTGTACTTTCTACTTCTTACATGTTGAACACTAATACCTGTACTTTCTACTTCTTACACGTTGAACACAAATACCTGTACTTTCTACTTCTTACATGTTGAACCCAAATACCTGTACTTTCTACTTCTTACATGTTGAACCCAAATACCTGTACTTTCTACTTCTTACATGTTGAACCCAAATACCTGTACTTTCTACTTCTTACATGTTGAACACAAATACCTGTACTTTCTACTTCTTACATGTTGAACCCAAATACCTGTACTTTCTACTTCTTACATGTTGAACACAAATACCTGTACTTTCGACTTCTTACACGTTGAAC